>NC_091396.1:4356884-4981884 GCF_032191515.1 Phaenicophaeus curvirostris
CTTATAGCGACCTTCCAGTACTGAGAGGGGTTACAAGAAAGCCGGGGAAAGACTTTTTACAAGGGTGTGTACTAATAGGACGAGGGGGAATAGCTTTAAATTGGAGGGTGGGGGGAAGATTCAGATTAGACAATAGGAAGAAATTCTTCACAATGAGGGTGGTGAGGCGCTGGCACAGGTTGCCCAGGGAAGTTGTGGATGTTCCACCCCTGGAGGTGTTCAAAGCCAAGTTGGATGAGGCTTTGGGCAGCCTGGTCTGATGGGAGGTGTCCCTGCCCATGGCAAGGGAGAGTGGGACTGGATGGGCTTTAAGGTCCCTTCCAACCCAAAGCATTCTATGATTCTACAAATTAATCAGGAACAGACCCAACCCAGGCACTCTTACCAGATCTCGAGCTCTGGACCAAGCCGGTACCGCGCTCCTCGGCGCTTTGCAATGTCAATACCTGCAAGAAGGTTCGGTTAAACACGACTGGGCAATGGGAACCGGTCAGTGCAAAACAGGCCCAGCTACAGCCCCAGCCAGAAACATGCAGAGGGAGGGAAAGGAGGAGATGGAGGGGGAGAGGAGGAGAGAGGGGAATAGAGGAGACGGAGGGAGGGAGGGAGGGAAGGAGGGAAGGAGGGAAAGAGGGGAGGAAGAAGAGAGAGAGAAGGGAGCAAAAGAGGGGAAAGGGGGGAGAGAAACAGGGAGGAGGGAGAGTTGAAGCAGAGGGGGAGAGGGAGAGAAGGAGAGAGAAGGGGAAAGGAAGAGAGGGAAGAGAGGAAGAGAGGGGGAGAAGGAGGGGGGAGGAGGGAAGAAGAGAGAGGAAAGAAAGAGGGAAGGGGGGGGAGAGAAGAGAGGGAGAGAAGGGGAGAGGAAGAGAGTGAAGAGAGGGAGGAGAAGGAGGGGGGAGGAAGGGGGGGCAGAAAGAGGGGGAAGAGAAAGAGGGAAGAGGGGGAGAGGGGAGAAGGAGGTGCCGCTGCCCCACTCACTTCTGAAAATCCTCTGCAGATTGCCCTCAAAATCCAGAGCCCATTGGTTGAGGGCGCAGGTGGCGATGGTGACAGCCCTGCCCATGGCTGCCCAGCCGGCTCCCCGCCGCTTCCGTTCCGTTCCGTGCCGTGTCCGTGCCGTTCCCCTCCGTTCCTCCCGTTCCTCCCGTTCCGCGACTCCCACCCGTGATACCGGCAGCGTTGAGAGCTCCCTGGAGCCCAGAACAATGGGAATGCAGCCCGAGCGCTTTGGTTTAGCCCTCCAGCTTTACGAAGAGGTCCTCAAAACCGGTTCAGAATGCGAGTACTGGAGATAACGGGAGGGGGACCCAAACTTTCACCTATTATTTGGTTTTCAGGCCCATTAAAGCAGCTTCCAGGGTACCAGCCCCAAAGCTTGGTTTTCTTGAACCTCCCTACAGACAAGAGTAGATGACACAAAGCTGAGTGGTGCAGTTGCCGCAGTGGAAGGACGGGATGTCATCCAGAGGGACCTGGACAGCCTGGAGAAGTGGGGCTGGGAGAGCCTCATGAGGTTCAACAAGGGCAAGGGCCTACACCTGGGTCGGGGCAATCCCCGATTTCAGTACAGGATGGGGATGATGTGATGGAGAGCGGCCCTGCAGAAAAGGACTTGGGGTGCTGGTCGATGAGAAGCTTGACGTGAGCCAGCAATAAGTGCTCACAGCCCAGAAGGCCAACCATATCCTGGACTGCATCCAAAGATACGTGGCCAGCGGGACAAAGGAGGGGATTCTGCCTCTCTGTTCCTCTCTTGTGAGACCTCATCTGGAGTATTGTGTTCAGTTCTGGAATCCTCAACGTAAGAAGGAGATGGAACTTTTGGAACAGGCCCAGAGGAGGCTACAAAGATGATCAGAGGGCTGGAGCACCTCCCATGAGGACAGGCTGAGAGAGTTGGGGTTGTTCAGTCTGGAGAAGAGAAGGCTCCAAGGTGACCTTATAGTGACATTCTAGTACCTGAAAGGGGCTACAAGAAAGCTGGGGAGGGACCTCTTGCAAGGGCATGTAGTGATGGGATGAGGGGAAATGGCTTTAAATTGGAAAGGGTAAGCTTTAGACTAGGCATTAGGAAGAAGTTCTTCACCATGAGGGTGGTGAAGCACTGGAACAGGTTGGCCAGAGAAGTTGTGGCTGCCCCATCCCTGGAGGTGTTCAAGGCAGGGGAACGGCTCAGGAACAGCTGAGAGAGCTGGGGGTGTTTAACCTGGAGGAGAGGAGGCTGAGGGGAGACCTCATTGCTCTCTATAACTACCTGAAAGGACATTGTAGAGAGGAGGGAGCTGGCCTCTTCTCCCAAGTGACAGGGGACAGAACAAGAGGGAATGGCCTCAAGCTCCAACAGGGGAGGTTCAGGCTGAGCATTAGGAAAAAAAATTTCACGGAAAGGGTCATTGGGCACTGGAATGGGCTGCCCAGGGAGGTGGTTGAGTCACCTTCCCTGGAGGTGTTTAAGGCACGGGTGGGCGAGGTGCTGAGGGACATGGTTTAGTGTTTGATAGGAATGGTTGGACTCGATGATCCGATGGGTCTTTTCCAACCTGGTGATTCTATGATTCTATGGGGCTTTGGGCAACCTGATCCAGTGGGACATGTACCTGTCTATCACAGCGGGGGTGGAACTGGATGATCTTTAAGGTCCCTTCCAACCCAGACTATTCTCTGACTCTATATTCCACTTTTTGTCATAGCAACCACTTCTTGCATTACTCGGATGTTCTCCCGGGGACAGCCACGGACTGCACCCCCCTCCCCACGGCAGTTCAGATCCCCCCCGGACTCGCGTCCCGCGGCTTCGCCCAGCGGGAGCGCTCCCCGCCCCCTCGGCCCATGGCTTGAGCGCGCTCGGCCAATGAGGCGGCGCGGGGCGGGGCGGGCGGCGGCGCGGATTGGCCCGCCAGGGGCCGGGTCTGTGCCGGGGCCGCGCGGCTGCGAGAGGCGCTGGGGGCTCCTTGCGGTGAGAGGCGGCTGCGGGGAGCGGGGCTGTGTGAGGGGCTGGGAGGGAGCGGGAATGGGGAGGGGGGGGTGAGGGCGATTGATGGGGAAGGCAGCGTTTGAGGGTGATTGATGGGGAAGGGGGCGCTTGAGGGTGATGGGGAAGGGGGCGCTTGAGGTTGATGGGGAAGGGAGCGTTTGAGGGTGATGGGGAAGGGGGCGCTTCAAGGTGATGGGGAAGGGGGCGCTTGAGGGTGATGGGGAAGGGAGCATTTGAGGGTGATGAGGAGCGCTTGAGGGTGATGGGGAAGAGAGCGTTTAAAGGTGATGGCAAGCATTTGAGGGTGATGGGGAAAGGAGCATTTGAGGGTGATGGGGAAGGGAGCGTTTGAGGGTGAGGAGGAGCGTTTGAGGGTGATGGGGAAGGAGCATTTGAGGGTGATGGGGAAGGGAGTGTTTGAGGGTGATGAGTGTTTGAGGGTGATGGGGAAGAGAGCGTTTGAGGTGATGAGGAGCGTTTGAGGGTGATGAGGAGCGTTTGAGGGTGATGAGTGTGTGAGGGGGATGGGGAAGAGAGCGTTTAAAAGTGATGGCGAGCATTTGAGGGTGATGGGGAAAGGAGCATTTGAGGGTGATGGGGAAGGGAATGTTTGAGGGTGATGAGGAGTGTTTGAGGGTGATGGGGAAGAGAGCGTCTAAAGGTGATGGCGAGCATTTGAGGGTGATGGGGAAAGGAGCATTTGAGGGCGATGGAGAAGGCAGCATTTCACAGAACCACAGAATCACTAGATTGGAAAAGATCTTAGAGATCATCGACTCCTACTGTACCTGTCCACTACATCTCATCTCCCCAAACATCTCATCTACCCGCTTTTTAAACGCCAGAGATGGTGACTCAACCATCTCCCTGGTCAGCCAATGCCAGTGCTTGACAACCATTTCTGTGAAGAAATTTTTCCTCATGTCCAATCTAAACTTCCCCTGGCACAGCTTGAGGCCACTCCCTCTTGTCCTGTCATTTATAACTTGGGAGAAGAGACCAACACCTACCTCTCCAAAACCTCCTTTTAGGTAGTTGTAGAGAGGTGATGGGAAGCATTTAAGGGTGATGGGGAGCGTTTGAGGGTGATGGGGAAAGGAGCGTTTGAGGGTGATTGATGGGGAAGAGGGAGCATTTGAGGGTGATGGGGAAGGGAGCGTTTGAGGGTGATGGGGAAAGGAGGGTTTGAGGGTGGTGGGGAAGGCGGAGCATTTGAGGGTGATGGGGAAAAGGGAGCGTTTGAGGGTGATGGGGAAAAGGCAGCGTTTGAGGGTGATGGGGAAGGCAGCATTTGAGGGTAATGGGGAGTGCTTGAGGGTGATGGGGAAAAGGCAGCGTTTGAGGGGCTAGGAGGGAGCTGGAAGGGAGCATTTGTGGGATTGGGAATGTTAGCGAGATTGGGAACGTTTGTGGGTTATGGGGAAGAGAGCGTTTGAGGAGCTAGGAGGGAGAGGGAAGGGAGCGTTTTCAGAATCGGGAGCGTTTGCGAGTGCCATGGAAAAGGAGTGTGCAGGGATTGGAGAAAGGGAGTGTTTGCAGGACTAGGAGGGAGTGGGAAGGGAGCGTTTGAGGGATCGGGAGCTTTTGTGGGGCTTGGGGAGAGAGTGGGGAAGGGAGCATTTGCAGGTGATGGAGGAAGTTGGAAAGGAGTGTTTATGGGTGATGGGGAAGGGAACGTTTGAGGGCTCGTGTGCCACAAGTGTCTGCAGGATCAGGAGCATTTGCAGGGCTCCAGAGAGTGTGGAAGGGAGCGTTTGCAGGTGAGGTGGGGAGTTGGAAAGGAGCATTTGTGGGTGAGGGAATGTTTGCGAGGCTCAGGGAAGGGAATGGGAGGGCAGCGTTTGCAGGATCGGGAGCATTTGTGGGTGATGGAGAGGGGAGCATTTGCAGGGCTGGGAGGGCGTGGGAAGGGAGTGTTTACAGGTCTGGGAGTGCTTGTGGGATCAGGGAGGGAGTGGGGAAGGGAGCATTGGCGGGACTGGGAACATTTGTGGGTGAGGGCGAAGGGAGTGCTTGCAGGGCTGGAGGGAGTTGGAAGGGAGCATTTGCATGATAGGCATTTGCGGGGCTCAGGAAGGGCAGCATTTGAGGGATAGGGAGCATTTGCAGATGGTGGGAAAGGGAGCATTTGCAAGGCTCTGGGAGGGAGTGGGGAGTGGGAGTGGGGAATGGGAGGAGAGCATTTGTGGGGCTGTCAGCTTGGTATGCAGCCACTGACTCTGGAGGTACACCTGGGTCTGGGCAATCCCAAGCACGAATACAGGCTGGGTGGAGAATGGAGTGAGAGCAGCCTTTGAGAGAATGACTTGAGGGTCCTGGTGGATGAGAAGCTCAACATGAGCCAGCATTGTGTGCTTGCAGTGCAGAAAGCCAACCGTATCCTGGGGTACATCAGAAATGTGACCAGCAGGGCGAAGGAGGGGATTCTGCCTATCTCTTGTGAGACCTCACCTGGAGTCCCATGTTCAGCTCTGGAGCCCTCAGCACAGGAAGAACATGGATCTCTTAGAGTCCAGAGAAGGCCACAAAGATGATCAGAGGGCTGGAGCATTTCCCATAGGAAAACAGGCTGAGAGAGTTGGGCTTGTTCAGCCTGGAGAAACGAAGGTTCCAAGGAGACCTTAGAGCAGCCTTTTGGTACTTAAAGGGGACCTACAGGAGAGCTGGAGAAGGGCGCTTTATGAGGGAGTACATGGATAGGGCAAGGGGGAACAGTTTTAAGCTGAAAGAGGAGAGATTTAGATTAGTTATTGGGAAGAAATATTTTCCTTTGAGGGTGCTGAGGCACTGGCCCAGAAGTGGTGGCTGCCCCGTCCCTGGAGGTGTTCAAGGCCAGGTTGGATAGGGCTTTGAGCAACCTCCTCCGGTGGAAGGTGTCGCTGCCCATGGAACTAGATGATTTTTAAGGTGTATTCTAACCCAAACCATTCTATGATGACTTGCTTCCCAAGGCACATGTGTCTTGATGTGGGGCCTTGGATGCAGGACAGTGCTGCCCTTCCTACCTGTGTGGGGCTGCTGAACCCCCTCCTGGGCAGCTGCCAGCTCGACTCCTCTCCTGTGCCAAACGTGGCTCTGTGGAATACTGCATGTTAGCTAGTGAAAACCATCAAACATGTAATTATTCCTCAAAAGGGCTTCATGGGAAATTTACTCTGTAAGCTTTATGTGTCTTAGGCATCAAATGGGGAGAGCTTCGAAGTGAATTATGTGCTTGGTGCGAGTGTTCCTTTAACAAAGTGTTAGTACTAATGCAGTACTTCATCATTAAGCCCTGAAGTCTGGTTTCGGAGGAGGAGCACGTCTCTGGAGTTCTCTGTGCAGGTTCACTTGAGTTGTGAATGTTGCTTCAGGCTCTTTTAAGAAGCTGACTAAGTTTAGGAAAGCAGTAGTTGGGTTGTGTTTAGTTGGGTAGCAGGTGTCTTGCGCTTGTAGAAACTGAAGTAGTTACTCATAGGAATATGATTTCAGTGGGAGTATTGATGCAGAGATGTTAGCGTGTGTTAAGTAATGTGGGTATAGTTCTGAACGTGAGCGGTTGTTACAGCCAGCATAGCTGTCTGTTGGACTAGGGTGTATCTGTTCAGGGGAATAGTGCTAAGCAGGTACTTGTTTAAATTGCTCTGTGGAAAGGCAAAACTCTGTGGCAAATATTGGCCTTTAAATAGAGGGGAAGCATGGATCTCACATGCAACCTCTTTAATGCCAGCCTTTCTCATCTAGCCAGTGCAGCTTTAGTCATTGGGTGATTATCCTCTTTCTGCACTGGCTGGCAAGATTAATGATAAACTGGATGTGTGTCTGAGTCTTGCACAAAATGCCGGGTGATGCCAGCTGCAGGCAGGCTGTTTACGAGCGCTCAGCAGACCGAGCAGAGTTTTCAGATCTAGTACACTGAGCTCTGCAAAGTAACTGGGCTATTTTGTTACTTAAGAGCCTAAAACTAAGCTAAACACCATCAAAATTTTATTTTCTGTGTGTCTTACGAAAGAGGCCCACTTTCTTAGTAGGACTGAGGGCAATTTAACTGGGCAAGGCACTGAGCAACCTTTGCTAAGTGGTCTTTGCTCTCAGCTGAGGTCAAAGTTTCGATCTGACCTACATATTTCCACTTCCAATGATTCCGAATAAGAACCTTTATATCCTGATAAAATTCTTACTAGCTTTGTAACTGTTCCTTCTAAGTTTGCTTTACTATTGTAAAGCAAAACCAACAAATAACTGGAATAAGTCCCCAAGCTCTAACTTTCATACAGTGAATGTTCTCTCCTGCCTCTTTCTTGGTGTATGTGATCAATAACCTCCTCTTGAGGTTGTTTCATTACTTGCTTTAGAAACCTTGTTATCAAAGTATTGATGCCGGGAGACATGTAGAATTCTGGCTCAAATATAAACCAGAAGCCTGAATGTATTTTAAAATGTGTCTGCTGAAAGATAGGGTGGTAGTTAGCATTTATGATAATTGAAATAGTAAATAGCATAAGTTTCTCGCCACCCATGTATCTTCTTGTCTTCTTTGCTTAGGATTTCTGCCTAACCAGGTTGGTACAGGGGAGTGATTAGACATGTTTTCTGATCACTTCTGAAAATAAGCACTTTCATTGTAAAGTATTGTGTGGAGGAGATTTCTACAGTTACATACTAACTATTTTGAATCTGAGGATGGCATGTTATCTCTGTGATGGCACTGTTTGAGACGTCCCTGTTTGAGATGTCCCTTCTTTGGCACGTAGGCATCTTTCTTCTTCTCAATGTGTTGGGGAGCAGCAAGAGCTTTCTGCTCCCTAAGGGACCAGGAGCTGGGAGCTCAGGGGAGAAGGAATTCTGTCGATGCTTGCCTGTCAGTCCCATAGAACCTCCATGCAGTGAGCATCACAGAGCCAGAGAGTAAGGCCAAGTTCAACCAAGAGTCCAGATAATCAGGTGGGCTCATGGCAATGAGGCAGGTCAAGCTGGGAAGTTGATCCACAGGTCAGGGCCAGGTCCCCTGCTGGTGTCAGCATCGGGTCAAGGCCAGGCAGGGACCATCAGCCCAGATATGAGGGTCAGGGCCAGACCTGGTGTGAGGAACCAGCTGGAGACAGACCTGGGATGGCCAGGCAAAGCCATGGGGATGAGCACAGGCTGAGGCCAGGCCTGGGTTAGCAGGACCCGTGGCCAGGCAGGGCAGGGCTCTGGTGGAGCTGGAGAGCAGCACTTGTATGGCATCACTGGGACAGGGATTGACAGGCTGAAATGGGTGTCCTGGCCAGGCAGGGGCAGTAAGACCTGTTAATGTCCTCAGGGACTGTGTTATATTGTCATTTTTCTTTCAGTGGAAATAAATGCTAGTTTCTAGTTTGAGTTAAAACACAAAAGTCTGAAAAGGAACAGGACCTAACAAGTGCTAGCAAATTCCTCTCAAAGAGCAAACCACAAGGTTCCATGTGTTTTAGGGCCTATATCTTCCCACAAGCTAATGTTCTGAAAAACAGGTTTTTTTCTTTTACATGTTCAGATGGTGGGATGATGATTTTGAACAAAAGAAGTATTTGGACTGGGCAAAGTGAAAGCACAATATAATTCACGTTCACAGAGAGAATTAGTGTTGTCTCATGAAGCGCTCTCTGTTCCCACTGATTTCTGACTTAGATGGGATTGTGAACTGTCACCTTGTTTTCTTTGATGTAGCTTATGTATGTGGAGCAAGGAATCTGGGGGAAAGTATATAATTTGTCAAGATCCAGTACACATACTGTTATAGCTTTAGCAATTTCTCTATTTAAGAAAGGGCAATAGCTACAGAACTTTATTTTCAGAGGTTTATAAGAAAGTGGCAAAATATTTTTTCCCTTTGCATATGTAATAAGCCATACATTATACAGTAAGTATTAAAATACATTTCTGATCAGCAAGAAGTTTAATGGATTACTTTGACGTCAGTGTTTAGGTTGGTTTATCCTTATAAGATCATAAGGAATTGGGATATTTTCCTTCCTACCCTCCTCCTTCATATCTTTTGTAATCAGAAGGCTATATAATAGCCTTTTTCAGTAATTATTATTTGTTTTTGTCTTCTGTAGACCTGTAGGAATTGCTAAGAATCAGCTGCAGTAATACCATGAGAATTTTCTTTCATACAGGACATGGCAGCCCATCAGGATAAAAAACCTTCTGAAGAAAGAAAACACAGAAATGCCCAAAATGATACTGGAACATCTCAAGTCCAGTGGGGAAGAGCATGGTGAGAGAAGCTGGTGTCTCTAATTAATCGTTGTATTTCAAATTGCTTTATATTTACTCTTATAGATGCTACATTCCTTTTAAACTTCACTCTATTAATAACAGATTGTTGCTTTGCCCTGCTTTTGAAAACTCATGGAGCTGTAGTAACATGACAAAGAAGAGTTCTTGAAGATTTTTAAGAGAGCTTGCCCGGTGGCTTGGATTAAAACACGGTCCTTGGAAAAAAAAAACCAAAACAAATCATTAAAATTTGTAGTTCCTTCAAAGGCTAAATAAAATCTTTCCTGCTATTTGAAGAATAGGCATCTGTCTGTGGTATCACCAGCTGACGTCTGCTGTAGCAAGATTTAGGACTCGTATCCCTGTTCTCACAGTGCTGTGAAAATCTTAGTTTTATACTGCAGCTGGAAACAGCTACGGGTGTTTATATGGCTTGCCACTAAAGACAGTGTGTGGTAGAGCAAGTTCAACTTCTGGCTGTCCAGCATCTGTCTTTTTTTGTGTTACCAAGCTATGCATAATGTTCTTGTGATTCTGTTACCACTTTCGACTAAGCAATCTACCAGTTATAGCCACGATTGCCATCATAAACATGAAGGCTGTAACAGTAATCTGCTTTTTTGGAGGGGAGATATTATCTATCCTCTTGCTCTGATCAGCTAGCCTAGTTTTATAACAGGTTGTGGTTAAAGTGTGTAGCATGCTAAGTTGTTTATAGCTGTTTGACTCAAGGAAATTAATGTGCTGTGAAAACATTTTAAGTTTTCATACAGTTAGTCTAGAAGGTCCACTGAAAAAATTGCCTGACTTAATCAAACTGCTGTTCTAAACTGAAAGATGAGGGAGAATAATATTCTGTTTTGGGTTGCAGGGAAGTGGATTGGTTTTCCTTGGCAAGCATCCTTTTCCTCCTCATGTTTGCACCACTTATCGTGTATTACTTCATCATGTCCTGTGACCAGTACCAGTGCTCCCTGATTGATCCACTCGTTGACTTGCTTACAGGGAAGAAACATCTGTCTGACATCTGGGACAAGACTCCTACGCTGACCTATAGGGCTGCTGGCATCTATGCCCTTTGGGTCACTTTCCAGGTATATTACTGAGTTATGATCCAAATGAAATGGCTGTTTTTTCGAACAGCTGTTTGATTAATGCTTTTACATGAAAGATAATGGAGAGGCACATTGGCATTTCCTGTTTGGTAGTCCTCATTTTACATGTTTCTTGGAATCCAAATGAAGCTTATGCACTCGAAAAACAAATATGTATGGAATATACACAAATATTCCTTGTGTGACATATTCCTTGATGCATTTTTTAAGAAAAAGCAACTATGAAACAACAATACCCATTCATTTTAAATTTATATGCAATAAATATATCATAAACTAACACTACAGAAGGGGCAATATTTTCTATAGACAGGCAGTAAAAGGACATTGATGTATGAAATGTAATTTACATTGGTAAAATACCTTCAAACTTACCAAATTACTTGAATTTTTTTTCCAAATTGGAAAACAATTTATATATAACAGAGGTTGATTTTACAATAAAAAGATAAGGATCTGCCTCACCACTAAAATAGGATAACAATTATACATGATGTACATCTTTAGGATTGCTTAATGGTTCGGGTGTATTACTTGTCTAAAATTGCAACAGCTAAATTGTGCCACATTAGCTTATACAATACTTAATTTAAATTGTTATTTATTATATTTAGTACTTGTAGGAAAGGGATAGTGGTTTGGGGAGGGTGTCTTGTCTGGTTTTACTGTTAATAGATTCTCTCTTCTAGGTGGTTTTATATGTATTCATTCCTGACTTCTGCCATAAACTTCTTCCTGGATATGTAGGAGGTGTACAAGAAGGTGCTGTCACCCCTGCTGGTAAGTTCTTCCTTAGAATATGTACACACCATACATTCTTTTAAAATTATAATTGTTTTGTACTTAAAATCTTTAATAACCCTTATATATCTGGAGGAAATAGGGACATAAATGCTTTCATCTTCCTCATACGTTTACTTCATACAAAAGTAAAAAGCAATCTATGTCATCTTTTTGGAATAAATTATAGAATTTCTGTCTCTTACTGTTAGTAAAACTATTGATATGGCAGGTACTGCACCAGCAATGGCACAATATGGATTGATAGTCTTGGTGCTTAAAATTGGCAGTGGACCACTGCTGGTATTTGACAGTGGACCACTGCTGGTATTTGACAGTGCAGTTACACCCCCTGAAGCTGAGTTAATCCATGAAAAGCAAAAAAGTGTGTGATGTGAACCAAGTGTGAGAAAGGGTAACTTGTTTCCTTAGTCAGTTTTAGGGCAGATTCTAAATTTACTGTTGGATGGAGTGAGAGCTGAAGAGAAAAACTCAGCCTAACAAAGCCTGATGGTTACAGCAGAGTATGACCCTGTCAGTAAAGTGCCACAAGATATTTAATTGGGACGGTGAAGAGAGTGAGGTCATTTCATGAGCACTTGGTTGAGCTTTCATGTATTGTATGCATATCCATATTAACAAAAAGCTGTATTAATGCAATGTCACCAACATTCAATTATTTCTTCATATTTTAGGTGTAGTGAATAAGTATCAAATCAATGGTCTTCAGGCTTGGATCATTACCCATGTGCTCTGGTTTGCAAATGCCTATTACTTCCACTTCTTCTCACCTACCATCATTTTTGACAACTGGATTCCTCTCCTGTGGTGTGCCAATATCCTGGGATATGCAGTTTCCACATTTGCAATGATTAAAAGCTACTATTTCCCTACCAATGCCAAAGACTGGTATGTGGGTTTTAATAACAAGAGAATTCTACATAATCAGACATATTCCATGCAGCATTCAGTTTATAATAATGGCAGAATTTACTGTCACAGACAGGCCAATGTATGGCTGTGGGTATTTGCTTCATTAGCATCATCCTCTGTTTCATGCTACGTGTTGTGACTGGTAGCTTCAGTATTGCAGATGCTTATTTGTCACAAATAGGATGGATGTAAGGTTATAGTTAGACTGTTCAAAAGTGTTACCAAGAATAAACTGGGCTACCTCTGAAACTAAAATTTATCTGATATGAATCTTTGGTTGGTTCAATTTGTATTTTCTTGCACCGTGGTGTATCAGTTTATCATTACATCAAGTGAATCTGAAATGTGTACTTAGAATGTTAATTACCTGTATTTGTGTATAACTCCATATTTTTTTAATTTGTTTTTATTCTTTCTAGCAAATTCACTGGCAACTTCTTTTATGACTACATGATGGGAATTGAATTTAATCCTCGAATAGGAAAGTGGTTTGATTTCAAGCTGTTCTTCAATGGGCGCCCTGGTATTGTAGCCTGGACTCTAATTAACCTTTCCTACGCTGCAAAACAACAGGAGCTGTATGGTCAAGTAACCAACTCTATGATCCTTGTCAATGTCCTTCAGGTAAATTTGGAGGAGGAAAATAAGAAAATGATGTGGAAATAAATTAGTATTAAAGTAGAAAATACTTCTTGTGCTGGAATTCAAAGAGGACAAATCTGGGCAGGTGTGCGTGTGTGTGTGTGTGTCTGTGTGTGTGTCTGTGTCTGAAACCAGCCACTCAGGTGCTGTGCTTCTTACTGAGGAGACCCCCCCAAAGAAATCAATACAGATAATAGTTTAGATTTACTTAGTGATATGGGCAAGTGGGAGCTTGCTTTAGAGAAGCCGTATTCCCCCTCTCTATCAGTATAAGACTCTTTAAGCTGAAGAGAGGTAGGGGTGGTCAAATGCAGATACCCATCAGAAGTGTACGTCCTTACAGTAGTGCACTTGCTTTGGTTATTTTGGTTAGTATTGCTTTACATTTACTTATTACCTGCTTTACATGTATAGATGCAGTATATTTATGTGGTATGTTCTTCTTAATACCCTATTTTTTTGGTGTTAAAGTAAAAATGCAAGTCAGTTTTGAGACTTTACCACAAGACAGCACAGAAAGATTAGGCTGATGCTGTTAAACAGGGTAACTGGTGACAGTGCTGTGTTATTAATGTGAAACTATTCTGTTTCAGGGTATTTATGTTTTGGACTTCTTTTGGAATGAAGCCTGGTATTTGAAAACCATTGATATTTGCCATGATCATTTTGGATGGTATTTGGGCTGGGGAGACTGCGTTTGGTTGCCTTACCTCTATACTTTACAGGTAAAAATGTGGTACTATACATGTTTGAGCTAAAAGGAAAGAAGCATTCTCTCCAGCAGCTTGATTTGTATGTTAAATTGTTCCCAGACAGTTTGAAAAATACAGAATCCTTTGTAACAATTCACGTGTAGGAAGACTTACTGTCCTTGCATGGAATTGACATCTTTTCCTCTCCTCCCCCTCTCTTGTGCCCTTTTCAGTCACTGTCTATTGTGTTTCTGTATTTTTCTAAATGCTTCCAATCCCTTTTTGTACTCTATTGTATTGAGGGTTTCTCAGTGGATAGTGGTTTGATACCTTTTTTTCTTTTCCTTCTGTCCTGGATTGTCCGCAGTCTTGCTTCTTCTCTTACGTTCCACCTAAGAAATGGAATTGTGATGATAAAAAAGTAGGGGAGAGATAAAGAAAGAAAATATAAGATATAGACTTTTCTGAAAGTTTTCCAATATTTTACTGGTAGGGTAGATTTTCCAAATCTATCTACTCATCAACTCTAGGTCACTATAGTTAAAGGAATTAGTCTGGCATCCCAAGCATATATTTAAAGTTGTTTGGCCAGGCCAGGGCTAAACCATATTTTGACAGCTACAACTGAGCAGTTGGACTCTCAACTCCCTTCCCCCCAGCCCCCACCTTCTCCAGCCCAGGGAAAGGAAAATGAGAGAAAAAGACTTGTGGGTTGGAAATTAAAAATACAGCTTTAATGAAATAATATCAACAAGAAGAAGAAAATAATAAAATGTATACAAATACATGAAATCACACCCCCACCCCTCAATGACTGTACGTCACTACAAATGCTACAGAGTAGACATGAGGGGGGAACGGGTCTGAAGCTAGGAGGGAGCTGGGCTCAGGAAATGGATTCAGGAACACATGGATTCAGAACCAGGAGCAAACAGAAGAGGTGTTTACTGGATGTTGGCTATTGAAGATGACAGCAAAACCCTCATGTTCTCTGTGTTTTATAGAAAGTTTGACATATACGGGATGGAATAGTCTATTGGTCAGTTTGGGGTCACCTGTCCTGCAAGTGTGAACTTTTTTGCCTCTCTGACTTACAGCACTCCACCAGCTTGAGAATGGTCTTGGTTACTATGGGAATAAGTATAAGCAATGGCCTTTCTGATGCCAGTGCCCTGCGTTATCACTGCTAGAGAGAAACGCTGTCTGACACATGCAGTTGACTTTCAGAAATAAAAAGTTGCTTAGATGAGACTTAGCTGAAGTTAGAAAACTGATTCTACTTTAGCTCGAACTACAACAAAAGTAAATCACTGATTGTCTCATTTTCTGCTCGCCAGGGTTTGTATTTGGTTTACCACCCTGTCCAGCTGGGCACAGCTAATGCCATAGGGATCTTGATGTTGGGCTTGATCGGCTATTACATCTTCAGAATGACCAACCACCAGAAGGATCTCTTCCGTCGCACAAATGGCAACTGCAAGATTTGGGGGAAGAAACCAGAATATATTGAGTGCTCCTACATGTCTGCGGATGGCACCAAGTACTACAGCAAGCTGTTGACCTCAGGATTCTGGGGGTGGGCACGCCACTTTAACTACACGGGAGATTTGATGGGCTCCTTGGCCTATTGCTTGACTTGTGAGTTTGAACACATCTTGCCTTACTTCTACATCATTTACATGACTATTCTGCTAACCCACCGTTGTATTAGGGATGAACACCGCTGTTTCAGCAAATATGGGAAGGACTGGAAGCGCTACACTGCTGCAGTGCCTTACCGGCTCATCCCAGGAGTATTTTAAGGCTAACACAGAATCCAGGGGAAAGAAAAAAGAAAGTTTTTGGGGAGGTGAAGAGAGTTTATCCACATAGTTAAACTAGCCAAAACACTTGGTGAAAGACACTCATCCTGTTCTGAAGGATGCTCATACTGTTCTGAAGGAGGAAAGGTGGATGGACGATAATCGTTGCTGTATTGAAGGAACATGCATGCAGACTGTATTTAAAAATAAATTAAATGTGGCACTGTAATGTCCTGGGTTTTTGAAGGTGCATTTATGTGGGACTTTTCCCGCACCCCATCTCAAAATAAACTTGGAACTGAAGAAAAGTTGCATATAATGAGACTCCCAAAATCTCCCAAAGCTGGAAGGAGTAGCAGCATTTTGGAACCAGTTTTCAGTGACTTCGGAAAGAAGGAAAATACCTGTGTGATCTGTTCCTGGAATAATTTGTATGATGCAACCTGATCCAGTGGGAGGTACCCCCACTGTCCACGGCAGGGGGGTTGGAACTGCATAATCTATAAGGCCCCTTCCAACCCAAACCCTTAGATGATTCTTTGATTTTATGATGTGGTTGCTTGTGGCAGTCATAACCTACAGTCAGTAACTCCCCAAAGGAGATGTCGTTTGTTTCTTTCCAAGAATTTTAAGTGCAGAAATACTGAACTGGGGAATCTGATCCTAAACTGGTGTGTGGGAAGATAGTTATAGTCTAATATGAAAGTTTGTGAAAGCTGGTATAAATTGATATGGCTCAAAAGTTAACATTAGTTTACAGCACCTGAGAATATGGTGCATGACCAGCTGAGTGTTATTTTGATACTGAAACCAAACTTGCTGTGTGAAGATACTGAGCATACATTCATTTTAGTGCAGACAGAAAACTTTGTTCTCTATCATTTGTATAAAATCATGTTTGTAAAAATTTAAGAAATAAACTCTTAAATTCTTGTTTCCTTTCTGCTGTTTGTTTCCTTGTTATGTAGTTATCTTGCAGAGTTGCTGGATTCCAAAGGAGGTCTTCAAAGAGTATAATTCCAAGAGCTGGTTCAAAAATGCATGAACAAGAAATAAAGAGAAAGAGCGAACATAGTATTAACAGCTGTGCATCTTGTAATAAGCTTGGTAGTTACATTAAAACTAAAAGACTCCTTTTACACATATACAGTTAGTTTTTACAGTAAGTAAATAACACTGTAAATTGATTTATTTTTTTTGTAGGAGCTGCCAAATGCACTGATCTCCAGGCAGATTTAAATCAGGTATGTGGGTAAGTATATGTTCCGATTTTGTTGCAGTACTCCCTGGAAGGGAGTTTGGCAGGAGAAAAAGGGTCTCTCCAGACCCAGAAAACAAATATAGCTTGGCTTTATTCCAGAGCTGGATGTACAAGCACGTGTAGAGATGCCGTCTTGAAGAAAGTTCGTACAAACCTAGTTGTAGCACCAGTACCATCTGTAGACCTCATAAAGGGTTCATCACCATTTTGCAGGTAACAATTTCAATAGATTACAATGTTGTTAATAACAGAGGAGCAATGATGGCAACAGATGTACTGCTGTGGTAGAACATGAACAAAGAGGATTTTTAATACAAATACGGAAACGGAGAAGGGGAATCAATACTGGTTGCCTTCACTGAAAATTTTTAGCCCAACACCCTAATAGTTCACTAAAGGGCAATGCTTGTGAAATGGTTGGTTTGTGAGAACTCAATTCAGAGGAAGGGAAAACTGATGTGTGGGCTTCTAGGACTGTTGGACCCCATCAGTCCATAGCACTGCATTGCTTTAGGCTGTCCCTGACTTGGCTGGAGTAATGGGATAGTTTCTTTTCTCACCTTCCTTAAGGCTCCCTGCTTGCATCCTTTTCTTTTGTAGCCTTGGAAATTGCACTGACAGTTCCCTGTTAGTGCCAAGGCTGTTTATGTATTGCGAGGTAATCTGTACTCTAAGTCACGGTAGCCTTGCACAGCACAGCATGCTCCCTTCTTTTCACTGATAAATCCTGGATGATTAGTGGAAGACAGTTCCCAATTAAGGCAAATAAAAATATCAGTATTTTAAAAATAAAATTGGGAAAGTTTAAAGCTAAAGGGCAGTACAGCGAATGATGAGAGCATTATGGACTCAAGTGCTTCTTTGGGGCAATATATGTTGCATCTAATATTTCACAAAGGATTTTTTGCACTGTCTGACATGGGAGCATGGAAGTACTTTTAGCTCTTTCTTCGCTACAGACTGCAGTTCCTGCTGAGAATACTTTACCCTGCAGATAGCCTGGCTGCCACAAGTGAGGTCTTTTCATTGGCTAGATTGTTAAACTCATGGTAGGAAGCAACTAGTTGCAAGGTCTTTCAAGCAAGAGGCAATCACTGGGCTAAACTCGCATCCTATCTGTTGTAAGGATGACAGATTCTGCTTTTTCAGGCTTGCCTGCTGTCCACACAGATCTTGTGGTTTGCTCCATCTTTGTGGCTTGCAGTCTGAGTATCTGCTCTATGTATACAGGAGTCTGCACATGACTGGAAAAGGAGTGCTAATTCCATTCAGTTCTGTGTTTCTTCTAAGTAAATTACTTTTTTCTGGGAAGCATGGGAAGTATTTTTTTTCTAATTCTGTAAGCCTCATTCTAACTGCATTCATACTGCAAAGCATATGCAATACTCTAAGCAATGTCCAACTAATGTTGCCCTTTAAAATGTAATCATTTGAATGACTCTCAACTTGCTTGTCTTCAGATAGGGTAATGCCCATGCCATGCTTTGTGTTGTATGCATGGCAGTGCTTTTTAAATTTGTTTCCTCCACAGTGCAGAAAAAAAAATATCAATATCTATTTCACTTTGAAGTCTTTGGGTGTGAGAACTAGATCAACTCTTGCCCTGATATTTTATATTTGTTGATCCTGTGCTGTCAATATTACCAAGTTTTGAGAGCATATGTTTCTGTAGTATGTTAGGAATCTCAGCTATAGAATTGGCAGTGTTTGTAAAGTGATACTTAGTTAAGTTGACTTGGATCTAATGGGAAAATACAACAGAAGCTTCTGGTCATTATTTGGAGCAGTAACCAAGTAGCGTGGATGGATTATTGTAGGAAGAAAAATAACAAATGCCTGCTTGAGCAGGGCACAACAGGCTGAGGAGGTTACAGACTGCCCTAAATCTACCTAACAAGAAAGAAAATTCCAATCTTACACTATATAACCATTACAGATTGTCAGTATTCAATCTACAGATAGAGGGGAGTGGGAAGATGAGGTCTGCCAGTACCTATAGGGAGGGAGGATGCCCTCCCACATTTAAACCCCCTGTCACCAAATGGGATTGCTGTACGATAGCACATCTGAGATCAGGGCTCCATCTTTCGCCATAAAGACAGTTAATCATTTAACTCTTCATGTAAAGCTACGGTTCAGTTTATTCCCATCCAGCCTGCAAGAATGCTGACACAATTTGATGGTGAACTATATAATAAGCAATGCATTTAGCCTTTAAACATGTTCATAAATACATAAACTTCCTTTTTAAAATCTGTATTTCTGAGCAACTTGGTGACTTGTCCAAAGAGCTGTGCTTAAGATATCATGGAATGTGATTGCTCAGTTCCAGTTTTACTCAATGTGAATGACAACAGAAGTTCATGCTGTTGCCTCATGGTGGCAGCCACAAAATATCTTCTGCTCTAAATTATCAGTCTAAGTTCTGATCATGTGCTAACCTTAACCTCGAACTGCACTGGCTTATTTGGTTATTTTAAATAACACATTATCTTCTTTGAAGGTTAAAAGTGACGTGCAGTTGAAAATAAAACTCGAATAGTTTTTCTGCTTCGATTCAAATGGGGGGAAAAAAAAAGCCTAAATGTGTCAAATCAAAAGGGGAAAAAGGTGCTCTTTTTATTTTTTTATATTACAGATATGGATCTACTTTATGGCAACTGGACAGGCAGTGAAAGTACTATGGTTTTAGGGGTTTTTTTAGGTCTTATATATAAGTAATGGAAAACTGAACGGTTGTTTTAATCTCTGACCTGGCTTTCTTTTTAATGCCTTACAAATATATGTCTCCTCAAATATGAAAAGCTTAAGTGAGCAGCTGAACAAACTTGTCAGTTGTGACTATAATAATGCTGAGTGCCTTTTTTTATTGGGAGTCCGGAGTGCTTGAAGAAACATTTAAGGCAGGTGAAGTGGCTAGTGAGAAGAGTGGTTGTACTTTTTCTGTGTTTGTTAGAGTGGAGTGAGATAGCTGCTTTCAGAACAATGAACTGAGACTTTTCCTTACACTAGCACTCTTAAACTTCCCTTTTGGACTATCAGCTGTCAACTATAAATTCATAGAGACTGGCTACATGAAATGAATTCATACTACTGTGATTACAAAGAATGTGAAACTAGGATATAGTTGTGACATTGATAGGACCTAAAATTTATGACTACTAAATTTCATCTTATGACATACGATAATAATACAGATTTTTCTAGCATGAAAAGGACTTCAGTTCTCTGACTACTGAAATACTAAAAGAATCAAATCAAAATAATTTATTCTTCCATGACTGATCTTAAATTTTGTACTTAGAAGAGGTAATTTTTATGTTAACAATCTCCCTTTGGGAGGTGATGCTTTTAAGTCCAAAAAATTTACAGCCTGGGTTATATGAATGAACTCACGTAATAAGGACATTTACTAAGCATGAGTCTCTCCTTCTTTTACCTACAGGAATGTATGACAGGAAGCAGGACAGAAACAATCCAAGCAAGACAACAAACTATTTTTGCACACTATGTAAGTACTGGGATAGAGAATAACTCCTGTCAGTGAAGAGGAATGTTCCATCTTTGCCCTTTTTCCTCTGGCCAGAACAAGTGTCAGCTCTTGAAGGGTAACATATGCTTGCAATTACCTCCACAGGAAGAGAACAAAGCAACAAAATGAGTATGCGGAGTGCACCTAAAAAGAAGCCAGTTCATGGCAATTCAGCAAAAAGAGGCGTGAGCATGGGATAAATTCATTTTGATGAGGTTAACATTCAAAATATTGCAGCTAAAATGCACAGTTAAGTACAAATTACCAGGAACAGTAGTGGGATATTCTACAATTCCTAGTTAAAACTCTGCCGTCCAGGTTGTATCATATGTGCCGTGAAGGTGGTACTTTGCATTTATTGCACTAATATCACTTATGTGTTAAGATAAGGCCAGTAAATACTTGGGTTTTTTCTCCCAGACAGTTGTTTCTGTTTTTAGCATAGCTCTTTCAGTTGTTTAGCTGTGTCAGTGCTTCCAGCAGAGCTGGGTAGCCTAGAAGTCTGGCACTTCAAAACATATCTGTATTTCTCTCCCCTAAAGTTGAACAGATATGACAGAACAAATCCTGTCCTCAGTTATACTATGCAGAAGTGGTTCACTCTGGTGATGTAGCAAAGCTCTATGATTCAAACATAAGCCACAGCTATAGGAAATGCAGACTATGCACACACTCTAAGCACTTCTGCTTTTTCTTAAGATCCAGTATGGTCTTAGAGTGAGGCTGCTTTGAAATAAAATCTCTGCATTCTTTGCATATCTGTTCTGTCTCCATGCCAGAAATTTGGTGTTTGAAAATAAATAAATAATTTAAAAGTATTAAAATTAAGTACCTGAAACTTGCAACCTTAAGAAGCTAGAAATGAGAAGGAAGAAAGAAGTGTACCATGTGTTCCAGTTGCACTATTTGGCATCACGTGGACATCAGCCTGATGGTTCTGGGATGATCTGAATGTTTTTAGGCAATGTCTCTATTTGTTACCTGAGGATGGCACACAAATGAAATTGCTTTCTCCCACAAAGTTTATCTTCCTTTACACTCATCGTATCAGGATGTCCTGTTTCATGTTCTCCTAAAAGATGTTTTTATTAGTTAAAACTCAGACAGCACTGTGGTGTGTGCTTAGACTTGTTTATGAAACACTGGGAAGGCAGCACACACAAGCCAGTACTCAACACATCAAGTTTTCTTGAGTGCTTTTTACTCTCTGTGTGTGTCTTCCTCACTTGTGAGAGCCACTGAGTGCGTCCTGTTTTCCAACTGCCTTACAGACAACAGCTTAATGAAAGCGTTTGGTGATTTTGTTTACATTAGATGGAGAGAGTTACATACTATGAAAATATCATAACAAAACTTCATGCATAGGCATCTTCAAAGTGTAAAATTCTGGGAGCTCTGGCATTCTGGTTTTTGTCTAAGTTTAGAAACCTGTTAAGTTCAGGGAACTGAACAGAAATCTGGCTCGGCAGCGTATGCACAGGCAATCTGTACCTTCCCATGTAGAATCATAGAATAGTTCGGGTTGGAAGGGACCTTAAAGATCATCCATATCCAACCCCCCTGCCATGTTGCCTCCCACTAGATCAAGCTGCCAAAGGTCCCATCCAACCTGGCCTTGAACACCTGCAGGGATGGGGCAGCCACAACTTCCCTAGGCAACCTGGGCCAGTGTCTCACCACTCTCATAGTGAGGAAATTCTTCCCAATATCTAGTCTAAATCTGCCCCTCTCCAGCTTATAGCTGTTAAGCCATGTAGCTGGCAGTTCTGTTTGACTGACAATGCAGAACCTTCAGCCAATGTTCACAGACTTCTTTTTCCTTTGAGAACCTGCAAACCGGAGAACAGAAGTTGTTGTCTCATACTTCAGTCCCTCTGTACCACCTCTGGCTGTGAGTGGTTGTGCACAAATAATATAGAAAAGGAATTTTAATCATTCTGAGGATCCATACAATTCATTTTATTCAAATTTCACAGATGTATTTGATGGCTTTATTTTAGAAGTGTATACGGAGGTAGAATTACAATGCTCTTTATGTTGACAGGGCTGTGGTATTATTCCTGTGGCTCCATAAAAATTGATGCAGCAGAACTGGAGAAAGTTTTGGATTTTTTATTTTTGGGTTTGGTGGTTTGTCTTGATTTTTTTTTTTTTTTAAGGAGAGATACAGTGAGGAAATAGCTTCTAGGAGTAAACTGAGTGCTAAACTCTGCCCTCTAATTTTTCTTCAGAAAAGACATGCTTATGTGCAATATCTTTACTATTCATAGTGCTCTGTAAAACAGCATCAGAAGCAATAAGGCAAAAATGTGAAATGCATAATGTGATGTTTTGCCATAATAAAAAAGCATTACGGTATTTAAATTGCAATTTTCACATAATTTGATCTGATCTAATGGCTTTTTTTTTATATTTGCTTCTCTGTCATTTACCCATGAAGTGGATGCAAAATGCTATTTGAAAGCTGTTAAACACCTAAGTATGTCTTTACTGTTATCTAATCAAAATGGCACTAATCACAGGCACAGTCACTTGAAAAAGGCTGTTTGGGAGGGAGAATGATTGGTTTAGGACTTTTGAAGAAAATGCACTTAATCCAAGTCTTTTACTCTCTTAAGGATTGTGTAGGAGTAGAAATTGTTCTTACTCATGCGAACACATATGTACACAGAGCAAACCTACTCACCAAGTATAAATAAATGTGTTGCAACGCAGCATGAACAGCACAGCAAAGTGCAGAGAAAAATTACAATTATCTGCCTCAATTTTTGTCCACGCATTGTTCAGCAAAGCCTTTGTCTAAGTTCAGTTTGTTATTATACACTGTGAGAAAATAATGGCTAATCATTAAAAAAAAGTTGAATTGGGAACCACCGTATGTCCCAAAACCCGCAGAGAGAATGAAGAGAGTATGTAATTCACAAGGTAGTATGTGGTTTAAAAGGAAAATTTGCCCATCTGTTCTTTGAGGATTAGAGGCCTTGAGCAGCCTGGTCCAGTGGGAGGTGACCCTGCCCATGCCAGCGGGGATGGAATTAGGTGATCTTTAAGATCCCCTCCAACCCAAACTGTTCTATGAGTCTATGACTAAATCTTGCCTTTCACTAGGAGCTTTGCTCTAGACTTCAGCACTATCAAACATGGAGTTTTTTGTAAATCCAGCTGTAGATGTAGTCGAAAGAAAGCCTCAATTTTGCTGACTTCTGGAAAAGATGTTGTGGCGGTTTTTATATATTAAAAAAAAAATAAAAAAGAAAAAAAATGCTAAAGGTGATATCTCCAGGTAACAAAGATTAAAAGAAGCCAAGATGAAAACTACCCGCGTATTACTGTAATTACCATAGTAATTGCTGTGCTCCTAGCAGTCATACTGCCGTACACTATCAGATGATCAGATGATTTCAGGTTTGTGATTGTCTTAGATAATAAGAAAAATCTCTATCAAACTAACTTCTATTTTAACAAATCCTAACTCCTCACATGCCAAACTCTCAAAATGGAAAATGTTAACTCTTCTTCTATTTTATTTTTGCATTTCTGCGTTTGTGGGAGTCTGTTACCTACACAAGAAGCACAATGCCCACCAAATCATTTTGTGGTACCTTGGAATTAACACAAGGGTGTTTCTTACTAAGCTTCCCCAACATGATTTCTCTATTTAAATTATATAAAGCATTTTGTGATATTGCACCAAATAAAAGCTCTCAACATTTTATCAACTAGAGCTGCTTTAATATCTATTTATGTAGCAGTTCTGCATAGGGAAGGAAAAACTTTATTAACCTGTCAAGTGGAATGTGATTTCGCATTCATTCTGCAACATATTGATTGCTAGCTGAATTTGCAGACTACCAGTAACCACATTTGTTCTTCCACAATAAAGTTGGGAAAGCAACTTGTAATTTATTTGGAATAAAGCAATTTTCCCTAATGTACTGTGAGCAGCCTCCAGTAGTGACACTCAGAATTATTTTTTCTGGACTTTTCTTGTGAAGGAGCTCTTATACTTGCTTGCGTTGGATTTCTATTATTCACTCACTTCTCGGTGACCACGGAGAACAGCAGGTGCCCACAGTACTTGTAACAGCTTCCTTAAGGTACTAGCTTTAAGTGAAAAATTCCTAACATTTAAAGCGTCAGCTGATTTAAACAGCAACAAATAACACTTGTTATTTCTTTGGTGATTTGAACATGTTTCACGGCAGATAATTTTTTAAATCCTTTATTATTAAGACCCTAAAATTAACAGGAACTTAGAAATAAAAGGACTTAATATATTATCACTGGGGCCCTGAGCAGCCTGATCTCCCTGATAGCGGGAGATGTTCCTGCCTATGGCAGGAGGGTTGGAACTGGATGATCTTTAAGGTCCCTTCCAACCCAAACCATCCCATGGTTCTGTGATCTAGCCAACTTCTATTCGGATAGTGGAAAAAAGCACTTATTTTTGTTCCTTCAGTCAACTTGGGAGACTGAACTACACAGTTTGGGATATTCCAGCACTAAATGCACAGCGTGAAAAGGAGGGGCTTAACTTGCACTTTTGCAGAGCACTGTAAGGAGAGTTAGGGCAGTGTGGGTGTGGGTGCCTGACCCGAAGGAGCGAGCACAGCACAGGCCAAAGAAACAACCTTGCAATACTTGATAGAAAGAGCTTGATTGGCATAGCTTAACCCTACTGGTTTAGCATGTTCATGAACATGACGATTCCTGAAACATGGTTGTCTGAGCCTTTTTTCAGCAGTTATTTTGGATTCCAGCATAGCTGTTTCCTTGCAGGCAAAAAAAAAATGAAGATGGGAGGGTGACTGGAATTGAGAAAAAAAAAAAAAAAGGAGCATAGAAGGATGAAGCCTGAGAGACAGGAAGATCCGACAGTAAAAAGATCACAAAAAGCAAATAAAACCCAAGTGTATAAGAGGGGTGCCCTGAGCAATGTTTATGTGTCTCATGAACACCTTACTAACATATTTAAAATGACTGAAGATGTCAGCTGAAGTTTATATAAGTACAGTGTGCTATCAGCAGTCAAAAAATGAAGCATCTGTCATGACAGTCAAGCATTTTGATAGGCACTCCATCTGTCAGGTATGGGCATTCTCCACTTCACAGTACTATGGTACTTGTTGTGAATCCATGCTACTATTTCCAGCGTGAAACGTGACAAGCCTAAGGGTTGTAGGACGGTGAAGAGTTTCTTTTTATTTCTTGCAACCACTCAAGAAACAACAAAAATGAGTATTTGTATTCTTTTGCCGCATTTTTTCCATCTTCTCATTCGAACTTGCACCCCTCAGAGAAACTTTGGTAGCCAGCAAACTTAGTAACAGGATATGAACTTCTTAAGGCCCACGATAAAGAAGAACCATCCCTTCTCTGAGGCAGCAACACTAAGCTGAAAATACATGTGATAGGCCAGGCTTCCTCCTCCCAGATGAGAAATCCCTGCAAACAGCCCCCAAGAACCTATTTGGATCTCCACCAGCTGATACTGTTTTGAGCAGATTTTCCATGGATGGAGAAGGGAGAAGAGGAAGGAAGGAAAATGGCATCTTGCAGCTGCCACCAGCCCACAGTGTTAACCAACGAGCATTTTTTGTTCTCTCAAGATAGCTGATAACAGCTTGTTTGGGCCATTTGTTGTGTACTGGGTTGGGTGTTTTTAACTGAAATGGCAGATATTGCTCTGATGATAAATGAGAGTCTTGCTATGACTATACTAAAAGAGAAAGTACGTTTCTCCCCCTTAAAAATAGTTGCAGGAAGCTACATACAGAGAAATGCCAAGCAAATAGCATGAAGATTGCAACATCAAACCCTTGAGTGTCACAGGACAAGTTGATTGCCTCAGGAACTCTCCCTCTGCCCCACTGTACATGGTTCATGCTGCAGCATGCTCGCTGCTCCTCTCCCACCCCGCTTCAAGCAGTGCACAGGCAGCCATAAAGACTCATAGGATCATTAAGGTTGGCAGAAACCTTTAAGATCATCCAATGCAACTGTCAGCCCAATACCACTGTGCCAACTAGACCATGTCCTGAATTGCCACATCCACAAGGTTTTTGAACACCTCCAGGGATGGATACTCCACCACTTCCTTGGGCAGCCTGTTCCAAAACATCACCACTCTTTTGGTAAGGAAACGGTTCCTAATCTATCCAACCTAAACCCCCCCTGGTGCAACTTGAGGCCATTTCCTCTCATCCTATCACTTGTTGCTTGGGAGAAAAGACCAACACCCACCTCACTACAACCTCCTCTCAGGTATTGGAGAGAGCAATAAGTCTCCCTTCAGCCTCCTCCAGACTGAACTACCCCAGTTCCCTCAGCCACTCCTCATAACACTCATGCTCCAGACCCTTCTCTAGCTTCGTTGCTCTCCTCTGGACACGCTCCAGTAACTCAATGTCCTTCTTGTACTGAGGGGCCCAAGAGGGAGGCATTGCTTCCTTCTTCAGAAATGTGCTCAGGATTAGGATAATCCCTTGGTCGCCTTTCATACTGTAATGTTTGCTTAGAACATTATCAGGTGTCAAAACGTTTACAGGGACCGAAAACTCCTCCTCATATTTCAAAATCCACCCATTAGCCTTTGAACCCTGCCCTGGTTCCAAGCGTCCTGGCTCCTCCCTTGGCACTAGGTGGTGGCGAGGACAGATGAAAGCCCTGCCAAGCCCATTGGGCAAGGCACGGGATTGGGTCACTTTTGGATTAACCGGTTAATTGCTACTACAGAAACAGCCCCTTTGCCAGCAGAAAAGGAGCTGCTCCTTGTCTTCCACCCTGGAGGGTTCCTATGGGCAACAAGAGGGATGCACAGGATGAATTTTCCTGTGGAACTGCCTGTGGAAAGGGGAAGGAGGGGCTTGACGCAGAACTGAGGAAACCGAGAAGCTGCTGACCTGCCTGGGCAAGCTCTGCAGCAGATGGGGAGGGCAGGGAAGAATTTCCCAGGCTCTCCTACCCTGCAGGCTGCTGGCCTGAGCAGCAGCTGCATCCCAGCGCCTGGCTGCATCCTACATACCGTAGCTTCATCCTGGTACCGCAGCCACCGCTGGTACCACGGCTGCATCCCCAGTATCACAGTTTCACCCCTGGTACCGCAGCTTCACCCCAGGACCACAGTCACCCCTGATACCGCGGCTGCTTCCCTGGTATCGTGGCTTCAGCCCTGGTACTGCAGCCACTGCTGGTACCACGGCTGCATCCCCAGTATCACAGTTTCACCCTTGGTACCGCGGCTTCACTCCAGGACCACAGTCACCCCTGGTACCGTGGCTGCTTCCCTGGTATCGTGGCTTCAGCCCTGGTACTGCAGCCATCCCTGGTACCAAGGCTGCATCCCAGCTACCACTGGTACCACTGCTTCATTCCTGGTGATACAAAAAGCAGTTATTATTACAAAAAAAAATTGAATATTTTCTATTTAAACTAAAGTTCCATCTAAGTAATTCTGTTCTTTGAAAGTTAGGTAGAATGTCTCTCTGATAGCATGTCTTCTTTCAGACAGTGTTTTTCCAGGCACCGTTCACTCTTTGGAGATGAGAACAACTTGTATGACGCATAAACTGTGGTGAACAGATGTGTCTTCTGTAATTATCTCTGTTTGGAGTCTGTTCAGACCTTAAATGCAAGGTCAAGCAGAGAGCTGGAGCCAGCTCCAAATTAGCAAGAGTTTTGACTGTTGAGAAGCTCGTAATAACATTAAAACGAGTCCTTGGAAAGCAATAGCATGCATAACATTTCTGGGAAAATTTATACACGTGCATATAGGTGGGAAATGCATTCTGTCCCCAGCCCTTATCTCGCTGCACAGGATCAATGGAGATCACTCCCTCGTGTTGCCCAGGCCTGATTAAAGGTTGCTTGCTTTCTAAAGCTCCAAAACGAGTCTTAGACAGTTTATGTGTTGGCATTTTTGGTATCATGGTATTTTTTCACACACAGTTCATTCTTTGGAGATGGTAACACTTTGTGTGAAACAGGATCTGTGCTGAACAGATGTGTCTTCTGTAATCCCCTGGTTGGAGTCTGTTTATACCTTAAAGGTAAGGTCAGAGAGATGGAGCCAGTTCCAAATCAGCAAGAGTTTTAACTGTTGTGAAGTTTCATAATAACATTAGAATTACACCTTGGAAAGTAATAGAATATGCGTAAGATTTATGGGCAAATTTATACATAGAATCCTAGAATAACCAGGTTGGAAGAGACCCACCGGATCATCGAGTCCAACCATTCCTATCAAACACGTGAGGTGTCAAAGCAGTTTCAGTATTTGGCCCACTAGACAGCAAATCATTTTGGCCTGGTTCTATGCCTACAAAACCTACTCTGCCAGTGCAATCTAACCCCAGAATAAAGGGTGGAGGTGCCCTCATGAGGGCTCTAGTCCTATCTCCTGCTCAAAGCAGAGTGAACACTGAATTCAAAACAAGCCTGGGGTTTTGCCATGTTGAACCCCAAGAACTTCCCAAGACAAAGACTTCACAGCTCCTTCTTGGTATGCATGTAAGTGAGAAATACATTACCACAAAATCATAGAACAGTTTGGGTTGGAAGGGACCTTAAAGACCATCCAGTTCCAACTCCTCTGCTGTGGGCAGGGACACCTCCCACTGGATCTGGGCGATCAAAGCCCCATCCAGCCTGGCCTTGAACCCCTCCAGGGATGGGGCAGCCACAGCTCCCCTGGGCAACCTGGGCCACGGCCTCCCCACCCTCATGGTGAAGAAATTCCTCCTTATGTCTAGTCTAAATCTGCCCCCTCCAGTTTATACCCATCGCCCCTCATCCTATCACTTTGTGAACAGTCCCTCCCCAGCTTTCTTGTAGCCCCTTCAGGTGCTGGAAGGTCGCTGTAAGGTCTCCTCGCAGCCTTCTCTTCTCCAGGCTGAACAACCCCAGCTCTCTCAGCCTGTCCTTACGCCCTGTCCCCAGCTCATGTCTCGCCGCACCCCCTCCTCGCCCAGCCCCGCTCAAGGCCGCTCGCTTTCTAAACCTCCGACCGGAGTCCCGGGGAGTTTATTTCCCGTCCTCTTCCAGCCGCCCCGCCCCGCCCCGCGCCGGGAGGCGGCGCAGGAAGCGGCATGGCCGGCGGGGCGGTAGGGCTGGGGCGGCGGGAGCCGGGGGGCCTGGGCGGGGGAATCCTCCTTCCCGGGGCCTGAGGGACGGGGTGGGGGGGACACGGGGGAGCCCGTCCTCGGCCAGCGCCCGGGCACGGGCAGGGACACCTCCCGCATGGAACGGCTGGGGCTGGAAGGGACCTTAAAGCCCATCCTGTTCCAACCCCCTGACACGGGCAGGGACACCTCCCGCACAGAATCATTGAGTGGCTTGTGTTGGAAGGGACTTTAAAGATCACCAATCCCTCCCTGACACGGGCAGGGACACCTCCCGCGTAGAATGGTTTGGGTTGGAAGGCACCTTAAAGCCCATCCTCTTCCACCCCCCTGCCATGGGAGGAATACTTCTCATGTACTCGGCACTGGTGAGACCGCTCCTCGAATCCTGTGTTCAGTTCTGGGCCCCTCACCACAAGAAGGATGTTGAGGCTCTGGAGAGAGTCCAGAGAAGAGCAACAAAGCTGGTGAAAGGGCTGGAGAACAGGCCTTATGAGGAGCGGCTGAGAGAGCTGGGGTTGTTTAGCCTGGAGAAGAGGAGGCTGAGGGGAGACCTCATTGCTCTCTACAACTACCTGAAAGGACGTTGTAGAGAGGAGGGTGCTGGCCTCTTCTCCCAAGTGACAGGGGACAGGACAAGAGGGAATGGCCTCAAGCTCCGCCAGGGGAGGTTTAGGCTGAACATTAGGAAAAAACCTTTCACAGAAAGGGTCATTGGGCACTGGCACAGGCTGCCCAGGGAGGTGGTTGATTCACCTTCCCTGGAGGTGTTTAAGGCACGGGTGGACGAGGTGCTGAGGGACATGGTTTAGTGTTTGGTAGGAACGGTTGGACTCGGTGATCCGGTGGGTCTCTTCCAACCTGGTTATTCTGTGATTCTGTGATTCTGTGATGTAGAATGGCTTGGGTTAGAATTGAGCTTAAAGTCGATCCAGATCCAACCCCTCCTTGCCATGGGCAGGGACACCTCCCACACAGAGTCAAAGAGTGGCTTGTGTTGGAAGGGGCTTTAAAGATCACCCACCTCTCCCTGACATGGGCAGGGACGCCTCCTGCATAGAATGGTTTGGGTTGGAAGGGACTTTAAAGCCCATCCTCTTCCATCCCCCTGCCGTGGGAGGGATACCTTGGGTTAGAAGTGAGCTTAAAGCCGATCCGGATCCAACCCCCCTTGCCATGGGCAGGGACACCTCCTGCACAGAATCGTTGAGTGGCTTGTGTTGGTAGGGACTTTAAGATCACCAATCCCCCCCTGACATGAGCAGGGACACCTCCTGCATAGAATAGTTTGGGTTGGAAGGCACTTTAAAGCCCATCCTGTTCCAAGCCCCTGCCATGGGCAGGGACATCTCCCACCTAGAATGGTTTGGGTTAGAACGGACCATAAAGCCCATCCTGTGCCAGCCCCCTGCCATGGCCAGGGACACCCCACACTAGACCAGGTTGCTCAAAGCCCCATCCGACCTGGCCTTGCGACTCTTGAGAGCCCATGCATTTCCAGACCCGCTCTAGCCCATCGGTTGTTTTTGTTCCCGGTGTGGGAGCGTTGGTGTGGGTGCAGGAAGTGTGTGGGCAGCCAGCTCTGCGAGGTGTTCAGTGCCATTGCAATTTGGCCCAATGGACCTTACCTATATCCCAGCAATGTCCCTGCGTCCAATAAAAGGATTAGCCTCTTGTCAGGTAGTTTTATAGAATCATAGAATCATTAAGGTTGGAAAATGACCTCTAAGCGCATTGAGTTCAACTGTCGGCACACCAGCACTGTGCCTATTAAACCATATCCTGAAGTGCCACATCTACACATTTTTTGAACACCTCCAGGGATGGAAACTCCACCAGTGCCCTGGGCTGCTTGTTCCAATGCTTCACCACTCTTTGTTAAAGATTTATTTTCTGATGTCCAATCTAAACCTTGCCTGGTGCAACTTGAGGCCATTTCCTCTCATCCTATCACTTGGGGGAAGAAACCAGCGCTCACCTTACTACAACCTCCTTTCAGGTAGATGTAGAGAGTGGTAAGGTCTCTCAGCCTCCTCTTCTCCAAGCTAAACAATCCCAGTTCCCTCAGCTGCTTTTCATAAGACTTGTGCTCTACTCCCTTCACCAGCTTTACTGCCCTCCTCTGGACATGCTCCAAAAACTCAATGTCCTTGTGGTGCAGGACCCAAAACTGCACACAATATTCAAAGTGTGGCCTCACCAGCACCAAGTACACATCCATGTTTGTATTAACACATTTTGACAAGCGTAGCGTGTGTGTCCAGTAAAGAGGGTGCTGTGGTGTCCAGTGTGTTTGTTGGTTTATAGATATTTTGTTAATATATAGATGTTTATATAGATATTTTGTTAATCCATAGTGTAAAAACCATTGCCATGGGCCTCATCGACCTCATATGCACACCTGCCACAGTGCCCGTTGGGAGAAAGAGCTACCAGTTACACCAGGACCACATCCGATTGTTGAAGACCCCAGTACCTGTGATATTGTCAAGGCTACACAGTAAGTGTATGTTCTATGTGTGCAAAATGTTGGAAAAGATAGAAGTGTCCTCAGACATGAGCCAGGTTGGATATTTTTACAAAGGAAAATTTTACAGTTCCATTCTGTCCCCACAGTGAAATAAGAAAAATCATTTAAAGGTACTGTCGTTAAGTATTTTTATCATAAACAGTGGTAACTCAACCAGGTGTGTTTTGTTAGGTAGAAAATTCTACTCCTCAAGGCTCAGCCCAACTCTTCTTGCAAGACTTGTGTTGAATGCGATGTGGAATTTGCTCAAGTAGGAACTGTTGGGTGATGCTCACTGAGATTTACTTTTCCTTTAGTAGTGACAGCCTCTAACCTAGAGGATGCTTAGCAAGTGATAAGTAAATCAATATGTTTTTCTTCTCATTTAAGGTATGGATTCATAGAGCGATGCAAAGAACTGGTAGAAGCAGGATATGATGTTCGACAACCAGACAAAGAAAATGTGACTCTTCTTCACTGGGCAGCGATAAACAACAGACAGGAGCTGGTTAAGTAAGCTCTAGGAGTCCTTGTGAAAGTAACACAAGTGTTCTGCCTCTGTGGTTTATAATCACATCGTTGCTATTATACTTCAAAACACAGGAACATGCTGCTTGAGAAGAAAAGCATAAAAGACAAATTTAAACCTAATTACCTGTGTGAAAATGTCACTGAAATGTAAAGTTACCAAAGCTTCTTTAATTGTGAAATAATGTAGCAGATTAAATTAGATTTTCCTGGACTTGATTTGTCTTGTATAATAAAGATCAAAGCTGATTTTATAAGTGACTTGCTAATTACTATGTTTTTTCTTAAATGTTTTCTCAAAACAGCATCGTTTACTGCAAAAATACTCTTGTCCGTTTGCTTCTCTAGTGAAATTTTTTATGGGTTATTTACCATTAGAGCTATGTTATCCTTAGTGTAATGTTTTAATGTTTTATTATGTCTACTATTAATATTATTGTGTTGTTGTTATACAGATATTATATTTCCAGAGGTGCCGTAGTGGATCAGCTAGGTGGAGACTTGAATTCAACTCCCCTTCACTGGGCCATTAGGTATGATGCTTGTTAGCACTAATTCTAAATCTGGTAGTTCTAACTTATATTTTGTGTAGCACAGCAGTGGTCATCTTAAATAAAATTCTATCGTATGTTTATTTTATTGAGGTGTAAGGAATTTCACTGCATGTCCATAAAAATGCTGAGATCTGAATCTTGGCAAGTTTGCAGGCCACAGAGTTGTGTTATATGTGTATCTCTGTTGTAGTCACTCACATTCATATTTTGAAATCTCCCTGGGCATGAAACAGGGCTATACAGGCTTTGCCTTGTAAGACCCACCTCACCAGGTAAAGAAGATTCAGCGGTGTTAGGTCGCTGGAGTTTGCTTTTGATGCTTATTATGCACAGTTTAAATCTGAGAGTTGTGGTCTCGGTTCTGTCTGCTCTCAGCTGTTTTAGCTTCTGCACTAGATTTCCTTGGTGCACTCTTGTAAGACTCAACGCTGCCTGTCCTCCTGAAAGCACAAGTGTGTAGCAGTAGGACCAGCTTAAGACATCTGACATCTGGATCAGCATGAGACCTGATGCAGTTTAAAACCAATACAGCCTTGTCTTCTAGGACAGGACTTGAGTAAAGTGATCAAAAGAACAAAGCGCTGCTTGTGGAAAAACATAACCTTAAATAATTATTCTGGGATAACTTCTCTGAATGCAAATTCTCATGTTGGAAGAGCAGTGCTTGTCTCTGGGCTGGCTTAGTTCTCTGCCAAAGAAAGTCAGATCCTTCTGAGAAAGATTGCTCACAGGACAATCTACTGTGGATTAATCTTTGTATTCAAAATGAACAGTTTGCCTTAGACTGACTTATGAAGGTATATATTTAATAATATTTTCTGATACAAACTTTTGATTTTAAAAAAGTGATTTCCTGAATAAAACCACAACAATCTGAAAGGAATTTTTTTTTTGGGGGGGTGGGAGTGGGTGTCTATAAGAATTATTAAGTCAATGTTTTCATTAAAAGTCCAGTCTTTATAGTTCCGTTTCGTATATTGTTACAGACAAGGACACCTCCCTATGGTCATGTTATTGCTGAAATACGGTGCGGATCCCAGTCTTATTGATGGGGAGGGATACAGTAGCCTTCCTTTAGCAGTGGTGTTTCAACGCTTGCCCATTGTAGGTTACCTCATATCAAAAGGCCAGGTACGTTGTTGATATCCCACGTATTGTTTTCTACTTATAAGTAGCTGCCTGTGTGCATGAGACATTTCAGAATTAATAGTTTTGTTTTCTATATGATAAGCAGGTATTTAATAACTATTTCCCTGTGCCATGAGTTCAGAGAAACTTAGATTATTTATATATATTTTTGCGGGCTGGGTGTGTGTGTGACCACACATACACATTCACATACAATTCTGACTATTTGAGGAGAGTTTTTTAAGGCTATGGAGATTTGTGGTGCTTTATAAATAAAAACTGGCTTTTAAAGCTGAAACAAAATGCAGTATATGAAGTATAGACATTGTGAATTATTTTCTATTTGAGTACAATTTTGTAACTAATAATCTGTGCAATTGTCCATCAATTGAAGCATGCAGAATAGATGATCAGACTAGTTCTGAATTTTTAATTAGAAATTTCTCTGTTTTCTGTAATTTTATATTGTAACCACTTTGATACAATATAAATGATTGCTTATTGATGTCTGCGTAGCTTACATCTGAAGTAAACAAGGTTAATGACTAGTGTAACAATTTGCTAACAAAAATGAGAGGAGAGTTCTTGTGATCTAGACTGTTTCTTTGAAACGTTGTATATTAAGATTTAAACATCTTATACGTTTATTTTCTTTCACTTAGAACTTTCTTTAGTAGAGTAACTGACTTCTGGAATGTTAGTGTAGATTGGTGTATATCACAAACTTGAAGTTTTTTGCCTACCTATCTTCTCCCAAAAAATCAAAGTGATTAAACATTTATTAAGTAAATCTGCTCTAATGTCATAAAGCTTCATTGTGAAGAAGAAGTAAGACCATTAGGTAACACAAGTTAGACGTTTTAGTAATTATGTATTGAAATATAGAATCAATCCTTATGTTGTTGTTTTAATAAACTGGTTTTGTGTACTTGGACATTGTTACATACCTCTGCTTACACAAGGAAGATGGATAACATTGCTTTCTGAGCTACATTTTATTTGTAGTATTTTTGCACAAAAGAGAACAAGAAAGATGTTTAACTTGGTTCTCTTAAAAATATCCTTAGTGGAGACTCAGCATATCCTGAAAGGAGTCACATGCAAGACTCAGAAGGGGAGAAGACTGTTTAAATGAGTGTTTGTGTCCTGGCTTTTATAACTTGGTTTCTTTCCACTACCACAGTGAAGCTAAGCCTATTATAGCTCCTTATCTGACCATTTCTGTTTCCTGAATTCACTGTTAATTGCTTGTTATCTTTTTCTTATACTTAGAACATAGACACAACTGACTTAAATGGACAAACACCTTTGATGTTAGCAGCACAAAAAGCCTTGGGGTAAGTAGTGAATAACTTAAAAAGAACCCATTTTACTCTATCCAAAAAATGGTGGGGTGAATTTTTTCGTACAAGAACTTTGTTAAACTGACATTCCTTTTCCTTTAAGTGGTACTAAAATATGCAGAGATCAGGAGTTATGAAGTAGCTAATTGGTTAGAGCAAAGAAAGGGAAAAGAATTTCTAGGTGAAGTTTAGGTTTGCGGCTGAACCAGCTGCAGCGTCATTGTGCTTTTCAGAAATGAAAATAATAGAGATGGGCACAGTAAAATGCATTTAGAATAAATAAAATGTGCAGATGTAAGCTTATACACAGTGTTGTAGAAAGATATAATCTGTGTATATGCCTCCTCGGTGTTGAAATGGTAAGATAACATAGTCTGGAGGAAAACCTTTAGGGCAGTTCCTGAATTATAAATTTGGACCTCCCATCGATGAGCCTGTTCTGAGATGAGGCATTGCGTATCTGCTGTTATTTTGCAGATGAGAACAGTGAGTTTTATAAGCTATTCAGAAATTTAATCCCCGGTATAGATTATCTTCTGTTTGCTAACCTTTCTGCTCTATTTTCATCTAGACCAGAACCCACGAAGTTTCTCTTAAAGTTTAACCCCTCTCTCAACGCTGTAGACAACGTTCAAAAGAACACTGCACTGCACTGGGCAATAGCATCAGGCAACACCACTGCAGTGGATCTGTTGCTGGAAGCTGGTGCTAGCCTGGACATAAAAAATGCCAAGGTACAATTTCTTTCATGATACTTCCTTCCATGTGGCATGAATGTGTAAAATGAATGTAAATCAAAATTTGAGGCCACTTTTCTTTGGTTATTCTTTGGAACAGGAATTGACTAAGAGCAGGTATTCTGACCCTTTCTGAAAAGGAGTTAGCACCTTTCTTGTTGTGATATGGTACAAAGTATGAACACAGTTCTTTGCAATGTTTTTGTAATGAACAAGTCAAGCTTTTTAGTCATTCTGAACACGATTGTGTCCTTTGCAGATCCTCTCTCTCTCTTTCGTTCTCTCTTTCTCTCTCTTTCTCTCTCTCTTTCTCTCTCTCTCTTTCTTTCTCTCTCTCTCCTTCTCTCTCTTTCTCTTTCTCTTTCTCTTTCTCTTTCTCTTTCTCTTTCTCTTTCTCTTTCTCTTTCTCTTTCTCTTTCTCTTTCTCTTTCTCTTTCTCTTTCTCTTTCTCTTTCTCTTTTCTACTTTAAAGCATTGTCATGAAGAGTTATGACTTTGGCCATACTTTTAAAAATAACAGTGTCTTGGTGTACAGTGAAACTCAAAGATGTGTCATCCTGTGAAAACCAGTGTTTGGCAGTGCCTCTTGGTACATTCAGAAGGGCTGGTAACATATGAATCTCTTTGTGCTAATGATTGTTAAAACAGATATTTAGAGCTATAAAGGTTGAAACTATCAATTTCTATGAGTTGATAGATAGGTTTGTCTAATGTAGTTATTTAGGGGTTTTGTGTTAGGCTGTGCAGCTTTTCCATCTGCCATTTTTTTTTTTGTATTTGTATGTAGGACTCCTAGGTTATTGCTGTTTCGTTTTAGAAACTGAACATAAACAAGAAACCTTCCCTTTCGTTAGCGTGTAATATTCAAGCAGACAGTTTAGATGTTTAAATTATTGGAGATAGTCCAACAGCGATCTCAAATGGTTGCAGCCTGGTTGCAAATCCAAGTCTTCAGATGTACAAAGCACTGGATTTAGCATGTTACAACTCTGAATTTAACTTACCATTGCCCTTCAAAAAGAGGGACAGAGAAGTAACTGCCAAGTTATTCCTGTTTTAGCTGTGGTTTATTTTCTTGCTTTTGTTAAAAGGAAAGCATTTATGTACAAAGTCCATAAATAAACAAACATTTCTGTTGTTAAAGGGAGAGACACCGCTTGACCTTGCTTATCAAAGTCTGAATCGCTTAATGGTTTATATGATAAAAGAGGAAGAAAGAATGAGAAGCAGAAGAAATAACAGGTTACTGAAAATATTAGAGAAATACGAGGTAATTTCACTTATAATAATTAATGGAAATAAAACTACAGCATTCAGTGTTTAGGATAAACTTAACTCTTTTCTAACACGAGGATCTTATAAGTTTTCTGAAATTGGATGCACAAAAGTAAAACAGTTTAAAAGCATGTAGCAGTGGTTTGGGGTGGAGGATGTCATTCCCCCCCACTTTGGTGTGTTCATGTTGCACTTTGTCTTACTTGCTGTGAGTCTTTCAGCATTTATTACATTATCTGAATACTTTTGAAGTAAGTCCTGCTTGAATATTTTGTCATATTTTAACGATGATCCTTTTCATAGCTCTTCCTGCTGTTGGCATCTTCACTGGCATGGATGTGGGCCATAGGATATGTAATGAACTTAAGTTCTGATTCTTGGCTTGTGAAGGGAGTTCTGCTTCTCCTCCTGCTGTTTGGGATGGCTCTGTTTGTGAGGTTTGTGCCTTTTTCTCTCTGTGTATCTATGTATTTGTTGTAGATGCCATATAAGTTATGTAATGCAGTATTCTTTTCAGAGTTCAGTTTCACGGAGCATAAAAAATGCCTCCTGAAAAATGGTTTCAGACTGTGTGAAGGATTTAAATGTATGTGTTTTTTAGAATAACTGTAGAAATTGAACGCCATCAGGTGTGCAAAATAATAGTTCCTCATCACTGAAAGATTTGAAAAATTTGAAAACACTGAAGTGTTTTAAACAGTCTGTTAGCTAGTTTTGATGACAAAGAGAGTGTTATTGAAGGTAAGTACCTGGTAGACACTGAGATATCCATTCAGAGTGCTCAGAAATGTGCTCTATCTCCACTTTTCCTTCTGTATTTGTGATGCAGCATGGGTTTTAATAGACTATGCCTTCCCCTTTTGCTCCCCAGACTTCCCAGTGTTATCCTAATGTGTTTTGCAGGTTTCCTGCTTTCTTCAGCAGTCACTGCAACAGTCAGAGTTCATTGTAACGGTAATGCTATCAGTGTGCAAACGGACAGCGTTAGCACCTCACTTAGTGAGCATAGTATAATATTAGGCTGGAACGGAGCACTCCTCAGTTTTCTTTTTGCATTGTTAAACCCCTGCACATCTGGCTAAAGAAGACTTTTTAGTGACAATTCTTGTTTGCTTTGAGAGACTTGAAATATGCTTTGTATGTGAAGTTTTTAAAATAACAAAATAGATAATTTATACTCTATGAAGTTAACATTTTAAATACATTTAAAAAAATATTTTTTCTTTCAATATTCTTTCAGGCAATTTGTCGGGCTCAAAAATCTAAGATATCTTCCCACAGCGTTTCTGCTAAGTTCGTGTTTTTGGATGTCTGTGACCTGGTTTTTCTGGTTCCTGCCTAATATCCTTTATACTCAAGAAATACAATAGAACTTGCCTTACGGTTCCTAATAAATCCAAGCCTGGTTATGCAAATAGTAATGAGCAGATAATTCCGTGTGACTGTTAATGCCTGCTAAGATTGGTTTGCTTCCATGGGCAGAGGTGAAATTACTTTAACTTAAATTTATATATGGACTAAAAATCTGTACCTCCTTTTATCTTTAGCAGATGCTTGTGTACAATTCTGAAGTATTTCTTCTGTTACTGGAATATCAAAATGAAAATGTCTTTGTTTTAAACCTAATTGTGTCTGTTAGCATCTCCATGTGACTCTTTAATCTTCCTCAGTGAGACTCTCATATGGTGTAGTACAACAAATAACACATGCATTAATAATAATTTTCAAAGCATTTCGTCTTTCTGAAATGACACATCTTGCCAGTTAGTGGTATTTGTGCTTCTGCTTTTAAAGACACCACCATCTTCCTTGCCCTCCAAAAAACAGGGAACAAATTTCTTCATGTCCTGCCAAAATAAACCTCCCAGTGTCCTATCTGTCTTTATGCTTCATCCTCAGTGTAAAAGGCATTAATCTCTACCTTTCGTTTCCTTTCTTTAAAGTGCTGAGTGCAAAAATGTTTTAGTAGTTCACACTCACTTTTCAGTGCCTGTCTCTTCTGTTACGCAGGAGGAATCTGTTTATTTATTTATTGATTAAGTTTTGTGAAAAGGCCTTTAGGGAGGTACTTAGAACTGTAAATAAAATTTTCTACTTAACCATCTATAATATATTGCTACAGAATTTTAATTAATTTTTAATTGCTTCATCCTTTAAGTGGCATTTTCTTTTGTACTGTTCTTAATTAAGATGTCCTTAATAGAATTATCAGGATTAACTTTGATTAACTGATCAAGTATATTCCCAATGGGGATACATGCATATGCTTGTCTAAATGAAAATCATGTTATTCAGTGTTGCATTGTGAAGTTGTAAGGCTTTTGTGGTATCATCTAAATTAAGAAGAAAAAAATTCCAATGATAAAGGTTTGAGTCAGATGTTTTGCTGAAGACAGTGAGTGTAGCAACAATCTTGAAGGTCTCTACCATAACTTGGTGAGATGGAGAAGTGGATATTTTCCATTTCACTGTACGACCCTTTTTCTCATGAATGTCTTTTCCTTCTGGAACTGGTCACAGATCGTAGTGTTAAAAAAGCATTCAGTATTTTAGTTGTCTGTATTTCTGTCTGAATGAAAATCCAGCTGTTCTAATTATGGACTACTCAGCTCCAAAAAACAGTGGAAGTGCAAAGAGACCAGCAGTGTCAATAGGAAATCATTTTGACTTAAGCAAGTGCACCATACAGTTGATTCTAACACACACAGTTATAAGGCTGTTAAGAGGCAGCAGCAATATTCCATAATATATTATCTTGATTTTAATTAAAGCTACTTTGCAGTGGTTGCAGTACTCAATTTTTAGGAGTTATTCACACTCTGCAGTTTATATCATGGCTGAGTGGTCACCAGAGACAGAATCCAGGCTTGGGCTCTCTGACTCCTTGGTGGCATCATGGACTGTTCTTTAGGAGCCCAAGCTCTCTAGTTTGATGCATGAATTGCATTGATACGAAACTTGTCCCACTCCACATTCCCCTGATACTAATTTTGGAATATTTGGTCTGATGAATAGCACTGGTATAAGAATATATACAGGAATATATTCCTTAACCTGAATATTACAAGTAACCAATACAGTTCTTGATGTCACTGTCGTGTTCAGTGTGGTGGGTCTTTTTTATTATTTCTATAAAACTTGGAGAACTGATCCTGGATATATTAATACTTCAGAAGAAGAAAGAAAAGAGGTAGGTGAAACAAATGGAAGGGCTAACTTGATGTGATATATATTTTATGGATATTTCATTCAAATTATTTATTGCTTTTGGCAATACTGAGGTAGTTTTCTGGATAAGCCTGCATGCATGAAGTCACATTAGTCCATTGTGTTTCTCCTGGACCCTTTTTCATAGCACATATTTATTCCTATTGGTACTTGGTAATCAAAATGCTTATGAACTGCAAAAGGCCTAATGTAAAAATCTTCATAGATTCCCCTAAAAATGTGATCCAAATGCAAATGTGAACTATTTTGTCTTTCAGAACATTGTAGCTCTTGCAGAAGCAGGTTGCTTGGACTTCAGAACATTTTGCACATCGTGTCTTGTAAGTAAAGCTTTAGTATTTGTTTTCTTTTTTAACCTGTTTTTTACTTAATACTGCTATAAAAAACATTTTCTTCATTGCTTGTCATGCAAGTGTTACATGCACAATTTGTTCTCTATTACTTAGATTTCTTTTTTCTTTTACAGTGACAAATGAGATGCTTTGAAATGCTTGGATTCTAATCTTAATGAAACAGCGCTGTTGTTCTTGTTATTTCCATCTCATTTTGTAAAATTAATATTTATAGTTCTTATCTGTGTTGTGGTGTCTGTTATACAGTGATTGTACAAAATATAATAGTGCCCATGAGATGATGCTCTGGACTTTGAGCAGAAGAGATGCTTTAGCTGTGACTATTCTTTTCCTTCATCCTCAACTAGGTAAGGAAGCCTTTGAGATCTGTGCATTGCCTTGCCTGTGATTCGTGTGTAGCCAGATACGATCAGCATTCTCTGTGGACTGGACGGTGCATAGGTGAGAGTGTTTTATCAAATTTGAAAATGCCACTTATTTTAAAAGTTGGAGAAATAACATTTAGCCCCTTAGAGGGAGAGAGCACGACTGATGTAAGAATGCACAGTTGGTACTGAAGGGTTACTGATAGGTGCCAAAGGGGAATTAGTTAGATGGCAGAGAGAAAGGCAATTGAAATGGTTCTGCTCTAAAAGCAGAAAAGTAAAAAGCCCAAGACGCCTTCTTTTAAGAGAATAATGAACAGGGAATGTGATTGAGACTTTAAAAAAAAAAAAAATTGAAGACAGTGGCCAGAGTGAAAGCCGAACTGTTATTTTCCAATCACATCATACTAGAACTAGGGCAGCCTCATTGAGAATAGCAATTGGATTTAAAATTGGTAAGGAAAAGATGTTTTTACATGACAGCTAGTGAGGTTTTGGAGCTTGCTGCCATAAGGGTTTGCAGATGCAGGCAAACTTTTGGACAATGTGCCCCAAAGTAAATGCTAACAGAACTAGACAAATACGCGCACTGTGACATTTTAATGCAGTAACTGTGGATGAAGAGAAGGAACTATAGAAAGCAGCCCAGGCTTGCTTGTCCTTCTGAGCTAATGTTGCCTGTTGTCACTTTTGGAGATGGTAGGGTGGGGGGAGGCACCAAGGAAACCCCGTAGAGTGTTTTTCTGTTCTCCTGTTCTTTGAGAAACTCTCTTTCTTCCTTCCTATCTCATTACTGGTGATGTTCCAGATAGAAAGGTTAGAGCTTTACATCTGTAGCAATATATTTATGGCATATTCTTTTGCCAATAGCTTTTTTTTTTTTGTAATGTTAAAGACTTGGAAATGTGTTTACAGTGTTAGTCATTTACAAGGTGGTGAGACACCCTTCTGATGCATTGTTTCAAAGCTTTGAGCAATGCTGATTGTAATTTGAAGAAAAAATAATTTTATATCTTCTGTAACAGTTTCTCTGACAGAAGTCTGGGGGCTTTTACACCTAACGTTTGCAATTCTGAAGCGCACAAAGGTCAAACAATTAAATGGAATGGCTTAGATTTTTCAGTCATGTGAGACAATCGTACTGTGCATGGGGAGAGTTGTGGTTGCATAATTAATCTTCATCAAGCTAAAACAGCTGAAGGCGTGCTCTGAAGAAAAGACAAATTCTGGCTGACTTGATCAGCAGTGTTCTACTGTATAAATTGGAACAGCTTACAGCAGAAAGTTGAAAAAGAGATCAGCTTTGTCAAAGTCTCTTGAGGTTAGCAGATGTAATAATAATAAGTGAGTTTGATTATTTTTGTTGCTGTTAACTTAACGGGAAATGCAAATACTGCTGGATTTTAAAATGTCAAGATTTCTTTTTTTTTCCTTGCCTCGAATACAGGTATTGGGAATCATCGTTACTACCTGTTGTTCCTGTTTTTCCTATCCATGACCGGTGTCTGGCTGCTTTATGGAACTCTCCGGTGTATGTATCCATGAATTTATCTTTATTTAGCTTTCAAGAATGTGTGTGTGGTCTTTTCTATCAGCATTTCATTTCCAACAAGTGTAATTAAATCTGCAAAAATGATACTGTATTTCAGCAATGATGTTATCTTGTAATTCTGTCTTTAAATGAATCACAGGATGGTTTGAATTGGAAGGGACCTTAAAGATCATCTAATTACAACCCCCTCTTCCATGGGCAGGGATGTCTACCACTAGATCAGGCTGCCCAAGGCCCCATTCAACCTGGCCTTGAACACTTCCAGGGATGGGGCATCTACAACTTCTCTGGGCATCCTGTGCCGGTGCCTCACCACCCTCATTGTGATGAATTTCTTCCTAATACCTAATCTAAATCTCCCCCTTCCAGTTTAAAGCCATTCCCCCTGTTTCTATCACTGCACGCCTTTATAAAAAGTCCCTCCCCAGCTTTCCTGTAGCACCTTCAGGCATTGGAAGGTCACTATAAGGTTTCCTCAGAGCCTTCTCTTCTCCAGGCTGAACAACCCCAACACTCTCAGCCTGTCCTCAAAAATACGTCATGTCTCAATCTTTGGTCAAGTACCCAATTACATTTGTGTTGAGTAGAAATTACAATACAGCACTAGTGATACATCCATTGGAAAATACAATATCAGAAAGCAATTTTCTTAGAGACTAAATAGCAAAGCCATGTGGAGGAAGGTCAGGCTGTAGTTTCTAGTCTGAATACCCTTTACTGCAGTAGAAAATAAGTTTGTAAATACATCGCAAAGGCTTTATTGATACTTTTTTTTTAATTTGGAAATATCTATATTGAACACTTAGAAAAGTTTCTTCTTGTTTTTAATGTAGTGATAACATCGAAAAAAAGGAGAACTGTGTATCTCATTCATAAATCCAAACTGTTACTTCGACAAATCTAAGAAATTTCTTGGAGGAGAGTGGAGAACCCTTATAATGTAGATCCTGAGGATGGATTAATGTAGCACGAACCTTTTAAATAAAAAGTAGAGGGATTTAATTTTATTTTATATTACATTACATTATATTGATGTGAGTGAGTGAACCATGTATATTATAGAATGAAGTGAACCAGCTATGGCAGTGGAGGACACAGGACTCTCATGGGAACATGAGTTGCTTTCCTGTATTTCAGTATCGGTCTTTCATATGCAAAAAGCATATTATTTTCTCCTTTTCCTATGTGTGAAGGAACATGGGAGGAAAACCTCTTTATTGTTCTGCTGACATAGAGGCAAACCCCCATTTCTCTGCTTTTAGTTGTTTGGGGTTTTTATAGGCTAAAGACATACATGGGAGGCTTTAAGTATTTCATAAGAAATGTACCGAAAATGGATGTTCCAGTTCACTTTTATTTGATAGTGCTAAAATACTTTTTTCCTAGCATTGTCACCATAATGTCTTCTTTTGTTGATGAGAGTGTTTAAAATAAATGATAAATTCTTGTCCTGAAATTACAAATAAGCATGAAGCAAAATTTCAGAAGTCTTGGCAATGACAGATGATGACTTATTCCAATACGCGTAGTAAACTTTAAAATTAAAGTACCTAGCCAGCGCCTTGAATGTTCTTACTGTGGATTATGAACACATAATCTAAAGATTGTGCAGCCAGAATAGCAAGCAGTTATGTATCCATGTGGATGCTTTTAAGTGGGAACATGATATATTAAACATAGTATTTCTAGAGCATGTTGCTATGTAATATTCATTCTGTGCAAATAATCTTTGTTCAGTCTTAAGTGGCCTACATTAAAAATGTAATTAACTTACTATGTATCTTGTCAGATTGGTCAAACCATTGCACAACAAGTTATCAGCAAGATGGAGCATGGATGTACTTCACACAGATAACATATTGTTCTCCCTGGGTTTCCTACATCTTCACAGTAACCTGTTTTCATACTGTATGGGCTTCCTTGTGGCTGACTGTTCAGCTTTATCAGGTATTATTTTGCTTCATTTTATGCTCCTCTCTTAAAAAGTCATCATATTAAAACATTTATTTTCCCTAGATGTTTTGCTCTCATAAAAACTTCATGCCTTCTTTCCTTGACTCATTTATATCACATCTAGGTTCTTTTCTTAAATCTCAGGGTAGCCATTTACGTTTTACAGGTACCACTACACTCAGCAGTCTCATGTTAAATGTTGGAACACAGTCTGAAAATCATTCTTGTAACTGAGTTTTAGGGTCACTACTCATCAAAAATTCTAAACCAATAAAAAGATGTATTTAAAGGCACGAAACTTATTCAACTAACAACTGGTAATAGTGCCCCCAAAAGGGCACAAAAGCTCAGTAGCACAATTAGACCTGAATTGAAAATGCTATGGCAGAGCTTAGCGGTACGTCATTAGACTGCATTAAATCCCATTCCTACAATAAAAATACACAACCTGGATTTTATCCTGATAAAGAATGTCAAATTTCTTGTTTGTGTTTTTCTCAGAGAGAGTTTGTCCATGCGAACAAGATTGAGAAGAGCTGTCTTAAAACATCTAGGAAACAGCTTGTTTAGCAGCTTTTGTGAAAGATGGGTCACTTGACTACATGTTAAACATACTGAGCTGAAGACTTGGTTTACATTTTGTTTTTAAAAAAAAGAAACATCCAGAATTTGAAATGTGTGCTGTGAGATTTCTGTCATGGCCAAGACACTGAGATACCATCCTGGGAGAAAAAAAAAAAAAGAGTTCTAGGTAGAATATTTACAGTTAACTACTGTGTTTCATACACAGTCATTTGTAAATGTACTGCCTAATAGTACTTAGGTGTCATTCAATGAAGCAACCCTGCAGCTGTTTGTCAGGGCTTGTAAGATTTATATTGATTAAAAAAAATAAGGCAATGGAAAAAGGATTAGATAAGCAAAAATGGAGAAAAAAAACATTAAATTTTATTGTGAAACTCAGTGAAAGAAGACATGGAATCAAGAAAATGAAAAAGTTATTGTTGAGTCTCTGACATCTACTTCATCTTTTTTACTAAGCTACTTTGTCTTTTTCAGGGGATCTTTTTCTGACAGTTTTTGTGGTAGAATATAAACAAAATCTGAGGAGATGGGTGCTTCGCTGTTAGAGATCTTAAACTTCTAGAGACGTCTGTAAAAGTACAGTCTTTACAGTCATCTCAATTAAGCTTGCCTTCTCAGTGGAAGTGTTAACGTTACAGCTCGCCGTCTTCTTTTTTAGTCATTTAAAAACATATTTTTCAGTTATTAACTATGGCAGCACTTATTTGTTACGTATGACCACCTTCTTTTCCTCCCTCCCTTCTAATGGAATCTTTTGGTATCACCAGAATTTTAATTTGTGATGTTCATGTTTCAACCATTACTTATGTTTTCCTTTCCTTAAGATTGCATTCTTGGGATTGACCTCGCATGAGAGAATGAACCTCCTGATACAGAGAAAATCTTCTACGCATTCTATTTCACTCAGGAGAACTCCATACAAGTGAGTATTAGTGAACAGTGTGTTTTAAGCACGTACCTTTTCAGTGCTGATTTGCTTCACTACTTCATAAATGCAAAAAAATGGTAAGCTATGGACATGCTAGTCATGACAATTATGAGTTGTGCTAAGAGGAGGAAATGGACCTCATTTTCCTTGGTTAGAGCTTCCTTTGCCCTAGGAAATAAACAGCCAGCGTAAGAGCTACTAGAGTTCTTTCTACATGGCTGTATAAGAAAAAGATGTGCCAAAATCAGTCCACAGCTCTAAACAGCAGGTGCAATTTTGGGGGTAAGGGACGTTGTCCTTTCATTTCTTCATCAATCTCTGTGTCTGTGCTGTAGGTTAGAAAGAGAATTAAGGTATCAACTGTCCCTTTCTCTCTTCTATTGCATTACTTAATAAAGAAATTAGTACCTACGTTTCCCTATGTATACTAGAAATCCATCTTTTCTCGTGTGCGTTAATGGAAGAGATCTTACTAAGTAATAATTTTTAAATAATTGAGTTGATCTTAATCTGCTCTCACTGTTAAATGTAATACAGGTTGTAAAAGTTCAGCAAAGGAATAATCCTTGATAGAGAACTGTTCGTGTATTTTTTTCTCCCAGAGCTGTCTTCAATGACAGTTTTCTGTCTTAAGTACTGTCTCCTGGTGAACGTGTGTTTTTTGATGCCTGTAATCTTCTTTTGCTGGGGTTATTAATGGCTGTTTCTCTCATTTTCAGTCTTGGATGCTTCCAGAATCTTGCAGACTTTTTTCAGTGCACTTGCTTTGGTATGTTCAAACCCAATGTGGTTGACTGGACCAAGCAATACAACCTTCTTCATCTGGCAAAGGAGAAAAACGTTCATTCTGTATAAAGTTTTAGCTTAATTTCTAAAGCCACTGAGCTGAAATCTAAATAAAACTAGATATTTTGTTAATTTTTACAAATTTTTCTGAAGTGCTGTGGTTTTATTTCTGTTATTAAATATTACACCTATCTTGCATAAGCCACAGCAGGTTTACATATGGAACAGTCACTCTGTGTATACATTGTTTGAGCTGAAACTAGTTGAAATAGTACCCTTTAAATACCGACTTCTTTGCTTGCATTTGTTGTGTCTTAAATATTGTCTGAGTGCAGGGATGTGTGTGCCTGAGGAGCTTTGAACAACGGAGGGAGTGTAGAAGCAGGCACGGAGGGGACCTTATAGTGACCTTCCAGTACCTGAAGGGGCTACAAGAAAGCTGGGGAGGGACTGTTAGAAGGCTTGTAGTGACAGGACCAGGAGCAATGGGTATAAACTGGAGAGGGGAAGATTTACATAAGATGTTAGGAAGAAATTCATCACAGTGAGGGCGGTGAGGCCCTGGCACAGGTTGCCCAGGGAAGCTGTGGCTGCCCCATCCCTGGAGGTGTTCAAGGCCAGGTTAGATGAGGCTTTGAGCCCATGGAAGGGGGGGTTGGAACAATGATCTTTGAGGTCCCTTCCAACTCAAACTATGATTCAATGAAATGCCTATGCTATCACCCTCTCCTCGGCTGCACCCCCCTCTGAGTACAAGCAGCCACTTAGGCACCCCCAGGATCCTTCCTCCTCCCCTAGCCCAGCCCATTCCACGATTCTCCCACCCCAGACGCCTCCTGCCGAAAGCAACAAGAAAGCAGGACCCCTCGAGAACCTTCCAGAGCCGCCAACAGCGCATGCACAGGGAGCCTTGCCACTCACAGCCCGGGGGTGGGACGGGGGTGGAACCCAGCGGGTCCCAGGAGCTATAAAATGCTCAGTGGCAGAAAGTTAGCACCCTTACGCTGGGCGGACACGCGCGTGTGGAGGCTTTGTGGGCTCAAGGAAGGTGAGAAACTCTACTTTTATCTTTTTCTGCCCTTTTCTTACTCTCTTTTTTCATTTTCCTTCTGTTTTCTCTTTGCCACCTTTGGGGTTTAGCCCTGCCCTGGGTGAGGCTCCATCCCTGCTGGTCTCTTAACAACCGCAGCCGTGTTTCCAGGTTCAAATTGCGTCTTTGGAGAGTCGTTTGTAGGTGGTTGTGGTGACGATCGGCTGGGCTCTCGGTTGCCGGTGAAGTTCTGGTTGCCCCGGGTCCCTCCATGGTCGCCTTGCTCAGCTCCAGAGAGAGCCCTGGGCCTGACTGAGAGGAGGGGGCAGTCTGAGGACTAGCTGCTTGTAGCACCAGCTTGTCTGGCACTAGCAGGAAAAATTCCATAGAATCATGGAATAACCAGGTTGGAAGAGACCCACCAGATCATCGAGTCCAACCGTTCCTATAAAACACTAAACCATGTCCCTTAGCACCTCGTCCACCCGTGCCTTAAACCCCTCCAGGGAAGGTGAATCAACCCTTTCCCTGGGCAGCCTGTTCCAGTGCCCAATGACCCTTTCTGTGAAAAATTTTTTCCTAATGTCCAGCCTAAACCTCCCCTGGCAGAGCTTGAGGCCATTCCCTCTTGTCCTGTCCCCTGTCACTTGGGAGAAGAGCCCAGCTCTCTCCTCTCCACAACCTCCTTTCAGGTAGTTGTAGAGAGCAATGAGGTCTCCCCTCAGCCTCCTCTTCTCCAGGCTAAACACCCCCAGCTCTCTCAGCCGTTCCTCATAAGGCCTGTTCTCCAGCCCCTTCACCATCTAAACTGACAGAGTTCTCAGGCACTGGAACAGACTATTGAGGGGTGCATTTTCTTTTTTCTGTATTACAGAGATGAAAGCCATCCGCAACCTAATCAAGCAATTCCTCAGTCTTCCTCCTCCTTCCACTGTGTTTTATAAGCAGCTTTACCCTTTCAAGTGTTCTTTCTACTGCTTTTACTTCTGAATTTCATGATTCCACGTGCTGCAAAAGTCTCCAGCTGCACTGAGAAAAACAACTTCGTGTATTATTTCCACCTCACACAGCAATACCCCAAAAGGCTTCCAACCAGTTCAAAAATGGCCCAGGAATCTTAAATTATACCAAAACACTTTGCTGTGTTATATGCTTTTTAATAGTCTCCTTCCCTGTGGCAGGGAGCATGTTCCATTTCACACCTCAAAATATTTATCTTAACAAAATTCAGCTTTTCCCAATAGATTTTTAAACCATAAGCCGCACACTTGGTACTTCGATGCAACAGAGGCACTATTTTACAGTGTCAGTGCTCTTAAGCTTCTGAGTTGATTGAATATTGAGTTCTTAGATGCAAGAACATCACACTGATCTTAAACACAGCAGCCTATCTCAGGTCAGCATGACAAACAAGCAGCTGAGACTGCTTGGCCTAAAATCACTGCACACACTTCATTTTACCTGTAGTTTGAGGGGAAGGAGGGACAGATCTCCATCTCCTGTTCTAGAAACAAAGAAATAGCACTGCTGTTTTTCTGTTGGGTTGAAAATGGAAGCCTTCAACTTTTACTCCACCTGTTTCTCTCTCCTACACAGGTGTTTTTCCCCTGTACTACATGATGGAAGCTGCCCACTCCTGCCCTAGTCTCACTGCAGCTTTTCCATCTCCCTATTATTCTCTAGTCCAAACAAGCAGTTGAAGAGGCACTTTGCTTAAAATTACTGCACGTTTCACATTACCTGAATCTTTTGGTTCTGTAGTCACGTGGTGAGAGAAAAAAAGAAAACAAACTACTTCTTTGAATCTTTGTATGTTATTGAGCTCACACATTCAATAACAGGATGCACATCTGTTTTGTTTTACATATAATGTCCTAGTGGTTAGGACCACTGCGTTGTCTTTTAATACCACTTCTGAAATAAGTAATTGTTGCATTACATGGAAATTGTTTATATTATATGTATTTCTTAGATGAACATGATTACATAGACTATCCCTGGTGTATAAAGTCATGATTTCTGACAAAAGGTTTTTTTCATTTTTTAACCTGAATAGTGTACAGCATCCTGGGAAAAATGAGTTCTTATAAGCTTTATCTTCAAAATGAAGCTGGCGCTTGGGCAAGGGCTGGGAAGCACTATGTACCATCAACGTTGTGAAACACTGGCATGTTCTGTCCACATCTCTGGTCCAGCCAGCCTGAGCTCAGCTTACACAGACCATGTGCAGGCACTTTGGGGACATGGTTTTGTAGGCACATTAAGTGTTGGAATTTGTTCCCAGCCGTGCTCCAGTCCTCCTGGGTCACTGGCAATGGGTTACTCTGTGTCTGCATCCTCTCTTTTGCAGTAATGAAATAAGCTTTCCAAATGGGGAGCCTTGAAGACCAGCAGCTGATAGGCAAATTGTACATCTAGGCTAACTAACACCAGCACATCTTGTGTGTATCTCTGTAGGTAATGTGCTTCAGGAAGTGCCTCAGAATTAATTTACTGTAGTGGGGCTAGAAATAATCCACACATCCATAATTAGAAGCTGGTGCTCGTGTGCCTCAGTGGCCACAACTGTTAGGGTGACTCATATGTAGACGAACAGTGGAAGGTTAGCCTCCCAAAATGCAACCATGAGACCGCTACAATGAATCCTTTCACCAGAACATTCCTCTTTTGGTACGGAAAATGCCAGCAAATTAACTTTGTAAGACTCCTTTTTGAGTTCTAGAAAGCAAGCAGCCTCTATCAGACGTGGGTAAAAAAATAGTCTGACTTTACAGGCTGTTTTCCAGCCCCTTCACCAGCTTCATTGCCTGTGGTGATGAAGGAGATGCAGACCTCAGTTTTCCATAAGTATATCCTTATACTCACATTCTCAAGATTCTTGTTTGGAGCACCTGGTCTTTAAATCGTGTTTATTCTGATATGCTTGGTACCAGCACCATGCTTTAGCCCAATTAACCTTCCAGATGCTTGGTGTTGTTCCCACAGTTGCACTTCTCCAGCTTTGTTGCCCTTCTTGGCTGTTGAGGCACAACCGCTGGCTTGCTCAGCTGCTGTCAGCCGACACTCCCAGGCTCTTCTCTGCAAGGCAGCTTCCAGCTGCTCTTCCCCAAGCCAGTAGCGCTGCATGGGGTTGTGTGCCAAGTGCTGAACCCAACATTTGCCTTGTTGAACCTCATACCATTGGTTGCAGCCCATGGATCTAGCCTCTTCAAGTCCCCTTGCAGTTTCTCCCTATCTTCCTTCATGGCCTCTCCTGGAGGGTCTCTGGTGGTTCCTTGTCCAAACAGTAAAATATTCTAAAAAAGAAAGCTCTAAAAATAGTCACCTTTTCTACCTAAATCTTCTGGAAGCAGAGCGATCCCAACTCTAAAAATAGGTGTTTTGACTAAGCTGTTGGATGGCTGTGCCTGAAGCTGAAACCAAGTGTTTACCTGGTTTTAACACAGTGTAAGGAAGCTGATGCAAGTGGGGAGAGGAGGAGCAGTAAGGAGAGCTTTTCAGCAGAAGCATCCTGGGAAAAGGCATCTTTGGATGGCCACAGTGAAGTTGACTGCTCCATCTTAACCTTGCAATAAGCAACCTTCAGTTGCGCTGTTTGCATTTTGGTGTCTGATCCCTGGCTCATTTTAGTTTTGGCTGGCTGTTTTTCAGCCTTGGGAACCTGAGCCAGGAACATTTTGGAGATCATTTCTGGCCTGTTCTCAGGCCTGTCACAGTCAAGGGCTTGCTCAGACTCCTTGCTTTCCCTTGAGACCCTCAGGTGGCACTGGGGACAGGAGGCAGCTTCTTGTTGTGAAGCAAAGCATGTGAAAGAAATGTGGTTATCTGTCCAGGTTGTTCTTTCTTTCTTTACCAGTGGGAAATGTTTAATGTGGAGCTCCATAAGCACTCTGTCACCTTGTTCACAGATGAAAATAAGAAGAAAAAAGGGAGAAGTGGAAGAGGAAAAGAAAGGGATGCTCAGCAGCAAAGCACACAGCATCTGGTGTAACAGGTTTCCAGGCAATGATTTGCATTTTGACAGGTGGTGGGATAACTCCCTGTTAACTGGCTCCTCCCTGAGGTGTTTTTCTGAGGCAGTAAGATGTAGAAGCAGTGCATTTTAAGGCTGCAAAGCAAGCTCCTGGGCGGTGCTTACAAGCTACTTGCATGGTTATTTGCAGCAGTCAAATAAACTTTATTCAGACTTCATGTCACGCAGGAAAAAGAAATCAGGTGTATTTTTACATATGTATTGTGTAATTCTCTCTTACTATTGGCCCTTCTTTAATAAGCAATATAGCATGCTTGTGTACTAAGGAGAAGTTCGAAGTGCTTGGAGGTATTAGCAGTGGCTCGCAAGGCTGTGCAGGTATGTGCATACCTTCTTACATGCAAATTCCAGTGCTTAAGTAAATCACCAACACCTAACAACAGAACTACTTTCACACTCCTACAGCTCTTGAGGATCCATTCAGTCAACTGAGGTGGTTGGGGTCATGCACAAGCTGTCTGTTAAAAGGTGATTTGGCAGAAAGAGAGCAAATGTGCATTGTTTTGGCTATTATGTCTTCCTTAAATCATTGTTGTTCTTCTTTGTCTCTGAGATCATATGGGGCAGTGCCATTAAACGCAGGAAGTAAATCTGGGTGTACAGGTTCCCAGAACAGTCTGAATATTCCTATTGAGATGAGGACCTTCATGTCATTTAGAATGTGCCTATTAACAAATGTGCCAATAGGAACTAACAGGTATATAAGTCATAGTCCACAGTCTAACAATTTCTTGCACGTGGGCCATTACAATTCTAAGAAACAATCACATAATAGAGGAGAAAATCCTCTTTACCACTGGTCAAGTTATGGGATGTACCTGTAGGATAAATAGCTCCAATATTGGTGATCATGCATGGCTATGGTTAACCAAGAACCTTTATGATACCTTGGAAAGGTTATGTTTGTGTTACAATTACACTGCTGCAGTCCCTTAAGGCAGCGTGAGTTTGTTTGAAGGTGATGAGGTCTAAGAAAATACTACAAAGGATAAGACAAAAGGCACCTTTTAATGTGTAATTGATGTACTGCTATGTTACCACTTCATAATTGTAATGTGGTCTACTAATCCTCATCCTTTGAAGAAATGTTAGCATTGTTTTTCTATAAAAGATGAGACTTAAATTTAGTGAAAGTTATAAGTGATTGTCTGCTCTTAAGTCTGAGCTACAGATTTCTTCTGCTATTTCCACACTGGTGCCTTGCTGATGCCACGATGGCCAAGGTGCTAGATGTGAGATAGATGGAAGTGCTCAGGATCAGGTGGACTATTACTCAGTTTTAAATCTAATCCCTTACTAATCCCACAAACATTTATGCATATAAGTAACTAAATGCCTTGTCCTTGGTAGCGTGAGCATGTATTCAACTGTGTACACCAGCTATCTGCATGAATACTGAAAACAGCCATAATATGTAAAATTACACCCATGAAACATGTTCTATGAGTTAAGTCTTTGAAGATGTTTTCTGGGACGATCAGAGTCTTTAAGTTAAATCATAGCTATATTTCACTACTTGAAATTTTTGTGTAAAGAAATTTCTGTGTAAAGATACATTTAAATGTTTTGGCTGAATATATTACACTATATGAAATGTTTCATTTCAGTTACTGTGATGCCTACATATTCTGTTAATTTTTTTCCCCTGTTTTAACCCTTTTCTTCCTCGGGTACTTTATTCGAATGGACAGGTTTACCAAATGGTGATTTGTAATGTTAGATCTCCTAACGGTACCTGCCTTGCCTGATAACCACGTGAGTATGATCTAATGGTCTGATACCAGGTCATGTTCAGCCCATTTGAGATAACTTGGGATACGCTTTAGGTGTTTCAAGTCTTGTGTCCCACAATAGGTTTTTAATTTACTCAAACATGATTGAATCCAATAGGACATAGGCAGAAGAAAATAGGTTTTACAACTAGCTGAGTATTGTACAGCAATAATTACTAATTATCAGCTGTATATTGAAAGTCTGACCTCACAGGCAGAGACTCTAGGTCATGGGCTGCCTTTGGAGCTACCAAGATCCAGTTACAATCGTCTGTGAAAATGACTTTACAGCACTGATTGCATTGGACACGCTGCTGTTGAAGAACTGAGCCTGGAGGTGATTGAGCACAATCCATTACAAGACGACTTGTGGACAGAAGCCCTAGGAATGGATGGGGTGGTTTTCCAAGATTTGCAGTTGATTAAATGCATTCATCAATTTATAACCTAAATCAAAGTTTGAATCAATAGGTACTGATGTGTAAAATCCATGATAGGGTGGTGGTTTGGCTAACCTGAGTTAACTGTGTATGTTTGATAGCAGAGGCGCTGACTTACACACAATCTTATTATATAAAGAACAGTCTGGTGCATGCATAGAAGTTGGTTAATTTAGTGCCTCAAAATGCTCCTCTACTATCAAAAAACTTAAAATAAAAAAGTAAAAATAGTCCCCTGTGTGGACTAGTTAGGAAAATGCAGTAACTCACTTTCTGCTGCAAAATTATGAAACTCATAGTTACTATCAAGTAAAAATTTTTACCAAACAATTAAGAGAATGATGTTATGTAAGACCAGGAAGAAAGTTTTAACTAAATCAAGACCTTATGAGGGACTATAATCTCACTTCAAAAGGAGTTTTGGCAAAATATTATCAATTCTTTACGTTGTTGACAGGTACTTAATGCATTATCCAGTATGTATTAATGTTTATTGTAAACGTTGTTTGTAACTTCTCTCAGGGAGGAAGATGAGCCCCTCAACCCATCTGAATCCAAATTGTCTAATATTCCTCTTGTGAGAGCTGACTAATGTGACGAGTGGGCTGTGTTATGACAAACTTGGATGGCAAAGAGCTCAGTTTTGCAAAAGAGTGGTTGCAAGAGCGAGCGACCGGCAGCGGATAACTGCATCTGGTAAAACAGATTGATTGGGTGGTGGCCTTAATGCTTGTATTAGTTAAGTGACGCCTGGGGTGAGATGAAGGCCTCACAGCCTGGTGTTGCTTCAATTAAGAGCAGAACCCCCCCCAAAAGAATATCCTGAGCTCCCTGCCTCAAAGGTGCGGTGAACTGCCTATTCCTCACTTCTGATGACACAAGCGGCTTTGCCAAGGGAAATGAATAAATGTTGCCCTATTCCCACCTTGCTGAGAGATGCCAAAAAGTTATCAAAAAGTATTGATACCTGAAAACCCTTTGGGGGAGGAGAACAAATGACCAACTTACCTGACAGGTAGGTTGACAGGCTTGGACCTATCTTTCTTCTTGAAGACAATACCTTTTTGGTAAGGATTGTGTACCTCTGGCTCTTGTTGCCCCAGGAAAACAGCTACTGACCTCAGTGTTTATTTTTGCATGTTAAATATAAAGTGCTAATTGTTAAGTGGTTACAAGTGTTTAAGTGGTAATGCAGCAGTGAATTTATTAAGGCAATTTCAAATTTGTTATTATCTGTCACTCGATCAAGTATTTAATTGTTACAGCATTGTGAGATTGTCTTCACAGGCCTTGCTGAAGCAGCTGCCAGGTGTTGTATTTTGGGCACAAGCTGCACATAGTAACCCTGTGTGTGCCAGTCTCTTAAGAAGGCTCACAAAGGTAACTGGATTCTCGCTTGTGGCAAAAACACTTACAAGCACACATACATAACGCTTTAGTCATCAACTGCTGACCAGGTCTGGGACTAGAAATGGATTTGGATGCACCTAGGCTCCTATCTGAGGGGATGTGTAGAAAGCAAGAGGGTCCAGTTTCAGCCTTGTGACTGGACAGGAGAGTCTCCTTACCTTCCTGTCAGAATCTCATCTGTTTAATGCAATAGTTACAGTGGAAAACTGTTTGGTTTTGACTCTAGAGCAATATATGCAATTACAATGCAGCAGAGCAGTATTAATTTCACTCTGTCTAAACAGGATTTTCATTTTTTTTCCAAATTATAGAAATAAACCAAGACATTTCTTGAAGGTTTTTATGATCTGGGGGACATCCAAAAGGCAATAGATGGCATTCAAGTCCCTAGTTCTTGAATCTTGGGTGAACAGGTGTCTGAAAAGTTGGAGACATTTTCTTGTGTTGTACCCTACCTGTAACAGCTGACTTGTTTGCTTGTGTTTCTTGTGCCTTAAACATTGTCTTGAGTGCAGGATGTATGTGCCTGAGGAGCTTTTCTGTGGCTTCTGGTTAGCAATGAGAGGAGGAGGCACTACTGTTTCCAGTCATTACCTGCAGGTGGGTTCATGGTCCTGGGGAGGAGGTACAGCAGTAGGTGCTGCCTTACCTGTCACCTGGCTATGCGTGTGCACCCAAAGGATTCAGGGAGATGTTTTTCCAGCAAGGATCTGTGAAGCTGCCAGTGACCCTGGAGCCCACAGCCCCAGTTCCAGTAGAGAAGGAACTTGGGTGTATGACCCAGTTGAGAACTTTCAAACGAAGTGACTGCCTTGCATGGTAATAGGGCACGGACTTGCCTTAGAAATAGCATTTGCCAGCTGCACTGTGGAACCAGCCTGAAGTGTTGCTGAAGAACTGCTGGACCTCATGTTCCTGAAAAGTTGCTGCTGGATGGACCAAGTTTTTCTGAGGAACCACTGTGCACCATTGGAGCGGTGGTAATTTTCTTCTTCCCCTGCTACTTCTTCCTGACTTACCTCGCAGTATCTTCATTTCCTTGGTGATCTGGTGTATTGTATGAAATTTAAGTTGTGTTGTAGTTTGTCTAGCAATCTTGGCTATGCCCAGGGTTTTGCAGGTTTTGACAAGCTGCGACTTGGAGTGCACCTGAGTGTCTGGTTTGTGATTTTGGCTGTGTCAAAAATAAATGCTGCGTTTGAATTTACGTTGGGAGGTTTGTTGGTCACTGGTTTGCCCTGCAGAGACCAGAATAACCCTTTTCTCCCTCCCAACTGTGCAGATCAGGGTGGGCCTCAGCGCTGGTGTTATCAGGAGCGGGGTGTGACATACTTTTTCCTTTATTTTGCAGGTAATGAAAAGAAAGGGGAATGTTCTTATTTAAAAATTCGCTACTATAATTGCCTTGTAATTCTATTGCTTGTGTTCTGAAAACCTGTACTAAGTGTTTGTATTTGGAGGATTTACAAGTAATAAAAGAATTTTTATGCTTCTAAGTGTATTTTGACAGGCTGGGATTGATCAAGGGGTATGTAACCAGGGAGGTATTTAAGAACAGGAAAAAGATAAGAAGTAGCCTGACTTTTCTTATATTTTGTGTGTATATATGCCCTGTTGGTGTATGAAAGTAGGTGTGCTGATGGTATAAAATAGCAATGTATATAGAAAGAGGGAGTTAACGTGTTCCCAAGGGAAAGCAAGAGTGTTTTTTGGAGTGGGAAGCTGGGCAGTGCAGTTTTGAAGATAAATAGAAGTAGGCTATATATATATATATATATATAAAATGAGTCTATATGTGAATACATAAATTAGGAAATACATTAGGAAAAAATTCTTCACAGAAAGGGTCATTGGGAACTGGAACAGGCTGCCCAGGGAGGGGGTTGAGTCACCTTCCCTGGAGGGGTTTAAGGCACGGGTGGACGAGGTGCTAAGGGGAATGGTTTAGTGTTTGATTGGAATGGTTGGACTCCATGATCCAGTGGGTCTCTTCCAACCTGGTTATTCTATGATTCTATGAAATAATAAATGAAAGCCAGCAGGGAAATAAATCCAAGACTGAAAAATTTAATACTATCTTGGACTACTGACATAGGAGTAAAATAGTGTAATGGAACAGAGATCTAGTAGTTAAGAAATGGGAGATTCCATACATGTAAATGATATGCATTTTATCTGCAATGTTGTAAAACAAAGCAGAAGCATATTCGATTAAAAGTAACGTAAAGCGCCATCACTACTCTATTGTAGCCTGAAAACATACAGTTACAAAACTTGACAACACTGTGTTCCAAGAAAATGATATTCTTCAGTAGTATCTCCCTTTGAGATAAGAAGTCCAAATCCTTTTTAATTGTCACAAGGTGAATAACATGTAGTTTGCCGTAACACAAAATGCCAGTGTGTTCAGAACACCAGTAGGTTGGTAGAAGCATAGACAGAACATTATTCTGAACAAATGAAAACACAGCCTGAAATGAAACATTCCGACCCTTTGGTCTGTTGGGTGTCTGTGTTAATGGGACAGTATGCAGAGTCTTTTAAATCTTGGCTAAAGTGTGGTTAGTACTGGTTTAAGAAGCAGTAATGTTCCATGAGGGGTGTTGTTTTTTTTTTTTTTTACTTTTAATGTAAAACAAACACAAATCTAGTTTTATCATTACCTTTTTAAGCTATTCTAACAATTTTTAGTACAATCTCTCAAGTTTTTCCTGCTAGGTGGAAAACGTAAAACAAATGCCCTAGGTTCTTAGCAATATGTGATATTTAGTGCTCTACTTGACAGCTGTCACTTGGTGGCATCTGCAGTAGTTAGTCTGGTGCATTTAGTTCTTCTTATTCGCACTCTTCTTTCTTTTCCACTTGAGTGAGACCACCAAACCCAATTCCTTTGGGACCGAAGTTTTTTGCATAGCAAACTGCAAAAGAGGGAGGGAGGTGAATGGTTTTCTGTATGTTTTTATATAGAAGTGAATGACTTTAGTACTGCTACCAAAACTAAGTTAATAAAAGGAAGGTCATCTGGAATAGAACCTGTCGACACTCCTGTTAAAGATGCTATTGGTGCAACTGGAATCACTGATTTCACTGGAATCTTTGAGTTAAAAGTCATATCTGATGTCAAAGAAAAACCCAAAAAAAAACAAAACCAAAAAACAACCCAAAACCAAAAACGAAACCCTGAAAAACCTGCATTTAAGATGTTTATTAAATCTGCTTTCATGCCTGGAAATACTCAGTAAAACTTGGTCTGTATAAATAAAACAGACTAATAAGTCAAAGACTTATAAACAAGGTTAAAAAGCTCAAGTGTAGTTGGGGAGCTATTGAGGGTAGTATAAACTGTTCTGTTTCAACTTCTAAGTGCATGCATAGTTATTTTTTGCAACTCTGCTGAGGAGGTAGCAATGGTCACTGTATTTTTTCCAGTGTGCTGATTTGATCCCTTGCAGCTGTCAGGCTGTACTCCAGGTCAGAGGACTCTCAAGTATTATATACTTCAGGATTTTCTGTGAATTTTAGCCTAGGATACAAAAAATATAGCGTATTTTTTCCCCCTTAAGCTATTTCTATGAGTCAAGTGGAGTCTGAAATTTCTTGAGCTGGGCAGAATATTTGGGTGTATAATTCAGCATTAGTGTGTTATCTTGTGTGCTACCAATACAGTGAGATTATCTTTTCGTGTTTTACTGACAAGAATTCGTACTACGACTGTGAGCTTAAACGATTAACATTTGAAGGTACGTATCTGTTTTTTGGGGGATTTTGGGTTTTTTTTTCTTTTTAGTGAGGGAGATTGTGCAGGTACAAGACTGCCAAGCAGGTTCCTGCTAGACAGTCTGAGGGCAGAGCTGAGAGGGTATCATCTTAGTGGAAAGAATAGAGCTTCAAAATCATAGAATAATAGAATGGTTTGGGTTCAAAGGGACACGAAAGTCCCCTACTGTAGGTGGAGACACGTCCTCCTGGAGCAGGTTGCTTAAAGCCTCATCCAGCCTGGCCTTGAACACCTCCAGGGATGGGGCAGCCACTGCTTCTCCAGGCAGCCTGGGCCAGTGCCTCGCCTCCTTCAGAGGAAAAAAATTCTTTCTAATGCTTGATCTAAATCTCCCCCCTCTTTCAGCTTAAAACAGTTCTCCTCCATTCTTTTCCTGCACTCTGATAAAAAGCCACTCTCCTGCTTTCCTGTAGCCCCCTTTAAGTACTCAAGGGCTGCTACAAGGTCTCCCCAGACCCTTCTCTTCAGCTGAATAACCTCAACTTGCTCAGGCTGTCATCCCAGGGGAGATGATGTGACCCTCTGATCATCTTTGTGGCCTCCTCTGGACTTGCTGTGCTGAGGGCTCCAGAACTGAATGCAGAACTCCAGGTGAGTGTCTCCCAAGAGGTGAGGGGCTGATTTCACCTTCCTTGCCCTTATGGTCCTTCTGCTCTCAGTGCAGCCCAGGACATGGTTGGCTTTTTGGGCTGTGAGTGGATGTTGCCAGCTCACATTGAGCTGCTCATCCAGCAGCATTCCCAAGTCCTTCTCTTAAAGGCTATTCTCAATTAATTTTCTGCCCAGCCTGTTTTTGTGTTTGGGGTTGCCCTTACCCAGGTGCAGGACCTTGAACTTGTTGAACTTCTTATGGTGATATACTTTTTTAACATTAACAGTAGAAGATGTGGCTGTGATGTTACCATAGCTTTTTCCTTTGCTTTCAGAAAGTTATTAAAAACCCTAACGTTTCATGGAGTTAAGCGTGCAACAAGGTAGATCGTGATGGCAATGCTGGATCTAAAAAGAAAAAAATCAGATTGATTCAGTTCAGCTCATTACAATTCTTACCTTTACAGTACAGCTCTCCATCTTTGTCTGTGACATTTGTGGATTCTAAACTCTTCCCACAAATAGCGCAGCGGAAGCACGTCTTATGCCAAGGCTGTGGAAATTAAGATAAATCATTATATATTACAGAAAGTGCATGGCTAGGAGATAAAATAAGCAAGGAAATGTTGCTTTATATGGTGTAAAAAGGATTGTCTTACTGGTCTTACAGTTTTCATTTTTATCATTCTAGACTAGTTTTTTTTTTCATTTAGTTCACATCAAGAGCTTGCCTGGTGACTTCATTCTTAATGCAGCTCTAACAAAAAGTTATAGAGAATGCTACAGGTGTTATTCTTGTTTTGGACATTTCTTTATATGCAGAGATAATATCTTAGTGGGAGCTTCTAGAGCAGAGACCTAGCGTGTCCTATGAGATGAGCTTTTGTTTTTCTAGTCACAGAATCTCTTAAATTTCTCTGCAAACGCCACTATAAATGAATGTTTAAATTATAAACATCCCTGGAGACATTAGTAAAATGGCAGCAGTAGAAGAGCCAATCTGTGCTGTAGCTGGGAGTTGTTCCTCAGACATAACAAGATGCAAAACGTTCGAGAAAGCTTATGAAAAGCACAGGATTTCAAAGCTGAGAGACTGCATCGGAGTCTAGCAATTTGCTAATTCATCCTCCTATTTCTTCATCAAGACTATGAGTAAAAATTTAAAAGATCAGGGACCTACAAGCTATACTTCATCATTATTATAGGAGTGTGTTTTGTTTCTAGTGCTATAGGAGCTACTTACTTTTCCTCCTCCCATGATTTTCTCTGCCGCGTACACCGATTTGCCACAGCGAGGGCATTTATCCACATCTACCATCTTTTTAGCAAACTTTGAAGGATTAGTTGGTGTAGAAGGGCGAGCTGACTTGGGTGAGCCCCTAGAACAGAAGTTTTCAGTGTTTTAACATACTACTTAAAACATTCTCTTCCTTCTAGGTGTATGGCTTCATGATTTTTTGGTAAGGGTAAAAAAATACTAAATGACTGCTCTTAGGCTAAAGGTGGGAAGAGAGAAAATGTAAGTGTTCTGTTGAATTCTGCATTGTGTGATTGAAAAGCTGATGCTGTTACCTGTGTAGGGCTGGGTGCACAGAGCTGACAGTCGTCACGTGCAGAAATGATCATATTTCATGAAAAATAATCAAAATTTTGCTTTATTGAGAGGCAAGAGGCAAGTACAAGCCTGAGACCTCTCCATTTTTTTAACTGGTTGACTCCTGTACTCGGTGAGTTGGGAAGAACCTTAGACTTTGCAGGTGGTTGTTTCATTAGTCACAGGAACATTTGGACAGGGAAGGGGGTTGTAGCCGGCCTAGGGTTGAAAGCACATCAAGAAAAGTAGCTTTGCTTTCTATTTCTGGACCTTGTGCTTGTATGTCTTTGTGCTTCTCACAAAGTGGTTTTTGAATTATTGGATTGTTGGACTGCAACAGGTCATTCAATCTACAGGATGTGACAATTTCTGATGCAGAACTCTACTTGTAATGGATTCATATCTCACAGGGAGCTACAGATAAATACATTATTTAAACTTTTATTTCCTGCACAGCATATTGTTTAATTGGTTTCCTTGTAGCAATACAAGAGAAAAGCGTTGTTCATTTGGAAACGTGCAGCTTGGAGAATAGTAGAAAAATACTTTAAAAATGTACTGTCAGAGATAATTATGTGCAGCTGAGGCTTTTGGAAGATGGTATCCCATTAGAATTCCTTTGTTGAAACATCTTGGTGTGTTTGTAAGTGTTATTCGAGCCATGGGGAGGATTTAGAAACATTATTTCCCCCACTGAGAGGAGAGTTAACAGTATGTGGTGGTGTGATTATTTCTCTAACTGTATTTTGGCCTCTTGATGGGGAAAAAATTATTCTCAAGTTTGCTGGTTGTGACTTTACCACTGTGTTACTAATGGCAAATTACAATTGCAGTGAATATTTAGGTCTAGAGTGGCACATAAAGGCTGCTTCTGCAGAATAATTGCCCATTGAAGGAGGAGGTAATTTATAAAGAAGGCTTACAGTGACAGAACATCATTAAAAACTGGTAAATTAGCGTCCACTGAAGGGTAGGATGTAGGAAAGCCTGCTACTTATGCTGGATGTTATGGAAGACAGAGTAAAGTATCTAAAACACCCCACAGAGTGAGGAGTAGTACCAGGAAAAGGTGATGTCAGCGGATTTAACTCACTGTTGCAGATTCAAGCCCAGATGGTCACCGGTGTCAGTGCTGAGACATCCTGCCCCTTGTCCAAAGCCGATGCCTTTGGGACCATATTTTCTCCCGTAACAAGTTTTGCAGTAGATCTCGGACTCATGAGCTGCTACTGTGGTGCTGTCCAGAGCTTTTCTGCAAGCCACTGAGAATGGAAGAGGTGCACAGGTAAATATTTGCACATTTGTATTTATGTGGTTGGTAATAATTACAATTAGTGTTTATTTTTGTTTATCTTTGAAGTTACAGGAAAAGGAGGGTGTTAGCCCTTTGTGGGCTGCTGCTGAAGTAGTCGTGCAGGCACGCAACGTGTTCTAATGCCACTCTAAAGTTACCCTCTAACCCTGGGAAAATCATGGGCTTGTCGAGACAGTTTGTCTTGATTTGTGAAGCTTACAATGGATTGGAGAACATCTTCAGCCCCTAAATATCAAATAAATGGAAGTTGCAGGGATGTTGACTCTACTGCGTGTCTGCACCTTAAGTCACTGTGTCTGCAGTGGCTTTCTCATGTCAGCCCATGCTGGTTTTATGTAGCATGTTTCTAAAAGAGGTTGTAACGTGCATATTCTGTCTAGAGTCAGACAGGGCATCATTTTTATCTGCTTGAGCTGTAGTGCAAGGCGAAGTAATGATCCCAAATAACAGGTAATTTCAGCTCTGTTAGACTCCCTCCAGGATCACAGAATCTTAGGATGCTTTGGGTTGGAAGGGACATTCACAGGTCATCTAGTCCAACACCCCTCGCAGAAGCAGGGACATGTTTAACTAGATCTGGTTACTCAGAGTTCCATCCAACCTGACCTTGAACATTTCCAGGGATGGGGCCTCTTCTACCTGCCTGGGCAACCTGTGCCAATGTTTCACCACCCTCATTGTAAAAAATCTCTTCCTTATTTCCAGTCTGAATCCTCCCTCCCTTAGTTTAAAACCATTACTTGTCCTGACACAACAGGCCTTGCTAAAAAGTCTGTCCTCATCTTTTTTGTAGCCTCCTTTAAGTACTGGAAGGCTGCTCTAAGGTCTCTTCTGAGCCTTCTCCAGGCTGAACAACCCCAACGTTCTCATCTTATCCTTGTAGGTGAAGTACTTCAGTTGTCAGATAATTTTTGTGGTTGTCCTCTGGACCTGCTCCAACAGCTCCATGTCCTTTTTGTGCTGAGGGCTCCAGAGCTGGATGTGGTACTCCAGATGAGGCCTTACCAGAGCGAAGTAGAGGAGCAGAATCACCTCCTTTGACCTGCTGGCCGTGCTGCTTTTGATGCAGCCCATAACATCACTGGTAAGAGTATGATGATAGCCATTCCAAAACCAGAGACCTTTTCCGAGTCATGCTCCTTATAGAGAACCAACGCTTGGTTTAGCTCACTAGGAAACGTCTGGGAGGCGTTTGGACAGAATGTGCCTTATGAATGTCCAGCTTTCATAATGGGTACAAGTTATATCCTATATAGCACTAATTTAACCCTAAACTTGAAAGGACTGAAAGTTATTGAGGGCTATCAGCTGCTTATGTGACATCTCAGTAAGCAAGTATCCATGTTCTGAGAAACACAAGCTCCACCTAGAGCTAATGAGTATTGCTTAGGCTAGTCTCATGCACAATTATTCTCTTCAAGTGACTGTGGAAGGTAGATCGCTCTCTCCTTAGTTCTTTGTTCATGTGAAACCTGGTCAACATTTAGGGGCTGTTACTGGTCCAGTAGCTCTCCTTGTTGCTTATGCACGGGAACGGGACAATAACGAGTAGAAAACATTAGGAGGTACTCTCCCCATCTTCTTGGTGACTGTGCGTGCTGTGCTGGTTTGGGAACTCTGCATGAGAAAGCTCTCGCCCCATTGAGAGAGGACAAAGCTTTCAGTTTGGAGCACCTATAGAAAATGAGGGCTTTGTAATATCCTTAAAAATTGCGGTTTTAACACTTCTTACAAACTATTCAGTTTCAACAGTGGTTGATGGGGTAGGGGGGAAGTAGGGAAAAACTTTACAACTCCCCTTGACCAAGTGCCTGCTCTACAGGGAGCATTACAGTCATGTGTGAGCTGTTGATAGCTTGGAAAACAAAGCTGCTTGGCTCTTGGAAGTAACAGGAACCTGTGAAATACACAAATATTGAAAATGGTTGGAAGTTCAAACTCTAGAAGAGCTAGCTGAGTGTTTGATTTGTTCCTTTTCCCCCATGTTTATTTTAACTGTCCTGCTGCAAGTCTAAAATCCACCCACATCAGAGAACTTAAACTGATACTGGAACCTCTGCACCTTTAATTTTATCACCGCACTGTATAGAGGGGAAAATAATTTGCAAGGACCTTTTTAGATAAGAGAAATAAAAGGAAGGGCTTCTGTAAATGTGTGAACCTGATCTCATCATGCTGCGGTCTCTTCTGCTTTGAGATGATAATTATGTTTGCTAAAGGAGTTACAGGATGATGGAAACTCTAGTAGTAGATAAAGTGTTTCTATTTCTGGCACCTGAGGGACAGGGTATCAATGTACCATGACAGATGGAGCAGAAGCCCTTGAAGTGCTATTGTTGAAATAACTTTTGAGATCTGCATCTGCCAACAGATAACTGTTCGTGGGCTGGCACGGAGAAGTTTCGGGTTGATGGTGTGAGGTCCTGCCAAATGTCCAGCACAGCTGTGGCTTAAGTAAAAACTGGCAGGAAAACAGGGTAGGTCAACAGCAATCTGCACGGGAGGGAGGGCTTGATGGAAAGAAGTTTATGTAGGGAAAAACTATGGAGTGGAGAGAGTGCGATTTATAGTTTAGTTTGTCTGAGTCTTACTGTGTTAACAGGTTGGTTTGAGTTGATAGTAATTCTGACCAAATTTAAGTTTTTAGTCAAAAAATACTGGTGTGTTTTGTGTGTCTGCTCAAATAGAATGTAAAATATATTTCAAATATATTTAATATAAGGGTGTAGAAAATCTCAACTAAATAGCTTAATTGTTTCTGTACCGGAGATTCAGTCAGGGAGGGTTATTTGTTATCTGTTGAGAAATGAAATCCTGTAAGTGGTTCATTGAAAAGCCTATGAACACGATACACAACACGGAATCATCCTGAGCTCCTGATTAGTGTGTGAATCATGGGAGAAGTAAAGCCCATTAACATACCTCTCATATGCCAGCTGGGCTTAGATGCATCTTTAGTTTTTGACCTTAAACAACTTCTGCTGGGAATGCTTTTTTTATATCTAACCTATTAATAATTTAGTTCAGACTTATGAATACAAGGGGCAAATAAAAAATCCCAAACAAACAAAAACCCGCAAACCAAATAAACCTCTCCAGCTCTAACTAACCAACCAAACCCCACAGCAAACCAAACAAACAGCAGAGTTAATGGATGTATGTGTTTTTATCGTGAATCATTAAAAAAAAATCAGTTATGCTAAGAATGAAGCTTAAAGTTGTTCCAGTATTAGGTAGGAGATAAATATCATGAACTAGGCCCTCTTAGGACAGCGGTTTAGTTTTATTAGACACCGGATAGTCTACTCATTTGTTTTCTTTTGCTGTGTCATTTTATAGTATCTGATAAAGGACAAGGTCAGTTAAAGGTTTTCTTATAATTTTCACATCATGTCCCTCTCTCTGTAGTTTCCCTGATACCAAGTATTAATTGTTATAGGCAGCATGTGGAAGCCATAAGAAGTCTCTAGTTTTCCCAACACAGATATCTTTGTCATTCATAAAGAACTGTCTGAGGGTTGTCATTTGTTCTTACCAAATTGTTTACTCTCTCCATAAAGGGCAGAGTTGAATTGATACCTTCTCTCTGATTTTTAAAGTGCTGGCTCATCCTGCAGAGAAAGCAAAGTTCCTGGAATCAAACTGCCAGACACTAGAGATGCGTGGAGTGAAAAAGAAAGTGAAATGGGACTGTATGAAATATAGAGAAGGAGGAGACTGGAGGCACTTGGTGGGAAATTGTGATGTCTTTCGGCTTTCTTGTGTTAAATGCATTAAGGTTAGGATTCACCAGGAAAGTAATAATCTCCTGTAAGGTCCTGTTCATGCATACTTCTGTCTTATAAGTGCTATTTGTTTAGCTCTTCTAGACTTTTCAACTTGAAACAAACCCATAATATGCCATGTTGTGGGATGGAAAGCAGGATTTCCTGGGGTTGGACCTAGATACTGTGATTATGCAGCACTATAGTGTCCTGTCCAAGCCACGTTTGGAAAAAGAACAGCCAGGAGCCTGAGAGGGAGGTAGCGCAGGGCAAAGGGTTAGAAAACTCAGCTTGACTCTTAAGAGCTGCTAGGGAGTGGCAAACTGGCATTTCAGAAAACTGGCTGCTGCTTTAAAAACCACATACAGTCATTTTCCATCCTTCCCTTACTGGAAGGATAGGAAACAGTTGTCATCTTTTGGTTTCTAGGGAGTGCTGGACAAGAATCACTCTCCCTGTGCTGAACGTGAGGTAGGATGATTAATGTGTGACTGCCCTCTACTGCAAACTCTCCCAAAAGGAAGATGCATAAGCTTTACAAAACCTTCCCTCGCTGAAATTCAGTCTGATGCTGGTTGCTTTTACCATCCTGTACGCTGCTTAAGGCACTTAAAAGGCTACTGCAGGTGTCCCATGAGCAAACACGTTGAATTGGGGAAACTGTGAAGGTTCTTCATTGCATGCAAAGTAATGCAAAAGTAATTCTAGCTTTAGTGGAAGTTTTTTACAGAGCTATGGGAACACTGTGAAGTTAAAACAGTGTAGTCTGACTTACTGCAGAGGAAGCACGTTTTGTGGAAACTCCTTCCATTGCACTGGATTTCCTCAGCATGGTACACGGTCTTTTCACAGGCACCACATTTGGCTCCACCTCCCCAGTTTGGCATCCTTATATCTGACAGGTATCCTAGAAAGTCAAATTGCATAAATAAATACGACAGCAAAAATTACTTCAAATAGAAATAGCTTGATTTTATTTATTTGTTATTTTGCCCCCTTTCCAGCCAGCTGCAGGGCAGTTCCAAGCCAGTATCTGCCCAACGTGAACCTGAAAGGAGGTTGAAGAGAGGTGGATGTTGGTCTCTTCTCTCAGCTGATAGGTGGTAGGACAAGAGGGAATGGCCTAAAGCTGTGTCAGGGGAAGTTTAGATTGGACATCAGGAAAAATTTCTTCACAGAAAAGCTCATGAAGCACTGGCGGAGGCTACCTAGGGAGGTGGTTGAGTCGCCATCCCTGGAGGTGTTTAAAAGGCAGGTAGATGAGATGCTCGGGGATATGATTTAGTAGTGGACACGTATGGTTGGAGTTGATGGTCTTGCAGGTCTTTTCCAACCTGGTGATTCTATGAATTCCACCGCCGTACTTGGAGATTATCTGGTAGCAGAGAGATGAGATGGTATCTGAGTCCGCACAGGTCTGTGTGGCTGGTTCTGCTGAGTAGGGGAGACCTGGGAAACCTTCCTTGCTGTTGGGAACTTGCCTGGTGTAAGATGTTTTTGAGGCACATCGGTAGCCAGCGTATCCTACCCACAGCTGTGTTGTAGCAGGAACATGGGAGAAGATGCTAGTCTGGTGTTTTGGGGAGCAGGGGCAGTTTAAATCCTCTGTCCTGTGCAACCTTTTGTAAATAAGGATGTGCTTTAGCTCAGTCTGTTGTGGTGGGTAAATATGTGAAATCATTATGAGGTGTTTCAGTAAAAAAAAAAATATGCCAGAATCACTTATGTTTCTTCTGGAGGAGCGGATTTAGGATTTATTTTCCATGAAATGGTAATTTTCTTTCAAGAAAAAAATTCTTATTTGTAAGTTTTTGCTTTGTGTGTTGATTGGGTTTTATAAGGCAATTTTTTTTATCAACAAACTCTTTGAAGCTTACTGGAGTTGAAGCAGACGTGTGGACAGTATTTGGCATTAAATTTTCTACAGAACAGTATTCTACCTAGACTCTTAGTTAAGAGACAGCATCCTCTACTATTTATAGTATATTTATACATCCTATACTATTTATACCTCTCCAAAGCAAATGCTAACTCATCCAGTGCCATATGAGCTTCCTTGATGACACATATAAAGTCAGTTTTTGGTGTCAGTATAAAATCATAGAATGGTTTGGGTTGGAAGGAACCTTAAAGCTGATCCAGTTCCAACCCCCTGCCGTGGGCAGGGACACGTCCACTGGATCAGGTTGCTCAAAGCCTCATCCAACCTGGATTGAACACTTCCAGGGTTGGGGAAGCCAAAGTCTTTCTGGGTGACCTGTGCCTCACCACCCTCACTGTAAAGAATTTCTTCCTAATATCTCATCTAAATCTCCTCTCTGTTTACCATTTTATGCGATTCGCACCTGCAGAATTCCACCTGGAAGTTTAACAAATGTACAATGTTATTTCAGAGGACACTTTAATAGAAACAAGTTGTTGCTTTGCTGAATTCCTCATCAAAATGCTGCAAGATTGCTGTGCGCCACAGCTGTTATGGAGTACTAACAAATGGATTCATAAGGTGCTTTGGGTGTGTTTTTCTTTATAAATTGTTTTCAGAATCTAAACACCTGAGGAAAAAAAGGAAAGCGGTCTTACTGGTCCAGCTATTGCTATTCCTGTTACTGTTGTAGTGACTTGCCCAAGGTCATCCAGGAGGGCAGTGATGGAGCCAAGAGCCTGACGGCAGATCAGTAAGTGCCCTTCCTGATGACTGTGCTGTCACACATCTGAAACAACCCCAACCTACGGTTTGCCCTTCTGTTTTCTTGTTTGAGTCATCGTTTCTGGAAAGACTGGGACGTCATCTTGTCATCTGCACATTGTATTATCGGGTTGTTCCAAGCTCCCTGGCTCAGGCCTTCCTTTTCCTTCTTAGAAAACCCGTCACCTTCTTATTATAGTTCTTTTGAAGCCTGCTTGTTCTGTTTGTGTTTGATTAAATTCGCTGCGAGATATTGTTAACGAAGAAAAGGATTTTGAATGCTGAATCAGGTCTGCTACCTGAGAATTTTCTGAGGTCGAATGAGAGAGAAGGGTATTCACCACAGCAGTGATGAAACATAACTGGGATTTTCAGTGCCTTGCATTTTAGACTAACGTTTTACTATGTCTGTACTTTGGACAGTGATGTCCCACATTTATCACTGTCTCAGTGACTTCTGTACTCTGGCTTCTGAATTTCAGAATGAAATGAATGATTTCTATGTGGCAGCTCTGCAAGCTGAAGTGAAAGGGAGTTTCTTCTGGCTCCTAACACTAAAACCCTTGCAATGGTATAAAAGACATCTGTCCAGAGAAGGGAAGGTAGCATAGGAGCATGTGCATGTGCTGAAGCAATAGCACTGAAGATAGAGTGATATGAGCATATTGTAACAGTCAGTGCTTGATAACAATGCGTATCCAAACCTCTCTGCTTTAATGCTGTGGTTATTGGTATGTCCTTAACTCCCTATAATTATTCACTGCTGTGGCTCTTACCTGCTGTAGACAGCACACCTGTCATCCTCATGCAAGATCCAATCTCTTGCTCTCTTTTTTGAGACTGATTTATGCTCAGCTGAACAACCTCCCCAGCTCAATCAGCCTCGTCCTCTGCTGTCATCCAGCAACAGCATCATTCAGCTTTTTCAGACCCTGTCAGTTCTCTTGAGAGGCTGTTCACGGGCCAGACTGCTCTGACAGCTGAGAAATGGTAATGATGCAGAAAGGAAAAGAAAACTCAGCTTACCTAACTTTGTTTATCTGTAATGTAACAAGTAAGAAGCAAAAACCATGATGTAGCTGAAATAAGAAACAAAAATAACTGCATCCAAGGAACAGACTGTGAATTTGGTCCCTTCTTACTGAACAGCTCTGTTAAAATCTTTTTCCTCTTACTTTTAGATGGGAGATAAAAGAACAGAGAGAAATCTTCCGTGTCGGTGCAATCTTATTGTCTCATTCCACCATTCTGTATTTTCTCTTATTTTTCAGTACTTTTGTGCCATTTCTTTCTCTTATAAAAATGAATCAAACAATGTTGCAGACATTTTCAAAGAAGGAAGAGTGCTAGGAGATGAAAGTAATTTTTTTGGCCATTTCTTGAGAATTACAGTGAGATTTTTGTGTTTGTAGTGTTCCCTTTCAGATCAAGTTTCCAGTTGAATCCCTTCCCAGCTGAAGCAGCACTGAGAGCTGCCTGGGAGGAGAGCGGTTTGCACCTCCAGTCTCTGTGAAACTGCTTTGGCTGTTTTAATTCCTCTCAGAGACACGCCAAGCATCTCTATCAGTGCAATGGGGTGCTTGTTAGAAAGCAGCTCTAATTACATCATAAGCTGAAGGCAAAAAAATTATCTCTGAACAAGTCTGATAATGTGTGATATCAAATCTTGTGCTCTTACGGGCTGTGGCTGGAGTTCCTAAAAGAACCATTGCTCTTGACGCTAATTATAGTAACATGACTGGGCACGCATACACATTTTCCATGTTTTTTTGGCATCACCTGATGAGAAGCTGTAGCAGAAAGAAGTCATACTCAAAGCATTTCCATGAGGGTACTAGTGTAAGGACAGCAGCGTATGCTGTGATGTCTGCACTGGCTGGTTTAACAGGTGGGTGAGGTGCCAGGGCAGGTCCATGCTCTTCGTGTCCTTGCTTTGCTCACCTCTCTGAACAGTGAACTGCAGTGGCAATCCCTGCGGATGCCGCCTGTGCAGCAGTTTTACCATGAGCAAGTAAGTTCCACGGCATGTATGACACTCATCATTTTCTACTCATCTAAATTCCAACTGTAGATAAATCATTTCTACATGCAAATAGAACTTGGTCTTCTGTTTGCCATAGGGCAAAAATGTACCTAAAGTCTTCATTTCACTTTATTTCATTGGGTGTCATAAATCATAGACACATAGAATAGTTTGTGTTGGAAAGGACCTTAAAGATCATCCTGTTCCAACCCCCTGCAATGTGCAAGGACACATCCTACTAGACCAGGCTGCCCAAGGCCCCATCCAACCCAGCCTTGAGCAGCTCCCCTTGAAATTTCCAGGACCTTGATGTCTAAATCTGGTTAACCTGCAGCGACTGCTGACTGCATGGTCTGTGTTAAGAGTTTGGCAATCTAGTGGGAAGAAGAGTGGGCACAATCTAGATGTATGAAACATGTGACAAAGAAACTTTAGAGTATTAATCTTGTGATGCGTTGGCAGGCACTCATGTTACTGTTAAGCTGGAGGAGTGTTCTTGGTCTTTCTCTAATAGTATTCAGCTGCTCATACCATTCCTCTTCAAAATGAAGATTCTATATGGAGTAGAGTTTACATACACGGGATGTGCAGCCAAGGATACGTGCTTCTCATTATTTAGGGCTTGTAACTCTACTGCGTAGGCTAGAGCAGAGCAAGGAAGCCTTTGAAGTGTTTCTGGGCTCTACACAGGCATGAAAAAATGCGAGCCGTCTTCTGTTAGTCATGCTGTACAAATCTGGGTGTCACGTCAGTGTCACGGAGTGTCTCACTCTAATCAGACTGCTTTTGATAAGAATGTAATCCAAAAATAGACTTAGATCCACTGATCGAAACGCAGAGTGGATGTAGTACTGCCCTGAGGAAGTTGTGTAGGGAAGCACAAGGCAGCACTAGTGCTAGACACTGTGGTGCAGGTGGAAAAGGTTTTGGAAGCAATTCTGGCGTTTCCTTGCTAAACATGAGGTTTTCCCTTCTAAATGCTTACGTGTTTGATAGCCTAGAGCTCAAGTAATCTCTGAACAGACTGCACAGTCACTTGTTGTATGGCTGGGAGGAATATCTCAGGGTGCTGCATGTGCTACAGGATGGCTTTGAAGAGGATAAACAGAGTGGGAAATGTCTGTCTCCATGGCCATTGGTAGAAACAGGGGCAGAAATGCTGAACCAGGACCAACGGATACAGTGGGCTTTGTATCTCTGTGTCGGTCCCAGCTAGCTCTTCGGTCTAGACTCATTTGAAATATAAGAAAACTAACTCCTTACCTAATAAATGAATATATGTATTAATATCAAAAGTAATAATACCAAATTAAATCACTCTCTCCATTGAAATGCAAGTGTCAAGGCTACATGTGAAATTCTTTTCCCGGCTAAAGCCTGTGGGAAATGCCAACGCAGCCAAGACTTCATGCTGCTATCTAATCACAGCTCTGCTGCTGACCTGTCCCGTGACCACCAGTGACTCATTCGACCGTCCTTAGTGCTACTCCCCTCCCCAGCACCATGGGAGTAAAACTATAGAGCTTCCCTTACTAAATTAGCCATCAAATGCTGCTATAGTTTTTCTCTGCAACCAGCACTCGCGACGTTATGTTTTATCTTGATGTGTCTGCAGTGTAAAGCACGATTCCTGCTGCTGCTTCTCTGCCTGCAGGTGTCTTTGTCAAAATCCAGTGTATTGCAGAAAGTATTCTCTCTCAGCAGAATAGATGCACAACAAAGAAAACATTTGTGATTGAGGATTGAGCTCCTTTGATGAAGGTACATTATTATTACATTTTTTTAACCGCATTTCTCATATCCCAGTGCATTCAATGTACTGTGCATACAGGTAAATTTTATTAGTCCATGTCACACATCTGTTCTCCACTTCAATCTCATGGTGACTGATATTTTTCCCTTATTTCTGCAATAAGTGAACAGGTAGAGATGAAGGGATGGGAATTTCCACACTGACACGGGAAAGTAAATATTGATTTTTCATTGACACTGATGGCTGCAAGTTACACAAGCACTTCTGAAACAGATTTCAAGTGAGCTGATATAAAGCAGGTCATGTGCGAAGCTGTGTCCAAGTCCTTTGCTTTCACCTCTGGCCTTCCAAATTATCTATTATTTTCTAGCACAGTAAAGCTGTATTTCTTTAGAACTTCCTTGATGCACACTTTTGCAGAGAGTTAAGATTGCACCTCCAAAAAATACGACACCCTGACAGTAGAACAAGGTTCTTATTTCTGACTCAACAACCACCCCACACACATACTTGCACGTACATGCTCAGAGTTCAGTGTGATTCCCTGTGTGCCTGTGGGAAACTGCATCCTGCTGTGCAAATGGGCTGTTGCTTTTTTCCACACCTAATCCGGGGCTATCAACTTTCACTTTGCCTCCCACAGGATCCTTCTCTAAATCCATATCCAGGCACTAAGTCTTTTAAGTGCCAAGCAAAACTGTTATGGACTGTGAAATGGTGCCATGATTTTGGAGATCTGGCACAGAATTATTTTATCTACATCCAAGGCTTTAATCTTTGAATTAATTTTACCTCTAGGTAGAAAAGTGTTCACAATGAATCACTTGAAAAAAACCAAGCAAATCAAGAACTATTGGAGCTCCATTTTCTGTCAAGTCTGCATAGAATTATTCATTTGATTTGATTTAAAACTAATTGGTCACTGACATTAAATATTTGGGGGGGAGGGGTTGGTCAATTTGGTTTTTTTTCCCTTACCTCTAGTATACTTTTATCTGAGAAATTATAAAGTTAGTAGATTTGTATGCTTTCAGAAGTGCATGTATAAAGACAATGTATTTGCGGAAAACATAATTCAGTATCTTTGTAACCAAATGTTTTAAAGATCCTGAAACTTCCATTATCCAGGCATGTCTCATGAAGGAGGATCTCCACAGCCTCATCCTTTCAACTGGGCTGAGGAGCCCAGAAGAATCTATCTTTCAATTGGCCATTCCAAACCTAAAATACAGCTGTGAGCTCTGCAGGACTCTCATTTCTGTACTGCTCCAACGTATTTTTCTTTGTCAGGCAGTGAGCAGTTTCTGCTACTTGTTATAAGAAATAAATAGCCCCAACCCTTCTATCAGACAGCCTTGGCAGAACCCAACGTGCGCTAGACTTACCGCAGTCGCTTGGTGTTTCTCCCTGTTTTCTCAGGCCTCAAAAGGTTTGGATGCAACGGATTCCTGCCCTTTTTATATATGCAGTGGCTGCCCCAGTCGGCCCTATAGGCTGGGAGGGGAGGGGAATGAGAGAGGGTTCCAGGGATCTGAGCAATGCCGGTGCTATCACCAAGCTGAAAATAACCTCTGACAAAAGCCTGGCATTTTGTTCCCTTCTGTCCACTTGTGAGTAGGTGGACAACAATGCAGCCCCTCCGATTACACCTGGAGGACATTCCTAACAGCAGTCGAATCAATCCAAAATAAAGTTAGTGTTTTATAACTGCTGCTGCGTAGCTTAAATGAGAATCATAAAATAACGGTTTCTGAAATGAGGGCTTAGTCATAAATGGCTGCACTGCCTAAATAATTTACCAAACTAAATAAATTGAGACCCGTTCGTAGGAACCTGTGGAACGCAACAGTTTAAAACCAAATAGAACTTCACTCAGCAGTGCACAGTAAGATAGATACAACAGGTTTGTCTTCTAGGGTACAGAGAATTGTGCTTTTTACTCTAATCTTTTAACTTCTTACTGATTTTAGGTGTGAAATGGGTATTTAATGTATATAACGTTTAGCGTGTCTTGTCATTGCAGTTGCATTTGCCATGCCGCACTGAGCTTCTTGGAAATGGATGATGCTGTGGACATATTGAAGATACAGAAACTATGGTATGAGGTTTGTAAATTGTTTCTTTTTATGTGCTTTAAAGATTTAGAAGCTAATTCTCGTTTTCTAGAGGGATGTCTGAATTCAGAATCTTTGTTCAGCATCATGGGCTTTACTGCGTGTGAATGGGCCAAGCCTAGAGGTTAAACACCAGGGATCTGAAGCTGACTGGGACTTCCATGGGAGTGTAAGGAATGAGAAGCCAAATTCGTGTCACATTTTAGGATTATAGGGGTCTGAGGCTACTTTGAAAACTCTTAGAAGGCTGTAGATCCATTGACTGTTGAGTCCAGCAAAGATTTTCTTAATACAGAGTCTTGGGTGTTGCTTCATTTCTGTCCTGTGCTACCCCAGGTACCGTGTGCCCCGTAAAGAAATGGGTCCTGTTGAGAGGCCCTTTTCAGCTCAAAGGAGCAGCTGGACCTGTACGGGTTAGCTGGCGTTTCAAACAATCCCTGGCCCACTGTGGTTATCAGGACCTGAGACTGGAAGAACAAACTTGAATACACAACTGGCAAATACACATACATGAATATTTATATTCCTGCTGGAGCAAGAATGTAGTATTTTCTATAAATCAAAGACAGGGATTGAAAATCACTGCTCAGAGAACTAGAATGCAGCATATCAAAAGTGAAGCGAGCCTGAGGATCAGAGAGACTTTCCTAGAGCCTGGCAACAGAGCACATCAGGTACGCGGGTCACGCGTGAGGGTGTTGAGGCAGGAAAGAGCAGCGAGCTCAGAGGGAAATGTGGCTCTTTCGGGGAGTAGGATACTCAGATCAGAGAAGTGGAAGTTTTTCAGTCTGCAAAATGAATCAAAGTAAAGTGCTCGGTGTTATAAAGCCTGTGTGAAAAAGCAAGCAACTGTATTTTGATGGGAGCCAAGGGACACTGGGCAGCAGGTCAGAATGGATGTTCAGCTTTTCACAACAGAGAACAGTTTGTGAGAGGACCATTACTTCAGGCCGAATTACTGTAGTTTCTTACTCTGTCAACTGTGCTGTCAGAAAATGAAAGGTTTGTAGCTTGTTTCCTTTGAGTAATGCAAGTTTCTGTAAACCTTTGCCTTAGTGCTTCTAGAATGAAATTGATTGCTGGTGTAAGGTTGATCAATCTGCTATGGCTTTGAAGGGAGAAAACATGAAATCTACCTGCTGCTGCAGTAAGATTCTTCAATTTTCCAGCTTTTCTTCTTTCCCTCATGTAGGACTATTTCAATAGTGATCCTATTCCGTCAGGTGTGTTTTGTACTGTAAAGTTATTTTTGCATTATAATTATTTAATAAGAATTTAATTATACAATAATAATATAATAACAAACCACCCAGCCAGTTAGTTTGACTAGGCTGGCTGCTTTAACTATGTGTTTTACCCAGTCCAACCTGAATCTTGGGCTCGGCTAGTGTTTCTCCTGTCTGAATTTGGACAGACTGGCACGTTTCACCCCGTATTTTCCTTGAATTTGTTAGTTACTCTTTGTTATCCAAGATGAGAGTGAGCTGAGAGGCTTCACCCTTCTTGGTTTAAGTTGACTTGTTTGATACAGGTGAGAAACAACAGTTGGAGAGGAGCAACAGTTGGAAGCTGATGCTGATCTTGGCTAGAAAGCAGAAACTAACAGTCCTGCCTCTTTAAGGTGTGGGTTATGTCCAAGAGATGGGCTCCCTCTGTCTAGAAGCCAAACCTTCTGATGTTTGCAGCAGTGACAAAGTGTTTCAGTACTGCGTGTGTGATATCTGCCACCAGCTGGTTTAGATGGTTACCAAACCTTAGCTCAAATGTTATAAAAACTTCCTCTTAGGCTTGAAATCTCTCCAGTGTCAAGAGAACCTACGCAGTGTGTAGAGCGGAGCGTGCACCTGGCTCAGGCTCAGAGGTCCTTGGGAGAAGAGGCAAGGTAAGGTTATTGTCTGCTTAGCTTGAGGCTCAAACCATCCAACTTCTCATTTGTGACGTGGACAGCACTTTACAGAATACCCCGGGGTGATCAGGGATACTCTGAATTCAAGACTTCCTAATTATGTTTTCCTCTAATTGTTGTGAGATGCAGTCTGCAGTGTAGGAGTTCAGAAGTCAGACCGAGTTACTCAAAGCCCTTTCTGCTGAAATGCCCTTTTCCCTTTCTTCAAAAGACAAAGATCCTGTCTGACAAAACAAGAATGGAAATTTTAGGGAGTGGGAATATGCAGTGTATTACTGAACTCAGGTAATTTAATTTGATTGAACAAAAAAAAAAGACAAGCTTGGAGTTTGATTTAAGTTTAATCTGAACAAGTGGATTTAAAAATACAGTATAAATAATTCTTAACTTACGTAAAAATTGATTAAAAATTTGGTTTTTTGTTTGTTTTTTTTTTTTTTACCTAACTTTACAAAAAAGCATTACTGAACATAGGAGCTGAACATTTTAACTATGGCCTTTTTGTTAAGACATAAAATATGTACACACTCACAGTACTTTTCTTTGTGCAAAATATGTACTACTGATAGACTGTACCTTTCTGTACAAAGATAATTTCAGCTTACTTTGCATAGCAGAAAAGAAACACAAAACCCAGAAGATATATAATTTTTTTCCTATAACAGATCAGGTAAACCTTTTAGAAAAATTATTAGATGTTAACTTTCTCATTAAGAGTTTCAATTCTAAAGCATTTACTCCAGTATTGAGCTCTTGCCAATACGTGCCCAAGCCACACATTGTCTACCGTCCAATCCAGGATGCGTGCAGTGTGTTACCAGTAATTTCACCTGCTAACACATTCAGCAATTCAATCTCCCAAAATTAGTCTTCGGACACTTCAAGCTTTCGTTGAGGAATATACAGAGTTCCTTGAGAGTTTTTGTCGGTACTATCTGAATTTGCAGATAGTGAAGATGCTGTATTTGGCCCTCCTGGTGTGCGGAAAAAATTTTCTGTAGCTGCCTGGGGTTCTTGGGGTTCCCTTGGAACACAAGGCTGAAGAGAACAGAGATAGTTACTTTCATTTCAGGGAAGGGAAAAAAAAAAGTGAATTGTAGTTTTAGGTTTCTGCAGGTTTTAGGTTTGCAGTTAGCAAACGTAACTTTTTTTTCCTGAAATTTAAAAACTGAACAAATCTTTACTAATATACCTGTACTCCTTGATATATTTATAAATGTACAAACTTTCCGTGGAAAGAAGTATTCTTTTAAAATCCTCTACAACCCCATCCTATTAAAAAAGCTAACGTTAAATGCAAGTACTTCAGAGTAGATTAGGAGAGTAAGAGAAGGAAAGACAAAATAAAAAATGGACAAAATCCTCCCTCTAAAATAGCTGTCTCTTCGCGTTTTGTCATCTGCCGGCTGGCTCCAGTTCCACAACCAAGATACTTATTCTTCCTTTCTGACTTCTCAACTATAATGTACTTACGCCAGCCTTCATGTCCAGCTATTTTCAGGCACTGCTGATTTATAAAGATTAAAAAAATATTTAAGAATTTTACCTCCTGTAATTACTGCTCTATCTTTCCCACTCAACCTACCACAACCAATAAACTGCAATATATTTTTACTCACCTTCTCCTCTTGCAAGTGCGTGTTTTCTGAGCTATGGCTCACACTTTCTGGTTGTGAAGGAACTGCCATGTGCTGAAGAACGGGATTTGAAGGAACTTGCACACCAGCAGTAATTAGTCCTATATGTTGCAGTGTGAAGTTCAGAACTGAAGGGCTGGGAGTTTGGACAGAACTGGTATTGCTTGAATTGAGACAGGAGTTGCTCGCTACAGGTGCAGCACCGATAGAAGTTGGTGACAGCATTATATTCAAAGGAGTTATATGAAAAGCAGGAATGTTAACTGCTTTCAGTTCAGATGTTGTCCCTGAAACGACGCCTGAAACAGAAAAATCAAGTGTTGGAGGGGATTCAAAATTGAGACTAAAGCCATTGCACTGTGATTTCGTTACCTCAGTAAGACAAATCTGGCCCACAATCATTTAGACCAAACAACCATATGCCTACGTTATTTAATACTCACCAGCAATGGGTGAGCTGTAGGTAGTGCTCTGTGATGAACATATCCCAGCTTTCTCTTTATCAGAAAAGCCTGCTTTGTTGCTGTGGATGTACTGAGTAAGAGGAATAAGATAGCCAGATGGAAAAAAAGTCTGAAAAAGAAGACAAAGCACCTTTACCCCAACCGTGTTATAGAGAAAAATGAAGTCTTTCTCCGAAGTTGCATTCCCCTTGCCATGTTCTTATTCTTTATCCTCCATCTCCCCAGGATCCTATATATTCCATGTCTGTACTACCTGCTGTCTGAAGCGATACAGAACTGACTCAAGGACATGCTCTTTAAAGGTAAATTTCCAGCTTTAAAGCTCTTTAAAGCTCTATTTCCAGCTGATATCCTCAGCTAGGAACTGGAAATCCATCTGGGATTAACACAGTACAATTAGACTACATAAAAAATCCTGATACTGAATTTTTTTTCCCCTGAAGAAACATCTGGACCCAGTAATAATTACATTACCTTATTCTTGGGTTGTGTTTTTCATAAGACAAATATTGAGAGACAATCTTTCTGTGCTTAGAAATTCTGTTTCTGATAACAGAACTGTTCTTCATTCTTTATATGTTTATTTTTTATTCTTAACTCCAGAATACCAGATTTTATTGATGAAGAGTAAATTCAAGTTTTTAAGATTAAATATACACAAAGGACTGTCTATATAGGGGATCTCAACATTGCCTTCATCTATTTAAGTATTAGTTGTGATTTTCATCCTAATTATTTGTGTATTTAAAGCAGAAATGTAAGCCCTACATTCCTAAAAAATATGGGTTTAAAAGCACACTAAAATAAGCCAAACAAAGACAATCTATATATGCGTAGTTCATTGTAGTTTTGTTTCTTTTAAATAACTCAAAGTGCTCTCTTCCCAGGCAATGTGCTGTGCTCTCTGACAAAGCTTACCTCATGAACAGGAATTGCAAATGCCACAGGCATGTCTTGTTCTGTTTTGGTTTTGTCCTCATCTTCTCTTCTACACTGGTCATAGCTACTTGCCGTGTTTTGATCTAATGTTTCGGGTTTGTTCTGTCCCTTGTCCTGGAAATTGTCCATTTCGTGATTCATCTGTGAGCTGTTGGAAGGTGGTGTTTCATTTTTACTGGATTCTCCCTTTAAAAAAGTAGATAGGAAACAAAGATAGAGACTTGAAATTCTCAGCTACAGGTCTACATTGATATTTATACATTTTAAGTGGGGAAAGCAAGCTTTCTCCTGCTTCTCAAGTTTGTGCTATTAAAACTTCTAGTCAGTAAGACAACCAGGTCTGTGTTATCCCCTCTTGCTCCTTCACAGCTAGTGGATGTTTCACACAGCTTGTTGTCACAACACATTGATAACATTTCTAGACTGTTCTGGCAAAGACTACTTAAAGCAGCCCAATTATTTACAGAGATAGTAAACCATTTAGCAAGTGAAGAGTAGAAAACAATCCAGACCCAGTTTCTCCATATGCATCAAGGGTATCTTAACCTTTTATTCTCTTTAGGAGTTGTATTGTCATGCCTACAACAATCCAACATCAGCAATGTTCAGCACTGGATCAAAATATAATACAATTCCTGCCTCCTCTTGCATCCTAAACCTGTTACTCCATGGGCAGATCTATGCAGGAAAACCCCAGCCTCTTAAACATGTATCTAGAAGGTATCAGAATTTTGGGACATTGCCTGTCCTATGCCTTCTATGTGTCCATTTTCCCTCCTAACAGCTCTAAAGCCAAGAATGAACGCCAGCCATTGTTTAAAGATGAGCAACCTGAACCGCTTCCGAATAATTGTATACATAGGTAAGTCCTGAAAGTCCTGAAATAGTGTTTTGAGAGTTGTTTTGTCTAATATCTGTACACTATGACACATCTTGGAAGTAAATACTCAGAGGAAGAAGAGAGGGGAACAAGGAGAAATATACAGCCTGATCCCAGGTAGGCTTTCTAAAGTTGTGCTGGTTTATGCCATATATTCTGCTTGATGCTTTGCAAATGCCAGCGAGATTATGTGATATTTGATATATATGAACAAACAAGTCCCCAAACATCAGCAAGCATGACAAATTCATGTCATCCCTTCAAGTGTAATGTTATTTAGAACACCTACACACACTTTGTTTAGCAAGGAACAGCAGATGACTTCAACGATGTCTTTGAACTGCTTCCATACCCTCCAGAAGGGTGGGTATGAAGAACACAAGAACTGCTGTTCCAAACACCAACATGAAATACTGTTTCATACAGCAAAGGTTCTGGAAGTCTGCAGCACAAATGCTCTTAAAGTAAGCTAAAGGCTGAAGTTTTTACAGGATTACTCCCCTGTCAGGCCTCTTTACAAATTAGGTACCAATTTGACAATGTCTGCACCTTGAAAACAAGCATGTGGCAACATCATTAAGGTATAAAATGGCATTTTAAAAATAATTTAACTTACCATAGCAGTATCAAGGCTTTTCTCATCGCTTCTAAACCTTTTAAGTAAATTATTCTCTTGTAGCGCTTGTGATCTTTTAAGGCCCCTCTGTGGTGAAGTTTCTGATTTCATAGGTGGTCTTTCTTTAGCTGTCAAGGATTTTGTTGGATCATCTGTAGCTGTCTGACTGTCCCCTTCTTCAGTGGCTACTTTATTTAATACTTTCGAATTAATACTCTTAATTCCAGTTACATTAGCACACGATAGAGGCTGCAACATGAAACTTGGGCTGTATGTTGTCACAGTGTGGGTTTGGGAAGGATGCAGATATATTGCATACGGAACACCAGAAGGAGTGTGAGGTAGGATTACTGGTGAGACTGCACTGTGGCTTGGAGTACAAGCACCGAGTGGCTGTGTGAGAGCTGGCTGCTGAGCAGGTCCTGTGGTGAGAGGAGCTTCAGGCTTGGGGACTACCTCAGGCGAGGACAAAGTACATTCCAAAGCAGACTGTGACAATTTCATTTTTACCACTCTTGCTTTCCTTTAAAAAAAAAAACACAAACAAACCCCACAACACATTTTAATGCCTTTGTACAAACATTAATGTCCTGGCAGATTATTTTCTGCAATACAAAGACACTAACTTGTACTTCTCAATCCATTAAACAGAAAGCCAGAGAAGAAAATAGCCTGCAGTATCAGGGGTTACTGGATTTCGCAGACTATTGCCCAACTCAGCCTAAGCATGGCTTTAACTTAATGACCAGTGACAAAATAAAGCTTCTCGCTTTAACACTTGTGCAAACTTACTTTGATTGTCCTTCCAGCTGATGTTTAGTGATTGCTGGAACCTGAGCCATTTTACTGGGGAAAGCTGATAAATTTTGATCAGTACCTGGTTGCAGGGGGAAAACAAAACTGTTAGTCCATCAAATATATTAGTTAAATTTTATCTTGAGCAGAGTCCGTTATTTAATGTGGCACACATTTGATAAGAAGAGACTAAAACTTTGTGTTATCCTCAGACTGCAGCCCAGGATTGATTTGATCAATTTGATGGTATCTTAGATCAAATTATAAAGCCTCAGCTCCAATTTTTTCCCTTCCAAAGAGGATACTGAACAAGAACATTGATAGGTAATTTTCTAGCAATTTTATGGAATACAGAATTGCTTAGATTGTAAGATCTAAACCAGTTTCCGCAACAAACCAGGATTAGGAAGGTTAATAGAGAAAGATATATCCAGAGAATCAGCTACAAACAGAAGTTTAAGCCAGTACAACATCACGCAAAGTCAAGATAGTGATATGCAAAAAGGGACTTAATATTCTTCTTAAACAAAAATGGTAATATGCCACTCCTTGCACATTTGGTGAGGCCAGAGTTCCCTCCACTGTGCTGAATTTGGTCCACATCTCAATTAGTATATTTATTTTGTTGCAACTGCACCAGCTGCACTTGATTTGGTTCACCAAACTCAAAAGAGCTTCTAATTGTAGAGATTATGCACTCCAACACTGATCATTGTAGCATTGTTTTCACTATCAGTCTGGTAAAGCTTTAAATTTATAGGCAACGTGTTTTCCCCCCATCTTGTCTGGTTTTGACAGTTCTCAAGACTTGTTTGTTGTAAGCAGCCACACCCACACATCTACATCCCCTAGGAGAAGAGGGAAAGACTGACTATTTAATGCAAGCCTACATCTGAGTTAAAAATAAAGATACGTACTTGCACTTATTTTAACAGGACTGGTCGGAGCAGATTGGATCTTTCTTCTGTCATTTTCTATACTTTTAACTAACTTTATTAGAGATGGATGCCGAGTGAAGTTTTGCTTTCCTCTTAAAGGAAAAAGGTTTTTTGAACACTGCTCTTTGGAAGGGATGGATTCCGAAATAGGGGGAGGACAGGGTGTAGAAGTTGTTTCAAGTTTTTTATCTAAAAAGCAGAAAAAAATAACCAGAGAATAAATACATGTCATATGCAGATTCAGTAATTAAAAGCAGCTATTTGAGCCTGGCTTATAATTACTCAAGTACTAGCAACAGCAAAAATGGAAATGCAAGAGTCTCAGTATGAGTACATTACTACATGGAAATACAAATCCACATGGGTGTGCTATGCTGTCAAAGACAGTGATGTGATGAGTGAAGACTTTACACTTAGTTTACTCTGTCTTCTGGTCAAAAAAGTTCTAGCAGAGGAAATAAAACAATCACAGTCATCAGTAGAACAAGAGGAAATGAGACATACACCTACCCTGAATATCTGGCAAGACCTTGGGTCCTGTCCACTTGAATGCTGGTTTTCTACCTCTCTCCTCTGTAACGTGAACTTTCTTGATGAGCTCAAGGCTACTGAGAACATTTGCTATGTCATAAAGTCTCCTAATTTTGGCTGAAATAAAATATACAGATGTGAAGTATAGCATTTCCAATTAACAACTTAACATATATCAGATTCAAACTATTATAACGGCCTTGTAGAAGCTAAGACGAAACACCTTTATAATTTCTTCTATAAAAATAATTTTGTGCAGCAGGTATTTACCAAATATATTTGTATACTATGAAATAACATACCACAATATAAAGAGTATAAGTAAAGTAGAATGACATAGATACAGATCTAGAAAAGAAAATACTACTAAGTATATTGTGCTAAAGATGGAAACGAACATTGGCAAAACAAGTTAGGTTCTGTGCAATGACCAAAGCTGTACAGGTTCTGTAGTGAAAACAAGAAGCTTAAAAGGCAGACGCACACACACAATGCTGAACACAGGAACCAGGGGAAAGAGCTCCACTAAAACCCAACAGGACAATCATCCTGCATGTTATTAACTGTTTTTTAGGTTGAGCTATTAAGGGAAAGTTTTGGGCAGCAAACTCTGAGTGACTTCTGGGCTGCAAAGTGAATGTGCTTAGGCTAAAGCTTCTGCTAATGAAAATTTAAAGCGCAGGAAGTCAGGAAACTTGGGAGAAGCTTCTTAACCAAGACGGGACACCTGAAATAGAGACACATGGATGGAATGCCCTGAAAATGCTCTTATTGTGAAACAGACATTACAGAGGAAGAAGAAAGAATGAAAACTAAGAAAACCCCCATTGACCACCCCCCCACCGCCCTTACTATCCTGCTGTGATGCAGTGGAAAGGAAATTATGAACTGAAACCAGCAAGGATCAGTTTCCTTTTTGCAGAGACACAATTCCATTAAATAAAGAAATGGAGTCACGTCTGAGAATCAAGGAAGGGTGTGATTTTCAATGAAAAACAGAATTATTTTTGATCTCTCAAGAGCAGGCACATTTTTAATTACTAGACACCTACAAGCCTAGACTTAGAAGTACCTTTTCACTTGAATAGTAAAGAAAGAGAAGAAAAGCGTACAGGGAACTGAGAGCAGGGTAAAAGAATGAAGAAATAATTGGCAGTTACAACATTGGGTTTCACTTCCTCCCATGTTTTAAGTTGTTAACAGGACTTTTACAGAATTGGTTTAGATTTCCAACAACTAAGTTACATGACCAGAACACAGATTTGCATAATTCTAGGGTATCTTTCATGAAATGATGCTGAAGTCTTTGACAGACTGCTTGAGGAAAGAGAAATTGTTACCAATAAGCAGCCTTGTGATATTACCTTAGGAGAGAATTTAAGGACTTTTTTGTAGGTGGTCATTACAGCATTACATATCGATGGCAATGCACAAGTGAGTCCCTCTTAAAAACTGCACAAGGTGTTCAGTGTGTTTTCAAAGACTCGTGTTCAGGAGCAGGAAAAAGATGATGGTATTTTATATTATGTAAACTAGTACTAGAATAGTTCATTTAGCTTACACTTGATATTTTACTTACTTTTAAACTTGCTTTTATCTAAATCTTCTAACTGGTCTTCTCCAATCAAGATTTTTGCAGCAACTTCAAGACTTACTATTTGAGGAGTTGATACAAGAAACAGCATCACAAATTTCTGACTCATCACTCGTAGAGACTTGTCTTTCCTGCTATTTACCGACGCTGCAGCAGACAGGAGAAAGGATTAAAGTATTAAGTGATACACCAGGTACAAACACTTTCAAAACACTGAACAAATTTGTCAGCAACAATTATTACAAGAACAAACAACACAGCAACTAGGCAGGGCTGACATGGACTCCAGAATCATGTTTCTACATGCCAAGAATCAGATCATTAGGTGGATAGCAAGCCTAACTACAAAGAAGAGAATGTGATGTTTCCTCTGTCTATGTTTCCTATTGTCTGACAACTTGTACACTTAGAGTTGCTTAACTGCAGGTTATACCAAGTATTTAATGATCCTCAATTGACATTTCTTCCATGAATCAAACCTACATTAAAAAATAAATTAATGGAGGAATTTATACTTTTGGCTTCTATAATATTCAATGGTAACAAATCCTGCAAACTGGATTTTATATTGGGTATATTTGATAGTTTCACCTGATGCCCCCTTGTTGTTACACTGTAAAAATAAAATACACATGCAAGATCTGAACGAATAAGAGAACTGAAACAGTGTAGAGCAGTTTTTCTCATCACAAACAGTTTTGGTCCCTTTCAAGTAGTAGCATTTCAGGGAAAGGAAAAAAAAAGAAGCCCTACAAGTGGTTTTTCCCAATTCATAGATAGTTATCATTACAAGCACATATTATTCTTGGCATTACAGGGAATTATTACCAGCATGAAATTCTATTCCTGGGAGCTCAACAAAAGACACGTCTGAATGCTCAGTGGAGCCAAAGTATCTTGCCGTTTCTTCGTTTCTTTCACCATCACAATCAAATTCGTGCTCATACTCTCTTTTCTTGATCATTTGCACTTGTTGGGTATATCTGTTCTCTTCTCCAGCTTTTTTCAAAGCCTGCAGGGTTTTGAAGAGATTATGTCGCCCGTGCCAAATGTATCTGTTTTTGGCAAGGCGGCTCACCATGTGTAGGCTTTCTAGCACATTCACAATATCGTATATGCGTCTGCGTTCAACATCTGAAAAAAAAGAAAGATAAACATGACATATCTACTACATAAAATAATGCCCTCATAAATCTTGCCAGCAAGGAAAAGAAAACAATTCTTGCTTTAGATATGGATGGATTTATTTTTCCATAATTAGACTTGGTTTACAGCATTGCTTAAGAAGGAAAACTTACTGTTGCTAGAAAAGCCATTAGAAGGGTTTCCGTATAGCTTTTTAAAAAAACCAAAGCATTTTTTATTATTCGTTGCATCAGTTTTAGATACTCTCCTTAAATGTCCTTGGAAACTCATGGTAGACAACTGTTTTGGAACTTGTTTTTATAAGTTATTGTAGTAATACAATGCGCTTTTCTCTTTTGTCTGTTAATTTCTTGGGTCTGACTAGGCATTTTCTAAAAGAGATGTTACTTTGTACAAAGTATAAGTAGAACAGACGTTTTTGTTTGATTTGCAATTCATCCCCTTCCTGTGTCCCCCAGCATATTCTGAAGGTATAATGACACCAAAAAAACCATAGCAGTATGTTTTATAATTATTATCAGTGTTATAATCTGTAGAACACTGATTTTATAGGTCTTTGATTAAAAAAAAGCGTCAGCTTAATGTTAGTAACTTAGACTCTTGTAAATGATTGATGTGATATAAAAAGTGATATTAAATTATCATAAAGACCACAAAGTAGTTTCTTGTTTTGATGTCATGATTGGACAGGATGTTGTGAGTTCAGCTTAAGAAATGCTAGTTCCTGCTGCAAAAAATCCAACCAATCTTAGCCAATTTCTAGATCCAAAAAACATAGCTCACTATTTGTGGTATGAGTAATAATTTAGATGTCTAATATTAAATATAATTCAGAGCTTTTCAATTGAGTTCACTGAAGAAACCTGAGGTTTGAAAAAGATTTGCTTTATGAAGAGTTTAAAGCTATGTTTAAGTAAGTAAGCATTCAAAATTTTATAAAGCAAAAACGTACTAACATTAGGTAGGTTATTGGTATGAAGAAATATAGCATGTACACCAACTTACTCAGCTCTTCAGCTACTTCATCAAGGCAAATAAAATTACTCTCAGTGCTGGGGTAATCAGGATATCGAGCTAAAAATTTATGACACAGTAATCCTAGACTTTTCTCTTTACGGCTTGGTTGAGATTTTTCACATTCATCTCCCGACAAGTGCTCCTAAATGGAAATAAGAAAAAGATAATTTGAAATTTGTTATAATACATATATGTAAACCTAGATACTTAACAGTTTTATTGTGAGTGCTGCCAAAGGCTATTTGTCCTGAAGAGTTGCAAAAGAAAACAGCCAAATGTTACCATTGTATGTAACTAGACAATTTCCTTACTTACATCTGGCAAATACTCCATAGTCAAGACTTTAAAAGCATTACAGTACGTTACTGTAAAACATTTTACACCAAATAAACAGCTTCCAGCTAACTTCAAGAAGACACCTTTACAACATACCTGCAAACAGTGTTTTGCCTGTGGGACCTCACTTGTGTTGTTTGACAGTTCCCTTCTCTGTTCTCTGCTCCTAATCTCAGGACTAGCTGCGCTAATTAGCATTTTCAGGTTCGAAGTAGGCGTCCATGGATCTGCCGGAGGGGTTTTTCTAGGCTTTGGGGGTGTGGTTAGAGGCTGACAGTCGGGCTGTATCTCTGTCAACACTGAATGTGAGGTAGCCATTTGTTTCAAAGGAGTTTTCAACATGTTCCTGTATGGCTCAGAAGAATGATTTTCCTACATAGCAAGAAAAAGAAAACCCATTGCTGATAAAGCTCAAGAAGGCCTATAATCCATTTGTCGATAACAAAGTGGGATAAAGATCAATTGCATTTTTTTGGGCAGCTCACAGTCAAAGGTCGCAGTCTTACTCTGAACCAACGAACCCTTCCCTGAAACCATTTACTCAACTGTGCCTTCGGCTTAAGACATGGGGCCCATAGTATTCTTGATGTAATTTTTTTATTTTCTTTTCCTCTAGGGAAAATACAGTCAGAATGAATGTTAATCTGCACCCAAGAACTATTAAGATTGAGGGAAACACCTTTTATTGGGGGGAAAAAAGGAAAGAGGAGACAAGAAGTATTGCTGGTTACAAAAGTCATAGAATCAAAGAACGTCCTGAGCTGGAAGGGACCCACAAGGATCACTGAGTCCAACTCCGGTCCTTGCATAGGACAAACCCAACATTCACACCATGGTGGATGAAGGTTGCCAGGTAAAGTTTTAGTTATTTTTGCCCAGGATAGGAGCTAAAGAGGAGCTGAAGAGGTGCTCAATTCCTGCTATCTAAGGGGTTTTGTATGCTTTCATTCAAACCAAAGCGATTTCACACCCAAAGGTGCTGCAAACGGCTGGGACTGGGCACCATGGGGATAGCATTGGGCATCTCGGCACTGGGACTGAGCATCCTGCAGCTGGCACTGGGCAACCTGGGGATGGGAACGGGCAACCCAGGGTAATGGGCAACCCAGGGGAGGGGATCAGGCAACCTGGGAATGGGCAACTGAGGGACAGGAACGGGCAACCGGGGGAATGGGATCGGGCGATCTGGGGATGGGAACAAGCAACCCAGGGCAACGGGCAACCCAGGGATGGGATCGGGCAGCCCTGGGGACAGGATCAGGCAACCTGGGGATGGGCAACTGGGGAATGGGAATGGGCACCCTGGGGATCAGCAACTGGGGGAATCAATGGGTAACCTGGGGAATGGGATCAGGCAACCTGGGAATGGGTAACCTGGGGAATGGGATCGGGCAACATGGGAACGGGTAACCTGGGGACTGGATCAGGCAACCTGGGGATGGGCAACTGGGGAATGGGAATGGGCAACCTGGGGATCGGCAACTGGGGGAATCAATGGGTAACCTGGGGAATGGGATCAGGCAACCTGGGGTTGGGCAATCCTGGGGACAGGATCAGGCAACCTGGGGATGGGCAACCGGGGGAATCAATGGGCAACCTGGGGAATGGTATCGGGCAACCCTGGGGACGGGATCAGGCAACCTGGGGATGGGCAACCGGGGGAATCAATGGGCAACCTGGGGAATGGTATCGGGCAACCCTGGGGACGGGATCAGGCAACCTGGGGATGGGCAACTGGGGAATGGGCACCCTGGGGATTGGCAACCGGGGGAATCAATGGGCAACCTGGGGAATGGGATCGGGCAATCCTGGGGGCTGGATCAGGCAACCTGGGGATGGGCAATTGGGGGAATGGGAATGGGCACCCTGGGGATCGGCAACCGGGGGAATCAATGGGTAACCTGGGGAATGGGATCAGGCAACCTGGGGTCGGGCAATCCTGGGGACGGGATCAGGCAACCTGGGGATGGGCAACCTGGGGAATGGTATTGGGCAACCCTGGGGACGGGATCGGGCAACCGGGGAAAAGGGAACAGGCAACCAGGGGGACGGGATCGGGCAACCCGGGGACGAGCAACCGAAGGAATCAACGGGCGACCCGGGGATGGGCAGCCTGGGGGACGAGATCGGGCAACCCGAGGGACGTTCCCCGCGGAGCACGCAGGGCAAAAAGCTTAGGTGTCACGGAGCCCTCACCTTGTCGCTGCTCCCCATCTCCCCGCCCGCCCGCTGCATTCTCCCGCGCAGCCCTCACGGGGGGGCGGCCGCCGGCCCCGCCGCGGCGCTCCGCATCGCACGTCCCGCCGGTTCTGCGGGGCGGGAGGAGGGAAGCGTTGAGCGGGATGGCGGGGGGTGGGACAGGACGGGACGGGACCTCGCCGGGCTCCGGCTGCCCCGGGGCCGCCTCGGTCTCCTCCCGCCTCCGGGACCGGCCCGCGCGCGCCCGGCGGCCCGCGCCCAACGGCCCGGCCCCGCCCCGCCCCGGCGGCCGCGCGGATTGGCTGGAGCCGCGGGGGGAGGCGGCGCTGATTGGCTGCGGCCGCGGGGGGGCGGGGCCCTTCCGGGATCCGGTTTAAACATTTGGCGCCACCGCCGCGCGCCGAGAGCGCGGAATGAGCCGAGCGGGGAGGGAGCCGCGGGGACCACCGAGTCCTGCTCCTTTCCAAGCCTCATTCCCAAAACTCACCTTGTGTGTAACCCTAGCTTATGGCAGCCCTGTGATGACGCTAAAACAAAACCGTCGTTGACAGCATAAGTTCATACAAGTAAAACTCTGAGCAGAGCGTGCAAAGCGAATCAGATTCGTGCTTTCTGTAGCACAATGATGTTACTGCAGGAGGGAAATCATAGACTTATAGAATAACCAGGTTGGAAGGGACCCACCGGATCATCGAGTCCAACCATTCCTATCAAACACTAAACCATGTCCCTCAGCACCTCGTCCACCCGTCCCTTAAACACCTCCAGGGAAGGTGACTCAACCCCCTCCCTGGGCAGCCTGTTCCAGTGCCCAATGAGCCTTTCTGTGAAAAATTTTATCCTAATGTCAAGCCTAAACCTCCCCTGGCAGATCTTGAGGCCATTCCCTCTTGTCCTGTCCCCTGTCACTTGGGAGAAGAGGCCAGCTCCCTCCTCTCCACAACCTCCTTTCAGGTAGTTGTAGAGAGCAATGAGGTCTCCCCTCAGCCTCCTCTTCTCCAGGCTAAACACCCCCTATCTATGGGGAAATCTATGGGGAAAAATATATATGGGGAAGATAAGGAAGCATGCTTAACACAAAAACAGCCACTAAGCACTTCAATTTACATATTCTTACCTTATTTACCACCTTACCCTAGCTTATAAATCATTGGATCTGGCTAAGCCACTAGAATATATCAGACATACCCTTTAATCTACATGATGATGCTTCAGGTAACTTTAGTTGAACTAGCACAGATAAAGTTACACGACACTCTCCAACACTGATTTCTGACATAGGGTACAAGCTGGAGAGGTGCATATTTAGGCTTGGTATAAAGAATAATTTCTTCACCATGAGAGTGGCTAGACACTGGCACAGGTTGCCCAGGGAAGCTGTGGCTGCCCCGTCCCTGGAGGTGTTCAAGGCCAGGTTGGATGGAGCCTTGGGCAGCCTGATCTAGTGGGATGTCCCTAACCACGGCAGGGCAGTTGGAACTAGATGATCTTTAACGTTCCTTCCAGCCCAAACTGTTTTATGATTCTATAACATCTCCAGGGATGGGGCAGCCACAACTTCCCTGGGCAACCTGTTGCAGTGCCTCGCCACTTTCATTGTGAAGAAATTCTTCCTTACTGCCCCTCTGCAGTTTATACCCTTTGCTCCTCATCCTATCACTACAAGCCTTTGTGAACAGTCCCTCCCCGGCTTTCCTGTAGCCCCTTCAGGTACTGGGAGGTTGCTATAAGGTCTCAGACCCTTCTCTTCTCCAGGCTGAACAACCCCAACTCTCTCAGCCTGTCCTTGTATGGGAGGTGCTCCAGCCCTTGGGTGATATTTGTAGCCCTTCTCTAGACCCATTCCAACAATTCCATCTCCTTCTTATGTTGCATGTTCCAGAACTGGACACAATACTCCAGACGAGGTCTCAAAAGAATGGAACAGAGGGGCAGAATCCCGGAAATTAACAGATTGTAAGGGTGACTTTGAGACTAGGAAAGATCTCCCCTGAACAAAGGTCACGAGAGGTACTACAATGTGTTTGAACAAAGATAATGGCTTCTTGATTAGGGGATAAGGATCATTTTCAAAGGTCAGCATAAATGAGAAAAGTAATCAAGTGACAGTGTCAATGTAAAAAGCCTAATGTTTTTTTCTGCTTTGATTTCCAAAATGTGAATGCACTTGCTCCTCACATAAAGTAACTCAAATCCCAGCAAACACAGTATTGCAGGTGATCATCCTTACGGGGGGATCCCACACATAATATTTTAGGGATCCCACACATAAAATTTTAGAGACCCCACGCATAATATTTTAGTATTTATAGTTGTACTTCATGGGGGTCCCACAGCAATTCTGGGTTACCAGAACACAGAACAACTACACCTTCGAGCACACATTTTACAAAAATTGGCCAGTACACAGTAATCGCATTGAAGCGCAAACGAGGGAAAAAAGAGCAAACCCAGCAAACCCTAAATCTTGATTGCAAAGGTGAGGTGTGTTGGACCATGAGAGAGTAAACCCTGACTGTTACAGGATTGGGATAACAGGGAGTGAAGGCGACTTGGGGAACTTCTCAGTTTGAATTTACACGCTCTCAGATATTTCCCTTCAGGAGGCTGTACAGTTACGTTACAAGAGTTTCTCTTCATGCAATCCTAGCTCTGGTATAAGAAATGCCTGAAGTAAAGTGGTTTTGAATCCCAGGTGTCTAGCAGGAGTGTTTTAACACCCATGATAAGCGGTGCAGCCACTCCAAACAGTGGGCAGCTACTGAATCTTATAGAATCATAGAACGTCCCGAGCTGGAAGGGACCCACAAGGACCATCGGGTCCAACTCCTGTCCCTGCATAGGACAACCCCAACATTTAAACCACATGCCTGCCTCCCTGGGGAGCTGTTCCAGTGCTCCAGCACTCTCTGAGGGAAAAGACTTTTCCTAATATCCATCCCCCCCACCACACCTTCCTGCTATTCCTTCTGGTCCTATCGATACAAGTAGTTACCATTACAATAATTGGAATATTTTTGATTTAAGCTAAAATAGTTTCATCCAAGTAATTGTATTTTTTTAAATTTAGATAGAGTATCCCTTTGATAGCATGTTTTCTTTCCAACAGTATTTTCCCAGACACTGTTCATTCTTTGGAAATAACAATGTCTTGTGTTACATATGATCTCTGCTGAGTAGATGTGTTTTCTTCTCTAATCACCTGTTTTCAGCCTTTCCCTGTCTCAAATGCAAGGTTAGACAGAGAGCTGGCGCCAAAGCTCCAGATCAGCAAGAGATTTGACTGCTGTGAAGTTCATAATAACATTAAAATTAGACCTTGGAAAGTAATAGAATACGTATAAGATTTCTGGGGAAATTTATACAGATGTTTGAAAGTGGGGAATATGTTCTGCAAGCAGCTTTTGTCTCACTGCACATGATGGAGATCACACCCTTGTTTTGCCCAGGCCTGATTAAAGGCTGCTTGCTTTCTAAAACTCCAAAAGGAGCCTTAGAGAGTTTATTTGCTGGCATTTTTGGTGTCACTATCACTGCTCAGAGAGATGAGCTCAGCGCCTGCACCTCCTCCTTCCCTTGCAAGGCAGCAATAAACTGAGGTCTCTTCTCCAGGCTGACAAGTGACATAATGGTTGGACTCGATGATCCAGTGGGTCTTCTCCAACCTGGTGATTCTATGATTCTATGACTTCAGCTGCTCCTCACACGCCTCCCCCCGCTCAACCCTTCACCTCCTGCGGACGCTCCAGCAGCTTTAGCTCCTTTTTTACCCTTTCGGCGCCCCAATCCGCGCACGATACTCGAGGGGGGAGCCGCTCCAGGGCGGGACAACCCCTTCCCTCGCCCGTTTGCTCCGTTTGCTCCTCTCGCTGCCCGCTCGCTCCCGGCACCGGTTTGAATTCCCCGCTGAATGGGGGGGCGGGGGGGGGGGGAGGGAGGGGAGCGGCTCAGCCAATCGCGTCCCAGCCCCGCGCCCCGCGCAGCCAATGGGAGCGCGGCGGTTCCCCCCCTACCCCGGCGGTTCCCGCCTCCTCCCGCCGCGCGCCGGGGTTTGGCGGGAGACGGGGCGCGCGCCCCAACGGCTGCGGGCGGGCGGCGGGGGGTGGGGGGGGGGGGCAAGCCTGGGCGAGGGGCGCTAATTAGCTCAGCCGAGTTAATTATCCGCTGATGCCTCGCCCCTCTTGGTCAGAAACGGCTCCTCACCGCCCCCTTGTGCGGGCTTGGCGCCCGTTCGCGGAGTCCCTGTGGTGTTAAGGCTCTTTAAACGCCCCGGGATGATCCGAGACGGGAAAGGCGGCAGGCGGAGGGGTGTGAATCCCTGTTCTGCAGCCCAGAAAGCCAAAGCCTCCCTCTCTCTGAGGGGAGACCTCATTGCTCTGTACAACTACCCGAAAGGAGGTTGGGGAGAGGAGGGTGCTGGGCTCTTCTCCCAGGTGACAGGGGACAGGACAAGAGGGAATGGCCTCAAGCTCCGCCAGGGGAGGTTCAGGCTGGACATCAGGAAAAAAAAATTCACAGAAAGGGTCATTGGGCACTGGCAGAGGCTGCCCAGGGAGGGGGTTGAGTCCCCTTCCCTGGAGGTGTTTAAGGCACGGGTGGACGAGGTGCTAAGGGACATGGTTTAGTGATTGATAGGAATGGTTGGACTCAATGATCCGGTGGGTCTCTTCCAACCTGGTGATTCTGTGGTTCTGTATCCTGGGCTGCTTCAAAAGCAGAGTGGCCAGAAGGGAGAGGGAGGGGATTTTCTTCCTCTAGTCCACTCTGAGACCTCATCTGGAATTCTGTGTCCAGTTTTGGAATCCTTAACATAGGAAGGAGATGGAGCTGTTGGAACAGGTCCAGAGGAGGCTACAAAGATGATCTGAGGACTGAAGCATCTCCCATATGAGGACAGGCTGAGACATTTGAGGTTGTTCAGCCTGGAGAAGAGAAGGCTCTTAGGAGACCTTCTAGCAACGTTCCAGTACTGAAAGGGGTTACAAGAAAGCTGGGGAGGGACTTTTTACAAGGGTATGTAGTGATAGGATGAGGGGAAATGGCTTTAAATTGGAAGGGTGAGGATTTAGACTAGGCATTAGGAAGAATTTCTTCACTATGAGGCACTGACTGGAACAGGTTGGCCAGAGAAGTTGTGGATGTCCCCTCCAGGGAGGCGTTCAAAGCCAGGCTGGATGGAGCTTTGAGCAACCTGGTCTAATGCAAAGTGTCCCTGCCCATGGCAGGGAGGTTGGAGCTGGTTGAAAAAAATAAACAAAAAAAAAAAATTAGGCTTTTACATTGACACTGTCACTTGGTTACATTTTTTCATTTATGCTGACCTTTGAAAATGATTCTTATCCCCTAATCACGAAATCATTATCTTTGTTCAAACTCACTGTAGTATCTCACGTGACCTTTGTTCAGGGGAGATCTTTCCTAGTCTCAAAGTCACCCTTACAATCTGTTCATTTTGACAATATCAGGTATTTTTCAGTGAAGATTAAAAGAATTGCTAAAGTTATTCTAGTTATTGAAATAATTATTACATTGGTAGCTTGTTTTGTGGTCTTCCTTAGTATGCTACTGCCTTTGCTTGTTTGCAATTATGGAGATACAGGGAGCAATCAGTGAGCTCAGCTGCAGCCGTCAATTTAAACTGTTTGTATTTCTTTCTGCTCTTGCTTGAGTTGCTCTCAGCAGCCCTAGGCAGAAGCAGCAGCACTTATGTTCTCTGATAGCTACTTTTGAAAAAGAAAAGCATAAGGATTGAGAATTGTGTGGCCCTGATCTGAGAACCAGAGGCACAGGTACTAAGTCAAGACTAGGTCTTTTAAGGTGTAACTTTGATGCCTTTTGCATGATGCTTCTCATGTAGGATGTTTGCTAGTTCCAAGTAATGTGCTGAACCAAGATAAAACCTGATGTCAGAAATCAGTGTTGGGGAGTGGTGTGTAACTTTATCTATGCTAGTTCAACTAAAGTTACTTGAAGCATCATTGTGTAGATTAAAGGATATGTCTGATATATCCTAGTGGCTTAGCCAAATCCAGTGGCCGGTAAGCTAGGATTATACGTAAGGTGGTAAATAAGGTAAGAATATGTAAATTGAAGTGCTTCTAGTGGCTGTTTTTGAGTTACGCATGCCTCCTTATCTTCCCCATAGATATTTCTCTCTTGCAGTAACAGCATTAGCTCTGCATTATGCTACAGAAAGCACTAATCTGGTTTGCTTTGCATGCTCTGCTCAGAGCTTTACTTCTTGTATGAACTTACGTTGTCGACGATGGTTTCATTTTAGTGTCATCACAAGGCAGCAAAGCTCAACATCTTGTGCTTGTGTGCTTCATGGGCGTGATGCTGTAGTTCTGTGAAGCTGAATTGTAATCAGTGGCTCACAGGAAACCAAATGCATAACGGGTTTTCCTGAAATTATTTTCATCAGGTAATTTTATGTGTAAAATGACTTATAGGTTACCTAGGGAGATGGTGGAATCTTCATCCTTGGAAGTATTCAAAAGCCACCTGGACACAAGTCCTGAGCAAGGGGTTTCAGGTGGCCCTTCTTGAGCTGGGGGCTGAACATGATGACCTCCAGAGCAGTCTTCCAGCCTCAATTGTTCCATAATTCTATGAGACATCCAGTGATTGATTCTACTGGGATTTTAAAAGAAATCAACCGCTGATGGTTTCTGAATGTAGAAGATTCTGTGGTTTGTATGTCCTTCAGAGAACTGAACTTCCCATATTTTTCTGCCTTGCTGCCTGATCATTCAGACTATTTTAGGATATTTTCCTCAAGAACTAACTTGCCACTAGTCCTTCTAGGACTGGAATTGTGAATTTCTAAGCAATAGTTGCCTGCAGGAGCTTTGCAGGAAAGTGCTTCAAGTTAGTCATGCATTTCTGTTGTTGAAGTACTGCTTGTGGGAATCCTTGTGAGTGCTGCTGTTTATTGCATACATCTTTTTTAATTGTCATGTTTTCTTGCAATGGTTCCTTTATCCCTCTTTTATTACACCTTAATTCTAATGTCTGATGGATATCTAGGAGAACCTGGTTTCTTCTGCAGCAGACCCTGAAATACCTCAGAAATCTCTAAGCTGGATAAAATATTTGATATATATATATTTAAGGTATAGATAATGAAATTATTTTATCCAATAAATGTGAAAGAAGGCAGAGGAGAAGTTCAATCCAATAGTCAGAACCCACAGCCTTTTCCTTATTCAGATGCTTCTGTAATGTTAGTCTCTTGGGTTGCTTCAAAATTCTGTAGTAATTAGGATTATAATACTTAGCCCTTTGTTGTCTTCCCTGTTGCTCTGGATTATATTGTAACAAAAAACCCTATCTTCATTGCAGTGCTATGAATAAAGTTTTCCAGAGCGTGAAGACAACTTAAGACTCTGGCTCTTGCAGAAGTGGTATAAGCACTTGGGTTCACTAGAGGTCAGACTTATTTTATGCCTTTGTATCTACAAGAGGAGGCTGCTGTTAAATCCTGGAGATGTGCTTGCGGGCTGTGTTCACTTCATTATCTACCCAGCAAAACACCACGTGTAACTTTGTGCAGTGTGTAACGGCAATAAGTGGCTCTCCATTTATTGAAAAAACAAAAAGACTTTTAAAGATTAAAAACATACGGTGGGGAAATGATGGCAAATGAGGTGTGGTGGATTAATAAAAGACAATGTCTGAATGTGCGTAGGTACCCAAAAGGATCGCTGCCGCCGCTTGCTTGCCTGGGAGCTGCAGGGAAATAGGATGGTGGGATGGGAAATCAGTGGCAGCCCCAAATCTGGGAAGCTCTCCATGGCTGCATTAGCGGGAGGGGAACAACAGTGCAGGGCACAGCACTGGGGTCAGGAGGTGGCAGTGTCTGGTGTGCTTTGCTCCAGCCTTACCTAATTTTGTATTCATTAGTCTGCATAAAATTAAATCATATTAAGGCGTTTTATTGAATGAGTTGATTCAATTTAACTTCAGTTTATTTGCTTTCAGTTGTTACATTATCTTTTAAAATTAGGCAAATTAAATCAGCCGGTCAAACTCTGAGGTGAAGGTTGGGAAGGAAACAAAACAAAACCTTACGGAAACCTGGATTCCTAAACAAACAAATGCCTTTTTCAGGCATGCTAATTTCAGGGAATGCTAATTAAAACTTAATGCATGCACCAGATACTACACTGGAAGAATATTAATAGCATGGTACAAAGAAATAGAGATGCAGTGTTTTGGTGCTTCACTTCCGTAGGTATAATCTTTCCATTAAGCTGAATTATTAGGGAAAGAAGATAATAGGCATAGAAATGTGTGTATGTTCAAGATCAAACACTTCTGGAGTTCAACAGGGCACTTTCTCAGCACTGGTGCTGAGCATATAGAACTAAGTTTTGAGTACTCAGAGCATGTTCCTGTTTCACATGCATTGGGTGGAAAACTGGTTGGATGGAGGGCCCAGAGAGTGGTGGTAAATGGTGTGAAATCCAGCTGGAGGCCAGTGACAAGTGGGGTTCCCCAGGGCTCAGTGCTGGGTCCAGCCCTGTTCAATGTCTTTATCAATGACCTGGATGAAGGCATTGAGTGCACCCTTAGCGAGTTTGCAGACAACACTAAGCTGGGTGGGATTGTCGATCTGCTGGAGGGCAGGGAGGCTCTGCAAAGGGATCTGAACAGGCTGGACTGCTGGGCTGAGTCCGATGGCATGAGGTTTAACAAGGCCAAGTGCTGGGTCCTGCACTTGGGGCACAACAACCCTGTGCAGTGCTACAGACTAGGAGAAGTCTGTCTAGAAAGCTGCATGGAGGAGAGGGACCTGGGGGTGTTGGTTGCTAGTGACTGAATATGAGCCAGCAGTGTGCCCAGGTGGCCAAGAAGGCCAATGGCATCTTGGCTTGTATCAGAAATGGTGTGGCCAGCAGGTCCAGGGAGGTTATTCTCCCTCTGTACTCGGCACTGGTGAGACCGCTCCTCGAATCCTGTGTTCAGTTCTGGGCCCCTCACCACAAGAAGGATGTTGAGGCTCTGGAGAGAGTCCAGAGAAGAGCAACAAAGCTGGTGAGGGGGCTGGAGAGCAGGTCTTATGAGGAACAGCTGAGAGAGCTGGGGTTGTTTAGCCTGGAGAAGAGGAGGCTGAGAGGAGACCTCATTGCTCTCTACAACTACCTGAAAGGAGGTTGTAGAGAGGAGGGTGCTGGCCTCTTCTCCCAAGTGACAGGGGACAGGACAAGAGGGAATGGCCTCAAGCTCTGCCAGGGGAGGTTTAGGCTGGACATTAGGAAAAAATTTTTCACAGGAAGGGTCATTGGGCACTGGCACAGGCTGCCCAGGGAGGTGGTTGATTCACCTTCCCTGGAGGTGTTTAAGGCACGGGTGGACAAGGTGCTAAGGGGCATGGTTTAGTGTTTGATAGGAATGGTTGGACTCGATGATCCAGTGGGTCTCTTCCAACCTGGTTATTCTATGATTCTATGATTTTACAGGCAATAGCATCTAATTTTAATGTATTTCATGTAAGTTTCTTTCAGTATTTCAGAGCTGAGATATTTCTACTAAGAGCTAAGGCTTGTGGCCATTTAGGCAAGTCAGTTATTTGAGAAATGAAGAGGAATTCTGCTTGCCAAAGAGAAACATACAGAGAAGCCTTTCACTGTTTTTATTTCCCGATCCAAATCTACAGTGTAAGTTGGAGCACAGGCCTGTTTGCTTCACATCCTTGAACTAGAAGATCAGATTTATATTATTCTATTTTGTGTGGTTTCTACCTACCTCACTGAAATCAGAAGTTCGTGGGCCAGCTAAAACACAGCATCAACTCTGTTCCTGAAGAGAGGTTATTATAATAGTGGCAGAACCCACGTTATATAAACAAACAAACAAACAAAAATATATGGCATTTCTGCAGTATCATTGCCTGTTGCATGCTTTGATCTTAGAGTGAGTTTCAGTGTCTGTCAGCCCAAGCTTCTTTAAGATGAATATTCTCGCAGCACTGCCTTTTGCTGATGACTGGAAGGAAGTTGAATGCTCAGAGAGGATGAGATGTGAGCAATAAAGATGAGGGGCGGATAAATCTCTGAGAGATGAGAAGTGTCAATAGTGTTTGTGTATGAATCAAGCAGCTAGGAGGGCTGCATTGGTATCCATTTTCAGTTGGGATCTATTGATAAAATAGATCGATAGCACCAGGCAGCATCATTTCTGATGATATCACAAGCTTTGTCGTGGTATTGCAGAGGTTACTGTTGCATATGGGTCAAGCACATAGGCTAGTAGTAAGTAGTATCTGATACTACTGTTCAACCCAAAACATGGAACGATTACACAATAAAAAAAGTTAATTCCTGACAGAATGTTTTATGTGATGGAGTAAAAAATCTTGCTATTACATTGTTTTTTGCAGGAGCCTTTGGAAGATCTTATTTCCCTAAGGGATTGTGCTACTGAAACCACTTATACTTACTGTCTATTTCTTCTGTCATGTATTTATAGTGGAATTTAGCTTGGATTTTTAAAGCAGCCTATGAAGAATTTTTGTTAAGAGCTGATTTCACCAGGTTCTTGCCAACAAGCAGCATTCACGTTCGTACTCAAAAAGATTCCTACTGCACAGACAGATCCAAAAGTTAATGTGCATTCAAAATGTGGATTCTTACAAAAAATTCCACCCCGCCCCTCAGTGCTTCTGCTGAGAAATGACACATGTACTGTTAAATTGCACGGCAACAGCAGAACACTTTGTACTGCAGGATGAACAAAACAGGCTACACTGACATTGTACAGGCATGCTTTACTCCTCTGGTTCAATTGAATAGATTCATAGTATTCTTGTGTGTTGAATTGTTCAAGTTAGAAGAATGTTGCATTCACATCAAGGAATAAATTTTCCTCTGGTGTAAACTGACTGGTTTAGGAGGATTTACATCAGGAACTAATTTGTTTCCATGTTATAATAGTATTTTCTATTTGAAGGTTTTTCTCATTACAATGAAATTCTTCTTTCCCTGACTTTTTTACTACCATGTTATAATTTGAAAGCTGAGTTTGCTCTTCACATGTCTTGCTTTAAACCTTCTGGCCAGCTTTGCATTTCTCACTTGAGCAACCTTTTTGTCTTAAGGTACTTTTACCACTGTAGGTTCTCTTGCCCTAACTTCTGATAGCTCATTTGTTCCCCACTGACTGTTTTAAACCTGTTGTTGGGTTATCCTGTCCACAAGAAGCGTGTTCTTACAGGCTGCCGGGTACCACAGCCACAGGCACGTGAAAGGCACCTGCGCCGGGATACAGAACCATGGAATGATTTGGGTTGGAATGGACCTTAAAGATCATCCCTTTCCAACCCTCGCTGCCATGGGCAGGGACACCTTCCATTAGACCAGGCTGCTCAAGGCCCCATCGAACCTGGCCTTGAGCACTTCCAGGAAGGGAGCATCCACCACTTCCCTAGGCAACCTGTGCCAGAGTATCATCACCCTCATTTCTTCCTGATGTCTAATCTAAGTCTTCCTTCTTCCAATTTAAAGCCGTTCCCCCTCATCCTATCACTACATGCCCTTGTAAAAAGCCCCTCCCCAGCTTTCTTGTAGCCCCTTTCAGTGTTGGAAGCTGCTCTAAGGTCTCCCCAGAGCCTTCTCTTCTCCAGGGTGAACAACCTCAACTCTCTTATCCTGTCCTCATAGCAGAGGTGCTCCAGCCCTCTGATCATCTTCATAGCCCTTCTCTGGACCTGCTCCAACGGTTCCATATCCTTCCTATGCTGGGGTCTCAGGAGAGCAGAGTAGAGGGAGAGAATCCCCTGCCTCTCCCTGCTGGCCACACTTCTTTTGATGCAGCCCAGGATATGTTTGGCTTTCTAGGCTGTGAGTGCACATTATATGATGTCTTAGGTTTGTGATGTACTGATGAATGCATCGAACAGGAATTCACTTTCCTCTTTCTGCCGTCTTTAAAGCTGAAAGGATAACTTACTGAATGACCTAATGCAATTTGAGAAGTCCGGCTTTTTCAAAGGTACTCGGCACCATATGCCCTGTATCCAGTCTTCTTTGTAGTAAGTACATGTGAAAGTCAGACTATTAGTTTGTCTGTACTGTGGATTCCACATTGTGGAATGGGTAATAAAAATTCCTTACTTCTTGGAAATGGCATACATTGTGATGGCATAAAGGGATTAGGGGTTTCTGAGTTTCTTCTGTGTGCAATTAAAAGCAAAATTATGTTATGAGTTGAAAACAGACTTGTCTTTCCTTTAGCTAGTTTTCCTGTGTCTTTTGTTTGTAGAGGAAGTTATTCAGCACTGCACAGATAACCTTTTTCTTTTTCCCTAAGAGAATGCTGTTTAAGTGCACTAAACCCACCTCAAAGCCCATAGTATCCGAAATCAACTTTATTTGCACCTGCCATCTTCTCTTCCAGATGTCATCTCTATTGAAACACTTCTCTACATTCTCTATACAGCATCTTAACCAAGCCGAATTATTTCATCTGCCACACAGGGATTAAACATGTCAACAGTAATTACCTCTGCCTTATTCTCTGGCAGTTGTTTTTCCTTAAATACACTTAGAGGCTCATTACAACTTTCTCACTAAATCTCTCGCTGCATAAATCTATCAAGGTATCTTTTGCTGGCAGAGCAAATGCTGACACATGTGTCCACTCTTGCAAACAAGATGGTCAGAATGGTCTTAGTCTCAAATTCCAGTCTATGTTGTTCTAGTTAAAATCCCAACTGAGCTCATACTCTGCTTGGAAGCCTGTGGGCTGCCACTAGAAAGTGAATCTTGCCTCCAAGAGGACAGCAATGTTTGCAAATTTTACATTAGTAGAAGTCACTTAGTGCTTTAAATTCTAATGACAGTCGAGCTGTACCTAGAACTGCAAGAGGTGAGTGAAGAGAGCGAGGAAGAATGACTGAACTGATCCTTAAGTTTCATAGATTTGCAAAGTTATACCACCCCCAGCAGTGGGCTCCTGAGCTCTGTATGTTTTAGTTTGTATCATTACTGTATAATATTTTGCAGATAAAATATTTTGAATGCTGTTTTTCAAAAGCTGTTTGTAATTCTTGATGTTAAAATAGGTTTAATTTCATGCTGTGAATTATTAACAATTTTTATTACTTAAAATGACTGTAAAATGTCATTTACCAAAGGCTTAAAATGAAGGTTTTGTTTAAAAAATAATAGAAGTCGCGAGAAATAAAAAATGTTGTTAATATCCACTTTTAAATTTTTAAGTGAAGCCATGCTTCACTCTTTTGAAATATTTTTATTGGAAAAAAAGTATGTAGTCAAATATATATTAACCTAGAATTGTATCAGAAAATAACTTTATAGTCCTCTGTTATTAAAGGAAACTTGTGTTTATTACCTTTTCACTGTATCATATGCTGAAAGCATAGTGATTAAGGCTAATTATTAGAGAAATATTCTTAGGCATTATAGTATTCCAGATGAGGTTGTTGGCAGTAAGACTATAATGCAGTACTACTCGCGCTCTGAGAAAGCGCAGAGGATGATAAATACACATTGCTGTGTGCCCATCAAAATAAAATCCAGTTTGCTTTGCTTGGCAGCCTCGCCAATCCTTCACAGAAACGATTATTCTCTGAGGATATTTTCTTGTGAAGATACAAAGGGAAAAAAGAAACTTCAGTGCATTTGAATATTCATTTCTTTGCTGTCTTGTTGTGTTTTGTTCTCCCCCCCTCGGAGAATGCAGGGAAATGTGTGGTGCTCTAACAAAGGGCCTTTCTTCTTCGGAATAATCTGACACGGGAAAATTTTGCATCCAGTGAAGATTATGATTAACTGGGGGTTTTCACTGTGAATTCTCTCCTGGCTGTGCTCCAAACCCTCCCTGCCAGTCAGGTATACAGGACCTGCAGAGTTTGCGGCTTTTCCCCCGAAGGGACTGATGCAGCATTTAGCCACAATGGAGAGTTGTCCATTAAAATGACGGGGCCTGGCAAGATGCTCTGTGCACACATGAGATAAGCTATAATAGGCTGTTAACAGTCATGTAGGCACCTTTTCCAAGGGCTGTTTATCCTGAAGGAAGCTTGCTGTACACCCTCTCAAGTGAGGGAAGCCTTTTCCTTGTTAGCTGACAAAAGCGAAGCCGCCTCTTCTGAGAACTTTGTCACAGGGAATGATGCTCAGCAGTGTGTACGTTCAGCTCTGCTGCCGCAGCATGAGGCTGAGGGGGAAGATTTGTCCACCGAGTGAGGCAGCAACCACTTGGTTTTACACCACTTTGCTATTACTATTTCTCGTCCGAATCCAGGAACATCAGCTGAAATGTAAGACTGTGATGTTTGTTCACAACAACAAAACATGGAAGGAAGGGTTTTCTGGTGATTAAGGTGCTTATTTGAAAACTGGGCTTAAATTTTCTAAAATCCTTTCTCAACTCACAGTCAATTGTGGACTTCAGATGCTGCTGCTCTTCCCTCTAGCCGAGCCCATTCCAACTCCCCCAGGCACCCTAATAGCAGCACCTGTCTACGCCTGGGATGACTTTAGATTTTCTGCATGATGAATATTACAGATAAGCAAACATTTATTGGGCCAAAGAGCGGAAAAGTACTGGAATCTGTCACAACACATTGATTGGTGACTCCAGCAAATGCTTCACACAAAATACCTGCGTATTGGCTGGTCTAGGGCAATAATGGCAGGAGGATGCCCTCACTTTTCAACTACAACATCTTTCTTTTCCTGGTCTAATATCACCAGATATTAGAGCTTCACCAGAAGAATTGGGAGTATTTTCCTGGTGGTTAAAAGCTGTGCTAAGGAGATAGGACAGAGAAGTTCAAATCTCCCTGTATGGAGAATTTCAACCATCTTACTAAGGAGAATTTCCAGATGAATTTTGTGGGATGGAGAAAAGGTAGCTACTTAATTAAAGAACATGGTGTGAACTAAAAACTCTTAAGGGTCAGAAGGTGCTGATTATCAAAATTGCAAAGGCCTGAAAGGGGTGGAGCTGAGGTTTGTTGACTATATTAACAGCTCAGCTTCTCACTGTTTCTTGAGTTTGTAGGAGTGGGAATAGGTCCTTTTTATGCATTTAGTCAGCATATCCATTGCTTACTTGGTCTATTCAAATTGCTTTTTTAATGTTAAGTAAAGATGGGAAGCCTGGGGTATTTTTTACACAGAGGATGGGGGAGAGAAGTCAAGGTTCAGACGCGTTTCTCTTCTCAGTTCTTCCAGAGTCAAGAAATTTATGGAAAAATAGGAAACTCAGCACCGCTGCTGTTTTTCAGTTCACTTCTTAACAGCTGGGTTTCGTGTGAAAACATGATTAATGAGAGATACTATAAGGTGAGTAAAGTTCAATATTTTTCCTTTAGAAATTACAGTACATGCAAACTAGCAATGACAGACAAGTTTTAAGTAACTAAAAGCACATGTTTTAAGCATTAATCAAACCCATGGTTGCATCCTGATTTGAATGGGAGATAGAGGTGGACCCTGAAGGCAGGGTCAGGTTCATTCAATTATGAAAAGACAAAAGCTCCCCATTCTGGGAATATTGGCATTGTCATTAACAGGGAAGAGATGTGGCTTACAAAGAAAATGGAGTCAGATGATGGATGGAGTATTAGCATGGAAAGCTACTGGTTGTATTGGAAAAGACATGATGGAAGCTTGTATGTAGTGAGAAGTAGATCTCTCTGCAATGACCTTGGTGGCAGGGCATGTAGTGCCCTAAGTGGCCTTTATATACAGGCCAGATTGCTCTTGAAAATTTTGTTTTCTTTTGCATAATTGCCTGAATGAGACTGAGGAAGCACAAAGGCAGCGCTCTGCTGTTGACATGGGGACGGTTTGCTGGGATGACTGACAGCCTGTTGGGTTGGAGATAAGCATGTTTCTCCAGTTGTTTGCAGAAAGTCCTGCTTCATGTTAGATCATTTATCTCTGTAATCAGTGAATCATAGATCAAGATAAGCACTTGTGCAGAGTCAATAAACCTAATTTTTATTTTTATAATTAAATCTTGAGAGCCACCTGATTTTGCATTGAATCGAGACTATAATTACAGCAGTAAACATCTGATATTTTATTGTAATGAAGAACCTAAGAATGAATAGAGCCACATTTTTGATTAATTAGAATTTTGTTGCCAAGGAATTAATCTGTTTTCCTTGCTCTGTGGAAAAAAAACCCCACACCCAAACCCTCTCTAAAATTAGTTTCTCAGCAGGCTTAATTATAGAAATATTGAGTGAACTTCAGCAGCAGATATATTTCAGTGTTTCTTTGTTTTCCTAGATTAAGGGAGAAAATAGATGATCATTAAATACTCCATATGTCTATTATTTTTCCTGACTGTAAAGTAAAAGAAAAACTAGCGCTGGACCTAAGACTTCTTGATCACCAGCTGTCTCTGAGTGAGGTAAGAGCGAGTTTAACTCAGACTGCAATAGCGCAGACCCATATTTACAGAAGAATGGCTTCAGGGTGGAAGTCTATAGAAGTTAGCTGCTGCTGTATCAACTGAGGAGCTGCTGTGGTATTACCTTACACAACACTGCTTCCTTAGATGATCCTTTGGACTCATTCCCATCTTCTTCTGAGGCAATGGGGGTGATGCTAACTGAACTGACAGGCTAAAAAAATGAGTTAACTGTACTACAGTAAACTGTACTGAATTACTTGCAATTTACAGATGTGAATCCATTTGTGCACATAGCAAGCTAACATGTAATTTCCATGAGTGCAGATAAATAGAGCAACCACTTTAGTACTTTACAAGGTTGGTTTCTTGCACTACTTATTGCAGCAGGGGATGCATATCATGTCTTCTAAATTTAAAACAAGAAATGCTTTTTCTTTGCTAAAAAAAGCTGCCACACTTACATGATTTGTAATGTGTCAGTTGCAATAGTCCTGCTTTAACATGTCTTTTTAGGATGCAGAGCTATGTTCAAAATAGTGATAACCAGACAGCATTAGAAAAATCAAAAGGATGCTGTCTCTGTATCAGAAGTGGGGATCCAAATGCCGTAGTTCAGGCTTATCGGTATTTGTAAGTGGTTTAGATGTGAGTAATTGAAACTTGCTGCTACTGCGTGCTTCTAGCAAAGTGTGAAATTGAGGAACCAGAAGATGCAACCAAATGCACGGATGCGTGACTGCAGTTTGAGTGCTTTCCTTGTGGGTGACTGAAGCACTTTATTGTCGTTACCTCAGAGTAGAGAGTACAGAAACACTTTAGGATGAGAACACTTTAGGACCTGAACTTCACCTCTTCATTTTACTATTAGCAAAAAAAAAAAAAAGAAACAAAAACAAAACTCAAAAACAAACAACCAGTCCCCAAAGCCCTGTGTAAAGCTGATTAATGGTATAATAAACAGTTGCGTCTTGCTGTTAGCATAGTTGAAATTCTGATGATGATATTTTAAAATTATTCTCTCTGGAGGAGATGTAGTCTAACTTTTCTTGTGAGTGATGATGCTTATAGGTTAAAAACTCGAATACAATTATCTGGGCTATTCATTAAGAAAATCCTCATTGGTTAAATGAGGACCGAGTTGTTTCATTCTCCAGTTCATGCTAAGCAGTGAAGGAAGAACTTCTTTTTAAAATTTTCTGTATTAATCATCTGTCCAGTTGTAGGAAGAGGGATGAAGAAGAAAGAGTCCCTTGTCTTTTTATAAGCCACGTAAGCTAGCACTAAATAAGTTTGTTCACTGAACAGAATTCCAGTCAATGAGTTATTAGTTCTTGTGCTTTAAGTTCCTAAATACTGGATGGAAAAGTGTAGTATCTGTATTAAAAGGTAATCGACTGGTTTGTGATAGTAAGGTGCTTACATAATAGTTTGAAAAATGAAAACTATTTCCCCAAAATTACTCTGTGTGCAGAGCCCTTCCTAACTGGGAAAATCAGTTCAGAAATCCATATGTTCACATGCCAAACCAGGGAGAGAATGAAGAGAGGGCATGGCTGAGCTGGGTTTTGTCTGCTCGTCCAGTTATTCAAGGGAGAAGACCCTGAATAGAGCAGCTTGGTAAGAAATTAACCCCAAAGACAATTTGTAGCTTTCCTGTTTCAACAAGCAGACTATGGTATACTTTGAGCTACAAATTTTTGTGTAAACCCAACTTTGTATCTTTCTGGAACAGGCATAGCTGTTTTTCCCCTGTTTGGTCAGCTACATTTTTGTCTCATAGAAACAGTGAACAAGTGTTATTTGAAGCACCTCAATACAGATATTTATCACTAACATGAATTACTTTTTTAAAGAGAATAAAAAGTTTTACACATACTAAAAAGTGCAGCCTAAGAGTCTTTCTGTTTTAAGAGGGAGTAAAATACATTGAATCCAAATTTATGCGTTAAGCCGCTTCTCTGGAAAGCGAGTCAGCTCAAAATTCACCTCTCCCACTCAAACCCATAGTCTGCCTTACGTCTGCAACCTTGTAAATACCTAGTTATGAAGCGAAACAAATGGCAGGTTGAGCTTAACTGCTAACTCACAGATATGTTCTGCTTTTTTGCTTGCTCTGATTAGTATCCTGTTCTTTAAACAGTGCTGAAAACACCAGAGTGACTGTTCTTATACGAGTTATACTATGAAAGGAGGACAGATTGTGGATAAGGACAACATTTTTCATAGGTCATTTCCCCTTGCAAGGCTTATATTTTCTCTCCTGTATAATAGATAGGTTAAAATGTCATGGTTTTCCTGGTACGAAGAAGAAAAATTGTAAAACAAAGGAATTACTTGGCTTCAGGTGGTTACATTTTATCTACCAGCTCTCAAAATGCAAAAAAAAAAAAAAAAAAAAAGTATCAAAGGTATCAGAAGCTTGGACTGGTATCCTTTCCTGCTTGCTGATACATCTGCTTCTTTTCCATTTTTATCACAGATATGGGCTTTAACCTTTCTACTGTGAATATTGAAACTTCATTTTTTTTTGGTTTAGAAAAAATAAAATGGATACCTTCAATCTATTAGAGCATTAAAGTATCATTTCATTTCACAGTCTACCTCCTTAAAAGGTTGTCACAGCATCAGTAAACCACAGATGGGTTAAAAGCTGTGAAAAAATTGTAATTTTATTCTTAACGTTCCTATACATAGGAAAACAGGTGACAAAAGATTTCCACCTCACTGAAAATTCCTGCGCTCTGACTTCTTCTTAACTGACACTTAGTGCTTGAATAATAGTCAGAACATTGGAAAAAAAGATTATAGCTTTACGTTAGTGACACTAGAGTTAGGGCTGAAAAGGTGCTTACATTCTAAGCCTTCATTTTCAGGCACTTATAGCTTTCTGAATCTATTATCCTTTGGGCTCCTATTTCACACGCTTGCTTTCATTCCAAAGATCGTTTATGGATTTTTTTTGTTTAGTCTTTTTCTTCATTATTTTTTTTCTTGGCTATTTGTTAACTAAATATGTAGAAAAATATCTTCATTATTTCATCAATAGTTTAGATTTTGTTTTCTGCACATTGGCGTTGGTGCTCCTGCAGAACACCTGCTTTTGCTATAGCAGGGAACTTTTTTTATAGATAACTGTGCAAAGTTCTTAAAACCTGCCTGCTCTCTTTTGATTTTTACTTCTGGAAGTAACCAAGGAATTATTCCTTAAGAAAGAATCCTCAAGTGTGATATCATGGTTGAAAATGTAAATAGGTACCAACTTATTCATTATATTGCTGTATGTGAACAGTAGCCACACACATCCGAGTAATGAGAATACATGATTTCTGAGGGTTTAGAGCAGGATTCCACTCTCCTTTATGATGTGGTGGGAGAAAGAAGTGCCTCTTTCACAACAAAAATGCCATAAATAAAAGCCAGAGTTCATGCACAGCTTCAGTTTTGACTTTCCTTACACTCACAGACAAACCTCGTTTTGTTTATGTACAGTTTAGATTAGCAGATTTGATGTGGGAAAATGATGAGGAACTGGGAAAGTCAACTCCAGTTCTTTAGAGCCATTAACTGTCAGTCCACAACAATAATTTCAGTCCTTTGGCTTTCAGTGTAAATGAATTAACTCAAAAGATGAATTAACATTGAGGGGTTTGTATTTCAATGAGAAATGACTCTGTGTGCCTGTGGACGTGCACAAAAAGAATGAAAGATCAGCAAAAAGAACCAAAGGTCTTTAAAACCAAACAAAACCCCAGTCCTGAGTGGAATGTTTCTCTAACACAACCGTGTCTCATCTACAACCATTCTTATTTAAGACGATGAACGTTGTTCATTTGAGAGAGCATATGGGCATTTTATGTTTTTAAGTGCCATTAGGTACAGATCCAACAATATAATAGTTTTGCCCCACTGAAACAAAATGGGTTTTGTTGGGGGAGGAGGAAAAAAATCTGTAGAAAGTAAATAGTATGTGCACTCCCTATGTTTTCTAGGACCAGCTTTGTGATAGCACTTGACCCAGCTGGTACTGGTAGTTTCATCTTCAAGTAACACACACAAAACGCATCCCAGCATGGTCCTTCTCACACTCAGGATCTCTGAGGTCATAATTTCGCAGTGAAGGTGGTCCTGGCAATGCTGCTGCTGCTTTCGTCAGGACTGGGAATAGGCTTTGGGCTTCTATTTTTTGTAAATAAACTTGAAGATTTCATAATTCCTGTGTCTCAGACAGAGGCCTTGACTGACAAGGCAGAGCTCCGAAGAAGGACAGAAACTGATATTAAGTTTACAGAAATACTGTCTTGTTTATCAAAGCTACTAAAAGGCATTACAAGGAGAGACAGATCGGGGAAGAACCAAGGCTATGTAGCACTGCATGATGTGAGCAAAAATCCTGCAGGCATGGGGATGCATGCTGAGTGCCACTGAAAACAAGTGTCTTTTTGGAATGAAGGTTAGTTACAGTAGAGATGGTACAAAAGGGATGGCCTTGAAAAGATGGAGTTTTCTTTTAAAGGAAATATTAGGTATGAGTCTTAGGCATAGTTTCATCCTTTCTCTTCCTTCTCCGTGATTTTTTATTTTCCCGTGCCTCTTCCCTCCCTCCAATCTCTCACAATAGCTTGGTCAACAGCATTTTCTTGCTTCATTGCCTTTGAAAAGGACTTGCTCTTCCCTGCTGTTAGATTATTTCCAGGAGACTGTCTCAGGTCAATAGTCATAATATTCTTGGCACAACTCCCTCTCTCCACCACCCCCCAGCCAAAAAAAAAATCAAACCTAACAAAACATAAATAAATAAAACTGGGAGGTGGGAAATGGAAACATTTTTTTTTCACATGATTAAGCTAGAGTATTTGGTATGAAACCTTTTTCCTTTACTAGTACCTGGTGTCTGCACGTAATCCCCATACAGAGATTTCTCCTCCAAGGCATAAGAAAGTAGCAGCAAGGTTTCAGGTGAAATTACTGAAAAATATAGAACTTATTATTGGCACTAATGTTATCACAATTTTCAAAGAAAGATAACTTGCTCCAAGAAGACTAGGAGACATTGACTGTAGAGAATTTAGCCAAAGTAAACATCATCCAGTTCTAGTTACCTTGGATATTGTTTCTTTAGGTTTTATTTCCACTGTCCTTCAGCTTTATTTTAACAGCTTATAAAAAAAGCAGGAATTGTGTTGGGCTGATAGTTGGACTTTACGATCTTACAGGTCTTTTCCAGCCTTAATGATTCTACGTTCACCCGAGCTGCATGTTTCCATCAAATGGATGCCTCTTTTGACTCATACACAGCAGGCAAGCACTGCAGAGCAGTGAGGCTGGCTCACATGATGGCTCGTGCTATTTATTGTCTGGTTTGTTCAGTGGTTGTGGTAACAACTGTTCTGCATGCAGAGATGGTTGGTGCAGACTTTACAGGTGTGGTTCATCTGCAACTCTTCTTCCCCCTGTCTTCTCCTTCCCCTATATTTTATGTATTTAAAGGTGTAAGATCAGGACTGTCAGTATGAAATAAATGTGTTGGGTTTGTTTAGCGCTCCAGTACATTCTGGCTAATAGTAGGATGGATTTTAATTTTCTGTAGCTGCTTGAATGAATTAAACTAGCATGGGAGCGGATACGTGCAAAGAAAGACAGTTCCTGTTAACTGCATTGTGATAATTAGCACTCGCTGACAGTTTTACAGTAGACAAAATGGGGAGAGACCACAGCAGGTTGATTGGACAACAGATGACTCAATGTTTTGCCAACCTGTCCTGGGAACAAACTTGTTACCTTTATTTCTCATGGGATTTTTTGTAAATCTGATTAAAACTCTCTGTGGTGTAATCTAGGTTTTCCATACATGCCACTGTAGGGTCAGGCAGTTAGCCAGCAGCCAGGCTGCACGCCTCACTGACACTCTGGATTCCTCCTGTTGGACTAAGAATCATCTAAATTCTAATCTTAGCTTTATTCTTAATTTTTTGAGTACTTGCTAGCATCTATGTCATGGAAATAATTAAATAAAAATAGAACTTTAGCTCTCTGAGTGACTAATATAAGCAAAACCAATCCATGTTCACTAGCTTCCTAAAAGTAAAGGTTAACGGAGAATCTAATAAATTAATAAAAGCATAAACTGTGGAGTTAGGGCTTGATTTTTGAATGTGCTGTATAAGATAAGGTGTTATTTACTGTTTGTAATCTGGAATTCTGATCTTCACAGTATCTGAATGTTTAGATTTAGGAATTTTATTTAAACTTTATAAATGATTAATAACACAGGAAGAACATGTTGCACTTTGTCAGAGGAAACATTAACTTATTGGCTCTAAGTAGCTTCTGTCACGAATGCCGGATTCAGCCATCCTTAGGCTTCCTTACACATTTAGATGCAGAGTTAAAATCCCTGGCTTCAGTGCTCAAGGGGAGAGACTTTGAAAGTGAAAAACATAAGGGAACAGCTTGTTGGAAAGTAAGAATTTAGCACCTGAACACCCCAAAGGCACTTCCACATATGAGAACAAACAAACTACAGTTGAGATCTGAAAATCTTGTACCTTTTAATGTTTTTCAGGTCTGGATTAAAGAACCTTCCTGAGCTGATGGGGGGTGCCTGAGTTCTGTTAGCCTGGGGTAAGCAGTACCTTGACTAAAAACTTGGGGTACTGAAAAGCAAAATGCAGCGATCTGTGTACAGCATATAAAGAACATTGAGAGTCCTGACAATTTCACCTCTAAAGGAGTTTTCACACCTACTGCCCCTGCTTTTCAAAAGGAAAGAACTATGTATATGATTATGCCGCACATCAGTATAGAGTTTGGATTAGAAAGTAAAATTCATCCAGATGCATTAATAGTAACTAAAATAAATGTCATGTCTTAATGGCTAAACCACAGACAAGATAAGGGCTCTTGCTACTCATAAAAGATAAAATAACCTTCAAATGAGAGAAGCCTGAGCTGAAAAAATGGAGGTTAAAAATCTTAATCTGTCAATTATGTGTGTTGTGTGAATAGTTTTGAGATTAAGCCCAGTCCGGGAGCTTGAATTTTACAAACTCTCAAATGCTTCAATGTCTTCTCCATATAATAGTTAAGGTTGGAAGGGACCTTAAAGATCATCTGGTTCCAACCCCCTGCCATGGGCAGGGACATCCTACTAGATCAGGCTGCCCAAGGTCCCATCCAACCTGGCCTTGAACATCTCCAGGGATGAGGCATCCACATCTTCTCTTGGCAATCTGTGCCAGTTTCTCACCACTCATGGTAAAGAAATTCTTCCTTATATCAAGCCTAAATCTGCCTCTCTCCAGTTTATACCTGTTCCTCCTCATCCTGTCACCACAAGCATTTATAAATAGTCCTTCTCCAGCTTTCCTGTAGCCCCTTTCAGGTACTGGAAGGTTGCTATAAGATCTCCTCAAAGCCTTCTTTTCTCCAGGCTGAACAAGCCCAGCTCTCTCAGCCTGTCCTCGTATGGGAGGTGCTCCATTCCTCTGATCATCTTTGTAGCCTCCTCTGGACCCATTCCAACAGTTCCATCTCCTTCTTATGTTGAGGATTCTAGAACTGGATGCAATATTCCAGATGAGGTCTCACAAAGGAGGAACAGAGCGGCAGAATCATCTCTCTCGACCTGCTGGCCACACTGCTTTTGATGCAGCCCAGGATATAGTTGAATTTCTGGGCTGTGAAGCCCATTGCTGGCTCATGTTGAGCTTCTCATCGAACCCCTGAGGGATGCCACTTGTCATGGTCCTCCATCTGGACTTTGAGCCATTGACCACTACTCTCTGAATATGACCATCCAACCAGTTTCTTATCCACTGTACCATCCATGTGACAAATCCATATCTCTCTAATTTAGAGAGAAGGATGTTGTGGGGGACCGTGCACAAGGCCCCTTGAAATATATGCTCCTGCCTACTTTTTGCTTTCTCATACAAGACAATGGAAGAGAAACGTACTGAATAATTGTCTTTTCCGTATATTGAGGGAATGTCTTGACCCTTCAGCTATGGAGAGTGACTAAGCGTATGTGTCTGTTTCTAGCCTGACAGCAGTTATTTGTACTCAAATACAAGAGTTCAGGCTACAGAAGATGAAGTTTCAAATCTTGCTTCAAGTCAGAAAGTACAGAAATCCTTTGGGTCTGGATCTTTTGCAACACACTACTACTTGCTCATCAAGAGTATTTCACACAATCACAAAGTAGCTGAAGTTGAAAGGCATCTCTGGAGATCACCTGGAGCAGTTTAACCTCCTACTCCAACCAGGGTCAGCTACAGCAGGCTGTCCAGGGTTATGTCCACGGATAGAGACAACACAACCTCTCTCAGGAACCTGTTCCAGTGTTCGATCAGAAAAACAACCAACCAAAAAAACCACAAAGAAAACCTTTAAAAATATTTAAACAATTTCCTGTATTTCACCTGGTGACCCTTCCAGTCCTTTCACTGGGAATTACTGAGAAGGGGCTTGCTTTGTCTTCTTCTCACATGCCTATGTGAATTCATACACAGTTTTACCTATTTTAATGCAAACAGAAGAGGAGATTGTGTGGGATGTCCCGCTGCCTATGATTTCCCAGCTGTTCCCTTCAGAGGAAGGCTTGGGAGTATTAATTTACTGTCTTTTTTAATGCAAGAACTAGAAGGCATTGCTTGTCTCAGGTTATGAGCCATGAATTGCTGAAAGCTCAGAGTATACAGCACAGAAATGGAACTGTGCTTGATTTGCTCTTGTATCTTTACACAGCCTTTGGTTACTGAGCCCTGTCAGGGATATGAGATTGAACAAAACTGATTTTTGGCATGACTCAGTACATCTGCTTTTAGTTTCTAAGACCTTAGAGCAGTGGTAGAGGGATAGATACAGCTGGCTTGGCTACACTACTGCTATTCCTGGTTAATCTGCATAGTGATGTTGATTTTGGGGTTGGACGTTGTTTCAGTTTGCCGTTCTCTCTGAAGAGGAGGAGCTATGTAGCAGCGCAAAGCAAAGGGGTGGATGACCTTTAAATGATGCTCTTTTGAACCAGATGGTTGCTGGCCAAAGGGACTCAGAAACTTTCATAGCTGTATGCTTGGAATGGTGCCCTCCTACAGGAAAACAGAAATTGTTCCTAGATGTTTACCTTGAGGCTTGATTATCATAATTGAAAATAAAGGATGAAATGCATGTATTACAGTCCAGGTCTTGTTTGCTTTTTATAGAGTGTGAAATGAGCTTCCACTTGTAATTGCAGGTTTTCTTGTTTGATGTGAAGCTATTTTCTCTCTAAGCAGATACTTCTCAGTTTCCAGCTCTGTTCAAAGTATGAATAATCTATTAAAAAAAAGAAAATTTTAAAAAATTGAATTGCAAAGAAGTTCATTTCCTAATGCCCCAGGACAGCAAGAACTTCTAAGCTAGGGAATTACATGCCCTTAATGTTACTATTGACTCTTCCATTGAATGAAAGCTGTACATCAAGAGACATCTCTCTTTACATGATTACAGCACATATTCTTCCTAGAAGGCACAAGACGCTTCCCCTCTGGGTCTTGCTTATGAATTTTTACAGTCTGGAGAACAGAAAATATGCTTGAGAGGAAAGTGAATCTGTGACCAATGGAAACATAAAAGGGGAAGAAAAGTTGCAAGACTTAACAAAATGCCTGCTCACCTCCTGAAGTGCTATATCCCCACGTATCAAAAGCTTTGCTTGCTTTCTGAAAGGTGCTGGTTTTGTCATTGCACGTGATACTGCATCCTTTGGAATGAATTCTGCTAACTATCGTTAGAATTATTTACGTATGAGACTTGTCAGGTTAGCATAGGCACAGAAATTTGGCTGGCCATTAAAGATGTAAATGCATTTTAATGTATTGCATACTGTGCCTTTACAAAGTCTCCATTCCACTGAGTGCCAAGACTCCTTCCTTGGGCTGTGGCCTCTGTGTTCATAGACTGGGTTTGATCCTGAGCAGGGGAGCATTTCCTACTCTACTGCCTCGGTTAGGTTATTTCATACAATCTTGAGTGCTGTAATTTGTAAAGCAAATCCATTTCAATACAAAAGTATTCAGTACAATCATTTACCTCTGTAGCCTGAAATTACATTCAACATGTTCAAAACAACCCATAGTTCGCAATCTGATCTATTCCCTGTTTATTATACTGCTGCTGTTGACGTTGTGTCCAAACTGTCTGTACTTAAGCAGTTGTAAACAATCCTTAACAATTTTTCCAGTACTGGGAATTGCCTTGAAGGTACCTGAGATAGAAATGAGTAAGAAAATAGCAATCTTCCATATGGTCTGAGTGCTAGATGAAATTTTAGGATGTTATTTCCCATTTATATCCATTAATCTCATTGAATTTCAATCTTTAAATCATTACCTTTTCTCTCAGAACTGCTGTGAGGCTTAATTCATTAATGTCCATAGACTGCTTTGAAATCCTTAGATGAAAGAGATTATACAAGTGCAAAATATTAATATTAAAGCAAAAATGCAAAACTACAACCTCTTTCTTTCTCTCCCTTAGCTCACCTGTTTATTAAGATCTTTGTAATCATATAAACTTAACTTAGAATTGAGGTAAATACTCTTTCCTTTGATGTACACATAATGCAAGGTTGTAAATGTTTGCTTTTTAAAATAGTGTATTTCATATTAACAAAGTGAATGTAAAAGCTTCTTAGTGATTTTTTTAACCTTCTGTTCACACTCTGTGCATCCCCAACTAAAATGTGGTCCTTAAATGTAGTTAAATCCAGACGAATCTTGTAGGATGGCATTGGTGTTGAAAGATTCATGCTCCTTTCTCCACAGGCTTATACTGGGAAAACAGAAGTTCCTCTACCAGGTTTATGTAACTTCAGTCTGTAAAATAACTGGCATAGCACAGTATTTTCAAAAGGCATCATTTGTTTTCTAGATGGGAACCATCTTCTTTGTCCTAATGTCTGCATTTGTTTCTGTAAAGTATATTTTTATTTTCATAGGATGACAGGGTAATTCAGGTAAGAATAGCCTCGGGAGATCTATAGTCCAACCTTCTGCTCAAAGCAGATCAGACTATGTTTCTTAGGGCTTTATCCAGTTGGAGAATATCTTAACCCTACCGACTTCTACCTGGAGCTGGCAGATCATCCATGAACCCAGCTGCTTCTGTTTCCATTACAATCTAAAACCTGTGGAAGCATTTAGTAATATTACTGAAATTAACACCCCTAAATCCACCACCTCAGAATAACCTTCACAAAAACTGATACAGATATTACCACCAGGACACAAGGAATTTTTTTTCCATCTTAATTTATCTCTGTAGCCACAAGATTGTTCATGGATGTTCCCAGTGACTTCTTTTTCCCTGCAAATAAAACCAGAGAGGGTAAGAACTGTTAATGTGGGAAATAAGCCAACAGCTTTTCAAGACTGATTACATATTTAAGGACAGTTGGAGTAAGGAAATAAAGGGCTGCCTTCTCAGCTTCTTGTTTGGATATTGAAAGTCCTCTTCTTCTGGCCTGCTAAGATAAGAAGTTCCCTCTCTGCTGTAACCACTAATTAAAACCTGTAGAAAGTTGTTTTTCTTTCTCAGGCATTCATGATAGCCCTCTTAATCCATACTGGGCATCCCATACCGACTTTCACTCTTCAAGAGGAAAGGCTCAGTTTCCTGTCTTCTGAGCCAGTGTGAAAAGACCGACCTCCTGCCGAAGGTTTCTATTGTCTCACCAGTGCTGGTGTTACAGCTCCCAGCTGAGTATCGCTTTGTGCTACTGCAACCTTTGCTGACAATTAGGATGGAGAACTCTGTCAGGGGGGAAAAAACCTCCACCAAACCTCAGTTACGGCATTGGTGATGTCCTAGACAGAGTAGCTAGTCATATTTTTCAAAAGATACCGTTGCAGTGTCTCTCATCATCCCTCTGGAGTTCATACGAGCCTTTCTGACAACAGCTGATTTCTTTCAGAATTAGTTCTCTTTGCTACTGTGGTCGTGCCATTATCCTGCTCTTACAGTTCAGCCATTTAAAGCCAGCAGAAAACTAGCAACATCTTTATTTGCAGACAGAGCAGATATCTACAAGCCAACTGTGGAGAGTAACTAGTTTGAGTCTGTATTTAAACACTCTTAAGTATGTGATTATTCAGATTTGTCTTTAGAGATTAGGCTCTGCAAGTTTGTCCTATAGAATGTATGCGTGTGTTGATGTAATCTGGAATTCTGAGTTGATTGTAATATTGGTACTAGATAATAGAATGGAGTTGTTTTACCACCACTTCTTCCTCAAAGGAGAATTAATCACTGACTTAACTAGAATGCTAATATGAATGATTGTGTTGTTGTGTGGTGCATATGTTGATTTCTTTAATTTTTTCAGCCTTCTAGGTCCCTTTTGAAAACAAGCTTAGCCAACCAAACTTAACAAGCGTTTACATGCGTGTGTATAAATGTTAAGTAAACAAAATATTTTTCCTGCTTATGCTTGCAGTATTCAGCTTCATTAAACATGTTTATATGCAGTCTATAACCTCTTACAGCATACATGACTAACTTGTAAGACAGATTCCGTTTAGATAAAAGAAGACATGGAAAATGTGTTTAGGAGAACTTGTTTGAACGTAGATCTCCTGAGACACTCTGAAGTTGTCCTGTTTAAGCAAAACAACAATCTCAGTCTTGAAAATTGCAAGGTGTATAATAGGTCAGGCTGGCTTCTTTTAGATGGACTTTCCACCGAATAACAATTAAGAACTGTTTTGCACTGTGAGGTTGTCCATGGTTAACAGCGTCCCTACTGCCAAGTAGGAATCCTCTGGTTGCACAGCAGTTGCAGGCTGAGGCGAGCGTGGTGTGAGGGTTAGTACGCTCCACTTCCTCTGGCAGCCTGAGAAAGGGTTTGTTTCCAATTAGGCAGCCAGGCTTCAGAGGCCACAGAGACACTAACAGCAGAGAGAATTTGAAGAATGCCACCACATCTGGCAGATGTTCAGGGAAGACCTTGGGAATGTAGACAAACAACCGAGATCTGCTCTTAGCTTCACCTGCCAAACTGAGGATTAAACAAGTGTGATCAAATTGCATCTGCTACCTTTGTTTTATCTTAAAGCACATAAACCAATACCAAGATTCTGATGCTGTTATGCAAAGTAAGTCCTTGCTCATTCCGAGGATAATGCCATTGATAGAGATGGAATCGTAACATAGCAAGATGGCATTTACTAAAAAGTTCTGATGTCCTGAGAACACACACACTGGCTATAGGACAGCAGGTTGCTTTGACAGGATGGAGTACTGGTAAAATCTGCGGGCAGTGGCTCATCGTAATCCTAACTAACCCCTGCAAAGGCTTTTTATTGTAATAAAACTGACCATCGAAGACGCTGGTTGTCTGTGGATACAAACCATGAATTAAGGTAGCTACTGTGAGGAGAGGTGCATTCTAGCCATGGAAATACGGAGTAACAATTCTGCGGCTGAGAGATGCTAGCTAACAAGAACAATAGTTCACAGAGGGTTCTCTTAGACAATTTACATTGTAAATATAAGGCATTATGAAGCAAATTCTTAGTTCTGGTAAACTGCTCTAGAGACGTGGGCTTGTGACATTGTCCTCCATCTAAACAGATGTTCTTATGATCCCAGATTGAGGAATCTGCCTATTTCTTACCACAGAGGCAGGGGTACCCACCTTTTAACAAGTACAAGGTGGACATCATTCTCAGAGAACAGCTGTCCATTTTCTTTCAAAACTGTCATTTTAATTTAGCATTTGAACTTGCTCTTTAATCTAATGGTTTTTGTATCACAGGAGAGGTTAAATGGGTGAAGCAGCTTCTAAGATACTCCGTACCTGTCTTGTACCATTGATCAAATGAGCAAACCTAAATTTTAGTCCCAACAAACATCAGCATCCAAAACTGAATTTGATTTAAAGAAATCTTTAGTATTTAAAAAAACGAAAATAACCACCCCTTCTGCCAAGTAATACAACAAAGAATAACGGCATCTGCCCATCCTAGAGGAAATCTATTAGCTATCTAATGAGTTAATGTTTCAAGGATTATATTGGATCTCATAGAGGTAAACAGATTATCAAGATGCATTCTATCCCCAAAAGCATCAACTTTTCTTAATGCACATGCATTACACAATAACATCTTAAAAATGCAAAATCAGACATTTTTAAGGATTCATTGCCTCAAGTCGGAACTTATATGAACATGCAATTTGATTAGCTAGAGCCAAAAGCTAAAAGGTAAGTAACAAGGCCTGAAAAATTAATGAAAGCCTTGCTATTTTAGTTTAACATCCCTGCTTTTCTGCTCTCTAAACATCCCAACTGTTGCAGCCGTAAGTTTCACAACAGAATTTACCAGGCCCTGCAGCAGATGCACAGACCAATGAATTCAGGATTGTCCTGAAAAGTCTGTGAAAACACCTCAGGAAATGTTGACTCTTACAGTCTAGGGATCAAAGCTGAAATATCTGGAGTTAGATGATTTAAATTCTTTCGATGATGAGTTGCGTGTAGCTTTTCATGGATGCTTTGTTTTCTAATTGTGAAACTTCTCACTTACTACAAAATCTAATTCCTTAAGAATATGAATAAGAATATTTTTAGGCATCTTTTACTATTTTAGAATAGAACTTTCTAGCAAAGGAAACCATGTATTTTCAAATGCTGTGGCTAACTGCGATTACAGCGTTGCTGTTTTCATAGACTCTAAGCTGCCTTGTGTTGCAGTGGTCATTAAAATGCATCAGGCCACATCCTGCTGTCCTTGCTGAGACCACAACTCCTAAACGTCTTCAGTATTAATGTGCATTTAATTATTGTGGACTTGGTACCTAGAACTTCCAGCTACGATCAAGGGTTCATTTTGTTAGAATTTCTATGAAATTTGTGGTAAAAAGCACTCTTTGATTTAAAGCATTCACAATGCACGGCTGGAAGTTAGATTTTTATCCTGTGGGAACTCGGTGTGCTTCCATGGTACCTGATGTGGGTGTAGATGACACAAAGCTGTCAGAGTCAGGAGTCCCGAATCCCCAGCTGGTGCTCCTGTCCCAGCATCCTTTCATTTCTGTGAACCTACTTAATGGCTTTTTGATAGGAATAATATTGGGATTCGAATGGCATTATCCCTAGACTAAAGGTGTGCTTTTAAAGTGTTTCATTATTGATTTTTATAGGACAATGGCCGTTACCCGTTGTTTCATAAGGACTCTTAAATAAGAGAATTATTACTGTGTTCATGTCTAATGAAACCATCAAATTGCTCTTGATTTCAGTTCTCATCACTGAGATGAGAACTTGGGCTTTGATCGTTATCTTTTTAGAGTCCAAGCCTGTAATTTAATACATGATTACTTTTACCTATCTAACAGGCAGGAACACGTCAAAAGGATAAGAACCCACAAGAAGGGGAATAGCTTGTGGTTAAGATGCTCATGTTTGTTGGGAGACCTGATTTTGGCAAATTCCTTTCATCAGCTCTGTGCCATAGCTTTCTGTTTCTAAAATTGAGATTAAAATGTTGTTTTCCACTTGCCTTTTATCTGATTAGATTGCAAGCACTGATGAGGGTACGTAAGTGCAATACCTTGTGTGTTAGTGCTTCTTGCTGCGACCGTAGCATTTAATCAATAAAAATATGCCTTATGCTTTTTTGATTAAAAAAATGCTGAATGTCTCACTAATCTGAATTAGAGAGGAGCATATATTTGCAGATGACCTTTAGCTGGAAAGAGCATAAGATCACTCTCCTTGTTGTTCAGTCGAAGAGTATGAAACCAGTAATGCAAATTTTCAGGCTCTCGGCATGCAAATTAACAGAAGAGGTGGCAATATACCTGCCTTTTCAAAGCTCAAAGCATCACACATGCACAGGAAGGAAATAACGAAGGTTACACTGCTGTACTTCTCTACAGTCAAGCATTCTTTCAAAGGGAAAATCCATCACTTTGAAGAATTTACAGAGGAAAACCTCCACAGCAACCAAAGCTGCAGGCAAGTGAGTGAAAGGCAAAATGCAACTGCTGAGAAAAATAAATAAGGGCTTTTACAGCAGTCCCATTGAATTGAAATTCTCCTTTGTCACAGACTAGGCTATTATGATCTTTTCTACCTCTGGCTACATACTTTAAACCAGGATTTTTTTTTAAATACAAAAATATTACAGGAGAAGCAGAGATTCTTACTAATGTGTTACAAATCATCTCTTTCTGTACTAAAACGCCACCTGAATTTGCTTAAGAGACAATTTTGTTTAATTTCTCCTTCCTGATGTCTGTGTGTGAAGCATTGATCACGAAAAATGGCAGTTGAATTACAGAGTGACGGAAATGTCATTTTCTGCAGGAGCTGGCATTCAGCAAGCTCACGGAATGCTTGTGATGGCCTTGGAGCACAGGCAAAGCTGAGTGTCATGGTGAAGCCTTCTTCAAGGTCCCAAGAGCCACAGCAGCCCAGGCATTCGTGGCATCTTGTTTTTCCAGATAGGTTTAAACAAAACCTCAAGCAACCTAAGTTCATAAACTTCCTTTTACAGAGGCCACAAACTTTAAAGTAAAGAAATAATTTAAATTAGATGTAAATTTTATTTACTGTTGTTCCATGTTAGCAGGCATCCTGAATACTGGGCTGAAAGCTGTAGCTCGGTAGCCTTGAGGAGAAAGCTAAAAGCAAGGTGAGACTGTAGTCGTAATTTTATGTTGGAGGGGGAACTGAATTTTCTTTTCCCAAGAATGAGGTGCCACACAGAGTCACGTATAGTCCTCACTGAAGTTTAGACAGAAAATGAGCAAAATGCCTTGAAATCCTGGGCTGGTGCCAGGATAGGAAGGGTGAAGACCCATGCTGCTCCTGATGTGTCCTTCTGAGGAACAGGGACTGTTTCTCTCCACGCTGGCCTCTCTCAAAAGGTGGTGGGCAATAGCTATCCTGGGTTTCTTGGGCTGTAGACACCAGGCAGTGACCATGACCAGCTGACCACCTTCAGAAATCCACGGTCCCTGGATTGTCACTACTTCTGTGGCCTCCACCCAGCCTTGACTTTGATGGGAATGTTCTCCTCTAAACACAGCCTTACAGCACTGTGTCTTGCTGCAAGAAGTGCATCTCAGTTTGAGGCTAAATCTTTCAGAGTAGCCCCCATACATTTTGTATCTGTGATGATATTTGGCAGTTTCCTTTTGCTTCCCCACAGAAGTTGTGTGGGTCAAGCAGGGCCAGCTCAGGTGTGGGTGACCCATGGAATACACTGTAGCTTGAGGTCTACTGGGGCACAGACATGTCCTTAGGTGGCTATCACCATGGACCAGTCAGCCACCTAGGATGGAGCTGGCCTCTGCTAAGCCCTCTGGAGCGTACCAGGACTGGTGCCCAGCCGCCCGACTGCCTCTGTACTAAACCATAACCCAAAGTGCCACATTTACATGGTTTTTGAATGCCTTCAGGGAAGGAGACTCTACCACTGCCCTGGGCAGCCTGTTTCAGTACTTCACCACTCTTTTGCTAAAGAATTTTTTCCTAGTATTCAGTCTAAACATCCCCTGGTGCAACTTGAGGCCATTTCCTCTCATCCTGTTACTTGTTCCTTGGGAGAAGAGACCAACACCCACCTTGCTACAACCTCCTTTCAGGTAGTTTGTTGATGAGAGACTGATAGCATGTTTATATTGGTTTTTTGAACATGTTCCTAATCAAGATTGGTTTGGGACTAAGGACACATTCCATGAGCCATGCTGCCTTGTGGCTTCTCTCAAGTGGCATCCCAACACCTGTGTGCCTGTTTCCAATTTCTGAACCTGCAGGGATGCTCCCAACATCCCATTTCTGGTTCTGCAGGAACGCTCCTAACATTCCATTTCTGGCCCTGCAGGAATGCTCCTAACAGCCAATTTCTGGTCCTGCAGAGATGCTCTCGACATCCCAAGGCACATTGTGATCCAGCGGGCTAGGCAGGAGGACACCAGCCTGTATCGTTCTGCTGATGATACCAAGGGGTTGTTGGGTTTCTCGGGGCAGGAGCTGCCAGAGCATGGCTGGGGTCTGCCCAGCTCTATTTTCCATCACACGGCTATGATGCCGGGCTGTGCGGGACTGTGCTCCCACTTGGAAGGCACTGAGGTCCTGGAGTGTGTCCAGAGAAGAGCGACAAAGCTGGTGAAGGGGCTGGAGAACAAGTGTTCTGGAAGGTGGCTGAGGGAACTGGGGTTGTTTAGCCTGGAGAAAGGAAGGCTGAGGGGAGACCTTATCACTGTCTACAAGTATTTGAATGGAGGTTATAGAAATGTGGAGATGTGGGTGCTGTTCTCTTCTTCCGAGTGATAGGATCATAGAATAGTTTGGGTTGGAAGGGACCTTAAAGATCATCTAGTTCCAACCCCCCTGTGGTGGGCAGGGACACATCTCACTAGATCAGGCTTCAAGCCGCGCCAGGGCAGGTTCGGAGTGGACATTAGGAAAAAATTCTTCACCGAAAACTTTCTCAGGCACCGGCAGAGGCTGCCTGGGGAGGTGGCTGAGTCCCCATCCCTGGAGATGTTTAAGGCACGGGTGGACGAGGTGCTGAGGGACATGGTTTAGTGTTTGATAGGAATGGTTGGACTCGACTATCCGGTGGGTCTCTTCCAACCTGGTGATTCTATGAAAAGACGGGCAGATGCGGTGCCGAGGGCTCTGGTTTAGCAGCGGGTAGGTCCGGCTGGGCTGGATCTCGAATCTCTCTCCCAACCTAGCGACTCGATGCTCCTATGACTCCGCATCCCCGGCTCCCCGGGACGCCGCCGCCGCCGCCGCCTCCCATTGGCTGCCGCGCCCCACGTGACCGCGGCGGGCGCCGCTCTGATTGGCCGGCGCCGCGAGCCGGGGCGGGACGCGTTTCCCCGGGCAACGGGCGAGCGAGCGGCGGGGACCGGAGCCGGCGCGGAGCATCCCCGCTCCCTGCCCCGGGCACATGGACTCGGGAGCCGCGCTCCCCGCCGCCCGCCCCGCCGCGCTACCAGCGCCGACAGCGGCACCAGCGACAGGTACCGAGCGTGGGGCGGGGAGCGGGGAGCCCGCCCGGCGGAGCTTGGTGGGGGGTGGAGGCGAAAGTTTGGTGCCGGCGGCGGGAGAGCCGGGAGGGAGGAGGGAGAGAAGGAGGCTGGAAGCTCCGCTCCGCCGGGGATGCGGCTCCTCCTGCCGGGAGGGAGCAGCGGGAGGGGGTCCCGCAGCGTTCGGGGGCGGCGGGGCTGCAACTTCTGCGGGGAGACGCTGTGGGGCGGCGGGGAGGAGCGGAGGGGATGCGGGGTTTGGAGGGGACGTGGGGTGATGGGGGTGTTGGAGGGACGTGGGGCGAGAGGAGGAGGTCGGAAGCGATGTGGGGAGGTAGAGGGGGTTTGGAGGGGATGCGGGGCGATAAAGGGGGGTTTGGAGGGGATGTGGGGTGATAAGGGGGGGCTTGGAGGGAATGCGGGGAGATAGCGGGGTTTGGAGGGGATGCGGGGCCGTAAGGGGGGGTTTGGAGGGGATGCGGGGCGATAGCGGGGTTTGGAGGGGATGTGGGGAGGTAGAGGGGGTGTGGAGGGGATGCGGGGCGATAACGGGGGGTTTGGAGGAAACGTGGGGCGAGAGAGGGGGTTTGGAAGGGATGTGGGGAGGTAGAAGGGGTTTGGAGGGGGTGCGGGGCGATAGAGGGAGGTTGGAAGGGATGTGGGGCGAGAAGGGGAGGTTGGAAGTGATTTGGGGAGGTAGAAGGGGTTTGGAGGGACGTGGGGAGGTAGAGGTGGTTCGGAATGAATGCGGGGCGATAAGGGGGGGTTTGGAAGGGATGCGGGGCGATAGAGGGGGGTTTGGAGGGGACGTGGGGCGATTGAGGGGGTTTGGCGGGGATGCGAGGCGATGGGGGGGTTGTGGAAGGGGTGCGGAGCGATAGAGAGGGGGTTTGGAAGGGATGCGGGGCGATAGAGGGAGGTTTGGAGGGGATGCGGGGCGATAGGGGGTGTTTGGAGGGGATGCGGGGCGATAGGGGGTGTTTGGAGGGGATGCGGGGCGAGAAGGGGGGTTTGGAGGGGATGCGGGGCGATAGGGGGAGGTTAGAAGGGATGTGGGGAGGTAAAGGGGCGTTTGGAGGGGACGGGGGGTGAGGGAGGTGATTTGGAAAGGATGTGGGGCTGTAAGGGGGGTTTGGAAGGGATGCGGGGCGATAGGGAGGGTTTGGAGGGGATGCGGGGCGTGAGGGGGAGGTTGGAAGGGATGTGGGGAGGTAGGAGTTTGGAGGGACGTGGGGAGTCAGAGGGTGTTTGGAGGGGATGCGGGGCGATTGGGGGGGTTTGGAGGGGGTGCGGGGTGATTAGGGGGGGTTTTGGAGGGGATGCGGGGCGATTAGGGGGGGTTTTGGAGGGGATGCGGGGCGATTAGGGGGGGTTTTGGAGGGGATGCGGGGCGATAGAGGGGGTTTTGGAGGGGATGCGGGGCGATAGGGGGGGTTTGGAGGGGATGCGGGGCGATAGAGGGGGTTTTGGAGGGGATGCGGGGCGATAGGGGGGGTTTGGAGGGGATGTGGGGCGTGAGGGGGAGGTTGGAAGGGATGTGGGGAGGTAGGAGTTTGGAGGGACGTGGGGAGTCAGAGGGTGTTTGGAGGGGATGCGGGGCGATTGGGGGGGTTTGGAGGGGGTGCGGGGCGATTAGGGGGGGTTTTGGAGGGGATGCGGGGCGATTAGGGGGGGTTTTGGAGGGGATGCGGGGCGATTAGGGGGGGTTTTGGAGGGGATGCGGGGCGATAGAGGGGGTTTTGGAGGGGATGCGGGGCGATAGGGGGGGTTTGGAGGGGATGCGGGGCGATGGGGGGGTTTGGAAGGGATGTGGGGCGTGAGGGGGAGGTTGGAAGGGATGTGGGGAGGTAGAAGGAGTTTGGAGGGACGCGGGGAGGCAGAGGGTGTTTGGAAGGGATGCGGGGCGGTTAGGGGGTGTTTGGATGGGTTGCGGGGCGATTAGAGGGTGTTTGGAGGGGATGTGGGGCTGCAGCCCCTCTGCTTCAGCCAGGACCTGGTGGCGATGGGAGCCTCGCGGAGCCCCCGGGCGGGCGCTGCTGCTGCTGCTCCGCATTGTTGCGATGATTGTGATTATAATTGTAATTTTTCTGGTCTGCTGGCCCCTCCCGGGAGCCTCGGGCAGTGCGAGTCGAGGGTTCCCGCGGGGTTCGGTCTGTCCCTGTGTCAGGGACCCGAGGAACTCGCTGCCCGGCTCGCATTTAGCCTGGAAAAAAACTTAGGGAGAAAGATCCGCGAGTATTGGATTTGCTTGTTTGTTCTGCTGGGAGGTTCTCCTCCCTCTCTGTCACATCTGGAGCCCTGTGTCCACTTGTGGGCTCCCCAGAAGAAAAGGAATTAGTGGGGAGAGTCCAGTGCAGGACATGGAGATGATGAAGAGGCTGGAGCATCTCTTGTGGGACCTGAGTCTGTTCAGCCTGGAGAAGTCTAGGAGGGGACCTTATCAGTGCTTATCAATATCCAAGGGACAGGTAGCAAGAGGAGGGGACCAGACTCTGTTTAGTGGTGCCCAGGACAAGGGGCAATGGCCACGAACTGGATTGTGGCAGGTTCCACCTGAGCTTGAGGAAAAACTTATTTATGGAGCACTGGAACAGGCTGTCCAGGGAGGCTGTGGAGTCTCCTTCTCTGGAGAAGTCAAAACCCACCTGGATGTGCTCCTGTGCAATGTGCTGTAGGGGAACTTTAGGATGGGGGTTGGACTGAACGAGCTCCAGAGGTTTCCTCCAACCCTGACCATTCCGTGATTCTGGGGTAGTCAGTCACGGGAGTGAAAAATTTCCAGTGCTGTGAGGTTGCTTGTTTTTTTTGGGAGACAAATGAAAAGTTGAGTTTATCTGATTTGCTTTTAATGAAACAAAAGTGATCAGGAGGCATTGTGAGGAGCTGGTTGCCTAATGAGGTGTTCCTGAATGACATGTTGTGTAGGTATGGGTCCTTTTGGGGCTGTGTGTGTGGATGCATGTCTGCTTACAGCCCTTAAGGCTTAAAGGAATTCATACTCTTGGATTTGAGGTTCATTGAGATCAGTCAGATGCTTCAGCCATGATCAGGTTTAGGCTCTGAGCTCTTAAAGCTGTTTTCTCATGGGTTTTTTTTTCAGTGTTTACCCCAGTGGGGTCTGGAGCCTGACTCTGGATGTTGCAGTGATACCAAAGTGAGATAATGGGGAGTTTTGGTCACTGGGCATTTAGTAGGTCTTAGCATCTCCGATGGCTATGGGGTGATTTCCCCAGCAAACCTTACTCCTTTCTTCTTATGGTTTCTATTTTGTTTTAAATGCTGATTTACTATTAACAAATCCATCTCTGCAGTTAGGGATGCATAGAGGTAAAAAGTGGAACTTCTTTTTGGTGGAGAGGAAAAAAAAAAATAAAGTCAGTGTAGATACTCAAGATGTTTTGTTTTGTGGCTGATTTCAATTAAATGGCTTCAGAATAATTTTTGTTTGTTTGTTTCTTGTAGCTAACTCATGCAGTGACACTAAATATCCAGTATTGCACGATCTATGGCTACAGGCAGATACTGAGTGCTGTATACACACAGATATTCACATGTTTCCACAGAGATGGTTCAAGCCTTACACTGAATGCACAGGAACTTCCAGAGAGATTGCACTTTCTCTTCTTTTTTTTTCTGGTTCAAGGGACCTTTCGTGCAGAGACGTTGTCCTTAGTTGCACTGGTTATGTCATGCTATTCCAGCACGGCATTACACGATGTGACTGATGTAGTCTCATGTGTCACATCACAGTGAAATCACTGGAGGGAAAAAGTTTTCATTGATGGGACTTAAGGATATTTTTAAAAGTTGGGTGAGTTTTTTACGTGTGATATTTGTTGTTAAGGTCAAAGGCCCTTTACTGCCTTTGAGCTACCTGGGTAATCTCCATGGGTAACAGTAGGTGTGAAAACACAGATCAGGAAGAGTTTGGTTCAAAATAAAATTTGAAACCTTTTGTTTCTTGATCAAGTGGGTTAAATGTGGTTTTTTAGATTATTTTCAAGTGGCAAAGCATAGGAGCATCAATGCAATCAGTCCCATTCTTTCCTGTACTCGGCAGAAGAAAAAGAACTGGATTAATGACCTACTGCTTCATGGTGAGGAGCAGTGAAAGTGCATTGGAAGCGATAGGCAGAAGCAGCATTTGTACACCAAAAATCTGCTTTATAATATTTAACTTGGATGTTTGATTCAGGTACTCAGTTCACGTCGTGCTGAAGCTTTGCTGAAAGATGTGATTGGGGTGTAGGTATTCCTGTGTATACAGGAAATCTATTTCTCATGCTACCCATCCTTTAGTGATGGGAGAATGTCTGATTATTAAGATAATTGCTTCTTTATTATTTTCTTTGTCTACATAGGTTGCACATTTTTGGTCCCTGTCTCACGACCAGAGCTTGTATGAACAGCATACAGCTAAATATGTGGTCTTACACCCTCTCAGCTAAGGTTGCTTTTTAGATATGGATTCTTCAGTCTTAAATGTGCTTTTTCTGGTGCTTGCATGTTGAAGCCTGCTGATATTGATCCCACCTTACGAACGGACTCAGGAAATGGTTTGTCTCTGTTGCAGTAAATTTGTGTTTCTCAGTACAAAAAGAGCAATATTTTAAGGTAGTTGAGCTGCTAACCTGTGACTTCGGGTGCTGCTTTCTTATCCAAGTAATACTTGGAGAAGTAATATTCTTCTGCCCAGGATTTTGGGAGGTGGCACACAACGACCTTATAAACTGTGGAGAAAGATCCCTGGGTAAGACACCCCAGAGGAATAATGAATTTGGCTTCTGATCCGTGACTCTAATCCTGGAGACAGAGTTTTGAGCTGATTCTTGCAGGCTTCACTAGGCTCCACTCTGATGTACAATGCTGTCATTCTTGAGGGTTTTTATGCAAGAAGCTCCAAAACCTCAGTAACTCACTAAATAGGCATCAAAGTGCTTTGAGAGGCTGGATCAAGTGTCCTGTGTACAAAATACGTAATTATTGTATTGGTTCTGACTTGGGGCTCCTCATGGTGTGCCAAGAATATCAGTAGCTGTGTTTTTCTGTCAAGCTGCTAAAAACTGCTTTTCCCCCCCTCTTTTAGGTGTTTGTTTGAATACATGGAAGAAGATGACAAGTGTGCATGGATGATTTTACGTAATTAACACCTGCTAGATTTGCAAAAGGCAATTATCGCTGTGAAGTGTTTACATTGATTTATGGGAGGAAGGTTGCCCAAGAGAGGGATGCTGATAATATCAACACAGTGGATTAAATGCACATTTACACCTTTATTGACATATAAATTATCCGTGCCAGGAATGCACTGAAAAGGCTGCTGATTGAGCAATAATGTGGCACAAGCTACTGGGTTTGGATTCAGCTCTGTCATCCTTCTGTAAGGCACGTAAATGGAAACCTTCATCTGAGCTGCAATAGGATATAGAGGCTCACGGAATGGCTGCTTGTTAAAGATACTGAGCAGTGATGGCAAACAAGAATTTAGAAGGATGATAAAAAACCCGGACGAGTTTTGAAGGAATTCTCTTGCCTTTTTGAAATTATTTTTAGATTTTTGTTGTTCGTACTATGGATTTTTAGGGAAAGCTTAAAGAGGCCGGAAGAGTCTTTGTAGCTGGGAAATGGAACCTGGCTCTGAATCCAGCCAACATCAGAAAAGAAAGCCTGTGACACATGGACTGGAAGATCAAAAAAGGGTAAGTGACAAAAGGCAGAAAGCACTTTCGGCTTAAATTGCTGGATGAGATACAAGTGGCAGAAGAGCTCCTTATAACTCTTTTATCAATTGCAGTTGCTGCTTGCGATGCTTCACCAGCTGTAGGTCTCTTCTCCTGATTATACATTAAAAAGAAGTTTGTTGTTCTCTTCAGGCTTGTTGCAGTCCATGGAGGAAAGAGCTGAGAGAAGGGAAAATGGTAATTTGAGTGAAATAAGGGAAGAATCCACAGTTTGGACAGTTGTTGATGAAGAGACGTGCAGTATGAATGAGATACACTGAATCCAGTCAGATTAGTGATTTATTATAACTTCAACTTTTTAATTGATATCATTAAAGAGATTAAAAATTGTTTTCTTGAGATTTGATGAATAAATTTGCTGAAAATATTGCATGCTTGTTGGTATCCTCATCATCTTGATGGTAACATTGACGTTTTGCGGTAGTTTCTAGATGTGGTTTTGGCTTGAAACAAACCAACGTGTGCAGTGAAACATGGTTAGTGTCAGCTGGCGGCCCTTATTTTGTGGAAGCTCTCTGTGTCAAGGTAGTTTTGTTATTATTTAATACTAATGGATTGGTGTATTACTTGGCACCAGTCAAGCAAACTGTAAACCTCTACGTGTTTCTACCGTGTAAATCATCGAGATTGTTTTCCACACAGATTTGATCGGTGATAGAAAGCGCTGTGTTCAGCTTTGTGCGGAGAGCTCCTTTTTCCTGTAGCTTTCACATATGATTTTTATTTCAGTTGAAAAGTGAGTTGGAAAAAAAATTGACCGTCAGCTATTATTTTGCTGTTCAACAGCGCTATCTAATTTTGGAGAGAGGGAGATTTGTGTCACAATTTCATTGAGTTTGCTGAAGAATAAAAGTGGTTTTGCTGTCACCCTATTAGAAATCTAAGCTGCCTGGAAAACTTGCAGAAATTGGATAAAATGCAGCTGTTTCCTCAGAGGGAAATGACATTTAGAGAACATTTATTTGGGGACCCAGCTAGAAGTCCTAAATGTATTGTAATTGCACCAAGCGTGATCTATTAACTGATAAGCTGCCAAGGTCTTCTACTTTTTTCAAGGAAGTCTTTTGGGGCTGAAGTAAATCGATAAAGATTGAAACAAAATCCTCCTATTGACTTAATTTCTGGAGACTGGTGGTGCACTTTTTTCTCCTGAAGTATCCAATGTTATAGTGCGTATCGAGTATGATGGGAAAAGCATTTGGGACCCATGACACCAAAGCATACTATAATTGTTCTGATGCACCAAAATTAATATGCAATTATGTCTGTGTCTCCTTGTGATAGGTATAGAAGCCTACATCTCCCATCTGCTCCTGGCTCTGGGTATTTGGCGCACATGTAGTGAGGGGCCTCTGAATGTATAATATAACCCCAAGTGAGGCTCAGTGGCAGCTGGGATAACATCAATTGGTCATGCTTTGCTGACATTCATTTTAACTTGAACTCTAGCCGTCATGGAGATTATTAAATTTATAATGATATATGTAAGATCCATTTTAATGACTCTGCATGCTTGGGTGATCTCGTTCACTTCTGTTTGCAAAACAAGTCTTAATAGAGTATTACATTTCATTTCCTATAGAATTTTCCAGGGGAAGGTTACTGACGAGAGCTTTGCTTAGACTTATGTTTACTGGGAAAAATCAGTTTGGAATAAAAGCGTGGATGTGATTCAGTTGTTATTGTTGAGTTGAACAGTAATATAAGCTTTGGTGTTCTTAAGCTTAAAATTCTGTGATTTCTGATTGGGAGAAGTGGGTGTGTGATCAAGGGCTGTTAAAATTAATCATCAGTAGACACTTCTTTTATTGGAAACGAGGCTTGTGCTAGAAGAAATAAGACCAAGCTCATTTTCATTTGGGCGAGTGCATTTTCCTTTTATAAAAATATCTTTTATGGACATAAAATCAGCTGTTGTTTAGTTCTTTTTAATCAATAAGGAATCAGTGTGTATGTGTTCACTATCAATGATACATCTGCCACGTCTTGCCCAAGTAAAATAACAGAAAGCTAGGTTTGTGTTTCTGCTGTAGAAATAAAGCTTAATTTGCTTCCCCCCCCACCCCGCTTCTTTGGTAAGTATATTTCTAGGTATCTACTTAATAGCTGTATTGATTAAAGCAAGACAAGATTTAGTAGCTATGTTTATTTTTTTAGTGGTATGAGGTTTTGCCTTTTGTATTTTGGCTGATCTTCAAGAGCTGGAAACTGGGCTGTGTCTGACATTGCTGAAATCAGTAGAAGCAGGTTCTTTTCACTCATCACTGTATCAGCTTTCCAGGCTGGATTTTAGAGGACTCTTAGTATTAGTCTTCAGGATAGCATCATGTCTATCTGCATAACTTATGTTGTCTGTAGTGGGAATTACAGGGCCAGATTCTATGCAACTTGTAATATACGGGCAAAGAATTTGATCAGGTTTAACAACCACGTAAGTGGAGCAACTGAAGGTAGTGGGATTGCTAACATGAATACTGATATGACTAGAGTGAGCTGGCTTTATGCTGATACATGACCTCGGCAACAAATTCTTTAAATATAAGAGTCATATAGGTGATATTATAAACTTCTTGTGTGTAGGTTATTGTTTTGATACCAAAAATGGATGATTGCTCGTTACCAGTAGAGGAAATCACTGTAAAGCAGGTGAAAACTGCTGCTGAAAAAAATCCATTTAGGTATATTTCAATCATCTGCTCATGAAAAATTTAGTAGTGCCCTGCGTTATGATTAAATGAATTTTCTGCTGATGAGTGAAATGGGATTTTTCTTTGGTTGACTTGGGTACTTCATTCCCACTCTTTCTGATTTCTCATTCAGATTAGTAGCTCTAAGTTAGTGGGATGTGGTAAAGAAACTTGTACGAGTAATAGTGGCAGAAAGGACTTCTGTTCTGCCTGAAGGAACCTTCTTTGACTGAAAAATGACTGAAATATAAGTGTGAAATGAATTTAGACTTTGGAAGGATCTCTGTAAATGTGTACTTTATGCGTGCTCTGTCGCCCAACTAAATTTTTGGCTCTAATAAAACTGAAAATTGCAATATAAGCAGAGATCTGAGTGTGTCTGCCTTGGGCATTGGGCTGGTAGGTTTTAGGAAGGACTGTCTTTATCACCAGCAGGTCAGAAAGCAGCATGCTAGTACTGCATCTCATAGGGATTATAGGTGGTTTGTTGCTTTTGTGTGTAGGTTTTTTGACTGCAGACAAATTGTCACCCTGGTCTTTGAAGTGTTTGCTCAAGCCACCCTGGCCACGCTCCCACAGATGCTGAGAGCATCTGACACTGGATGTTATAAAGCCAAACTATAGATGGTTGTCCAGCAGTTGGTTTGTTTGGGTTTTTTTCCCCCTTTTTCAACACAATAGCAGACTTCCTCATCTCTCTTTTTGAAAGCTGAATGTGTGAGTTGCAGTTTTATAGTGTTAAAAGCAGACTAACACTTTTTTTTGTGGGGTGTCTTCTCTCTTGACTTGTTTTCATTGAAACAGTCGTTGTGATACACGTGACTGAAGCTGCAGACTACAGCATTCTTTGGGTTTTGTTACCTTTTTCCTTGGTTATTATTGATATACTTCAGATTTGCTTGAGCGTGCTTTGCTGCTACCTTTCTATCAAAGTCAGTTTAAAGAACTTAAGTGGTCTCACATGTATTGACCCTCTCATACTGAGAACTTGTGTTGTTTAAAGTAGGGTAGTGTTGGCTGAGTACTGTATTTATTAGTAGATTTTTGTGCTAAGACATTAATGCAGTGCTGTACTGTTGAGTGAGTGTGAAAGCAGTCAAGTATAACCACATAAATTGCAGTAAGGCTTACCTTACGAAATTACAGCAAGCTGCTGTGTTGTGTTTTCATTACGTAATTAACTGGGCTTTTATGGGAAAACAAATGCAATCAAAATCCATAGAGGAAAAGAACTGAGAAAGTGGCATAAAAACAATAACCTCCTTCATTTTGCAAATATATCAAACCTTCTGTAAACATAACAATCTCTGTAAGATTTTAGTGCCTACCTATAGAGTTTATGCTCTTATTCTTGTAATTAAGATTATTAATAAATCTACTTTAAACCTGTTATTCACAGAATCAGGTTTGGGAGACTTTTAGTTACATGCATGGGCCTTGGTGATCTGTCCAGGGCTTGGTTTCTGATTTAAGATCCTGAGTTTTCTGCTTTTAAGATGCTCCTAAACCCCATTTTGTGGGTGTCCTGTCTGTGACTGTTTAAAACCATTCTTTGTTAAGAAATTGGCTTAAAAAAGTAAGTAGCGCTCTTCATTTCAGTGATACAGATTTGAACCTTGACGGTTGTTACAAGGTATCCTGTGCTTATTTTTCTTCTATTTTATGTTGGAAGTTCTTTCTGTAGTGGTTTTAATGAGAGCAATGTAAGAGAGTGATTTTGTTATTGCCAGTCCTCTCCCAGTCTTACTCCGGTCTCAAAGAACTTTCCTGGATGAAGAAACAGGGCTAGCTAGGATTGCAAAAAATATTTATGTAAGGTAAACAGCAAATCACGTCTGAACTGACGTCTGTATTGATTAAAGCAAGACAAGGAGTTAGTTTTGCAAACCTGTTAGAATTAGAGGGTGATAACTTTCCAACTTGTGTAAATTTACAGTAGGATGTGGTACAAGGGGTCTCTGGTGACGTAGAACAAAGATTAGTCTGTGCGCTTGTCGTGTAGCCTTGTCGAGAACTGACTCGAGTGTAGTACTGCCAGTTGTTCATCTTATTGCCTTGTCCTTTTTCCCTGAGTCTGTGTTACTGTAAAATGAAAAAACCTTGAGTGTGATTTCTTGTTGTCTTCTACTTGCATAAATTGTTGGGGTTTACCTGTGTTTTGCTGCGTTGAAGTGAGTAAACTGTATGCAGCAGATGTACACATGCTGTGACTTTTTAAGCATATAGATATATGGCTCCTAAAAGAAACAGATGGAATCTGTTTGAAATTCCAGTGTAGGTGTATTGGCATGTTTCTATCCTCTCTTGGACTGAGAATGCTGAATTCAACTGGATTTGTACAGGCGGTGTGCTGGATTGCTTCTGTTCCTGTTGGTGGTTGCCTTATCATTAAACCTTTTGAGCTCTTCTGTGGCTGTGCAGGTAGCTTTTTGTACCTGGTGTTCAGTGATCCAAGTGAAAAACGAAAATCTAACTTAATTTCAAATGGAACTGAAAATTTATGTTCAGGGATTAGCAGTGTTGGCATTCAAAGCTTGAAAAACAAGACCGTTTACAACAGAACTGCAAATCTGGATGGGACAGCAGCGACTTCCACTTTTTTGCAATGTCAGAACTTATTAAATCTTCTCTACTGGGTGTGATTATTTTTTTTTTTTTTGAATTCAGTTATTAAAATTCTGTATCCTTCTTCCAAACAACAGTCTCTGAAGAAATCCATCCCAAGGTATCCTAGATTATGTCTGTTCTGTGCTATCATCTGAAGGGGGGACCTCAGTGCAGAAAACTGTTCAAATCTAATCTTTGCCTGACCTGAACTGGCTATGTCGTATTAGTCAGTTGTTTATATTGTTAGGTTGTCCAGTTTCAGTTAAATGACATGTACTTTGGAGTAAATCTTGCTTTCAAAAGTTGATCTGTGTTGGATTATTCCTGAGTAGATGTAGTGGCATGTTTCTGTCCTCCTCTCTTGGACTGAAAATGCTGAATTCAACTCTCCAAGTCATTCTGGCTGATCCAACACAACAAGTTTTATTGAGCAAGAAGGAAATAATGAACAAGAAGTCCTGTAGTCATTGAGTCACCTCTATCTTTTCTGCATCTCAAGTGAAGTTTGTTATCTTGGAAATAAACTCCTTAGTCAAGACAAAATTATCTGTAGTTCTGAGGATGGGAAAAATACTCGTGTGTAAGCACAGCAGTACTGCAAGACAAATCATTTGGGTGTGCTTCAAAAATTATGAACTTGAGAATGGGTTTGAGTCACGAAGGACAGTATTGGCTTTCCTCGTCATCATCAGCTTAAAGCTTCTGTTAAAGGGAGGGATTAAAGCCGTTAGGGAGGTGCGAGCAAACAGCTGTTGAGATTCATACGCAGTCACAACACAAGTAGCAGTTGTTTATTAATGGTATAATTGCAAGGGAAGCATTATGCTATCAAGGATAGGATGCTGTAAGTGGCTGGTAAAAACATTTGCAATACCTTTCATAAAGTTGCTGATGGCACTGTTTTAGCAGAAAGTCCTGGATACTTATCTTAACCAAAAACAGAGCATAAGGGTTAATTAAATTATGTTCAGAGGAGCCTGACACCATCCCCACCCCCAATGAACACACAGTAAAGCAGAAAAGTTCATCATAATTATACTTCTAGGTTTATTCCAGAATACTGGAAAGTATGACTCTGAAAATGTTTGTATGGAAGAGTAAACACTGATGTGATTTAAAGTGGAACTGCACAAAATGAGGTAGAAATGGTATCTGTATGCTGAAACTGTGTTGGACAATATAGGAATAGGTCATTTCCAGTCCCAAAGGAGTGAAGGTTAATGCTGATGAGTACTTTATGAGACAACGCTAATGCTGCTCTTGCCTGCAAGAACTTCCCTACTTGCGTGTATGTATCTACATAGCATCTTGTTTTAAATTGGCTTTTTTCCCCCTCTTCTCTGATGGGAGATTAAGAATACGTGGGTCTGATCCACTCAGACAAATCCCACTCAGTCTCTCTGTTGTGCTGTACTGCCTGTGGCACTGATCGATATCTGATGTTTCAGAGCTGGAGAGAAACCCAGTAACATGATGCATCATCTGGTTGTGTCTTGCGCAGGGAAGAAATCCAGCCCTTCCTCCATCTGCTGCTAACAATGAGCTTTAAACCCTAAGGCATTAGATATGATTATTATTCTTCTCTTGGGTGGTTGTGAGTATTAATGGTCATAAATTAGCTGGGCTATTTTATAAACCAGCCAAGCACCTTGATTTCTGTGGAGAATCTCCAGTCAGCAGTGGATTGTGTGGTGAGGTGGTGTTCTGCGTGGAATATCTTCTCTAGTTGGCTTTGGGGTCCGTTGCTGGGGTTGGTGAACAGGAGCGTGGGTGAAGAGTGAAGAGTCTGAGGCTGGACTCAGTGCTGCAGCCGTCTGTCAGTGCATTAGTGAGCCTCTACGTGAGTTCTACACATCCTGGGCTATAAATCAGAATTTGATGGCTGGGATCCTAACAGCTTCATCCATCTAATTTTAGAGATAATGAAACCAAAAGGCTCAAGTAGTAAATCCAGGTAGCACAGTATATCTTCTTTACAGTATAATGAACGCTTGATTCAAAATAAAGTGAATTTCTGATGTCAAAAAGGAAAAGCCTGCTGCTACATTTATCTTAAACATGGGTTATTCGATGCTATGGAGAACTGCCTGCCTAATAAGAGATTTTATTCTATTGCTGGTTAGATTGTAAAAAAAAAAATTAAAAAAAAAATTCTGTCTTGTCAGATTCCAGAGTGTTCATGGAAACCTTTCTCCAGCTGTGAAATGCACCTCATCTGTCCTTCCCTTTTACAGTGATTTAGCTGAAATGCTGCATTTCCCCTCGTTCTTTCTGTGATTGATAGGTAGCAAAACTGTTTTCTCTGCCACAGGATGCATTTTCCCTGATGCATGACTTCAGAAGCCAGCCCGCTCCTGCAGTCCTTAGACACAGGAACGGTCCAGCATAAATTACTGAATTTCTAATGACTCTGTGTTGCAAAAATTAGTCCAATGTGGTTTTGTTCGTTTAATAGGACAGGGGTCTCTCAGTCTGTTACATAAAAGGTACAAGTAGGTAAACATTCGAGGCTGCAGTTTTAATTATTTCTTTATAAAGCAAGTGTGACTTTCAGATAATACACACTAGAACTCATTAGCGTGGTGTTACCTGCACACCTCTTAAGAAAAATGTTCATTATTATGCAAATAGATAGCCCCTGGCTTTGAAGTAATTGTCATATGGAATAATGCGTGGGCCATGATATTAAACTCTTCGAAACCTAAATAGCTGGGAAATTCATATTGGACAGTCAGATATTGCCTGTCATGATGTCTGTGCCTGGAAGCAAATTTGATATCCTTGTGGTCCACTATCTGTTTTGATATTCCTGGTGAAGGGAGTGGTAGGAAAGGGAATGGGAAGGAGTGTAAAGGAAATAGTCTCTCTGATAACACTGACTTATTTACTAATTTTAGGGCATATTGCAAAGCGAAGCTTACCTCAGGGGCCTTTCAGAAAGGGAGGCATTAGGGAGAGGCAGACACGCATTTGTCAGTATTTATTTTCAGGCAGTGAGTGTTAGGGATTTTTTTTCTGGTTGATTATAGTCTAGTTTGACAGATGTGGTATAGATTTATTTATGCTTGCATACTACAGCAATTTGTAACAACTTTAAGGAACAATTATTAGTGACAACTTCCAGTAGCAGTAAAGCCGTAGTATATTCTTTGACAAAGAAATTAGATTTCTATATTATGGTGTAGATCCAGTACTACAGACAACTTAAAGCATATTTACAGATGCAGTTAGTGAGCTGATAATAGGTTTCAGAGCAGATGAAGGAGGTTTTACTGAGTGTGAGAAATGTGTGTGTTTCCTAGGTCTTTGAAAAGCATCATATGTCTGTCTATGCTTTCAACTTCATCTATTATTTTCAAAGGATTGTGAAAAGGAACACTTAGAATGTAACAAAACCTGGTAGTAGAACAGATGCGTTAGAGATGAAAGCTGACAGTTTCTTTGGAAATTGTTTAAGATTATGTTGGTGTGACTCTAAAATAACTGGTGGGAGACTGGTGGACTAAGTTATCTTAACTTATTCTGCCCTTGTAGTGGGGTATCTCACTATTCTTTGTTTTCTAGATTGAGTCATAATTTCCCTTTTCTTTGTGGAGGAAACCAGAAGTTAGTACATTAGAGTTTCTTGCCTTTTCTTGCCCTGAGCTTTTTGCCCTCCAGGCAGTTCACTCTTTATTTATGCTCTTTTTCTGGCTACGCAAAGTAACCCAGAGGTGGAAAGTGACAGAGGACCCTGGCTTGAAGTAGAGGTGGCATGTGTGTAGCATTGCAGGGGAGATGCAGCCAGTGGAGATGCCTCTTGTCCTATTCCTCAGGAGCTAACTGCTGTTTCTGATGGGAACCAGACCTGTCTTCAGAAGTCTACTGAGAGGCTCCTGGAACATACCCATGGCTGTAAAAGTCACTGAGAGGATAGTCTTTCATTTTTTTTCTTTCACAGAAGGCTGTCATTCATCCTTTAGAAAGGAATGAGCCAGCTTACAAATTAGCCAGTCCTTGCAGCATTAGGAAAAAATAGCACGGTATTGAAGACTGTGATTCCTTTTCTTGCTAACAGAATATGATGCGTGGATGTCTCTTGAGGCTATCACACATTGATGGTAATAAATATGTACTCAGACTTGTGTAGAGCTATTTTTTCAGTGTTCTGCACTAAAAAAAAAAAGAGGAGTTATATTCAAGGGAGCTGGGAGGCAGGGGAGTAGCTTCTAAGATCTGATAATAGAGTAAGTTGAGAAATCGATAGAGACAAGGTAAGCTTGTTATGAAAAACCTCATTTTTAGGTGGAAAACTAGAACTCTGAGTGCTGCGAGCGCTCAGCTTGCAGTTTATTTTCCGAAGTCTTTCAGTTCTTCATTGTGATGACAGCAGCAACCATCAGATCTTCAATAACTCGGGGGATTTGTTTTGGGTAAACAACATGCATCTGAGATGACTATGCCAAAAATGTAACAAGGAAGATGGAATTGCCTATGTTACTTGGGTGTCTTCCTTTGAAATTTTGCTATTTAAATGACTCATTATCTTCTTTGATTTTTTTTCTATGATGTCAAACAAGATAATGAATTTAAACGTCTTGTATTTAGTACTGATATTCAAAATTTCTAAGCAAATCCTGTGAATGCAGTAGAAATAGGAGAGGTTAGAACTTAGAGACATCCCAGAACGGCTGGACTTTGAAGAAAGAAAGTTGGATTGCTGTTAAATTTTCTGTGCAATGGGCAGGAACTGGGCTTCAGTTCCATTATTGTCCCATTGGTCCACAATATGAACGTTAAAACAGACAAACAAAACCAAGGCAGTGTTAGTTCAGTTATTGAAAGAACAATGTCCTTTCCCTATCAGCCTTAATCAAAATCAATATAAGATATTAAAATGAGTGAAAGTCACATCATCTGTCTGTTACTTGCATAGCATAGTGCTTTACTGTTATTTAATGATAGTTCACTTCTTAGTGAATGGGAAAAGCATCACCAAACACTAGAAGAGATCTTTGAAACTTTTATTTTTTTTGAAGGTTCTAAGTATTTACTGCACTCCATTGTTGTGAAAAGTGTGTTAATCTTGTGTGCTGTTTTTTTTTTTTTTTTTTTAATTTACCTTCCAGACCTGCATCATTTCACTTAATATGCTGACTTCTGGAGCTCAAGCTCAGCAGTAGCAGTAGCCTGTCTTCAAACTCCTTTTCCTTTAAGATGCTTGACTAAATAAAAGGAAGATTAGTTACAGTATGTATGTGTCAGGACTGGAATGAAATCTTCATAAATATTTATCAGGTAGGAAAAATAAATACACGGATGCATCTTTTTAAAACTCAAATGATTTGGCATAATAGACCAGCTGGCAGGAGATGAAAGTTGAGTATGGGGGAGGTTTTTCACCTGGTATAAACTAGGTATGAACTTCGAATGCAGTACAGCACACTGAAGTGCTAAAATAGATGGACAGACAAGGATCTTCCAAGAAGATAGGCAGGTGCTTGCTTTTGCAAGAGACTCACACTTGAAATCTTGCTGGTAGGTGGTCTAATGTCGTTCATTGTGTTCACAGTAGCTGAATCTGAAGTGAGGGTTCTTAATGCGTTGACAGAATCAAAAAGAGTCAGAAGATACATACTGCATAATGACAGTGTCATAACTGTTGCTGGGGAGGCAATCTAGTTGACAGATAAGGTGTCAAATCTACATAGTTTTCTCTGCTCTCCTGGCCTACAAGATGTTTTTGTAGGGGAGTTCGTAAGACAGCGTGAAAGACTTGTTCCTCTTGGTCTTTTCTATCTATAGCATAGGGTAATATTCACTTTGCAAAGTATTTTGGGACCTCTAAGTGACAGACTTGAGTGATGTTAGCAGAAAATTCAGGCTTCTTAACATACATTGTAATCAATAATAGTACAAACACAATGTCTTCTTGATAGCCTTCTGTAGTTATCTGTCTTTATCTGACTTGCAGCTAATGTATTTTCAGCTTGTAGCTTTTAGAATTTTCTGTGTGTATAAGCATATCTCATCATGAAGCAGAATTTTACTTTCTGGTAATTAGAAATAATAGGAAAGATGTAGCTCTTCAGGAGCAGCACATCAAGTGCTGAAGTGTAAAAGCAGAACCTAGTTCCCTTGTGCACTGCATGGTTATCACAGGATCTGAATTGCAAGTGCCACAGTAGGGGTGAAGTAGCTGACCCATCCAGTGTACATTCAGATAGCCAGAGGCGTCTCTGGAGCTTTGCTAAAAAGTTCAAACAAACTTATTCCCCTTGGACTAAGATAATTTTTTGGAAAGGGCATTATTTTCAAATAAATCTTGTCGGCCCCTTCTGGCCTTTAGGCAAGGTGGCTCCAAGGTTCTTGGTTGATCTCAGGATCAGGAAGAATGAGAAGGTGATGGGGGATGGGAAGATGGAGGAGAATGGTGGCTTGTTGTTGCTTTTCTTCTCGTTTTTGGTTTGGTTTTATTGTTTCTCTTTGTTGCTAAAAGCAAAATGGAAATTGGAAATGGATAATCTTAGCGGATGATGAGAAAGACTCGTTCTAGCCTTGCAGCCTGCAACACAAAAGCAAGAATAATTAAAGCACTCGCCTCATTCGAGGAAATTAGCTTAAAAATTAAAGTATATACTTATCCTTATTTCTAAAACAAACAAAAATAATTCTTACATAATCTGTAAATGGCTGCTGGTGTTCCGTAGGTGGCTCTTGTGTATTGAAGTACAGACGGTTCCTGTCTGTACAAGTTGTGTGGTCTGGAAGTAGCAGCTGGGCGATGGATGTGGGGAGGGCAGCATCACACAGAACCAGTGGGCTGTGCGGAAGCGAAGGCGAGCGCCCTTTTGCACTGCTCCATGCTCCTGGGGAGCAGGGACACCACAAGAGCTTTTTCTCATCTGCATCAGTTATACACATGGCCAAAGATGATGGAACAGTAACTGCTCTCCTTCTCTTCTCTCTTCCTTTCTGTTTCTTCTGCCTTAGGGTGCTGTATCATGACTAATAACGTTTGCTATGCAATAAAAGGTAGTTGACTATGAAGTGCAGAACAACAACTTTATGATGAAGGCTTTGTTTGAGATGTTTTGAATGTCTCCTGAAGTAAACCAATTAATGCCTGTGTAAACCAATGCTAATTAGCTTGTCTTACTAGTTGTCTTCAATATAAACCTCTAATTTCTGGGCCCCTCACCACAAGAAGGATGTTGAGGCTCTGGAGCGAGTCCAGAGAAGAGCAACAAAGCTGGTGAGGGGGCTGGAGAGCAGGTCTTATGAGGAGCGGCTGAGAGAGCTGGGGTTGTTTAGCCTGGAGAAGAGGAGGCTGAGGGGAGACCTCATTGCTCTCTACAACTACCTGAAAGGAGGTTGTAGAGAGGAGGGTGCTGGCCTCTTCTCCCAAGTGACAGGGGACAGGACGAGAGGGAATGGCCTCAAGCTCCACCAGGGGAGGTTTAGGCTGGACATTAGGAAAAAGTTTTTCACAGAAATGGTGATTGGGCACTGGAACAGGCTGCCCAGGGAGGTGGTTGATTCACCTTCCCTGGAGGTGTTTAAGGCACGGGTGGACGAGGTGCTGAGGGACATGGTTTAGTGATTGATAGGAATGGTTGGACTCGATGATCCGGTGGGTCTCTTCCAACCTGGTTATTCTATGATTCTATGATTCTAATTTATTCCATAAATTCATAATTTTGGTTGGAGGAGTAGCGTAAGGCTATCTCGCATCCTGCCTCTGTGCGCTGCAGCAGTGGTTGTGATTGCAGCTTCTGTAGGAAGCCTTTTCAGTAGGTGTACTTCAAATATTGAGAGCAGAGAGAAGTTATGGGTTTGGGGTTTTTTTGCTGTTAATCTTGTCTGAGTGGGAGAGTCTAAGCTAGGGAATGGTTAGAAGAGGACAGTCTCTCCTCTTTCTCAGCCCTAGCGCACTGTAGTTAATGCTGTAGATGTTTTACTGTGCTTAGCTGGTAGTTCATCAGGGTTGCTTCTGTTCCTGGGGTCCTGGGAAACCAGTCAAGAGTCAGCGCTTTCCCTAAGCAGAGGACAAGAGAAATTGCCCCTTTGTCCTTGCCACAGTACGTTTGGAATTCAGAAAGACGACCCCCATCCGTAATGAACCTCAGTACACACTATTAACAACCTCAGGCTGCACAAAGTGCTCCGGAGGGTATTGTAAGTCTGCCCTAGCTGACCAGTCTGGGCAGTGCCATTTGAGAATAGAGGCAATACAAAGACTGTTAGTGTGGTCCTTGGAGGATACTACAGGATATCATTATGTTTCTTAAAGCCCGCACATGTTTTTAGGAAACATAAAGCATTTCCAGATATCATGTCCAAATTCTTTTGGGAGTTTAGAATGACTGATCTTCTACAGGAAGAAATTAGTATGCTGAAATTATTCTATTGCAAATCAACTCCTATGATGAACTTTAATGATATATTTTGTTGCCAGTTAGGATCAGCAATCCAGAGTGCTTTTTATGTTATTACAGGTAATTTCTATTCTTATATCCATTTCTACTGAACTAAAATATTGAATCCAACTTAGAATACATTTTGTGGCATATAAATAATGAGAACAGTCAATCTTGATTTCTATTTAATGACTGGATGAAGACTGTTTTTGTTTGTAATACAGTATCTTCTTGCACATAGTGTCAAAGATAATATAGAATATTGAGTGTCTAATAGCTTCTTTTCGTCCTTAACACTTGAGAGAGAAACATGACCATGCACTTCAGAAAATAATTCAAAATCAGGTTTTAGACTCCCATATCTTAACTATTGCATGTCTACAGTCCAAGCACGTCAGTCATCATGCGTTGCCACATATGCTGTGTTAATGGAGAACATCACACAGTTAAACCCTTTTGAATTCAAGGCTTTCATGAGGCTGATCTAGGCAGTATGTCAGATGCTTGAGTGTTGAACTTTGGAAGCAAAAAACTATTCATAACCATTGATGATAACTTAATATCCGTGTCTTTTTTTTCCTTTGGCCACCTGCCCAGATCCCGTAATGATCAGTAGTTATCTTTGCAACCTTTCACATTGTTGACAGTGATTAATAACGTGTTGTGCACACTTCCATTGCATCAAATACCAATTTTTTGGGTAATGGGAAAAGAATATCTAATTAAGGAACTAATGTAATTCACTTCACGCGTTCTAATTTAAGTATTGCTTTTGGAAAAGCAAGGATACAAGTAGAAGTTTATAGTATGATTTTTATGTCATTATGGGCATAGAGTATTAGATTAAGTTCATTTTTATCGGTTTCTCAGTGTATAGTGTCAGAAATATGAGTATATGAACCCAGCATATTTTTAAAGGATTTTACTGCGAGAAAGTAAGTCTTTTAAATCACTCTGCATCATATATCCTTTTTAATGTTAAATCGTAAAATGATAAAGATACCAAATGCCTGTAAAAATGAGATGACTGCAGCTCAAAAATCTTGAACTGCTTGAAATCTCCGATGTTTGCACTGATAAGCACCCAACACGAGATACGGCTTTCTCAGTAAGAAGTGTAAACCCGATGATTGGAAATTAAAAGATAGATACTATTCTCATACTTGGGTGACTTTTATGTAATTGCTCTCCTTCAGTTGCCATAATTTCTTTACTGATGGCATTTAACCTGGAGCTTAACTTCTTTCTTTCTAATAGTACTGACGCAGATTGCATCTTAGTGTATCTCCTCAAGAGAAACTGAGCTGTAAGTTAGGTCACCTCTGCTGATTTTCTACGTGAGTTTTTTCTGAAGTGGCATCAGCAGTAGCTGTTGTACTGTTTGTGTAATTGTCTTTTAAACTTCTTCACCCTTCAGGAGTCAAGGTTTTCTGGTTTTGTTTTTTGGGGTTTTTTTTTATGCTATTACAGCTGCACTATTTAATAATGCAGAGCCCATAGTTATTCCATGATGTAGTTAATATCTATGTGTATACATTTAATTTCTATTCATGTGGCTAAGGCCTGATGTATTTAACGGGTATTCTTTCTGGTTTGTGTCATGGATACTTCATTAACCATGTTGAATTATGCCATAAACATTTGCAGGAGCCTAGTCTTTGTAGTCCTTCTCTGTGGGGAATTTGTATGGAAATTGAGGGGGGATCTGAGTGTAGAAAAGCTGCTTGAGTGGGCATCATCTGCTCTTTCAGGCAGGCGAGCTTAAGTGGTAGAATATATATTTAACTGCTAATGTACTGTTAGGGCAATCAAGGGGATGATTCCTTTGGTGATGTAAGTGGTTAGCAGGGAGGGGGATATCTCTTCGCTCAGGAGTAGTGGAGATTTTTATCCAGAAAAGCTCTGGATAAAAGCAGGAGCCAACAGAGAAACTGCAGGAATACTTCAAAAAACTAAATAATGTGGGATGCTAATGGGAAGGATGCACTCTCAATGAAAGAGGATTGTGGCTGCATAAAAAACTTTAGTTTGTTCCTTCCTCTTAAGTGTTTTGAGCCTATTACGAATATTGAACTAAAGGTGACATGTTCTAAAAGTTTTTTCTAAAGTTGATGTATATGGAGATATCTGCTTATGTAGGGCTACAGGAACAAAGGAAATCGGTTTTGAAAATTAATTAAAACAAAATTTACACCACAGTGGCAGCCTTTATACAATGAAATACCAACAACAAGGAAGAATGATATCAATTTGCTCCATTTTCTCACTGCAGCCGTGGAAAGGAAAGGTTGTTGGATGACAAATCTTGTGCCACATGGAAAGAAAACACAATTGGAACAGGTTAGTTTTGCAGACGCACGATAACAGCAGAGAAACAAAACTGTGGCATTGCTAAAAATGCTACAAATTGTTATTTACTCTTACACTGACTGGCTCTGATGTATATTTCAAAACTTTACACACAAGGAGAATGAAAACCTCTATTAAACTGTTGAATGGTAAACTGTAACAGTTTGCATCTTTGAAATTTGTTACATCCCACAACTTTCATCTTTGTGTTTGTCTAAATAGGTGGTTAAGATCTCCAGGACAGGGACTCCCACTACTTCTTAGTGTAATGGTAAATGGCAAACTTAAATCATAAATAAAAGCAGTCGTTTTCCCTGGATCTTTCTGTCCGTAAAGATGCACTAATGTTTTTGTAGCAGTAATTGTCTCGGTTCCTTCCTTCTGCGTTGAGGCAATGAAACTGAGAAGCAAGAGGCTTGGCGCAGAGCACCTCTGTGATGACTTGCTGTATTTCTGGCTGTACTCTCTCCAGTTTTCTGGATGAGGTACCTCAGGTGTGTTTATACTGCACTACCTCAATGGTCCATCCAGGATTGAGGAATGAAGCACAGTAACTACTGAAAGGCATGGAAAAAGCAGAGGAATTGCTGTTTTAGTTGATTTTCAGTGGGGGGAAGGGGTTTGGAGTCTTTTTTTCCTAATCTAATTTGCATTTTACTTGAGGCTGCCAGTGGTGATATTAAGGCCTGTGTTATTTCCCTGGGTACTTGGAATTCATATGTCGGAGTTAGACTCTTCCTGTTCTGCCTTAAGTTTTCCTGTGTGATCAATAGAAGAATTTTCTATTTAACAAAAGTCAGGTCTTGTGGTTATGCTAATACACTCTATAGAAAAACGGATTTTCTCATCTGAGTCCTTGCATAAGGGGCTTTATTTTGCTCTTTGTTCTTTTTAAACTTGTACTTGAAGTATCCTTGCCCTTTTAGACCCAGGCTAAGATCCTAAAATATGCAAAGAGAATACTGAGGAAAAGGACTTGGTAGTGCTGGTCTACAGCTGGCTGAATGGGAACCTGCAGTGTGCCCAGGTGCCAACAGCATCTTGGCTTCTATCAAAGTTGGTGTGACCAGGAGGAGCAGGGGTGTGATCATGCCACTATATTCAATGCTGGTGAGGTCTCATCTTGAACACTGTGTTCATTTTTGGACCCTTCAGTACAAGGAAGTTACTGAGCTGCTGGAGTGTATCCTGAGGATAGCAATGAAGGGTCTGGAGCACAAGTCTTATGAGGAGTGGCTGAGGGAACTGGGATTGTTTAGCCTAGAGAAGAGGAGGCTGAGGGTCAACGTTATTGCTTTCTACAACTACCTAAAAGGAGATTGGAGCCAGGCAATTGCTGGTCTCTTTTCCTAAGTAACAAGTGATAGAATGCAAGAAAATGGCCTCAAGTTGCACCGGGACAGGTTTAGATTGGATATTAGGAAAGATTTCTTTACCAAAAAAGTGGCAGAACATTGGAACAGGCTCCTCAGAGAAGCAGTGGAATCTCCATTCCTGAAGGTGTTAAATGTGTAGATGTGGTGCTTTGGGCCATGGTTTAGTAGGCATGTTGGTATTGTGTTGATGGTTGGACTTGATGATCTTGGAGATCTTTTCCAACCTTAACGATTCTATGATTCTGAGAAGGCGATGTGCAGTGGTCTGTGCACATGCTTGCTGAAGTTCAGCTGGTATGCAAACAGGAAAACTTACTTCCATAAAACACTAGGGTTTTCCAGTGTTGCATTTCCAAAGATACACTTTCCCCAGCAGTACAGTAATTTGGAATTTAGAGCTTGGAGGTGAGACGTGAAGTGCAGAATAACATGAGAAGTCCTGTGAATATCAGCCACGAAACCGTGCACTTGTTTTCCAACAGGAATATTCAGATTATGATTAAAATGCCTAGAGATTGAGTACTGTTGTGCATGGGAACATGGAATTTGGAAAGCAGAATTGTCCTATGGCACCGCATGGTCACGTTGTTTTGAATGTGCTAGTAGGAGGCTTGCTATTCTTAGCCTTTTGAAGTGAATAGCTTAGTCTGAATTGCTCATACTTGGTTGAAAAGATTCCATATCTGATGGGAAATTGCTCACTTGTGGTATTGATTCTGACAGGTTTTTAAAAAAATAATTATTTGTTTTCTTAGTGAATTCAAGGAGTGGGTGTGATGCCACTGGCAAATGAGCACTGTGTCTGTTGCCAAGCTGAGCATTCAAATGGTTGCACAAGGGGCAACCTTCCTGGTAGGGAAACTTATGTGCATTATTGTTCATATTATTTCACCACATAAAGGAATCTCTTTTAGTACTGTGAGATCGTTTAAAATATCCACTGGTGAGAGAGTAATGGAAAAGCTAGCAAATATAGAGAAATAAGTGTTTTCTACTTGCTTAACCTGTATTCTTGGTAGCTGAAACACCTGTCTTAGGCAAGAATAACCTGTATGTCTCATCCTTGAACATGCTTTTTGAAGGTTAACCTCAAAGTTTAATCAATTAATGCGTGTTTTGATCATGCACTGGCATCAGGTTCCCCGTCAGATTCTCTCCTGCTTTAACATGCAGTCCTCACACCTCTTGTTTAGTGATGAGGTCTAGGATTGACACAGGGCCAAGGATTGTGGGCTGCTAGGAGAAAGGCAGAAAAAGTAGTTTCTGGCCTGTTTGTTACACTGTTTGATGCAAACATTGGATACTTTACCCATTACATTCTTTCTTGATTGTGCTTTGCTTTTGTTGGACCCTCATTCTAGACCTTTAAATGATGATAATAAGTATTTGACTAAGTGGCTTTGAAAATACTAGGACGATGTATATGCAGGACCATATCTCGAACCACTTCATCTGTGACTGTTCCTACCCAGGTTCAATGTAACCGTTACTACAAGGTTTGAGCCCATAAATATCTTGAAATAAGGCTTTTTGATGTACCTCTGAATTCCATAGTTCAGTTGACATCTGTATTTCATGGCAAGGAGGAACCACATAAGATCTTAATTAGTACTTCTCTTCCTATATTCTTTCATTTAAGCCTAGCAGATGCTTTGTATGCGTTGGGGTCCTATGTTCAAGAGGACAGGCTCCTAAGTGCATTTAGCCTGGTTTCACGATGAAAGTAAAATTGTGCATTTGTAGACTGATGGACAGCATCCCCTTAATCTTTGTGTCAAGTCATCTCGACAGAATTTCAAAGTGTTCACAGACAGGAAGGAAGACTCAGTGTCTTACCTATAGAGAAGGCTTCAGCCAGAGATAGAGGTGATCTGAGCCAACCTTTGCATAATTTAATGTCACCTGAAGGCAAGTTCTAGCCTCCTCAAGAAACACTAGTAAAGCTATTTTGAGTGCCATAATGGGAGTCTTTCTTTTCAGAGACAGCAAAGTGCTTCCAGCTGAAGTAGAAGTGGCTGACTTATTTGGCCAGGTTCATTTTCGGTCAAGTTTGAAGTTTTGAAGATGAAATTACTTAAAATAGGTCACAAATCACTTAACAGTTTTGTCTTTGGAATGCCACTTTTCAAAACTGGATATTGTTGTGGAACACTTTATTTCTTGTCTAAAGCTCAGATGAGAATTACTTGGGCTTTGGAAAGAGAGATATCTCTTATCATTAAAGTTGTTCATCTCCATTTCCCCCACTTTTGCCATTTGTATAAAAGAGGGGGAAAAGATATGACATTTGGCCCCTTGTCCATCCTGGTTGAATGTAATTGAAAGTTTTTTTTGGAGCAATTTCAGCTAGTAACTTGAGGCTCCTTGCAGTGTGTTTGAGGCAAGGTATCATCCAGAGGACAAAACAGTGTCTGTTGTGGCAATGCCTAAGGCACTGGTGGTCCTGAAGTGACTAAACTCAATCTTCCTCTCTGAAAGCAGTTTTCTGTGATGCTCTCCTTACACTGAGTGCAACAATCTCTGTTAATAGCACTGATGGTATTTAGCTTCAAGTACTCCATTTCTTCTGTGTGTGGTAGAGCAGCTGAATGAAAAACACTTCCAGGGGTTCCAGCAGTTCCTCCTGTGTGTAGTCTCAACTCTGCCTTCCAAAGTGGTTAATGGCTTCTGGTGAAACTTTCATCATGTTTTCCCTCCTATCACAATGGCATCGCAATAAGCTATTATCCTTGTACACCGTAAATTATTTGGCTTGTGTACACTGATTTCTCAGACGACATGAAAGCAGTGGCTTTCTAGAAGAAAAAATGCTGAATTTCCACTTGATTTACATGACTTTATAAAGCATCTTAATAAAAACAAGTCTTGAAGGCTGTCCATATCTGCATGGACACGATGGTGCAGGTGATGTGTACATCAGGGCTTTCTCATACAAATGCAGAAGGTAAATATGTTACTTATTGAGAACTTCTGGGTGTTAATGTGTGGCTTGCTGAAACAGAAAATAACAAGCAATTGATATGGATATTACACAGAATTGTATTGTGCGTCCTTTAGTAATTCAGTTGATAGTGAGGGCATACCTGTAATGCTCCCATATATTAGGTTTGATGCTGCTCTGGTTGGGAATTGGGAGCTGAGGGACTATGGAAAAGCATGAGGAGTGTCAGTACCCACAGAGGTGGCTGGCAGTTTATATGCTGGAACGTGGTGGCAACACGCGTGGCTCGTGAGGAGTGATCTGTGAAAGAGTTAAATAATGTAGTATGAAGGGGATATGTTTATAGCACCCTGAACTGGTGCATGAGTATATACACAAATACGTATTTACTGCACAATTTGAAGTACAAAACCTGCTATTTGTACATTTCAGCCTTTCATTTTTGTTTGAAGTATGTAATCTACCATAGCAAATACTTTCTCTTTTTATTTTAGCCCTTGACAGACCTTGCCAAATGATTACTTCTACCAGCTGCTCCACATACTGGAAGAAATAATGAGCTTAAAAAAAAAATCTTAGCTTGTTTTTTCCTCATTCAAATGTCAGTGGAAGATTTGGACAGTTGCTCTGTAATTAAGTACCTACTTATTTTAAAGGTTGAAGTTGCAGTGGAAATAACACTTTTGCCATTCAAGTTTGTAATTCAAGATATCTCGCATCCCTCTTTTGAGGGGATGGTCATCTCCAGTCATGTAAGCCACCTATACAGTTAAAAGACAAATATTATGTCTTAAAAATAGAAAAATGGTCAAATCCCCCTCCTCCCCATCCAATGTAAAAAAAAAAACCAAAACAAACTAGTGTCCTTAATGATATTTTTTGTAGGTTTCTTCTGGTCGTTTGGTTTCTTGAGGCTTTATGTTTCCATTAATTTTATTTAAGATTGAAGGATGGGTTCTAAAAGCACATGTGCAACAGAGCCCACCTTGTTGAAGAAAGGCAGTTATGGTGTGTGATGGCCTTGTCTTGGCTCATGCTTGTAATTTATGACTTCCCAAAAGTCTGTGGCTTTTGGGAACTTCCTTCCATTCTGAATTAACCTAACATCACCACCAGCTTCATTAGTGTAATTGAAAGCTTAGGGTACATATTAACTTTTCTAAGTTTCAAATTTAGCTCAGATGTTCGCAGGGATGAAGAGTGAACCCCAAGTTTAAAAGGTTAAAATTAGTGGTCCTAGAGGTCTAATCAAATTGTGAAGTTTATTTGTATAAATGCATTTAAGCGATTAAGTTGAATTCTCTAGTGCAGGTCTTTCTTGCTCTACACAGTTCAAGGTAAAAAATATTATTTCAGTTTTTCTATTTTCAAGCAGCTATGTCTCTATTCCTGCTGCTACTGGTTTTTTTGATTGAGGTTGTTCAGGGGTTGCTGGGTGGTTCTTTTCCCTGGTATTTTCCTTGCTTGGATTAGCAAAAGCAAAAAGGCTGGCTGGATTGCTTGGATTTCTGCTTTAGGTGTTAGCCTGTAGTTTGTTACACGCAAAATCATTAGCTGTAAAAACAAATAGTGTCATTGATGGCTTTGCTGATGGGATGTGTACGTGCTCTTCCTGTAAATGGAAAAAAAATCACTTGAAGAGATGGGAGAATCTGGAAGATAAGGTCAACGATCACTGTGTGGGTGACTTTTTTTGGCATCCATTTGCCTTTGAAGTTTCTTTTGCTGCTGTGCCTTGGTAAGGGTCTGTCTTACACTTATGGGAGGTCCCAGGGGCTGTTTGGATTTTTTAGTTGGTGTGCATGACTCATTTGTGTGGCTACCACCATGCTTGTTTTCTGGTTGCAGCTACATGCATGTGTTTGTTGTGTAGTTCCTCTTTTATGGTTTATTTATGTCATAAATCCCTGCAGTACCTTACAGTTACTTCAGCCCCCAGAAGACTAAGACTTCATCTTGCCCCTTCTGTGAAGAATTCCCTGTTCCTAGGGGAAAAGAAGACATCTGCTCCTTCCTGGAGGTGTCTCTTAGAAGACTCTCCCACTCTTTTGATAACTACCCCTGTTATGTGATCATGGAGCAGGGACCAGCCTTGAAGATAGTTAAATGACCCAAGTCTTGTCTAAATCGTTTCTTCTGTGGGAGATGCCTCAAGATGTACTAGGGGAGGTCTAGACGGGATATTAGGAAATATTACTGCCCTGAAAGGGTTGTCAAACATTGGAACACGCTCCCTAGGGAAGTGGTTGAGTCACTGTCCCTGGAGGGATTTAAAAGATGTGTGCATGTGGCACTTAGGGACACGGTTGAGTGGTGGACTTGCCATTATTAGGTTAACAGTTGGACTTAATGATTTTAGAGGTCTTTCCCAACCTAAATGATTCTGTGATTCTGTAGTCAGAACTGGGCTGCTGCATTTGTTGTGCCTTTTTAATTCTCTTTCCAGTATGGGCTGAATTATGAATTTGGAACACCTTCAGTATTCCTCTTTGCACAACAGTGATTTAAAGTAGGGAAGTGCCCTACTTATTTTTGTCTTTTATGCTTATTCAAGTTAAATTGTGATTCTGTCTGGCATAACTGTGGACTGAAAGATCAAATGCACAGATTCCAGAAACCTCTGCAGCTGCTCTTAAACTTTGAATAATAACTGTAGTCACTCCAGCTGTCAAGTTAAAATAATTATTTCTTCTCACAGGAGTTAAAGTAGCTTTGCTGGTGGAAAAACCATGAGCAAGAGCAATATAATTGGTTTGGCACCCTGAGGTCTTTTATTTAGTGAGCTTTCCCAGTTATGCCTGTGCAGTAAGGCTTATCTGTGTGTTAGATCCTGAATGTGAAATGAATAGTTCTTTGTGTAAACACAAATAGATAAAAATTTATCACCGAGTACACCTATTTTCATGTAGCGAGTTGCATCTCAAATCCAGAATGACTGATTAAGGAGAAGATAAGTTTGAAGATGTTAGCAATAGCTTACGAGTGAAAACATTGACAGAATGCTGTAGTAAGGGAAGAAATGTAAATAATTAAGGTATTTTGTGCTAAAGGTTAAGGTAGCTGGAAACAAGGGACATGGCAATGATGCTGAAAACATAGTCCCGCAGTATTCTGTTGTGTTTTGGCATGGCCTTTTCCTGACTGATTCTTTGGGTTTGTGATAGGACCCCGGGAGTCCTGTTTTTCCCATCCAGTGTGCACGTCATGAAGTTGCTGTCCTTTACTTTCTTTTCATGGAGTTTGATCCTTTCATACTTGCAATTTTAAGAAGTAGTTTCCATGTTTGACGTGGCTTTCTGTTGTGGAGTGGTAATAGGGCCTCAGATCGTTACAGAGGAGGTTTAGGTTGGATATTAGGAAGAATTTCTTTACGGAAAGAGTGGTGAAACATTGGAACAGGCTGCCCAGGGAAATGGCATAGTCTCCTTCCCTGAAGGTGTTCAAAAACTGTGTAGAGGTGGCACTTTGTGACATGGTTTAGTAGGTGTGGTAGTGTTGGGCTGACCATTGGACTTGATGAACTTAGAGGTCTTTTCCAACCTTAACGATTCTATGATTTTACAAGAAGGAATTGGTGTGATGTTTTCCAATTTGGAGAGATGGGTATCATTTATCATCATTAGAAGATCTCGCCTGTTGTCATGAAGGCCAGTGTGATCAGTCACAGTGTAGTCCTGGATCACTGTGATTCTGCGCGCAGCCAGTGGAAGATGCAATTCTTGGGAGAAGAGGGCAGTGTGATGTGGGACTATGTTCTTTGAGTATCTAAAATCTAAGTGTCTTGTGCGTGTTTAGCCCAAGACAGAGATACACAGGCACACAGCGGCTGATACTGATGCTAATGGGTAGGTAGTCCCTGCTGTGACATCATAGAATCATAGAATAACCAGGTTGGAAGAGACCCACTGGATCATCGAGTCCAACCGTTCCTATCAAAAGATGTAAAATGAGATGATGTAAAAGGGGCTGTGCTGTTGATAGTTCACAAATCTGGATGAAGAGACGCCTTTGTCACCATGGAACAGCTTCTCCCAGTCTTCTTTTTATAACCTTCCTCCCCTTCACCCCCAAGTAATCTTAAAAGCACTTTTGAGAAACACATTTCTTAAAGTTGTTTCATGCTTTTCTGGTTCTGTCTTGGCTGTCACGAGGCAGGCAAAAGGAAGGGTGCAACTTTGCCAAATGCTGTTACTTATCCTTTGCCTTTACCATGCTCCTTCCTGTCCTGTCCCCTCATTTTTGATTGACAACTGACAAAGGAAGAATCCTAGAACGTGGCATTTAAAGAAACAAGTGTTTCAAGGCATTTTAAAGCTGCTGCCAAGCTGTCGATGAGGATATGTGACCAGAAGCTAGACTTGACATTGGGGATGCTCTGTACAAATTAAGTTAGTGCTCGTGCCCAGTGTTATCCACTGCCTAATTGTGCAGAGGAGCTGCACGATGGACACCTGAGCTGACATTTGATAGAGGCACTGCTTGAGAACACAGATAGCTTTTCCTTCTGTTTACTGCTGTGTTAGCTTCTGCATTTTCCATGTGTACACAGGTGTTCCCACTGAACTGGGTGTTTATTGTCCTGCAGAAATATATACAAAGCACTTGTATTCACTGCTCTCTTAACAGCCTGGCACGAGCTCTAGGGAAGCACTGCTGCTTGGAGCAGTGGGCTGCCTCGTTTCTTAGATTTAGAGCGATTCACTACATGCCTCAAATTTATGTCCATTATATTAATAGAAATGGAAATAGCAATACCACCTAGCTTCAAAAAATTATCTTTTTACTCTCCTGTTTGCTTCATAAATAGCTCTTCCTGCTTCTTGTGGGTCAAGCAAAACCACAATCCTGGCTCTCTACAAAAATCTGTTCCCAATTTCCTTTCTCGCATTTCTGTTTAGATGCTTACTGATTAGTTGTTAAGTGTGTGGGTCTTCCTGATCTTTTAGACAAAAAACTTTCAATTTTTTTTTTCTCCTGTAGCTATTTTTCTTGAGAAAGTAATGCTTTGTGCTTTCAGAGCACTTAAAACTGTCACCTTCAGACTTTTGTCCAGTATTCTGATGTATCGGGTTCCCCCGTCATATACTAGTGTAAAAACAGCACCATGTCTTTCTGAGGGAAGAAGGTAATAGGAAGATGGCAATTACACTGGTACTAATCGTATGTGAGGTTATATGGGCATAGAGGATAGACCAGTGATTAATTTGCCTCTGGTTTGTGAGCCCTGATTGCTCCACTTAACTCTGTTTGTATTTATTTATTTGAATTATCGATTATAATTAACAAGCACATATAAGCTTTTAAAAACTACCTTGTCTTTTCTCTGAGGTACTCGTAGGTGATTTCTCCCTCTGCAAAGAAAGACATCTTCAAGCCTATTATCTAAGAACTTCTTATATCTGGCCTTTCCTTCCCTGTTGCGCGTGATCTCTCCTCTTCACACTGCCCTTGCTCTGAAGGAGAAGCCCTCTCTGTGTTGCTTTACAGTAGTATTAAAGCAACTGACTTGACACTTCTTTTGTATTTTACTGCCAGCTTGGATAATTCAAAATGCTCCTCAGGAGGACATGGAAACCTCTTGGTTTGAGTTGCAAAGGCTGCAACAACAGACCTGTCGGTTTTAACCCCTGGCACTACTGAAATTCAACCCTATTCTGAGATCTTGCTGTAGATGGAAGCATACTCTAAGGATTAGTCTTGTGTCTTCTTTAGTGTGAAGGGACAAAATCCAAGAGGACAAATGTTGGAGTCTTAGAAAGAAAAGCATCTTGCAAGAAACAAGCTTTGAAGTGATGGGTATGCCTTACACTGAATTATTTGAGGGCAGAACTTGATAAGAGTAGCTTCATGGAAATGCTTTAGCCTAAATAAAGGACAAGGAGGCAGCGATGCATTCAACTTCTGGGCTGTAGTGATGCAACAAAAAAAAAGGTGTGTATATATCTTGAGTGTGTAATGTATGCATGTGTGTTTTATATTAAAAGTCTCTACAATGTGGCTCTGCTGCAGATTTGGAGCACGAACTCTTGGAGTGACTTAGAGTGAGATGTTATGAGGTCTGCATAGTGCTCACGGGTCATAGATTGGGTCGTTGTACTATGGCAGGTAAACTGATGGTCAGCATTGTTCCAAACTGCTCAGACCTGGAAGACTGAAAATGTTATCAATGTAGTTGTTAACAGGTTTTTTAGAGGTTGGGTGCTCTTTATTTTTTAAAAGCCTGTGTTGCCTCAGTTTATCTTGCTACTCTTGCAGAAGGGCAGAATCCTTTGGCTCGTACCTTATATTGCCACTGAGGCCATGATGTCTGGGTAGTTGTCGGTCATGTTCCTGGTGGTTATAGTGTTGCTAACATAGTTAGAAGCAAAACTGGATGAAATGATGCCCACTAGTAATCTGGAAATATCAGATACAGAATCAAGACAATGTACAAATTTTCAGTGCTTGATAAACCTTTTCTTTGACTCTGAAAATTTTCATCATCTTTTGTGATCCGAATGTGATGGATGCCTCTCCTTCAAAACAGACTTTCTTCAGCAGCATTTGGTAATATAGTAGTGTAGAAAGGAAATATCATAGCTGAAAGAGAATGAAATGGAGGAGGGAGGCTTTTCCAACTTTAGCTCAAGAGGGGAAAACTTTCTCTGCTGTAGGTAAAGAGTAGGAGTTACATTGCAAATCATCTTTAACAAATTGTAATGAATTGTTTGACCCCTGTAGAAAGGGGAAAAGCTTCAGTCTTGTAAGAACCGTAATATTTACATGTGCATCCTATGTCCACTATATGTTTACTATAGGGGAGTTCAAGGAAAAAAGTGATATAAATGCAAAAGAATTCAACTTTATTATAAGCCTGGAAATCCCATCTCCATTAGGGTGCCTAATCAGTGCAATAAACCCAAAGTACAATAAAAGATGAAGCTTATCCAACTGGACACAGATGTCTTTCATTATAACTCAACATAAATACAATTCAAATGTCTGAGAAGTTTGAAAATACATGTTTACTGCACTTAGTATAATTGTCTTTAACCACTGGTGTCACTGCTTTGTACAGTAGTTTATGGTCTTCAGAACTGAACAACTCCAACTATGCAAGAAACTTGCATTTTAAAAAGGAGTGAACTGGATGGACTGTGGGTCTCAGTAAGGTGATTGTGTGATGTTCAGTATTTCTAACTCGTGGCTGTAGATCTGCTGTTAAAGCATGTTACAATAGTCACCAATGACAGCATAAAGGGTCTCTGGATTACTCATTAATTACTTGCAGCGTTGAATCAAAATCACATTTCTTACATGCTTCACTTGGAGCAGATGGTTATATGTCATTAAAGTTAAGTGTGAGCTACCTGAGTAGATCTGTTTTTCTGATTAGAGAGCTCAAAGGACAGGATATTTTGAGGCACATGGAGCTTTTGTTTAATGATGGGCTTCATCCTCTATGTATTTTATAAGCAGAGTAAGTTCCTTTACATAAAAATTGGGAATGAATGTTGGCAGTCAAATGACAGTGTGGACAATGTGAAAGCCTAGGTAAGAAGTCTCACTAGCAGTTGCTACACTTTCTTTGATCTTTCTCAATACTATGCATGATTCTCTGTATACTCAGGGCACATTAAATGCGTTGGGATTGCTATGTCACCGTGCCAAAGTGATTTCTCAAGATGGCTTTTTGCTTTTGCAACATTTTTTATATGGACCAGTAGCTCAATTTGTCCTCTTTTGTTTTCCTGTCGAATGCTCCTGTCTTGAAGCATCTGGGCTTGTGTTGTGAATTCTTCTGAGCTGGCCCATCCTACTGAAACACTGAGAGGAGAAACCCACGATAGTGCAGCACTGGGGCACCAGGTCACCATTTATCTAGGGTAGAGTGAAGACTGTCTTATTAATCAGGACTCTGAAAAAGATCAGCTAGGAGCTGAAGTAAAAACACCTTTTGAGGGCTTCCAGAAATTATTGTATAGCATAGGAGAACATCACGTGCAGGTCTTCTGTGTTGAGCAGCTGCAGTTAAGATGTAGTGTGTAGCATTTTTAACAGATTCCATGCTTAAGCCTTTATTAAACCTACTTGGTGTCAACTCAACATTTTTATTCCACCTTAAGGCTAGCAAAAATCCCCTTTCAAGCCCTTGTTTTTAATCTTATAAACTACATATTTTCCTGGGGCTTGAGGGGTATTTGATTTTGCATTAAATAACTCTATTCTTAGTGATAAGTCCTAAGCAAAAGGAGACTGAGTCATGGTCAGCCTTATGGTACAGAAGCTGTGAGCAGGGCGCAAGCAAATAGTTCTGCTGAAAGGGGATTTTGCAACAAAAACTGGGACGCTATTTGATGTGTACAGATGCAACAGCTGTATGTAATCTTGTGTTAATATTTTCCCAGTAGAATCTGAGATAGCTCGAAGCTGGGCGAGGAAAAGGGAAAAATGCAATCACTCCTTTTTATGGAGGCAACTGCCAGAGCTCTGGGATTTTTTTAACCAGTAAACATATTATCTGCTTCTTGGGTTTAAGGTTTTAAGGTTCATATCATCAATCACTTTCCAAAAGTGTTTAGAGTGTATATTGTGCTGTGATTAAACTGATCCTCAACTCTAGAAAGACAGACGAAGGCAGTTTTGTAACCTGGTATGGAATTAGGTGATGTTGATTTTGCTGTAGTAACACGCTGCATTTTCTTGTTTTACTGTGATAAACGGTGACTATGAATTGGAAGTGACTTGTTTCGGTGCCTTTTGGATGTTAATCTTAGCTATATATACTGCTTACTCGCAGTTCACTGTATTGCATAAAATAAAGCAAATCCAGTTGTACCAGATTGCCCTGTCAGTAATTTGGAGCAAGTAATTTTTGTGTGGTTTGTTTTGTTTGGTTGTTGTTTTGGTTTGTTCTTTAAGGGTGGTGTGAGGTTAGCATCCTCTCCTTGCACTGCATTGCAAAGTGTTTTCTGCCTTGCGGTGAAACAAACTGAGCAACTGTAGGGGAGATCCTTCACATCAAAGTATTTCTAACACATTTTGAGGGTTTTGGGTTTTTTTTCCCATGTTGGTAAACAGGTGAGATTGCAGATTCTTTTTAATAGGAACCAGTAATCACTGAGCTGTAGACAAGGTACATAGCAATAGAGGCACCCAGACTCAAAGTAATTTGATGTTTTTATCTTTTTTCCTAGTTCCTTTGTAGTAGACCTTTACCTTCACAATAACCCTTGTCTTTAGAAGAGAGGTCTGAGGTGTTCTTGTTGTTTTTTTTCGTTTGTTTGTTTTTTTGTTTTTACTTAAAATCAAGGTATTTTCAGTCAGATTTTTTTGTGTTGCCTTCAAAAGACTGTTTTGAGAAGTAAACCTTCTTGATTTAATTCCATGTACAATATACAGTCTTCTATGGATAAGATAAAAAGCTGTATGTAGAAAAAACCTAGCTCCTTAAATACATATGCTTACCTTAATGTCTTCTGAAGAGAGAGAAGGGAACACCTTCAAAAGAATTATTGTTACAGTGGTGCTCCACTGAAGGCCTGAGGAATTAAGCACTGATGGCTTCATGGAGCTCCAGATGGAGCTCCAGTAAGGCAGGTGGCAAACTTTCTGTTCCTCTGATGGAATTTATTTTTCATCCCTGGGTTGTTTTTATACTACGTTTTTAAAAAAACAAATCACACAACCCTCAAGAAAACAGACAAACCACTCTGTGAATCTCTCTTTGCTTTTCAAGCACTTCGTTTTGGTCAGGAGAAGAAAGGAGAAGGTTGTCCTGTATTATCTGTAGGACTGAATACTTTACCAGGTCAAAGCACAGACAACAATTGCTGCCTTCATTTTCTCCTAAGCACAGGAAAAAAAATAATTTGCACTGTGGTTATTTCAAAGAAAAAGTTTCATTGATAAACAGTTTTCTTACTGAATGGAACATTGGACTGAATATGAAAGAGGATGTAAATTACAGATTTTTAGTGTATTTTTTGAATTAATGCTGTTGTAATGTTTTGGAATAATTTTGCTGTTTATGGTTCTCCATTCACTAATTGGAAATGCCATCATTGTTTCTTTCTACTAAAAGTAAATCTTGGAGAACTGGTAGACAAAATATAATTAATGGAGCTACTGACTCTTTCTTGATGACAGCCAAGCCATGGTCTCTTTTAGCTGCTGGAAAAAGTCTTGTGTTCAGTGACTCCTGAAAGTAAGTAAGCAGAAAAGACACAGTAAGAAAGCTCATGCCATAAATTCTATGTTTGTCTCCTGGTCTGTACTCCTGGTAAGAACTCAAACATGCTTAAATCGGAAAAAAATGAAATACAAGATAAAACACAATCTTTTTGATGAAACTGTCCTTGTAGCTATTGCTTACTGATTAGCGGCTTCCAGAATGCGAACTTCATTATCAATAAAGATAACCACTGAAAAATATTTACTCTCAAAATAACGATTACCACTTAGTTTGAATCTCCTTGCAGATATCTCTAGCTATTTAAGATCAAAATAGCGCTTAATGGGCTTAAGTAATCAATAGTCCCAAAGACTTCTGAAAATCTTGGCACATAAAATATTAATAGTTTATATTTGTCTTTTAAGAATCTACTCAGCGTTGTTAACACATTACAAAGTGCTAAGATTGCAGAGTGTTCCTATTAAATCATGTTAAAATGCTTACAACAAGCACAAGATGCTCGGTTTATGTATTGATGTAAATAAATGCTATTTCCATTCTGTTGAAGTACACAGTTACTTTGAAGTTCAATGTCGAGTTCACTTTGCTGACAGGCTCGTTTTACTACAGGATGGAAAGGTGCATCTTCAAAAATGTAATTTTTCTTCAGTTTTTATATTTGAAACTACATAACATTCTCACCTGAATGAATTTCTTTAGCACGTAATGGATGAGTTCACAGAAAAATCTGTTCTGCTCAAATGTTATTTAATTTGGGGAATGACTAAGGTTGATACCTGCAGCTGGTTAAGGCACCATAAACAGTAGAAAGAAGTGTTAGTTAGAGTGCAGGCTGATGGATATCGGGGCACACTTCTGAAATCCCACAGCAACTCAATTAATAACGTATTCCAGCTATCAAGTGTGGTGGTAGGAATCAGAATTTCAAATTGAATTTAGAAAAAAAGGCTGTGGTATTAATTGACATTCAGTGGTGCTGTGCCTGCTCCTTTGATGCTAGGAAAAGTGCTTGCTGTGTTGTAGGACCCATGCAGTAACTTGCAGGCAGAATGTTGGCTCAAAGTTTGCCTTTGGTGGAGAGAGAGCTTAGAGTTACTGGGAATGGCAACAGTTCCCACTTCTTTTAAATAACAGCAGAATACAGCAACCTAACCTGAATTCATAGAATCGTAGAATGGTTTAGAAGGGACCTTAAAGATCATCCAGTTCCAACCCTTCTGTCTTGGACAGGGACACCTTTCACTGGATGAGGTTGCACAAAGCCTATCCAGCCTGGCCTTGAAGACCTCCAGGGATGGCACATCCATGACTTCTCTGGGCAACCTCTGCTAGTGCCTCACCAGCCTCACACTAAAACATTTCTTACCAGTATATATTCTAAATCTCCCCTCTTTCAGCGTAAAACTGTTCCCCTGTCCTGCATTCCCTGATGAAGAGTCTTTCTTGTAGCCCCCTTTAAGTACTGGCAGGTCACTATAAGGTCTCTGTGGAGCCTTTTCTTCTCTAGGCTGAACAAGCCCACCTCTCTCAGCTTGTCCTTGTGTAGGAGGTGCTCCAGCCCTCTCATCTCGTGACCCTCCTCTGGGCTCGCTCTAAGAGATCCATGTCCTTCCTGTGCCGAGGGCCCCAGAACTGATTGTGGTACTCCTGTGGTATGTGCCTTTGCACATAAGTTAACAAAAGTAAGAAACAAATTGTTCTGAAATTCCCTGTCTGTGTATGAAAAAAATGAGATGTGTGGAATTACTGCAGAAGAATGGGCCAAAGTTAACTACAGCAAGGGGATCAAGGGATAAATGTAGACTGGCATGTGTTATCGTTCAAGTATATTCCTTAGTTTTCATTAAGAAAGGTACATCCTGTAATGTATTTAAGGAAGGGCTTGAGCTTACAAGGAATATGTGTGTTTCTCGACATAATTATGTTATGGGGTCAAGGTGACTGGTCACCTCGAATCGTGCTACAGAGAGCTCAAACACTTCCCAGTTCCATTCAGCATTCCACGTCTGGTAAATGAGACTATTTATACCCTCCTGAAATGGAATAGTCTTATTTTTTCTGCTGGAGACAGAGCATCTTGAAGGGCCTTTTTCTTTAAAAACATACATGCACATAAACATTCAAGGGGAAATGGCTATTGATCAAAAAAGCAAGATGTTTCTATCTGCTCAGCTCTCTGCATTACTGTAACAGCTCTTTTGGTCACATTGGCAGTTTTTATTTAATGGCCTCTCAATTTTCAGGCTGTGTACAGTAAACGAAAGCGATTATGGTATTTTGGTTTCATTGATAATTTAACTGCTTTCAAGGTGAAGCTGAGGATGGAAAAAAAAGGAATATTCACAACTCCTACCAGACTGCAGGAGTATTTGAAAACCTTTGCTTGGAGCATATGGTATGAAGTTGCTGCTGCTCTCTGTGTCTTGGGCTTAAGCATAGAAACAGTGAGATACTGTCAGTCAGTATCTGCCAAAAATTGAAATTTAATGAGGTGAGCTTTACCTTGCTTACTCAGTCGGTGCCTGCATCTCAAATGTCACCTGCACACAAGCTGAAAGGTTTTTTTCTCTGGTGACAGATTTGTACTGAAACCCAACAGACCCTTTAGCTTTGCCTTTTTTTCCTCTTAAGCAATCGTGTAATATTGTTTATATTGAATTGCACTTGGACGGGAGGAGGAGGAGAGGGGAGCTGAGAGACTGTCCCATGTATCTTCCCAGGGTTGTCTATATTGAAAGGCGCTCTGATTTTTTAAAATGTGACTTGGTTATGCAGCAGCTGTGATGCCGAGTTGCTTCTGAACAGTTGTTTCAGGAAGCTTTAAGGGCATCAGGCAATTTTTGTTTAATCTTGCCTCTCTCCCTACCATTTAATAAGGAAAAAAAACTCTGTGAGTCTGCCAGGTGAATTTCTCTTGGCTGTAACGCTTCTCTTGCTGCCCTGGATTGGAAACACCAGGGTTCTGGTTCTCTCCTGCCTGCTGGCAGTGCCTTAGAGAGATGGAAAATAGTATCAGCGTGATGCTGGCTGCTGTCGAGGTTCAGAATCCTGTTCTGACTGTAAACTGTGAACTGTGAAATATTGGAGGACAGAGGTTGAGGGTGTGTTCTGCTTGTCTACCTTAGATCTGGCTTTCCTTTTGCTTTGGAAGAAAAAGGCTGGCTCTCCTGGCTTAAAAAGCAAAACGAAAGGTAAAGAAAAACTCCTGCATGTGTGTGATACAGAAGGGGATTAAATAAAGCCTCTGATAAATTTCCTTTCGTGTATATTAGCTCATTTCTGACTGACGTGCAGAGAAAACATCATTTTTGGAGTGTAGCAGTTAGCACTGCGATCCATTCAGTTGGTGTTCAAGAACAGGACTTGTATAAATGAGTAACAAATACAAACTTCTCCAGTCCTCCTATTTTATATTGTCAAAGGGAGTCCCTTCTTTCCTGGCTGTTCTTCCTGCTTTGTTGTAGTTTGCCTAAAAGGAGATATTAAATAACTCATGGTGGAGGTCTTAAATCTTATTTCTGCTGAGAAAATCCTCTGTTCCCTTTTAGGAAGGCCTATGCAAAAGGCTAAAGTTTGTCTTACTAAATATTTTTAAACTCAATGGTTTAGCTGGATAACTGCATATCCCCAATTGTCTAATTTTTTCTTAACCACTTGAGCTTTTTTCTTCAGAGCGCTGTGTATTTCACTTCTACTTTGCTTGTGTTTGGTAATGTGGAGATAGAAGTGCTTGCTGGCTTCTCCGCTCTGCTGTCAAATCTTTCTGCCAACCTGTCTGGCTGATGAGAACCTCCTTCAGACCAATTTAGTGTTTGTAAATAGGCTTGATATAAGTCATGTCACAGTAAAAATAATGAAAAACCCTGTATTAAGTGCTGTGCTAGTCCAGTGATCCTGATAAGATCGGTTCATCCTTACATCAGTGTAATTTAGAGAAATAGCTGTGGTGTGAATGGAATTTAAACAAGAAGTCCCCACAGAAAAAAGGTGGTTAAATTAAAATGGTGTTTAAATCACAATAGCACAGGAAAGACATGGAATTTAAATCAACTACGTTAATGGAAAACAAAACCACTTATGGGAAGCATGGTGTAAGTGAGATGGTTCTGCCATGGTTTTGTGTTACTTATTTGTTTGCAATATGTTGATATCTTAATTTTTTCCCCACGTTGGCTTGACGTCGAGAGAAATAATACATCTTCTTAAATTGCAAAAGGCAGCTTAACCACAGAAGTTAAACTTAAGAACTACTGCAGTGCAAAGAGTGAAGAAAAAAAAAATCTCTATACAGAGAACTAGGCATCAATAAACTACAGAATTTTAATTCTGTATTATTTTAATATCTTATTTTTATCCCTCTATTTTTTTCAGGTATTCATATCTGAGCAGAGACTGTATCTTCAACATAACATCACCCTCTCCTCCAGATAAGAATTAGGGGACCCAGATTTGTCTTGGTTGTTGTGAAGCGAAGTGAGACAGGGAGGCTGTGAAAGATGTGTGGAAAATATCTGCAGCAAGAGAAAGCATCCTTTATGTCTGCTGTGCTAGACAGCTTGCAGCTGGTTGCTGTACACTCAAGCAATCTGCTCATCACTACTGAAGAAGGACGTGACTAAGGGCTGCTTTGATACCGGGTACTGCCCAGGCAGCTTCTGCTTGGCCCGCTGAAGTCCTGGTCAGAGCTTCTAATTTAATTTGAGAGGATCACTGTCACTACACATTAATTCCTGTTTCTGCTAGGTTCTTGGAAAGCTTCATCTCCGTTCACTGGTTGAAATGGCTTGAGCTCAACAACGTACATTAGCCAACAAAAGTCAGCATCTAAATTTTTGGCTTGGTTGTTTTAAACAACAATGTTCAAGCCAAACAGTTGGAGCTCCAGCTTGTTCCTGACCAAGTCTTGTCCTGGAAGAGTCTAGGAATGCTGGGCTGTTACTGTTGGACTGGAGAAAGAAGTCTGCTTGTGCGCAACTGGGGGGAGCTCAGCTTGCTCTATGAGCCCTTGTTATGGTGACTTGAAAAAAAAAACCCTTCAGGACTAGTCTTGAGGCTTCATCTTGCAGTTAATATGGGATCAACACCTCTACTAACACTTAGTATAGATGATGTGATGGAGTGTATACTGAGGGAACAGGGTGTTTCATTCCTTTATTCCTTTCCCTGCATGTTTCTTGCTCTGTGATGTGAGGTATTAGATTTACGTCTTATTATTAACTGGGGGGAGGAAGGGAAAGTGTGATAATGATATAGATGCAATGATGAATGGTAAAATTAATAATCAGTGTGTAGTCAATACCCAAGTCTCCTGTAGTTGATTAGATATCCAGATGTTGAGTTGGAATTTTACACGTGCTTTATCTCCTATAGAAATGCGATGCCACCGGCTCCAGAATGCAAATAACTGTAATTGCAGCTGGAGAGCTCTGAACCTGGAGACTGAATATATGGTCATATATATCCAAAGGTGAGAGTTGGGGCTTTCTTTGTTTACCAGGCAGGTGACACATTGCTTTGTTAACCTTACCCTGGTCTCAGTATGCCAAAGACTCCAGACTTAATAGTGTATCAAGCTCATATTTTGCACTGTGGCTAATCAGAAGCGTAACTTCCCAGTTGGATATCAATATTTCAGTGAGGAATGGTTTGAGCCACTCCAGGAATCTTTTGGCTCAAAAGTTGCTTTTACCTAGTCTGCTTTGAAAGAAGTATTTTTTTACCTGATGATTTTTTTTGGTAGAAAGTTTAGGTAGAAAAACGTGTACTTTTAAAAAATAAAATACTATCCAGGACATCTTTGATGTCCCTCAAGCCTATTACTGATTTATGTATCTCAGTGCGTTCACTGCTTTTTGTCTTTGCTTACCTTGCTTTACTTAGTCCTGCATGATGAGTAGCATAATGTCTAGAGAAAAGACAACATGGTATGGGCCAGGGCAGCAGGATTACCTGAACTACCAGTAGGAGGTTCTGATGGATTTCACTACTCTTCTTTCGGTCCAACATTTAAGTTGAAAGCAATTTAAGAATCTGAATCTGCCTCTCTGATCTGAGTCTGAAGGATCCCAAAAGCCTTAATTACCAAGGGCAAGAGTGGGCACTGTGTCTGAGAAGCTGATGGCAACTGACAACTCTTAGAAGGACCTCAGCAGCTTGCAGTATCTGCTCTTTCATTTCTCTTTTGGCACCATCCCTGTTTCTCTGGTGCAGGAGAAAGATGTGGCTGTGGTGGATGTTTGTGACCATCAGCCTGTCGGTGTTGTTTGTTCCAGGCTGCACAGAGTTAAAATCTGGATACTTGCAGCTTACTACCCTGTGAACCAATAGACAATGAATGAGCTGATCCTTTATTTCTGTTTGTGTTGGTTTATTTGTCAAGACTTCATTTCTCTGTTTGAAATGTGTCTAGGGAATACATCCCAAATGCCCAGTCGCTGGCAAAACTGCTAAGATGCTGATGCCGTTCAGGGTGAGGAGAGATTCTGTTTGCATCCTTGGGTGTTCAGCCAGGGCACTACGATACCAGTGCAGTTGAATACTACCCTGATGTTAATTTGAACCTTTTGTTTTGGATTATTTCTACTATTTTTTTAGCAAAAATCCTGGCTTAGGAGCAAGGTGAGGCTGTTACAGCAGTGGTGGGAGCTTATGCTGGCTGACAGAGCAGTGCAGGAGAGGATGCAGGAGGCTAACATAACTTATGCCAATCTAGATTCCCAGGGGATAAATCCTCAGCTGGTATGAATTATCATAGCTTCATTAGTGCTGGTGAGGGATGTCAGGCTGTACCCAGCTGATGATCCAGCCCTGTGGCTGTAAAACCTTCAGTGGGCAATATGGCTCAGTGTTTGTGTGCGTGTTCATGCGTATGCAAGTTTAACCTATTAAACATTGGTGCTTCAGACTTTGTGTCCTTGTGCAATTGCAGAAGGGTGATCCAAGGATTTTTGCAAATAGGGCGTTAAGCCAGAGCAGAAAAGATGCTGCGTCCTTATGGGTCCCTTCCAACTTGAGATATTTCTTGTTTGTGTGCCTTTTGGAAGCTCTAGCCCGGCTGCTGCACTTCTGCTCTTCCTTGTTACAGCTCTGGACTTCTTGAAGAAGACCCTGATGCTATAGTGCTTCCTGAGACCTCTGGTTTGGGCTGAATGCTGTAGGAACTGTTATGTTTGCCTACCATCTGACAGCACCCTGTGCATATTTTTTTTATTTGTTGTTTTAGTAAACTGCTTAATGGCTTTGACTTGCACTTCAAAAATACAACCTCAAGATGTGGGGTGGCTTCAGCTGTCCCAGGTAGGACATAGCTCCTGTGGTATTGCTACATGCCGGTAGATACGGCTGAAGGAGAAGCAGGCTGAGATCTAATCTGTCTGGAGCTGAAACGCTTTGATGAACCATTTCCCTAGAGATGACGAGCTAATGGTTTGTCCACAAAGCCATGCAGCTTTTCCCATTTCTTTCAGAAATGAATAGAGCTGGAATAGAATCATATGCTGCATTGTGATAGCCTAATGCTCTTACAGAGCTGTGTTATTACCCAAGCTGCTTTAGTGGACAAATTAGACATGCAGAATTTCCAGATTTTACCTTATTCAGATTTTAATTAACTCAGTGTAATAAGCCGTAAGCACATTAATATCAACAAAATACTTTGTACTGTATCTGTTAACATTCAGATGATAAAGCTAGAAGTATTGTTGCCATGCAAAGACCAATGAAGCTAGAAATAATGGGGATCTTTTATAGGAACTTGGAACGTGGGTTTGAAATCCTGTGTTTTCAGTGCAGATCTCAAATAATAGCTGTGCAGCGAAAGGTACTGGTACGGGATTTTTAATACCACATGCATATTCTTAAGTTTATGTTTTAAAAATTGATAGATTCATTTGCATGCACACGCTTGGACAGATGGCGTGATCCGTAACAAAATACTCAGCAGCATACTAAAAAGGATCATTTCAGCACCTATCCCTGCAAGCAGCTTTCATCCAAACCTTTCAAAATACATCTGCACACAGGCCTTTCTCAGGTAAAATGACTTTCTAAGGTAAAAATGCTCCCTGAGCACCCATGGATGGACATTCGCAGTGATTCTGTACAGGCTGGAGTTGAGGCTGCAGCGACCCACGCCGGTTCTGCCCTCCACCATCAGCACATGCCCGTTTGTGACTGCGTGGTGCATCTTTATTGGGAAAGGTTACAAAATACCAGATGAAAAAGAGCCTTCTCCTCCGTTTAAACATCTTTTTTTCTTGGGGATTAGGAGCTCCTCACTCGCCACTGGGATTCCTTATGGATGCGGTTAGCCTCGTGGCCAGGGGGTGCTCCAGTGCACCACTGTGCATGGAAATACGTAACAGAGAGGGATCAGGGCTTGCTGAAATGCTTCAAGGCACTGCACAAATGTAGGTAGCTATGTTCCATCTTGTATCCTGATTGGAATGTGGCTATTATTTGATTTGCTTTTTTGGACGTGTGTGCAAAACTAATTTTATGGAAATACTATAAAAGCCCAGCTTATTTTTTTTATATAAAAAACCCTCCAACTTTATCTTCTGACTGAGAGATAAACAAAAAAATCAGTTATGTTTTTTACCATCTATTTACTCTAGCATAGTTTAATGGTTTTTACCATCTGGAGACCTTGCAATAATAGTAAATTTGGAAGTGATCTCAGTAACCACCATTCAGTGCTGCTTGTATGGTGTCTTCATCTTACATGGAGACCAGCAACAGCTTGATCATCAGAGGAGTTTTGAAGAAAATTCTTTGGAGAGAGCAATTATTTTAGTAATAATTGGAATTTATTTTAGAGAAAATACCACTGGAATTCAACTAAAGAGGACATCTGTGGTTGCAAATTAGGGAAAAAAATGTTTCAGATACTGCCAGTTGAGCAAAGCTGCAATATGTTCTGAAAGTCAAGCTGTGTTTTCTCATTTTTGCACATCATAACCAGTAATAAAAGTCTTTGGGGCTAAATTACATTCTCTGTTTCACTTCTGAAACTTGAATTGCTTTTCTATTGTCAGCAGCAGCACCACTGCAAGCCAACCTACAGAAAATAAGATTTCAGCAAGGTTCAGTGCAGGGATAATTACGGAATCACTTGGAAAAGTCCCAACTGGTCCAGCAGCGCTTCTTAAGGGTAATTTTACTCCTACAAAAATGCTTCTCAGTACATTGCAAGCAGTAGAGACAAGACCTTTAAAGTCTTAGTGTTGTCTTAAAGAAATGGGTTGTTATTTTTAAAGTGTAAATCACCTTTGGAAAACTCCATGCTTACACAAATGTATTAGATATTTCGGTCTCTGATGTTGGGGTGGTTTTTTTTTTTTAGAGGGCAGTGGGTTAATCCCCAAATACTTATTTTGTTGCTCATCTTTCAGTTCAGCTTGGGCATTATGCTGCTAAACAAGGCATGTTACAACATACAGTCTGAAGTTCTGTGTGGTGCTAGATCTATATGCAGTGAGGGTGATATAGGTGAGCAGCCTATGGTGCACGTGTTGGAATGAAGAGATGATGGCCATGTTGCTGCTGCTGAGGCTGGGGTAGTTTCTTTAGGACAGCAGAGTTCTAAAAATAGCAGCAAGTTTTTTGTTTTCCAGGTAAGCAACATGAACCAAAGATGAAGGCTAACCTTACACATATACTGGGCACCTTTCAGGTGGTAAAATTACAAGATCATTAAATACAATTCCTTGAACCATGATTTCCAAGTGGTAGCTTTAGATCAGAAATGTTTATTGGGATGGAAATGACTTGGTGCAAGAATAAAAACTGTATGGTATTATTATAACAGTAGTCATTAACCTTTCAGTTTAACTTGCCTGAATAACTGCTAATGGAGATGTAACTGCCTGCAGTTTCGAGCAGAAATATTGAGAGCTGGGAAACAGTTTTTCTACAGATGTACTGTTCTGTAATAAAACAAGGCATTTGTCTGGCCAGCAGGTTCAGGGAGGTTCTTCTCCCTCTGCTCGGCACTGGTGAGACTGTTCCTCGAATCCTGTGTTCAGTTCTGGGCCCCTCACCACAAGAAGGATATTGAGGCTCTGGAGCGAGTCCAGAGAAGAGTGACAAAACTGGTGAAGGAGCTGGAGAGTAAGTCTTACGAGGAGTGGCTGAGAAAGCTGGGGTTGTTTAGCCTGGAGAAGAGGAGGCTGAGGGGAGACCTTATTGCTCTTTACAACTACCTGAAAGGAGGGTGTGGAGAGGAGGGTGCTGGCGTCTTCTCCCAAGTGACAGGGGACAGGACAAGGGGCAATGGCCTCATGATGTGCCAAGGGAGGTTCAGACTGGATGTCAGAAAGACATTTTTCACAGGTCATTGGGCACTGGAACAAGCTGCCCAGGGAGGTGATTGAGTCACAATGTCAGTGTGCAAGAGTGAACAGTGAGTTAATATCAAATTACTTTGGCAACTGAAGGAATTCGTGATGGTAACTTTTCAGTTACTGACTGAGGCTTATGGTGAAGAGAACCCAAAGATCAAGTTGGTCCTCAAAGGGGGCCCATTTTTTGTCAGTAGAAGGCATGAAAGCAAAACCGATGGAAATCCTCAACAGCCTTTCAGAAAAGGATCTGTGGAACTGCTTTCAATGCTGGCAGCATCATATGTAGCTATCTCTCAACTCAGAGGGGAACTACTTTGAAGGTGATTGTAGTTGATTTTCCTAATTTATTAAATAAAAAAGAGCTACAAGCACAGTTGATGCATCCCAAATGCAGACCAAAAGCCAGTCTTGATCGCAGTAGTCTTGAGTCAGGTTAACAAAACCAAAACATTTTCTAACTATTCAAAATATTTATCTGGAGAAGTCAGATCTTCTCAATCTCTGTCAAGTACCAGTGGGAAAACTAATTTTGAGAAGTGTCGGCTCAGATTGCTTGTTGTGAGATGCCAGTGTTACGGTGAGGGGCTGACAAGGAGGTCACACTACCACTGTACTGCAGGTTATTTAATGCTTATCACTGGCTGCTCTTGATCCTGTTGAAAGTCACAAATGAAAATTCAAGATACATGCTGTTCATGAACTGCTACAATGCCAATAGGGATTCTCCATTCTCTCATATTTTTAGTTCTTTATAAGAAAGGATGCATTTGTAAATGAGAATGGTGAAGGTGTCTCCTGAGTTGCCACTGGCTGACCCTGGTGCATAGGGACCACTGTGATGTCTTGGACACGTAGGAACCCTATAAAAAATGCCTATGCTTTGTCAGATTGGTTTTTTATACAGGAAAAATACATTTTTGTGATGAAATGTTGCTTCAATATATGAGTAAGTTACAGAATATGCAGGTTTTGCTAAGTTCTAAGTCATTAGCTTCAGTTACTTTGAACTAGTTCCTGTTAACACGTGCTGCCCTCGTGTCTGATGCCTCACAATGCTCTGCAGCCTTTGAGTGGGACCAAGCCTCAGGATAGGAATTCCTCCTAAAAATAAACTGGTTTTAGAAACATTGTGTAACTTCAAATTATGGATGACAGCTGTATTAATGATATTCCAAAAGGATGAAAAATAGACATCAGTCATGCTCTTTAAACTAGATTGTATTAAGCATTTGGACTGTTCACTTCATTAATCTTTTGGTCAATGAATCCTTTGATTAATTCCTCAGTTGCTGAATTCAGTTGTCTAAGCTATAAGGAAGTTTGTTTTATATGAAAATACCGAATTTTTCCATTTCAAATCTTTTAACCCTGTTTTTATAAAGAACTTCACATCTACCCCAGAGCGTTTTTGCAGTGTTGAGGTCTGGCCAGTGGACTCTGGTTGGGCATATCTGGGTTCATTTCTTACTTCTGTTACAGGCTTGTGTGACTCAATAAAGTGTTTTAACCTTCTGGACTTTGGTTCCCACTAAGCAAACTACGTACCCTGGCACCAGCTTTCCCGTGCCTCTATGTATTGTGATGTATTATGAGATGTTTGGCCAGATGTTTTGTCACTGTTGGACTGTCAGTGCCTGATCCCTCCTGGACCCCAGCCTGAGATCCCCTCTGCCTCCAGTCTTCAGTCTGGCCAGCAGCAGCGAACCAATAACACCACACATCTCCAGTCTTCACCTGCTTTCATGTTGTCCACAGTGCTTTGACATTGGCTGTTCCTGGTGTTTACATATCTTATCCCTGGATCACTACATTGCTTTTCCTTTTTTTTTCTCCCCCCTCAAAAGAGGCATATTTTTTTGCTCTTGTTTGTACCTCTTTGATGTTGCTGATGTTCTCTTTATTTATTTGCATTTTGACACAATTCTGGGTTGCAATGTAAACCAGCCTATTGAATATTACTTTTTCAGCATCTCTTCTTGGTAATAGATTTGATAATAATTTGGTGGTACTTTTCTAGATGAACATATTGAACAACCCTTAATTCAAAAGCTCATCTAGGTCATCCGTCATCTGATGCTGACACTGCATCAATCTCCTTTTTGTTTGGTCCTTTCGACAGCTGCAACTGCAGCTCCTGAGAAGCGTAGTGTGCCAAAGGTTTTAGTGTTTCCTCATGCTACCGAAGAGAAATAGATACTGATTGGTACAACAAGCCCTACAAGAGTCTCCCTGTGGGAGAAGCAGAGGCTAAAAATTGAGTTCAGGCCAATGTAAAGGTATAAGAATGTCTCAGGTTTTGAAATAATGCATCTACAGATGGAAGAATAAAGTTATAGAACATGGATTTGTTCTGTAGTGGTTGAACTGGCTTTGTGTTGAAGGGGTAGATGCTTTGTATGTTCCCGAATAGGGTGCTGAATGGCAGATGTGGTGATCTGCTTATTGCCACCATGGTTTCTGCCCTGAAGAGGGAAGCAGCCCAGCACTGCCTGCTCCCAAGTTAGTGCCAAGTCTACTGCTGAGCCATCATTGAGTTTACTGTGCCTGATTGTGACTAAAGCAACACAGGCTTATTGCTATAGTGTATTATTATAACAATAATCTGGTGATTTTGCCATTGAATGTTGTGGGATTAGTGCTTTATGTGAAGAGGGGCTATCGTGTTAACATGGTGTTATGAAGTCATGGTTAGACTTAAAATTTCTTCCACTGAATGGAAGGAGGCAGCTGTCCTGTAGCCTGGAAGCATGTGGAAACCTGTAGCTCCCACCCAAGAACTTGTAGAGTAATTATGCTATCCTATTATGTTTGGAAATAAGAATACTGTATGCAGTGTCTAAACAGCTTGTCAAAGATGGGACAGGCTTCTTGCCTTTTCACACTGTAAATCACTGAGATAATGTTACTTTATTCCCTGGTTTCTGTGTTAAATTTCTCCTCTGCAGGCACTTGGTAAGGTAGTTCTGTCCTGTATGCAGACTTCTTGGTTCCTCTACAAAATGTGTTGTGAGTAGTTAGAGATGCACAGTGCTCTGTAAAGCATTCCAGGGTCAAATATTGATTTTAATAAATCATCAATTGATTTAACAGATCTACTGGTCAGGCAGATCAGGATCTTTTACTTCTAATTAGTGACCTTGATCTGAAAGAGAGCATTTAGGTTTAAATAAAATATTTGCATCTCAACCAGATGAAGGCTGTGCTTTTCCTTTCTTTAGGTAGGCAGAGCTTGTTTCTGCCCTTGTTCAGAGATATAAAAGATGTCACATTGGACTAAAATGCCTTCAAAGGAGCTGGGATGAACATGGTATTATACTTGCTAGTAGCAGCAGAGCATAACAGCTGATTAAAACAGGTACTTAATAATCTGAAACCATCTGGAATAATATAGGCAGCAACCATAACAAAAAAAAAAAAAGATGAATATGTACATGAATATCCTGACAGTGATTTATTAGACCTTCAAGTGTAGAAGACTGCTAATAGTCTCCCATGGGGTGGTGGACAGATCACCCTTTAGAACATTTACAGGTGGGTCAGAGACAGTGTCAGCAAACATGCTGGAGAACTCACGTCCCTTGTGTCCGCTTGCCACCATTCCTTAACTCTAAATATCACCTTGATGCTAAACGAGGTAATAGTAATAATAATAATATTTTAGCCATTTTTTCGTAAGTGCTGTCATCAGCCTGGAAGTAGCCCTGCAGATGGCACAGGTGGCATAACCACTTATTTATTCAAGAGATCTAAGGGATGCTTAAAACACGCTCTCTCAACCCTACAGTAAAAATTAAGTGTAATTTGAGGAACTTTAACATCTAAACATTTTACTTTTTTTTTTAAAGGAAAGTAAGAAAGAAAAGACCTAAAATGTGAAAGGTGTTTTCACTGTGGTCCTAATCAAAAGTATCATAGCCTGTAGTATGAGCAGAAAAGTATCTTCTGATGTTATTTTTCCCTGGTACCTAATTCTTTGTGGGTGAAACCTTTCAAGATCTTGGTGTTTGTGGAATGTAGCATTTGGGTTGTCAAAACAAAAATGTCCTGTTCTTGAAGAAACCCCAACATGTTCTGCAAATCCTAAGTTCTTCTTGGTATCAGCAGAGCCCTTCTGTAGTTTGAAGCCCTAGTAATTATTATTGGTGTTCTTTTCATAAAGAATGGCTTGGGAACTTATAAACACCTGTTTGAACAGAACCCCTTCTGTTCCTCTCTCACTCCTCTGTTTGTTAAAAAACAAGGATTGAAGGGGAGATAGATTAATAAATGGATATTCAAAGTTGGTCCTAAGTCTTGCTTGTGAATTAGTCATTGGTGCAATATTAGAGAAGGTGTTTTTAGGAAGCCTCTGGCTGTCCATAGATTTAGGAAAGCTGGATTAGCTTCCAACTGCAGCATGAGCTAGTGTCTGTGTGGGTAGCACAATTCACTGTTGGGAGGTTTTGAAGATACCATGGTGTGAGAGACCCCTTGACATGCCTGACCCTGAGGAGACAGATGGTCTCAAGAGACTGAAAGGCTCTGTGTTCAGCTCCATTTCAGAAGGCATAGTTGACCCAGTTTCATCAGTGCTCACAGTAAGCTCTGTTTGTTCAACTCTGATAAAGCCATGGGTGCCACAACCCACGAAGGGTTGGTTTCTTTCCCAGGAGGAGGTTTGTGGTTTGAGGCTTGAATTTTGGGTTGTTGAAAAAAAAGAATAGAATTAGTAAATTCAAGCTTTAACAAATGTTCAATTTTGGAATATAATACAATTTTTCTTGTGCTGCTTCTTCTCTATAAAGGACCTTCTAATAGTGAGATAAAATTTGATTCGACCTGATGTAACTTAAGTGCAGAAAGATGGAACTTTTCTAGCATGTATTCCTGGGTTTTGGTTTTGACTTTCCCTACCCTGCAATGTGTCTATCAGAATTACAGAGAATTTTCTCAAGTAGCCCTTCTTTATCCCTGTTGGATCATTTGAACCTTCTTGCATTGGACTCCAATCTAGTATTGATCCATTTGTAGAATTGTAGGATGGTTTGGGTTGGAAAGGACCTTGTAGATCATCTGGTTCCAACCCCCCTGCTATGGGCAGGGACATCTCCCGCGAGATCAGGCTGCTCCAAGCCCCATCCAACCTGGTCTTGAACACTTCCAGGGATGAGGCATCCATGACTTTTCTGGGCAACCTCTGCCAGTGCTTCACCACCCTCACAGTAACAAATGTCTTCCTAATATCTCATCTCAATCTCCTCTCTTTTAGCTTAAAAGAGTTACCTCTTGTACTATCACTACACTCTCTGATAACAGCTGCTCCCCAGCTTTCCTGTAGGTGCATTTGGAGTCCTCTGTAGCCACTAGTGAGGGAAATGTCATCATTTTCAGTAACATGGTGTTTTATATATGTTTTTTCTCACTCCTAATAATTTCTGTAAACTAGATTATAGTTAGTTATTGTATTTGATGTACATGTCATTCCTCAGTAACCGAAAGCCGAAAGCCGAAGACCCAAACCAAATCCAAATGCAAAATTCTTACTATGTTCCCCTTCACAATGTGTTGTGGCTTAATTCAGAGGCAGATACTTGCTGCATTGCTTGCTGTATTTGTTGCTAATTAATCCATCCAGGAAACCAACGTGAGGTGCAGGGGCCGATTACTGTTATCTTGGTTTTAATGCCACTGTTGGGTATGTGGTTAATTCTGTGGCTAAACGTAACCTATGAGAAAACAACGTTTCCACATTGTTTTCTGATGCCTGTGTGTGGGCCAACGGCAAAAGCTGTCTTCTCTGCTGCTGTAATTAGTTGGGGGTGAGTGAGTTCTTGAAGTAAATAATTCTTCAGAGGGTGACATGCAAAAATAAGTCATTTGTCTTGTACAGATGGGTAGGGCTGGTCTACCCACGGGTTTGCTGAGAGCTGGGGAGGAACCTGGACTTGGTGAAGCTCTCTCTGTTACCTCTAGCAGAGTGACAGCCTCTAACCTTTAATTTCCCCCATCTCCTGTAATGCGATTTTTATCCTCTTCCTGCTGGCAATGTAGATTATTTTTACCATTTTCTTAGCTAAATCTGTCTTGCAAAACATGATGGTTGAGTAAGGCACAATTTTGCTTTAATTATGATTAAATTACTTTATGAATTAACCAGAGGATCTCATGGGACTGGAATCTTTTGACACATGAGAAAATTGCCTTTCTTTAACAAGCTGCTTCAAGCATGCAAGGTAATATTAGCATTTTTCAGTTATAGCTTCAGGGGATTAAATAATAAGGGGAAGTATTGTACCTACAATTATATGGTGTGCATGTGTGTGTAAAAGTCTTAAAACCAAGTAGACACTGAAGAAATCAGTTGAACTGCTGAACCTGTGACATTTTACCGTGTGAGCATAAGGATTTTTCTTCTTTATGGAATGGCTTTTTAATATGGATTTTTAAGAAAACCTGCAGGTATATGAAGAATTTTATGTTGTAGACTTGCAAAGGTGGGTTATCGTTTGAATACATTTGACAAAAAAGCATCCTAAACTCTACACACCTGTTTCACCTTATGGACAATGACCTGGATGCAGCTTTAAAATGAATGAATAGTGTTTTTCATGTGTTACTTTGCTTGGCTTTGTGGAGCTGGCAATTGTGCTACAGGCAGTAGTTTGATGTTAAAAGATGTATTGCATGATTAAGCTTCTCGTGAAGTACATGTAGTAGTACATGCTATCCATACAGGTTTAATTAATATATATTGATGAGTGTGATGTAGTCTGCAAACTGATTATTGCCTGTTTTAATACCTCTAAATGTTAAGCATTTTTTTAGATATGCTATATCTGATGAGTTGAAGTTGTTCATGATTTTGCAGAAATGGAAGGTGTCTACTGTTTATAGAATGGGGGCAAGAAATATTACAGGAATTTGTGTCTAGTGGAGAGGGAATGGGGCAAGAGAAGTTGTATGACCTCTGCATATGTTTTATTCAGTATGGCCTTGCTTAGTTTCAGAGGCTTGGCTTGTGGTATCGGATCCAATGAAGGGGAAAATCGACAATCACAGAATCATTTCAGGGACTGAAGCTATTGTTATCATTGCCTCAGCTATTTGTAGTTGTTTTGATGACAGGATTCATTCATGTTCTACACAACTGTGAGGAAATGGTAATTAGTGGGACACAGAATTTGGGGGGATTAAACAATGTTATGAAACCACATAACAAACAGAAATTGCTTAAGTGTTGCAGCGGTCCTATTCTAAAAGGAAGGTGCATGCATAAAGCATCTTTTATGAATTCATAAATGGGAACTACAAAGGCAAATAATTTTGATTTAAATAATTTGACGTAAAAACAGTCAATGACAGAAACCTAACACCTTCTCTAGATTTATTTGAGACAAAATTGTGCCTATGCTATAACAACCAAAAGCAATGCTTGTGTGCAGTTGCTCTCAGTAAGGCAGTGTTTTTTTTCCACGAATATTTGATATGTCTGTCTTATTTTAATCTACGATTAAATGCACTCTAGCCATTGCAACTGTCATACCATAATACAAGTAGCCTCTCTATATTCACAGTCTGAAAACTAAATGAGGTTGGTAATTTTAAACCTCAACCTGTTATGGCTGATAGAATGGTACTGTAACGTTCACAAGAGAAACTAGGTAAATACCAACCTTATGCAGGCACAATCAGCTCAGTGTTGACAGTCTCTTGATTGTGTTTGGATGAGCTTTATCAGAAAATTTGAGAAATTGTTTAGAAGAAAGGCACGTTGTCTGATTACTTAATATTTTTTTATGATAGCTGTAGAGTTTACTGAGAGCATTCATATGAAAAACGAAGCCCTGTACTGTGGATGTGATGTAAAACAGTTGTTTCACTTTCTTGTTTAGTTCTTTTCTTTATACTTTAGAATTTCCTTCCATTTGTTGATTACCACCAAAGAGTTGCTTGATGCTAAATGAACTTTATTCTATGTACAGATTCAACCCAGGGCTCCTGAAGTTTGCAATCAACGAAGTACATAGTTTGTTACCTTGGATAAATATTAGCTCTGACAAATTAAAAATGCATTTTTCTGGTGTGCATTACTCTCCCTTTCACAGAATGGTAATTGTTAGTGTTATTGCTTTTGCTTGTCGTGAGGCATCTGTTCCTCATCTAATTGCTCGTATTCAAATCCCAGTCAGTTTAAAATGACTTTTCAGGACTTCATGATAGTGTATCCAAAACATCACAGGCATTCTTGATTCTTCCCTTGGGGGTTTTCTTTTTCGATGCAATTGCATCAAAAAAACCAAGGCAGCGGTTGGGTTGAGCTCGGTTGTGTCTTGGGCTGCAATCAAAGGCAGTGCTGCACAGAAACAAGAAGCACACGGAGGTGGTTCAGCTGGCTTTCACCATCAGCAATTATTCAATCTTTTAGTCTGGCTATAGATTATGGAGGCTGGAATCCGCCACTGCTTCTTGCATGGTCACTTGAAGCTGGAAATGTGTTAAATGACTGTATACACTCTGACATGGCCTTGCTCGAGTTATGAATAAGAAACCCATTTTATTTTTTCTTCTTTGACAGTTAATCTTTATTATTTCTTCAAGCTGGAATAATTGTCTTCTATCGTACTTGTCCCCCGCAGCTGGTCCTGCTGCTTTGCTTCTCTGTGTCCCTTAGCTGTTGTTTTAAAAATCCTCTTTAGGGTTTCAAGTCTCTCTATAGGCAGTTGGGAGCTGTATCTTTTCTCAGTCCTCCTTGAAGGGCAAATGCTCTCACCTACTGAGAGTCTAATGATGATACAAACACAAAGGCGCCGATTTTCCTGGGTTCTCTGGAATCAGCGTGGGGATTTTTAAACTTCCATTACTGCCATCTTCTTTCCCCTCATCTCCCAGCAATAAAACAAGAAAATGCAAAACATAAAAAAATGCCCATTAGAAGAGATGAAAACATTTCTAATACCCAGATGAAAACCAGTGGGGAGCTGCTGTGGGAGGAGGGCTGTTTATGTCTTTATTTAGCGGTTTTCCAGTGCTACTGTACCGACGGTAGTGAAACTGCTCAGCAGTCTTATTCAAGGAGTGGAGGATTGTGTTTATAGACAGATCATACAGAGCTTCTGGAGGATGGAGAGCCTGTAGTCTCTGCTGTTCTGTCTTTAATTTGCTACTTGACTGCAGGGCAGTCGCCTTGCTCGCCTCTCGACCTTTTGGGCTACCTGTTACCAGCAGCAGTCTTGATGCTCTGATTTTATTCTCCTGCATGCCATGTGTTCCTGTTGATGTTTCCCTCCTCCTTTGGCTGGTAAGTACAAGGCTGGTTGTAAACCCTTATACTCATGTGTGTATTCATCAAATACTCCAAATGAGTTCTGGTCTAGCTCTGACGGTTTCCTTGAAAGGGGCAGGCATAGCCCCATGGTCTTATTGAAAAGCAAAATGCTTTCAAAATACCACATTGAGCAGAGGTTCTCTTCATACGGATTTCTCTGAGTAATATGCACTCTGGTGCAGCAGAACTGTCTTTTAGTCGACTGGTTGTTGCCAGGATTCCTCAAGCAGTTTTCTGTAGCAGTTGCTCGAGTTGTGTTGTGGTGGCTCTAGGATGAGTTTGTTCTTAGAGATTAGCAAAACTCTTATGTGACATTATGGGAAACCTTTTAGATGTAATAAAGTTTGTTTATACAGAAAATATAACTATCTTTGTGTATGGGAAGACATAAGTACATGTGCATGTGTTTTTGCTAATGATGCATTTTGAGAGATGAAGGAGCAGCAGTGAATTGCCAGGGCTTGAGAGCAAGATTTCTGTGGTAGCTGGCTTTTTGGTGCTAGTAGAAGCCTGTTAGTGTGAATGGAGCAGCTGACGTACATCTCGACTCAAAGAGAGTTTTCCTTCACAAGTGATAAGCACTATGTTCTTTATAAACACGTATTCCTTGTAAGACTGCCCACCAGGATGCTGGGAAAAAAATCAAGATGGTATCTGTTTGATAATGACTATTCTGAAAGCACTCGCCCACATCACTCATTATGATGTTTACCCTATAATAATACTGTAATTCCTGCTAGAACAGAACTTTCAGCTATTGCAAAACCTTTTCCCTCCTTGAACTGTTCTTTGTTAACGTTTTTGTGCCCCTACTGACTTAATTTGAACTATTAACACGAAAGATGTCATGAAGTTTTTGGTAGGAATTTTACAGTCGGGGAAAAACCAAAGAAATTAAGGGCTAAGACTTCACTTGTAGTTTATGCTGAGCCCTTTTGAACCTTCTTCTTTGGAGGTATGTAGGAAACGTGAAACAGCTTTTTGCATTTTCATATGCAACATCCAACAACACATGGGGTGTATCTTATGGCATCTTCTAGTTAATGGCCAAGATAATCCTTCAATAGTTTTTGTTCCTCCCTCCCCTCAGTACTGCTTTGAGAAGTAGTGATTATGCACCTCAACAGAGAAGTGTTAAGGATTTGGTAAGCACATTCCAGAATTAATAATTGATACAAGTATAAGCAATGGTTTATTTCATCACAGGAGGAGTAATTGGTTTTCATCTGAATAAAATGGGGACTGTTCTCTCCTTAGCTGCATACTAAATGATGCTAGATTATTGAAGAGTTTCAGCGTTTACGTCTCCCTTAGTAGAAGCTAAGAAATAAAAATGAAATGTGCTCTATATTAGTTCTCTGAATATGAAACAGTAGGTAGCTTTTTTATTGGCAGTAAGACATTAGCCACTGATAGCTGTAAATACTCATCCAGAGTTCACTGGATGCTGCGGCTGAGCTCTGTTGGCTTTAGATCCCCTTAGGTAAAAGGGGATAAATAACTTCTTCTGCAGCAATTATTTTTGTGGCTGTTAAGTGTACAGGCAGGCTGCTAAATCTATATATGGAGCAACACATTGCCAGCAAGTACTAGGAACCTTTCACTGGCCAATGTGTGGTTCCAGTGCTATGGCCATCGGCTTACTTGGCAAACAGCCGCTTGAAATCAGGGCTGGACAACTCTTCCATGTCAGATATGACATGACTTAATTTCTTCTATCAGTTTCTTACGCTTCTGGGAAGAACCATGAAATTTCATATGTACGCTAAACTTAAAAATAACCTTCCTTACCTTCAAAATGTTTTTACTCTGGGTGAATTCTTCTGTCTAATTTTCTGTTCAGCCGTGTAATGCAGAAAAGGAAAAGGCGTGAGGGTAGCAACAAACAGAGACCCATCCTATTTGCAAAGGTCAGCTGCTTCCTTTGGTGGCCAGGCTAGCTTTTGCTGCCTTCAATGTATAGGAATGTATGACGATGCTCACACAGCTTGTTTGCATTGAAATTGGACCATATTCTATGAGATGCAGCTTTGAAGTTGTGTAAGGTATTGCTGAAATTTCTCTATGAAGAAACCAGAGGCAGTGAGCGTGAGCCAGCAGTGGCCCAGGTGACCAAGAAGGCCAATGGCATCTTGGCTTGTATCAGAAACGGTGTGACCAGCAGGTCCAGGGAGGTTATTCTCCCTCTGGACTCGGCACTGGTGAGACAGCTCCTCGAATCCTGTGTTCAGTTCTGGGCCCCTCACCACAAGAAGGATGTTGAGGCTCTGGAGCGAGTCCAGAGAAGAGCAACAAAGCTGGTGAAGGGGGCTGGAGAACAGGCCTTATGAGGAACAGCTGAGAGAGCTGGGGTTGTTTAGCCTGGAGAAGAGGAGGCTGAGGGGAGACCTCATTGCTCTCTACAACTACCTGAAAGGAGGTTGTAGAGAGGAGGGTGCTGGCCTCTTCTCCCAAGTGACAGGGGACAGGACGAGAGGGAATGGCCTCCAGCTCCGCCAGGGGAGGTTTAGGCTGGACATTAGGAAAAAGTTTTTCACAGAAAGGGTCATTGGGCACTGGAACAGGCTGCCCAGGGAGGTGGTTGATTCACCTTCCTTGGAGGTGTTTAAGGGACGGGTGTACGAGGTGCTGAGGGGCATGGTTTAGTGTTTGATAGGAATGGTTGGACTTGATGATCCAGTGGGTCTCTTCCAACCTGGTCATTCTGTGATTCTGTGATTCAGTGCTCAGGAGCTGTAAGGCATTGGAGACTTGTAAAACGGTTCCTGGTATTTGTGGAGGCTGTGTCTTTTCTATGGATATCGAGAGCATTTTTATGGTAATTCTGTGGGGAGTATCAATGATGATTGAAATGCCTTGAAATGTAGCATGATGTTTAAAACTGTCTATAAAGAGCCCTCATCATTACTGCTTGCTGCAGAACTGACCTACGTGTGTTGGGTGTACAGCTGCAACTTGGATTTTGTGTCCCAAGACACTTTCTAGTGTTTGACTAATGAACAGATGGTTTCAGTGACAGTGGTGCCTTGGTTTCTGGTGGTCTGAGAAAGGCAGCCTGGAGCTTCTATCCTAGCACCTAATAATATGTGTGTTTCCATTTTAGACTTAGCCCAAACCTTCCAACAAACCACAACTTGCATTTTCAAACTAATGATTGTCACTGCCAAGAAATGACTCATGTGCGGTTTTACCTGTGCCTAAAGGAGCTCTTCCCTCCTTGGGTTAATCATCAAATTAGATTAATTATGCTGATTAGACACCAACCCTGACTCATGTAACTCATCACCTCCATCGTAGCTGTCAGAAATTGGATGATTAAACCCTTTCCAAACTCAGCTGGAACGAGTTGTGATAGTGACTGGTGCTGTAAGATCTCACTTCAGAACTTCCTGGAACTAAACTTTCAGAGCAGAAAAACATCATGTGTGTAAGCCTTATGTATTTCTTCTCCAAGTTATCTCTCTCCTGTCACTACTTTACTCTCTTAAACCATTTTTTTCAAATCTATTTTTTCCTACCTGCTTGTGGTTCTGGTGGTTGGTCGTGGTCAGGGTTAGATGTTTTTCTGGCTCTAAGTTGGTTTTGCATCCCTTTACAGGAATGTTCAAGTGGGCTTGCAGGTGTCCAACAGGATTGTTTTTGTGTCCAGCCTATGTGTGTAAGTCTTTTTCAATATATTTTTGTGTAAATGAAAGCTGCGTAAGGTAGCCCTGGAAAACTCATCCTTGAATTTCCAAGTAGGAAGCCCAAGATGTGGTAAAGCGTGTGCTGTTGTTGTGACTGGCACTGCGTGGAGGTGCTTCTGCTCTTCCTTCTGCCAGGCTCTTGGTGGCTGATGCTGGGCTGGCTGCCATCTCACATGTGCGGGCACAAGCCACCCTTTGGGGACAGTGAAGAACTGGTCTTTGTTCTCCGCCTGTCCACACGAATGTTGGTGTTACAAAGGATGGGAGGAAGCCGTGCAGAAGCAAGAATGAGCGACTGAAGTTTTCAGTAGCGTCCTGTGACTTTTTGCACCCTCGGTGGACTTTGTGCCAAACAAGGTACTGCTGACACCAGGTTTTGAAAACAACTGTTCGTAGCGTGTGAGTTATCTAACTATTTTCTAGACTACCACGTGGCACTGTAATGTAATTTGAAAAAAAACCCAAACCCACTGAAGCATGCAGAGGTCTTTCTCTTTGCTTTCCGAATTGTGAATCACAGGAGCCCTGTATGCCTTCAGGGTCTGAGCTGATGCCAGGAAGCCTCTGAGCCAAGCTCCTAGCTCTGCCTCTGGGTGAAATCTGTGGTGTTCTCCAGCTCTAGGAGTTGGGAAGTGGCGGGGGAAAGGATGGGTGGTGGATGAGGAGACTGCTAAATTAACCACACAGGAAATCAGATGTTTTCCCTAGATATTTCTGTGTTTTTCTTTACTTTCCATGAACATGTTTCTTCTACAACCAAAAATCCCTGGCTAAAAAGGAAAACAAATAGATGTATCGAAAATCAGGTCTTTACATATACCAAGATTTAAGCATGTAAGGAAGAAAGCAGGGAGAAACTGTGAAATAGCCGTCCTTTCACAGATAAGCAGATTTCCAAAGTGCCGTTTGGGATCTGTTTGGTTTGGTTTTCTGTAGATTGTGGGGAGGCTTTATTTACTCCAATTCCTACTCGATCATCTGTTTTAGCCTCTTGCTGAATTCACTTTTGGTAGTCTTGTGTCTTGTCATCCTACTCTCATTTTAGAAGTCTGGAGGGAGGGAGCACTAATAAAAAGCTACCTTGAAATAACACAGTTCTGTGTGTTTGTCCTAATTATTCACAGTAAAACATGTGCCAGATTTCTCTTGGTAAATGTGCCAGACAGGCACAGAATGTTGTTATTTTCGTGCAGGATAGTATCGGGGTGTAGCAGGCTGTGTGACGGCTGATCTGCTGCTTGTTCAGAAAAGGTTCCTCTTCCCTTTGTTTCTGTGCCTGGCTGCCCTGGGAAATGTTATTAATGCAGCTTAAATTATCTGCTTTGCTGTAAGTTAATATTCTTTAAAGTCAAGACTAACAGTAGCTGTTCGTCTGATGGATTAAGTAGATGGGGGGGAATGGTTTAAGCTTGGAGTGTGGGCATAAATATGGGATACTGGGAAGATAGAGGAGATGTTTTGGCTCAGAAGATGCTACCTGTTTATGGGGACCACATTAGGAACTGCTGAAAGGACAGATGGGACAGCTTTGTTCAGAGGTTTTGGATAGTAATTCCCCAGCTCCTAAAAGAGGTCTTAACACTGCAAGCCCTTCATTCTGTTCCACAAATGTGAGGTGAAGTAATATTCTTTAAGATGTTGCAGCAATGTGTATCTCTTCATTCACCTTGTGTGTCTTAGATGGTAAGTTATATTTATTTCTCTAGGTTAGTTTTACATTTTGATTTCCCATTAGATTATTCATTTCCCCTGCTCAGTTTCCTCCTCCTCAAATCTCTAATTTCTATTCTGAGGTTGTTTTCCTGCTGTGTGGCAGACCAACGCTTATTTCTTCAGTAGATAACAGCACTGTGTTTTTACAGTTCATAGTCACTTGCTATTCAAGTCCATAAAGCAGAGGAACAGCAGAAAGCATCCATCTGGCCCGAAGCCAAAGGCTGGTGTTCAAAGATTGGCACCCTTGCTTGGGAACACATGGAACAGGAGCACGTTTTCTCCGCAGCCGTGGAAAACTCTGCCAAGAGAGCAGTGGTAATGGGGCTGGCAAAAGCTGATTTACCAGTTGAGGGCAGCTACGAGGGCTGGAGTAGCAGTATTGTTGGGAGTGGAGTATCAATATCTACGTATACCATATGCTGCAGTTCAGCTGCAAAGGGAACGAGCGTAGGAAAGGTATTGCTTGCAAGGGAATGGAAGAGCTTAAGCAGAGAAGCCTGGTTTTCTTTTTTGATGTTTATCTGACTGACTAAGTTTGTGGAAAGACATTTGTGCTTGGGTGTCAAGTTTGGTACAACACAAAATGTCACATAAACTTGAGTTTTCATCCTGCCTCTTGCTCTTTTACTCCATGTCTTAGGGTGTAATTTTTAATGTGGGGTTTACTTTTGGTCTGATTTAGATTAGGAGGCATTTTCTTTCTCTTGAAAAAAATGAGCAAAAAGCAGAAATTAGGGTTTTTTCATTCTCAGTGTTTCTTTCAGTACAAGCATAAGCTTCCCTTAGTATCTGTTATTACCTCACAACTAGATATCACATAGGTCAAATATAATTTATTATGTATTATTGTTATTTATAGTATTATTCATATTTATTAGTATTATTTATATATTATTATATATATTATTATTTCAGGTGATTTACTAAGGGGAAAACAGTGAGGAGAAATAACTAGCTGTGGTCCTTCAAAAAACAAACCAACCACCAACTCTGTAGCACTTGCAACTAATGTCCTATAACATCACTGTTCAATAATCCATAGAATCCTATTTAAATGAACATTCTCAGTACTGTATTCTGTATTGAACTGAAGTGTATTGGGTTGTTATCAAGGTGCTTTCAGTAAAGACCAAAAGGTAGGGAAACAGGATTAATTGCTAAACAAATATTTACAAGAATCATCAGTCAAGACTTGGCAATTGTAGAAGAGCACAAAGAATGAGAGTTAATGTTATATAGAAATATTGTAACAAAAGGAAGGGCAAATAAGATGGTTGGTCCTAACTCTAAACACAGTTTCTGCATATTCATGACATCATTCTCTTTACCTTCTGCAAATTATGCAGTTGTGTACATAGATCATATCTAATTCTGTGATAGCTGGTTCTGGGAGCTTAATGTAATTCCAGGATGGAGCACATTTGTTTACAAAAAGCTAGAACGTCTTTTTTCTTTATGGAAAATAGTTATTTTATATTCTTGAGATAATTTATTATCTTTTAGGGCCAATGCTTATAGGCCTGCAAGACAGTCCTGCTGCTCAAGCGCTGAGTATTTCTGGTATTTCCACTTCCATTGTTGTTTTGCTTTTTCTCTTCAATTATTAACTGACCTGACTTTCATTTGCTTTGGTATAAATCAAGAGCAATTCTTTTGCAGTTGGCACACTGAGGCTGGTCTAAGTCTTGCGTAGGAAATGTTTTAATCAGGGTAAGATATGTGCCCCTAATGGGAGCCCTGATAGTAATAGGGGAGGAGCAGCTGGGACCTGGGGGAATCTGGTGGTCTGCTCTCCTGCCAGCTGAGCAATTAATCCAGCAGCTCGAAATCTGCCTATTGGAAAGGTCTGTGAAAGAGGATGATGAGCAGGCCAAGTGTTTCCCAAAGCCTGTGTTGATTTTTTTTTTTTTCCCCTTCTATGTCAAATTATTCCTTTCTTTAACAGCTAAAATATTTGGATTTTGTGAGAGAAGAATACTGAGGCCATACTTAGATGTACATTAACTGGTGAAGATGATTTGGAATAAGGACTGGAGTAAGGGCTGAGGCTTCTAGGATCCTCGTAGCTGGAGACTGATGCTGGGCAGGAAGAGAAGTGCTGCCCTGACTGAAGCCCTTGTAGACCTGAAGAGGACCAGCTCCTCTTCCCTCTTTGTGGCACAAGAGCAGAGGAAAAATGTTCTGCAAGATTCAGCTGAACTCCATAAAGCTCAGGGCTGTGTTTTTCCTCCATCACCTCTCTAACTGAAGATCTAAATCCCACCTGTGCACATGTTGCCACTGCTTCAGCACCTGGTTTGGCCTCAAGCTCCTCCTGGGGAGGTTCAGGCTTGACACCGGTAAAAAATATTTCATGGAAAGGGTCATTGGGCACTGGAACAGGCTGCCCAGGGAGGTGGTTGAGTCTCCTTCCTTGGAGATGTTTAAAAGGCGGGTGGATGAGGTGCTGAGGGACATGGTTTAGTGACTGATGGGAATGGTGGGACTCAATGATCCAGTGGGTCCTTTCCAACTTAGTGATTCTATGATTCTATGGTTTCATATAAATAATTCTGTGCTTTGTCACTTCTCTTCCACTCTATTTGTGCACTAGTGAGATGTTCTTCTTAGAGTACATCTTACCCTTACGCCTTCACTGCCCTTGTATTCTCATCCTTACAGCCTACACTCCTACAGTCGTAGCTCCTTCTCCCATGCACATAGTCCTGTATCCTTGCTCCCTCCTTTGGCAGAAGCAGCATCTTTTACCCCTGTAGTGTCAGGGAAAGGTATGAGAAGGCTGCTCTGGGAAAGTAATTTTTGTCTTCCTTGTGTAGTCTGTAAGGTGAGAATGCAAAATCCCCCTTCAGCTGTAGAAGAAACCATTTACATTCTTTTAGCCTGGAGTAGCGCAGCATAAGGTTTGTGTCAGTGGCCAGGAGCAGACTGGGGACTGAATGAAACTCTGATTGGCTGTGTCACCTGTCTTGGATCTTCCAGCCTTGAAGTATGAGACCATTGACTTTGAAGATAAGCGTGATGCTGCAATTGCTCCTTTCAATCGTAGTCTTTAGAGTTGTTGGCCAAACCATTAAGAAAAACTTGTGTGAGGTTTTTGACTTTTTTTTTTTTCTTTGAGAAAAAAAGCAGCAACTGATTTCCTTGCATGCTTTCTTCTTGCTGTGTTATGTTCCAGTGATATCATGCTCAACACACATGGGCTTTGAACTAACAAAATGTGAGCAAAGGATGAGCATTGTCTTTGGCTTCACACTTTAGAGACATAATTCCTGTATGCAGAGTACTCAGTCTTACACTTCTGAACATAGAACCCAAAAGCTATTTTAACAGGCTTTAAAAAATAGTTCAGCCTCATTATTTACTTTTCTTTTTAAATCCGTAATGGCTTAGTTACACCTTTACTTCTAGCTCCCCTCCACTGGTCTTTGTGGACTTAGTTCAGTTTGCCACTCCAGTGACACAAGATCAGCTTATTTAGGAGATCCCAAACCCAGCTGGCATTTAGACCAAGCAATACCATATAGATACTGAGGACATAGTAAAACCATCCATTCTAACCTGCCTTCCTTTGCTTTTAAGTCAGATTGACTTTCTGACTTTCAGGTCTGATGCATGAAGCCCCGTGGAGAACTTTTCTGCTGGTGTATCATCTCAGTTCAGGTTTGGAAGAGCACTGATTCTTGCCTGAGAGAGGGAGTGGGAGCGCACAGCTGGGATGCGTGGAGGCAGTGGCACCTCACCCTTTGATGGCAGCGAGATGCTGGATATAAGACCACTCTTAGTAACAAAGAGGACAGTTGTGCCTTCTCTCCAACTACCTGATCCCATGGTCTTCCTTGCACTGATAAAATCCATGTGGTATCTTAGAGTGACTTCAGCTGCTTAAGCATCAATTCTTAGCTGTATTTTTAAAGTACAGCTGAAGTGCCCTAGTGGCAGCCTGCTGCTGAAAATGTTGGTACTCATCTTTTCCTCCTGGCTAAAGACTTCTCATAAGCTTTGTGGTTCTGAGTGAAGATTTTGAAGCCTTGTGCTGATTTAGTTTAAGCTTGGCTCCCATAGGGGTCAGGTGAGCACCCATGCTGGCATAGGGAGTTTGTGAAGCGGTGGCCAGCGTTATGAGAACAGGACCCCCTTTTCTGGTAGAACCCACCTGTTTGATATGAGAATTTGATATCCTATCCTGTTAGCCAGCTGCCTTAATTAGACTTAGCTGGACAGTTTCATAAAAAGGCGTTGGCTTGTTTCTCTTTCCCTTTCAGAACTGGCTCCTTCCATTGAATTTTCTTGCTGGAATGTTAAGGTCAAAGGCTTTTGTCCTGTAGCTTTCCTTGTACGCAGGGTAGGGTATAGATGGGAAGCTTTTTCATTCTGTGGTCGCGTCACTGCTCTTGGAGGCATTTGTGAGAGAGCACGTGTGTGAAATCGGGAAGAATTCAGAAACTGTACATATGCAAATTCCCTCAATCACTTATCTGTGCTGTTATTGTTTTAGTGTTGTGATCTCATGGCTAAAAATCCATTTTCCCCTGTCAGGATCATTTGTTTTCTCCGTGTCAGATGCCACTTATGGGTGGCAGAAGGCCACTAATGCACGTTAGATGTACTGAACCTGTGAAGAGACAGTGTTTTAGGCAAAGCAGCTTACAATTTATTGGCTTTGTTCTTTTTTAAAAAACCTTATTATTATTTTTCTCTAGAGCTGTTGAAGAGAAGGTGAAAGATTCTGTGCAGCTTCCACGAGCGCGGTCATGCTGAGAGCAGATGGTCCGTTCTTGGAAACGGTCCTAAACGATGGATTACTCATCTGATGCAGAATGATGAGCCAAAAAATTGCAGATTCACTGGGACCACTCTGACTCCTTCAAAGCTTTGATTCTTTTAACTTCTCAGTTTTACTTGTCTGCCCGTTTTCTTGTTCAAAAAGACCTTCAATTAAATATGCTCAGCTGCAGCCATAAAGACTGTAATAGTTGAAAATGGAACTGGTGCGATGCATCGGAACTGAGGGGAGGGAAGACTTCGGAAATATCATTTCTTGTATAGTGCAGCTTAAAACCAAAAACAAAAAATCAATTTTCATTAGAGTTGCCAGCGGAAAAGCGGCAGCACACCAGTATAATAGAGTACTGCACTTGTCAGTAGTATCACTTACTAATATTTCACTTACTCAAGCCTACTCAAATTTCTTCTGTGTGCATTATTTCTTGTTTGCATGTGATCCTCACTTTTAAGCCATGTTAACAGAGAAAAACGTGTTTGATGAATTCTGATACAGGATTAAGGAATAAAACTCCAAGTCATAAGAAGCTGAGAAGTTGATTATTATTCGTTGTAAATGTATTCAGTGAACCCATCGCTTTGGAAATCGATGGCTTGGTGCTGCAGAAACTAATCTGGCAGGAGCATTTCTAGCTAAGTCCTTGACTGATGCTGAAGGATATATCTAATTTTTTTTTCTCCTGTCTACTGCTTTGATTTGTCATGGTTTTTCTCAGTATTTCCTTCTCTGCAGACAGCTGCATACCTACTGCTCACTGTGCAGCTGCCAGTGAAACATCCCATAATCCATCTTGGAGAGCAAAGAGCTCCCTTTGTCACTGCTCTGGTGTCACTAAGCGATGTAAATGGGTGGTTTCAGCCAGACAGAATTACTCCTCCAGAATATATTGTGTTTCCATTGGCCTAGAAGGGCAGCAATCTGGAGCAGGTTTTTATCTATTGCATTTGATAAGTTGATGAAATTACATAGGCTGTGGAAGAAGCAGCCACGTAACTTCATATTCTCTCAAGTCCATCTTTACCATCCTGTGGTTCGACGGCACTACTGATAACACCACGGGGTTGTTAAACAAGGGTGATGTTCTCCTCAACGTGCTTAGCAGGGTATGGGAAGAGGATCCTGCACCCTGCTTAAACATCCCCTGTGTACGAGGAGTCTTGGCTGTCACAGCCCTTATCCTGCAGGGGACCATAGCGTGAGCAGAACAAAGATTAGTGAGGTTTTGGTCCCAGCATCTTTATACCTGTCTGCTGAAAACGTTTTCATTATACAAGTGTAAGGTATGAAAGGAGTAATGGTGATTCGGAGTTGTTTGGTGTTGATTTTCTTTTCTTTTTTTCCCAACTCATTTAAGGGCTCTCGCCTTCTTCGTCTTTGGAGACTGATTTACAAGAGAGATCCCATTGGCTTTCCTGAAAACATCTAATTTTCCTTGAAGCGAGCCTCTTGAATAGTTCCTGCTAATGTTGGTGTGATGCAGGCTTTGTTGTGCCTGCACAAACACAAGCCTCATTTTACTTGCATTTACCCCAATTTAACTCCATTAAGTACAAGAGAATTGACTCTTTCTTCACGCTTCTTTCTCAGAAACAGATTTAACTGTACTATTTTTAATCCAGTGAGACTTTAACTCTTTGGGGCAATGTGTTAATACCACTGTTCCTAAATATAAGACCCAAGAGCAGAACTGGTTGCAATGAGTTAGTTACCTTTAGCTGTAATTTTTCACCAACACTTTTAAGAGCTGTAATCTTACTTGAAGTGGTGGCTTTGTGTTAATCTGTACCATTATTTTTAATAGATGAGAGGAGAGGTTGGGGCATGTGTGTTCATGTTGTATGCATGTATTTTAAAATTCAATATATGAAGGAAAGAAGTATTCCAGTCTGCTGTGTTTCTTGCTGTCAGTATCTTGAGGCATGGGGAGAGATTACTCTCATGTAATTGAGTCCTAGATGTTTATGTAGTACTAATTTTATAAATGGCTTTGAAGTTGTAAAGCTGATTTCTTGAGAGAGAGCAATTTGCAGCTAATGGACGAGATACAGGACAAGAGCTGGGACAAACTAAGCAACCTGCAACCCACCAGGTTTCATTTAGCCCAAAGTAATTTTAGCTCCTGTTAATTCACAGGAGGTAGGGTACGGGGGAAATAATCTGGAATAGCCCCTCTATTTAAAGTTACCAGTTTAAATGTCATGAACGGAAGCGAGCGTATGTTTGAACAAACATTTAAATAATTTAAATTTTTTAAAATTAGAGATTTGAGGTTTTTTTCTTTTAGTTGAGCGTTTGCTATAAGCATTCTTAATTACACATCCAGAAATCGTCCTGTTATAATCAATCACGTGCTTATGCCCTAGGCAAGAAAGAAAGATGGTGAGGGCAAGAATATTTTCCAGGAGTAGAGTCTGAACAAATTTCATCATTAGCGTTTGAATCTGTACCGTATGAGATGATGCATATTGCATGAGGTTATATAACACTGTGTTCATACCATGCTAGATGCAGAAAAGACCCCTTTAGCACTATTGGAGCAAAGTAAAGCTGCACTAATACCTCGCAGGGCAGTTTACTTGTCGGCATGAGTTTCTAAAACCATGACTTGCAGTCGACCAGAACAGCCCTCCCCCTTTTGCAAACCAGATCAAATATTTTTACTTTTTTCTCTTTCATCTTTAGTAACTCCAAGGTAACTCAGATCCATTATACAGCCATTTTTCTTCAGTTAACTTCCAGTTTCTTAATTAGTTGAGTGAGGAAGCTATTCTGAGTCAGGGACTTGGGCACATACCATGACTACAGAAGAGGTGGTAACAGTGTAGGTGACTTGGAGGAAAGGCAAAGCTATTTTTTTTGCTGGTAGCATGGTATTATATTGCCTTAAAATAAAAAATGATTACATGCTTTAAAAATTTAAGTCGTCTAGCCTAGGGATTCCAATTGAATTAATAGATTAGGTAGAATTTGTTACTTGTAATAATCAATGCTCTTCATTTAGCAAGTACTAATAGTTCAGATAGGATCTATGGTGGTGTTATCTACAAACTGTGAGTAAACTAAAATCCATTCTTGGTAACCTTGAAATTTATCCTGCAGGTTAATCACCCCACATTATTCATCCACCTTCTGTGAACAAAGCCATCCCAATACTTAATGGCTATTTTCCAGACTTGTTTACTAATCACTGCATTTTAATGAAATTAGAAAAGTTGTTTATCCATGGGTTTCCTTTTATTCTAGCCAAAGTAAGTGAAAATAGGAGTAGTTATTCCATATTTTCTTTACAGACTTGTACTTGTTCTGTTGGGATGCTGCTGTCCCCTGGGTTAACTGGCATAGTGGGATGCAGCTTACTGTACAGCTGAGTGCTGGGAACTGCTGGGCTCTGTTGTTTAAAAAGTGAATAACCAAGATCAGAAGACCAGAAAGATCTGGATTTATGAAATTTGTATCCCTAGTTGCTTTTGAATCTGTTTAAACACGGGGCTGATTGGTTATATTGGCACATTATCCAAATTTTAGACCCTGTACTTAGAGAATTTTTCTCTGTATAAGAGAAATAACGATAAAATCTTTGTCTGTTACCACCCAGTTTTCTGAGGGATAATTTAGTGAGGATTTATTTCCCTGAAGGAGGTATTGAAAGCTAACTGGTGAAGCACAATCCTTTTTGTTCAAAACTGTCTTGTGCCTGGTCTTTCTGATCCATAAACTGGGCTTGGTGCCCTGGTACTGACATTGGCTTGTTCTTGGGGATTTTTTGCCTTCTCATTGTTAAACCCTGAAGATCTGTTTCCTTTCATGCTGGAGTGAGAGAGATTTTGACAGCTGAACTGCTGTAAAAAAATGAGATGGCAAAATATGATAGGCTGTATATAAATGTATAATTTCACTTCAGGGAGCAAATGTCATTTACATCTCTACTCAAGTTGCCTACGAAACCTAATATATATTAATGCGAGGCTGCTGTTGAAGGTAATATTATTATAGGGCAGATTTGGACATGTCTGTGTCTGGTAGCTGTAATATATGCATGGCGGGTAGTAAACTGAAGTGGTTTTTAAGGCAGATGTTGGAGGATGTGCGAGGCCAGAGTGGTACCTGCCCATTCCCCTGATGCTTGTGAGGCAAAAGAGGGACCCTGCTCCTCTACAAACACAACTGAGAGCCTCCTGTCTTCTCCATCTTCCCTTCAGTCCTATTTAGGACACCTTCTTTTGTTAAAAGTAACACAGACTTTTCAGCATCCAAACTTTGTAATTTTTTTTTTCTCTGCAATTGCCTTTTGTGTAGATGCAGGCAGCACCATCCCTGGTAGGTACATTTTTTTTTTTTTTTTGTGCACTGGTTGTGCTTCCCTTGTCATACCAACAATTCTCATTCAGCTGTAATCTTGTCTTTAAAAATGAGACTGTTAAATGAGATAATGACTCTGGTGACCAAGGCAAGAAAGGAGGATTTTGTTTGAATTAAAAAGAATTATTTTAACTATCGACAATTTCATGTTCTCAAAAAAAATTCATTTTAAACCTGGTAGTGGTTGTGAGTGTTATTAAAGTCAACAGCAAGGCAACATTGGTAGTCAAATCTCTAAATAAGTGGGAAGGAAGTCAGAGATAGCATATTTGCTGATTATTTTAAACTAAGCCATAAATAAAACCTAATGCTCCCTTTCAGCTGTAGTATTTACTTCTCTCCTGATGGGTATAAATTAAAGTCAGTGAATCCCTGCCGGAGCCCGAGTGAGCATAATTCTTTGTAATGTGCTAAAATAGCCAGCTCTAATATTTTCTAGGACTGTTGCTCCTAATTGATGTGGACCTTACATTATTTTCTTCCACAGCAAAGTCTGTTTCCATTTGTGTAAGACAACTGCATCTTTATATGACTCAGTTGTTTCCACATACTAAGTGCAAGAGGAATAAGAATAATAAAGAAGTGTCAGTTTTAATCAATATCATCAGACATAATGGCAATTGAATTCTACCTTGCTGCTAATATATTAGGTATATTCTGCTTTATCTTCTCTTGCAGAATTGATTTGCCACCATTCAGTTCGCATGGCCGTTGTCATGCAAATTGTGGCATTTCTCCCCCATTGACTGCACAAACTGAGATTAGATTTGAAAATCGAGTCTCACTGACCAGCTGCTGTGTTATTTTTCATGTGGTTTCTCCTTCCTTCCCTTACGAGTCCCCTTCCCTTGTTTTCACCTTCTTGGCTGGCAAGGCACTGATAATGTGGTCTCTGGGGAGCGGGGTGGGAATCGGTCATGTACAGCTGGGACTGAAGCCCGAGAGCACGCCCGGGATGTGCTGCTCTTTTTAAGTACCTTTTGCTCATGGCTCTCTAAAGTCTGAGGGAAGCGGAGAGGAGAGAAAGTCTAAATTGTTCTTTGTATTGCAGTGGGATGTATCAGGATCAGGGATGCAGATCAGGACGATAAGTTAGGCAGTGAGCAGTTTGTTTTGTTTTACCTCTGTCTGTGGAGATAGAGTGCAGACTTGGGGAAGAGCTTGCTGTCTTCTCTGTGTGATCCAGCGTGTCCAGCAGATAATTTTAAACCAGGTATAAATTGAAGTTGTGGATGTTCCCTCTCTGGAATTGTTTAAGGCCAAGCTGGGTGAGGCTTTGAGCAACCCAGTCCAGTGGGAGGTGTCCGTGCCCATGGCAAGGGTTTGGAACTGGATGTTCTTTAAGGTACCTTCCGACCCAAATTATTCTATGATTCTATTATCTTGAAGGTCTCTTCCAACGCAAACCATTCTATGATTCTAAATTAACACAGGGATAGCTGAAGGCAAAACAAGTATCAGAACAGGGCCTGTGCTTATAAGCTTTATTGTATTTTGACTGCTTTTTCAGAGTGCTGATAGCAGTGTTTAATATCAGTGTTCTATCACCTAGTGGTTACTGGTGCTCAGGGTAGATGATAGATAAAACATTTGGCCTAGGAGCAACAATTACCGTAGACTGAGTTTGCCATGATCTAAGTTTCCATTAGCTTTAAAAAGCAGAGGTCAGTGGTTTAGGGACACATGAAGGTAGATCTTGTTTCCAATGCTTGAGGCCAGGGAAGGGAAGAAAACCAGATGGGTTTCTTAAGTTATAAGCATGTTTTGAACTGTTGCATAAGGAAAAATGCTAGAATACATGAACTTGAGGGAAGGAATAGGGAGGAAGAGAGATTTGAGAAGAAAGACAAAAAAAAAAAAAAAGGCAGATAAGAAGAGTAAGCAGAAAAAAGGTTGTCATTGTGATGATGAATTCTTCATCTTCACCTGAATTGGTTTTGTTCACTTAATGTAACATCTGAACACTGCAGAACCCTTTGTATCTTTATCCATAAAATGGATAAAGAAATACTTTTTTTTTCCTCAACATAGAGATATTAAGATCTCTGCAAATATTGGGCCGTATTATTTGCCTTTCCCAAAAAAGACATAATAGCTCTGTAGTGATTCTAGATGTAAATATGCTTATTTTAATATGAAGTGCTAGTGGAGGCAAAGCACAAATGTGTTGTACTTGAATTGTAGCTAGTATAATCATAGTTACTTGTAATGTTATTGTTGGCCACCTTAGTAGAAGTGTAATTTATCTTTGATCCTCCTGGATTTTAATGCAATGTGGTAATTTTGAACCAGTTGTTTTGGTGTAGTACGCTTTCTGGTGTTGAACGTATGGACTAAATAACTTGACTAAGGCCCAAAGGCAAGAATAGCAGGCAGAAATGTACCTGCATTTTAGGGTGCTCCCCATTGCTGGCACAGCTTTCAGGCAAGGCTGGGCGGGGACACCAATTTCATGTGGAAGAGCTGGTTGAAGTAATCACTGAAACAGCCATTACTCCCCTTTTTATAGCTGCCTTTCTGCTTCCCAGGTCAACAGAGACTCCTGTGGCAATGTATTGTCTCAAATCGGATGGTACCAGTAAGACCTGGTACTTATTCTGATGATTGTCTGACCCCTTTGAGTAGTTAGGGTCTTAGCTTGAACACCCTTCTTCACCATGGGTCTTTGCATTGGTACTTCACTGTCTTCTGCTACTTGTTTTCAGCTGTCTGTAGTCTCAAAATTTGGCTAATGTTCAAAACACTATTTTTAACATATATTTCTTTATGGCATAGCTATCAGCACGACTGATATGTTCAATAAGATTAATTTTATAGGCCTATCATGAAGATTTTACTTTCATGAGTTGAACACATTTCACATAGTAACAGATTTGGCATCTAATATGAAATGTCATAGAAGACTTATGCTAAAATACTGTTAGTCATGAGTTTCTTTGTACATTAAAAGAAAACATGCTCAGTAAATATATGGTCAATGGTGAAATTTACATGAGGGGCAATATATATATATTTTTCTTATATAAAAAATAGATTGGATCTCTGCATAAAGCAGAATGTAATTCAGTCTTTCTGAGGGCAGAGGAAGCCCTCAGTAAGAGTAAGATAAATAACACTGTATGTAATGTGTTATTACTGTATATCCACTTTCAGATCAGTGATGTGTCCCTTGGCTCATTCTTCGATTCCCTCCCAGCAAATAGGTACCTGTGGTGGTGCACGCAAATTAAATGAATGAGCAACTCTTTGCAGGTGTGGGCTGTGCAAACCCTTGTGGCTCAGTCGGAAGGAGTCGTCTTCACCTGAAGAGGCTGATGCCCTGCTTGCAGCATCTGCAACTACTTGGTTTAAAAAAACACAGTCTTAGACTTGTGTTTGTTTATCTTTTATTCTCCCTAGGAAAGGGTCACCCTGTAGTTGTTGAAGGCAAAGTGACTGGCACCGTCCTCCCGCCTGGACTCCCTGCTCCTAAATTAACAGTCCAGAAGTTGCTTTTCACTTAAAGATGCTCATTCAGGTTTCTAGGCAACCGAGCCCATTTTCACTTCCCCCCACTGAGAGATAAGAGCTGACTCCTCATGCAGGGAGGCGAGACCATGATGGATTTCAGCAGCCTTTAATTTGAGCTGAAAATAAAATGTAGCCCTTGGATGTCAGGGCAAGTCAGCTTTAAAAAAAAAACACCAAACCAGCAGCAAAAAGAAAAAAAACCAAACCACACACCAACAAAAAAAATAACCCGGCACAGTGCTGGGAATGATAAGGAGCAAATTGCCACTGCTAATTAAACAGCCACAAGAGTTATCAGCAAGACTGGTGTCTGTGAGCAGGAGCCACATGCTCCTCAGCCCTGCTGAGAAGAGCTGTTGTGTCTTAGCCCAGTTGTCCAAGGGAGGTGGGAAGGGAGTATTTTCTTTCCAATTGGACTCTTCTCAGCTGATGGTTGGATCAAACAAAGGTGACTTTCCTCCCCCTCCCTGCTGTCTGATGGCCAGCTGCTGGTGCTCCCTCCTTTCCCATCCACACAGACAGAAGATGCTAAGACCTGACTCACCTTGGCATCGCAGATCAAGCAGGGAGCACTTTATAACAGAAACTTGCTTGTGGCAGTATGAGAGATGGGTTTGAGAAGACCTGGACATCTCATAGCAGTATTTAGGCAGTGGTGTGATGGATATGGAAGTAGCTTCCAACAGTCATGTTTGGAAGATGAGGTTTGGCACTGTCCCTTCCTTAGGGAGTTGTGCAAGCCAAATGGTTGCTGTAATGGATGTTGGAGGTGTTAGCAATTTTACTCTTGGGGGTGTTAAGGCAATTTGATGCTTAACCAAACTTTTTTTCCCTGTTCTGGACTCTGTTCCATGTACTGATACTTCACCCTGAATTCCCATCAATCTGAGAATTTCCTTTGAATGCCATGGGTTCTTAACCAAAGTTCCACGAATCCTGCTGCGTCCCTGTTGACAAAACAAACGGAAACCAGACCAGTTCTCTGACCTGCCTTTACCTAGCAATCATTTCTAGGTAACTGAATTCACCATCTCAGACTAGTAGCTGCATATGTTCAGTTAATGTCCTGCATATTTTATAAATCCTTCCTTAACAAGGAATTGTTTTATCCCTGCCAACTGCTGTGTAATACAGCTGCATGGTGACAGATACTGGCTTGGTGCTAGCAGACAGACTTGATTGTTTTTTTTAAAGTGCAGTGACCTGCAGGGCTGCTGTGTAGGCAGAGCAGATGAGCCACTGCCGCAGGTGCAGGTGGCTTTGCCTGCTTTAGCTCTTCCCCGGCAGCTTTTGCCTGCGGATTAAAGACCTCTCATTCCGTGGCTTCTCCTGTAATCTGGAAGACAAAGAGGGATGGATGCTTTTAGGGGCAGGGGTTTTGTTGTTCTGTCTGGGGTTGTGTTTGTCCTGGTTTATTGACATATTGGTATTCATTTAATGTCTTAGAGAGTCTAAATTGAGGGCAGAGGGTTAAATGTTATCACAAATTGTAGCTGTGTTCCAGTATTCATCACCCTTCTGAGGTCCTCCTCCACCCTCCCTCTCCAGCTCCTGCCCTTCTGTGCATCCCTTCCATAGTATTCCCTTGGATACATCATGTTATGTTTGTCTGGACTCGCTTCACTCAAATTAGAAAAATGTATTTTGCACGTTACGCAAAATAAATGAATTAAATGAATTTTGGCACTGCAAGAAGCAAGACACAAATAGCTGCAAATAGTGTTAACCTAGTATATTCGTGAGCCTAGTGTTCCCTTGTACTGACAGTCGAAGGAGTCAAGGCTGATGTTCTTGTGTAATGGAATTTTTATTGACAAGTGTTTTGGTTATTGGGCTTTGGTATTAAGTCAGCTACCTTTTTTGTATATCCGTATATATATGTGTGTGTGATTTTTTTTTTATGCTATGTTGCCAGTGTAATTGGATAAACATTCACAGGAACATAACTGATCTTCCTTACAGAAGTTCTTTTTGCTGTGATGTCTTTTCTTGGCTTTGATGTGAACCAGATTGTAGTTTTTGAAGCTAAACAAAGCCATTCTTTCTCCTCTACCAGTCAATATTTCATTATGTCTCAGATAAAAAATATTTTCTTGTTTTGGCCTTAGCCCTTAACTTTTAATAAAACTTGAAATATACTTTCTACATAACTTTGTTTCAAAGGAGACATTGAATAACTGAGTGAAAAGCATTGAATCTGATACATTAATTGCATTTAAATAAGGTCTTAAAAATAAAGTTTTCTTGTTAGCAGAGACTGAGAAGCCTGTTAGTCTATTGGAATTTTCACAGCAGGAAAGCAAATGGTATTAGGAAGTGGATTGTGTAGAAAGACTAGTAGACAAAATTGGTCAATTAAATGCTACATGTGGGAATTGCTTTTTACTTACCTGTTTCGTGGGTAAGTTTTTTTTCATATCTCTATGAAGCAGGAAAAAATTAATGCAGAAGGAACCAGTGTGCAATAGCTCAATGATACTTTAAATTACAACATTTGACATGCAAGATCAGGCTATGAATAAATAACTTTTCTTACATTTCAACAATGTTTTGTACCATTGTGGTTTTGGTATTAGATGTTGAATGAACTTAAAATTGTGCCGTAGGTCGCAGCTGGAGTGACTTTCAGATGTGTATTCCGGATTGGTAGGTTTAATTATTTATACTTACATCTCTGGTACGCGTACTGAATCATTTTGACAGTGTAACTCTTGCTTTCCAGTATTATTTTATTAATCTCACAGTTTGAACACATGAAGTGTTCTTACTGAGATGCAAAACTTAATAAATAGCCCTAACACCTCACATCTGGAGCTGTGGGCAGATGTCAGCTCAAGAGGTTCCACCGAATGCAAAGTTTGCAGAAAAAGACAGGCTGCTGGGTTTTATGGCAGCTGTATGGAAGGGAGGGTTATAAAAATATCCACCCATCACTCAAGATGACACAAATAGTTCATTTCTCAGAATGGCAGGGTTCTTGTTGATGCTTTTTGATTGCAGGAAAGATCTGATGATACCCAGGCAAAAGGCTGAAAAGGTCTCAGCTCCCTTGCAGCGCCTGTACCTGTTGGCTTTTCTAATTCCCGGCACCAATGTTTTGTTTGCTTCCAGGTTTTTTTTCTTAGTTGTGAAAAGGGCAAGTAGTTGTATGGGAGACTTTATGGAGTTCTTTTTGGCAGCATCACAGGAGGACTGCACTGAAGCTGAAGCTCTGTTGACTTTTACAGGAATACTGAAGTTTTGCACTGTTAAGCTTTAATAGTTGTGCTACAAATATCGAGGAAGTGGATTTAAATTTTCTCTCAGTCTAACATGCTTGCAGGCTGGCTGGAGAATGGATTGGGAGTAGCCCTGAAGAGAAGGACTTGGGGGTGCTGATGGATGAGAAGCTCAACGTGAGCCAGTTATGGATGCTTGCAGCCCAGAGAGCCAGACGTATTCTGGGTTGCATCAAGGGAAGTGTCACCAGCAGGGTGAGGGAGGGGATTCTCTCTCTTCACTCCGCTCTTGTGAGACCTCACCTGGAGCCCTGCATTCACTTCTAGAGTTGTCAGTGCAGGAAGGACGTGGATCTGTTAGGGTGAATCTCTAAGGTAATCTGGGCTCAAAGATAATCTGAGGGTTGGAGCAGCTCCCCTTTGAGGACAGGCAGAGAGCTGGGCTTGTTCAGCCAGAAGAGAAGGCTCCAGGGAGACCTTATAGCAGCTTTCCAGTATTACAGGGCTGCAGAAAAGCTGGGGAGGGGCTCTTGATCCCTCAGCGGTAAGAGCACTGACAGGATGAGGGTTAATGTTTCTAAGCTGAAAGAGGGGAGATTTGTATTAGATTTTAGGAAGAATTATTTTCCTGTGAGGATGGTGAGGCATTGGAAGAGGTTGCTCGGGGAAGTTGTGGATGCCCCATCCCTGGAGGTGTTCAAGACCAGGTTGCAACTGGGCTTTGAGCAACCTGATACAGTTGGAGGTGTCCCTGCCCTTGGCAGGGGATGTGGAAATGGATGAGCTTTAAGGTCTGTTCCAATCTAAAACATTCTATGATTCTGTGATATACAGTCTTAGTGAAAACTGCTTGCTCTTTCAGTTTCTTCTTTCTGCCAAAGATGCAGTTCTCCCAGTGTTTGTGTTTTGTTCTGTAATTTCAGGACAGATCAAGTTACTGACCACACTGTTGGGTATAAACTGTTTGCTTGCTCATATATACATATATATTAAACACCAAATTGATATCATTTCATATTGTATGTGTGGGTAAATAAAAATAATTGATACTGACCTTACACTGGTGATGTGATCACAGTCCTTCGTGATAAGGGCTGAGATCCTGTTTTATAGAATCATAGAATGGTTTGGGTTGGAAGGTACCTTAAAGGTCATCCAGTTCCAACCCTGCTGCCATTGTCGGGAATACTTTCAACTGGATCAGGTTGCCTTGAACACCTCCAGGGATAAGGCATCCATGACTCCTCCAGACCACCCGTTCCAGTGCCTCACCACCCTCACAGTAAAAAAAAATTATTCTTCATTTACATCTCCCTTCTTTCAGCATAAAACCAGAGTCCAATGGAGTACACAGTACTGAATGTGATAGGTGGTTCTGTTTTATCAGGCGTGTGAACTGTATTAATATTTTAAAATTCTATTTCTGTTCAGACCATCTTCTGTTTGTACCTTTTCCTGTTTCCCAGTCACAGCTATTTAATGGTGGGAATTGGAGGTAATATATCAATATCCTAGAATTGATTCTTTATTTGCTTGAAGAGGGGAGGACTGTTACTTGTGTTTATCCCGTTCCTTAAGGTTTTTTTTTCTCTGTAATAAATATACACTAGTGCTTTGCTGTTTTAGAGCTGAGACCCTCTTTTTCAGAGCTTTGCCTGAAGGGAAGCACCTAGTACAGTTTTCATCCCCTTGCTAGTGCTAGAGACATGATTGGCAACACGATTTCTGCAAATTGGCCACTCTTATTTACAGCTGTTGTTGTGGTGAAACCTTTTACACTGTTCCTTTCCTTCAGGATTCACATCACATTCACAAAAGGGCAATTTCAAAGAAGGTGACTGAAAAATTGAGTGGATGAAGTTTGTGTTTTACTTTCTCCTGCTGCTTTATTAGTGTTGGGGGAAATTTGCTTTCAGCATCTATTATTCTTCCAGTTTCCCCTGGCTTTTTTTAGGTATGGGTGATAATTCAAGGCTTTTTTTTTTTGATGAATAGCTGGACTATATTCTTTGCTTACAGGATGCAAATGTACTTCTTTTCCTTTCTCTGGGCAGAGAAAAGCGAGTGGGTTGGTAACACAACGCATTCAGCAAAGACTGCAAATCCTATCTGCACACAATGATAAAACATATCCCTAAAAATGTAAATTAGCTCTCTTAGTCTCTAAGCTAATTTTCATGTGTATAGTGGAAACAAAAACGTAGTAAGGAAAGATGTAGCTGTTTAACCAGATTATCTTTAAAAAGTGACAGAGATATATGCTGGCTAATAGCCAGCTCCTGGTGAAATGTCTGCCTTACAAAGCGCGTTAAGACCTTTCCTCCTCAGAACAGCACTGTGCTTTGTAATCAGGGAAAGACAAAGAGTTTAATTCTGTTTTGTTAAGCTGCGATAAACTGGACTGCCTGATTAAGCCACCCTGTTCTTCAGATGCCTCCAGGGGCCATTTGGCTGCTTGAACAGGAGCTAAAGGAGGTCTTGCTGTGTCAGGACCTCCACTTACAGACGTGTTAACAAATGCTATGATTGACTGCTCTTCTTTTTGGACAAGAATTTATCTTCATTCCCAATTAATCAAACTACTTCTAGACATTTTACGTTTAAAAAGGAACTGAGAATTCACCATGGCTGTGGGCTTCATTGACTGGAAAGACCATTCAGTATTTTTTTGTTAGTGGCGCTGCGACAGCTTCTAAGGCAGATTGCTCGGATAGATATGCCTATGTTGCTTCTGGTGGAGATGATGGAACTTTACTTACTAGAACAAAAGGAGTCTCCTCCTTGTCATTGTGCTGCCTTCTGCTAACAGCTAACGCTGCATGTTCCAGAATGGCACTGGGGATGGGTCCTCTCTGATCTGGACTGGCTCCAGTGAACATCCGTGCACCGCTGTAGTGGGGAACAGCTTTCTTCTAACTTGGTTGCCTTCTAACAGAGGCTTCACTGTATGAGCAAACTCAATAAACTCAGTATGTGCGTTGTGTTATACAGGGTGTGTGCTTTTTAATTAAACACCTGCCTGCTATACTTAACTTATGTTAATCAGACATAACTAAGAGTAAATAAGCATGCTGTCTCTGCTTAGAGATGCTGTTATCGTGGGGCTTGCTTACAGCCAGAGAAACCTATCAGTGCCTGCTGCAGAACATAAGCAGTGGTCACCTGCTGTTATATGTAAGGGGAGAAGAGGAAAACTTTCTTGATGGAAATTACGCAGAGTAGGGACCAGGACCAGCTTCTTCTTGTTCTTGTTGTTAGATCTGAGGCTCTAACCACACTCTGTCAGATGAATAAAGTGTTTTGGATCATGTACTTTTTAATGATGCTGGAATTGGAAAAGTACAGTTATGGAAAACAGTTGATGGAAACAATTAATATTTGGTAGAAGTTTGGTCCAACTGTAGAAGTTACATCAGATCACTTGTATCCAAAAATCTCAACTGTTTTTTAGGCTTTATTGCTGCTGGCATTAGTGGGCTGCTGACACAGTTCCTCCACATCTTTCATGGTACTGAGGGTAAGAGGATGTAACTATTAGCATCCTAATGCCTTAACTGCACACAACTGGTGAGGAGGTGGGATAGACAGGGGAAAGCTCAGTTTCACATTTTATCTCCCTTAATTCATTGCTCTAAACACAACCAATGCTTGACCTAGGTTTTAGAGCTAATAAAAATGGTTGAAATGTATTTTTGCGATCACATTTATTCAGATGACTTGATAGTTTATTTGTTAATTTCTGGTTGATTGTGGACTGGGTTCATTTCAGTCATCCCCAGTTTGGATGTCTTCACACGGTACAGCATGCCAGAATGACAACTCTGGCTAAACTGAAGAGGGGGTGAAACCTCCAAAAACCTCATGCTCTATTCTCTGAGTGACATATCTATGTCTTGCTAGTTGTGGCATGAGCATCCTTACTTTGATTTCTGTATTTCCGTATCAAACTGACCTCACTTGAGATGTATTTTTCTTGTGTTGCTCTTGTAGCTGATTTTTTTTTTAATTAAATGTGGAATAAAGGTGGTGTCAGAGTATTCACAAGAGTGTTGATCTGTAACAGTGTGAAAGTACTGTTAGTGCTAATTTAAACACAAAATATTTGAAATGCCTGTTACGTTTTGCACTTTCTGCTAATTCTGTTTCTTTCAAGGTATCCATAATCTCTTTCTTGCTAAGACAACTCTTCCCGACTCTAATAATTTCTGTAGATCATGAATTAATGACTCAGTACTGCTTAAAAAAAGGTCTAGGCTACTAATATGCATATATATTACCCACATTTATAAACTGGGAAGTTTAATTCTTATAGCAGTTGATGGCTCTGCTTATAGATTTGCTTAAAAATAGAAAAATTAATGTACTGGAACAATTTTGAAAGGCCCATAAATAATGAGCTGAGGACCAAAAGCTTGAAACATATCTAAGGTTATGTTAATTATGATAAATTAGGTTGAGAGGTTTGTTAGAAGCCTTTTAGCAACTATGAGCCATAATTATTGCACATCACTGAAAGCATGGACATGACAACCAATGTGTCTCTTCCTGGCTGGCGGTTTATCTTTGCAACTGTTTTTGTAATGAGTCTTCGGTATGGCACACACAAGCTTAGTTCCTGGCTGTGATTTGGTTTATTAACTCTAATGGGAAAGCTTTGATAATTGGCTAAGCATAGTGGTCCAACCATGCCTTACACGTGTTAGACCTGACAGCTGACCGTCAAAGACTTTGCAGCCCAGAGATTAAATCCAGCATGGTGATGCTTCACTCTGATCTGTTGTCGTCTTTTCAGAGTAAACTGAAAGTAGAGTGGTTGTTATTTACTCATTTTTTTTTTTTAAAGCAATTAGTGTGCATCTTCTGCGTGTACGTTGTTAAATGGGATGCAGAACCAGTGACACCAGGGGAAAGCTAGTTGTGGCTGCCCCATCCCTGGAGGTGTTCAAGGCCAGGTTGGAAGGGGCCTTGGGCAGCCTGATCTAGTGGGAGATGTCTGTGCTCATCACAGGAGGGCTGGAACTAGATGATCTTTAAGGTCCCTTCCAACACAATTATTCTATGGTTGTGTGAATGTTAAAATCCAGACTGAGTCCTCATGATTACACATGTTAGCGTGGTCTTGAATAGGAGGAGAGAAGGAATGATCTGTTTTTCCTGAGTTGTGTTTGGCTCCCTGGTGCTGCCAGTGCAACCCGCTGCCATTGGAGCTGGTGGGTTTGTGTTCCATCAGCTCGGGTGGAGGACAGCCAGCTTTTCATAGCCAGCTTCATCTTTTTAGAGACTCACTTTCTCCGAGCTGCACTATTCTTTTCTTAACTGAAGACAAGGCACTGCGCCAGAGAGCATCAGGAAGAAATGTAAGAAAAAACATTCAGAGCTGTCGTTCATTATTTAAACAGTGGTAGCACCGAACCACATGTATGAAGAGCAAGAGGGGATGGGTTTTTTTCCTTTTACACCAGGATTGTTTAATGTGTATCTTCACCAGGAAGATGTTTGCATTGAACTAAATTGGTTCTTTTAAACTAATTGAGTTAAATTGGTGCAAACCTGTTAATTGTTGAGTCTTTACATCACTGAAGAAATAGATAGGAGCCATGTAGAAACTGGAAAGAAAGGAGATAAGATTTCATGGAATTTACAGTGGTACAAGGATTGTGTAGCGTGAAAATTCCAAGTTGTACCTGATGAGCAGATTACTGGAGTCTTAAAATTCACTGCCACTAAAAATGTAATGTTCAGCTAGGGATTAAAGTAATCCTACTACCTGCTCACAAAATGCCATCTTCTCTGCTGTGCCAGAACTCCTTTCAGGGATGAGGCTGTGGATGCTGTTGAGGAATCTGAGAGCTTTTGGCTCTGAGCACAGCCTTCCAAACACCTTGGGCTCTCCCAGCTGAGGGATGGTGAACTCTGTGATCCGATGGAGGAAAAAGGGGCAGGCCAGATATTTCTTACTCTGGTATTACCTTTTAAGATCATTGTGATGTTTACCTGTGGCTTGACATATAGTTTTGGGAGTAGTCTTACTGTAATTGAGTTAAAAATATATATATTATATAAAAATACAATTGAGTTAAAAATATATTGAGTTATAAATGATATTGCACGCTGGAACAAACAAGATAAATCAGCCCTATGGTAAAATGTTATTAGACCTTCTTTCTGCTCAGAGAAAACACGTTATTATATCTTGTTCCATTAAAGCTTCTGTTTTAGAGGTACCTAGAATCAAAAAAGCAAATAAGAAGTGAAGTTGCAGGAGGTGGAATAGTGCAGTTAGTGGTTCCTGGGCTGTTGTGTGGATGAGTGATGAAGCCTCATCTGGAGCTGGATATTCAGTGTGATTATTCCCTTGAACTTTATTGCGCACATCTCAAAACAGCTAGAAGGAGAAAAGACAAGGTGAAGAGACTAATCAAAGACACAATAAATCTCTCCAAGAGGAAACTGGTGAAGTCTGGGATGCTTCCATTTGCACTGCTGGAAATGAGAGGGTCAGAGAAAGGTATATGAGGCACCTAATCCTATAGGGAAAATAAATTTAGCAACTCTGGTCTCCCTCTCACAGCAGAGGTTCAAAGAAGGAAATGATGAAATAAAATGGTGGGATCTTCGAAACAAATACAGGGAGGAGGCTCTTTTATTTATTTATATTTTTGCCATCAGTTACGAATTTTGAGGAATTCATTGTTAACGTTGGAAAATAACGCTTTAAGAGGTGATGTGCTCTGGGAGGTTTTTCTGTCAGGCTGTTGCCTTGAGCAGTTCAGCAGGTCCATTCGATTACAGTCTGGGCAATAAAATACTGTTACTTTCCAGGTCCAGATACAGGGATTTTGGTTTATTTTTCTCTTTTATCTGGAAAGATGGGGAAAACGGTAATGTAGAAGCAGAATATAAAATATCAGAAAACATTTTCAGTCTTTTCATCGTCAGGTTAATCTAAAATGCTACGATACCATAGCATTTTCTTTGTGCTTCAGTTTGAACAATATTGGTATCTTTATTTGAGCACGCTGTTTACTGTTCATGTTAAATTGCTGGCAGAGGTAGGGAATTTGATTAAAAGTGACTACAACAGAATTTAGAAAATTGTGAAACTTAAAATTTTATTTTTTTCTTGAGAGTTGTACTGTAGGGTTTTTTTTGATGTGGCAAAAGAAAGAGTCTAAAAGGTTCAAGTCAGAAAACATCACTTAGATTCAGTCACTTAGTTAGGGTTGGAAGGGACCTTAAACATGATCCAGTTCCAACCCCCTGCCATGGGCAGGGACACCTCCCACCAGATCAGGCTGCCCAAGGTCCCATCCAACCTGGCCTCGAACACCTCAAGGGATGGGGCAGCCACAACTTCCCTGGGCAACCTGTGCCAGTGTCTCACCACCCTCCTAGAGAAGAAATTCTTCCTTATGTCTAATCTAAATCTGCCTCTCTCCAGTTTATACCCATTGCCCCTAGCCCTATCACTACAAGCCTTTATAAATGGTCCCTCCCCAGCTTCCTTGTAGGCCCCCTTCAGGGACTTCAGGAATGAGAAAGAACTGAAAGCTTAAACTTCTCAAAAGCATTGTCACACACTTAGAAATTAAGGACACTGTGGACTGCTGGCCTGTTACCAAGGATGTCATGCATAAATATTAACATTTTCCCTCACTCTGGTGGTATGGTGGTGGCAAGAAGGAAAACCAGGTTCCGTTTAAGCTTGTCTGTGCATTTAAACGTTGGATTGAATGCAAAATAAAATATACAACGTAGATCAGAATGGGAAAAAACCTGCTAAGGGCGATTTTCCACCACAGCTGTCATATTTTTTTGTGAGAAGGTGGCCCAGAAATTGTTGTAAGGACTAATGATCTAGTATTCATAAAATACCAGATAAGAAGTATCTCATAGTAGGAAACAATGCAAAAAAAAAAAAAGCACACATTTTTATTTTCTTGTTTAGAAATTGAGAAGCGAGATATTTAATTCACCTTTTGTTTCTATAAAAATGGACTGGCTGATGTAACTGACCTAGGATCCAAGCTTCCTTCCACCGAAAATTATGGCAAACTTTTAATGTTTGCTTCTGTTGGTGGATTTGCTCTTACAAGCTTGTTTCATTCAAGACCCCTTTGTGCTCTCCCCATAATTCCCATTAACGTTAATGGGAGTTACATGGATGCATCCCTTGGGAAGGTGATGTGGTGACAGCGTATGACTCGATCAGCTATTTGCTAGACTGTGGTATAAAGGCATTTCTGATATTTGGCAGTCTCTTTAAATTAACATACCAGAAGATGACTGCATCCCCGTTTGACACGGTGCCTCCTTGCCTGTGGACTAGCGGTGGCCCATCTTGCCCTAGCAGGTTGGATTGGCAAGGACTACTCTACCAGACATTCATCAGCAATGGCTTTATGAGACAGCAGGAGCCTCTGGCAACACATCTGAATCCAGAGAGGGTAAAAAAGTGCCCCCAAACTTGCTTTTGCTGGCACTCTGAGAAGGTGGTTCTTCACAATACCATGAGGTTGGGAGTTTGTTGGGTGATGAAGGATGGATGTTGATCTGCATTTCCATAGCAGCATTATCCACTGCTGTTTCGGGATGCGCTATGCCTAACCGGGTTAGTTTGGCAAAAGGAGGTGAAAGCACGTCGTTGTTGAAATGGGAATTACGTGAACTGTGTTACGAACCATTTATTATTGTCACCTCTGCCACTGCGTGCATATATATTTTCGCCTGTTGAACCAAATTCGATGTAGTTACAGGAGTGTTGCTATGGTGACCCGAAGTGACAGCCGTTATTTTGTGCTTCTTGGAGGACTGTGTGATAATGATAGGCATTTTCCCAAAGGGAACTGGCTGGTATTAAAAATAAATCTGAAAATAAATGAACAGGTAGTGTGTAAAAATTTACTCTCATTAGCAGTAATTAACCAAGCCCTGTAGGATTCTAGTAGGGGAAAAAGCCAATTTTAGCTTAAAAATTTCTTGTACTCCATGAATCTAAATGAGCTTTTGATTTGTTGCAAGGAGGATGCAAAAACCTTCATGTTTCATTATGGTAATTTTTTTACTTACACTTGACTGCCTGGTCCCAATGCAGAGAATGCTTCTGCTTGGGCTGAATCCTGAGGCATTGAATAACCCATGCTGTTCTCCTTTCAGAGGAGTCTCATTGAAAGAAAGTTTTTTGGTTGGTTTTTTTTTTTAAAAAAAACAAAGCAAACCGTACCATTTTTGAGCCATAAATGCACATAAATACACGTGCAAACTTTTTCTCTTCTTCTCACTGAAACTGGAATTGAAGTGTAGAAATCCCAAACCATTACGAGATGGATGACAGAAAGCACCGTTACTGGTTGCTGTGACTTTGCCTGATCATCCGTCTTCTGAAGGAACCCTAAATATTCCTGTTGTCTGGCTCTTGGTGGTTCTGCCTTTGATTAAGCATGTGTGAACTTTTGAGTTGAGAAGAATCTTTTGCTGGGGCTGGTAGTGAGGAAATGTTGATACTGTAAGTAGCGGTGCTTTCAATGTCAAACCACCTTGTGCTGCCTGCCTGTTCTGTCATCTCATCACACAGTCTTCCTGCACCATTTGCTTGTGGGTTGTCCTGCCCTGTACTACTGCTGCGTCCTCCAGGTAGCCCATGCACACAAAAGTATGTGCTTTGTCATCTCTGTTTTAATTATGTGGCAATATCCATCTCCAACCCCACCAACAGGCTTTAAGTTTTTTCTTACTGCTTCATCTCAGTAACAGGATTGTTCCATCTTTATTTCTTTTGGTAAAATGAACTCCTGCAGGCTGGAGGCCACCCTGGCTAACCTGGCACTCTGCTCCTTTCCTTGCTGTTCGACTCAAGGAAAGGATGTAACTGAAAGATGTGTAGAAGTAGAAAAAACCCTTTTCACAGAATGGTTTGGAAGGAAGCTTAAAGATCATCCAGTTCCACCCCCCTGCCATGAGCAGGGCCACTTTCTGTTGGATCAGGTTGCTCAAAGCCTCATCCAACCTGGCCTTGAACACAGCTGGGGCATCCACAGCCTCTCTGGGTAACCTGTGCCAGTGCCTCACCACCCTCTCAGTAAAACATTTCTTCCTAATATCTAATCTAAATCTAAATTTTCCTTGCCTACTGATACTTGTAGAAGAGTCAGTGAGGTTGGGGTAAGTCACTGAGATTCACAGGTGAGCATTTCATTGCACTTTCGCAATGGGATTTGGTTTATTGCAACTAGTCTGCTGTTGTTTTTTTTATCTTGCTGCATTTTCAGGCAAGTAATTTACATAGTGTTTCAATTTTCCATATGTTTTGGAGCTTTTCTGTCCAAAGGTCAGCTATTTTGAGTGTGTTGTGCTGTATCAGAGAACTTTTAATTACTTGTAGCTGAAGCCTGCACTGTGATTTGGCTTATTACAAAAAGCTGCCATGCAAATGTGGCTGAGATTTAATTACCTATGGAAAGCTTGTAACCAGAGCTTTGAGGAAACATTTGAGACCTCCTGGCAGCTGCTGTTATGTTGATGCAAACTGAAAAAACAGTTACAGCTAAACAAAACCAGAGAGGTCCTTTGGAAGGAAAGTAAATGGAGGGATTAGGCTTTTACCTTGCAAAAATTAAACTCATTTTATGCACAGTGTTTAAGTTCAGTTTACAGTTAGTTCTCATTGAATATTAGTATCTCATTGAATTGCTCTCCTGGGGTGTCCCACCTGCAGCTGGGACAAAGATGAGTTTCCTCAAAGATGGTTTTCATAGCTCCATCCAACTCCTTGGAGTCTGAGACATTTGTTATACCACCTTATATAAATGGGGAATAATCACACCCCACCCCCCCAAAGATCTATAGTTATATTTATCCTAATGGGAGCCAGGAAGCTTGGAAGTGTATTAAAATACTACTGTTCCTAGTTCTTGACCCATGTGGCTTGTGTTCCTCTGCTGTCCAAGATGTGAATGAACATTTATATGGTCGTAACCAGCCTCCCCTTCATTGTCATTAAGAGTATTGTTAACTATTTTATGTCAACAGCAATTTCAGAGATACTGGTTTACAAAGGTATTGGTAAAAGCTTCTCTGTGATCACAACAAAAAAAGAAGTGCTATTGGTGTTTTTTTTAGGCCAAAATATTTAGACCTTCAGTTTTGAGGGAGGTAAGGTGGTAAAAATATGTTCTTTACCCAAACCATTAAGTTTTCAGTCAATGCTGAGGATGAAATGATGATTCTGGATTGTTTCATCAGGTAGATTTGATATTCTGCCTGTCAAAAGGTATAAATAAAGGTAGCTTGATTACAGCATACTATTTATTTCACTGTGGGAAAATACTGAGTAGCGGAAAAGCTGTAACAATAATCAAACTCTGGAAGCGGAAGCCAGGTAATTTAACTGTAAAATGAAGAATGTTTTCAAAAGTGAGGGTGTTAAACATTACAGAAGTCTTACCAAGACTTGTAGCACCTCTCTTGGCGCTTTTAATTCAAGACTCGGATGGTTTTGAGAGAGTTAGCTTTAATCAATTATAAGTTACTGGCCTCAGTCTCTTGTTGTCTTACGGCTTATTACTTGGGAGAAGAGACCAACACCTATCTTGCTATAACGTCCTTTCAGGTAGCTGTAGAGAGTGATGTGATTTCCCCTCAGCCTCCTCTTTTCCAGGCTTAAAAACCCCAGTTCCCTCAGCCGCTCCTCATAAGACTGGTGCTCCAGCCCGTTCACCAGCTTTGCTCACCTCTGGACATGCTCTGGCAACTAATGGAAAAACTTAACATGAAAATAAGAAGAACAGCAAATCTTATGAGATAAAATGGTTCCTCTAGCAAGGTTATCATTGGCAATGTTGCATACACATTAAGGAATTTATGGGAACATTCAAAGTTGCATGGTATAAGGCATGAGATATAAAATAGGCACAATTATATTCCTCCAGGAGCTTCATAGTTCTAACATTTTAGCTTGTTTGTGCCTAATTTCTTCATGCTAATGTTGAACAATGTACATTTTTTTGCAAATATCTGTGGCTAGAGTTTTTTATCAATCATTTTTTATTGTCTTGAAGCAATATGCGCAGTAAAGCCGGTATTGTAAATGCTGAAACTGTTTATAATGCTTTACTGATTTACAGTTATTAAATTATATTGCCAGGGGAAGGAAAGGTTTTTATTCTTCCTACAGTCTAACTTAAGTAAATAAATAATTGTGTATGGAGCGGAGCACTTCATCCTTTGCCGAGGGAACACAGTATTTAGGATATTGAGCTGGAGAAGTGGGCAGGGTGAACCTGATGAGGTTCAACCAGGCCAAGTGCTACACCTGGGTTGGGGCCATCTGTGGTTTCAATACAGGGTGGGGGTGATGTGTTTGAGAGCAGTCCTGAAGAGAAGGACTTGGGAATGCTGAGTAATAAGAAGCTTGACATGAGCCAGCAATGTGCGCTTGCAGCCCAGAAAGCCAACTCTATCCTGGTCTGCATCAGAAGAAGCATGGCCAGCAGGTTGAGGGAGGTGATTTTTCCCCTCTGCTCCACTCTCATGAGACTCTAGCTGGAGTATTGTGTCCAGTTCTGGAACCCCCACCATAAGAAGGATATGGAACTGTTGGAATGGGTCCAGAGGAGGCTACAAAGATGATCAGAGGGCTGGAGCACCTCAGCTATGAGGACAGGCTGGGAGAGTTGGGCTTGTTCAGCCTGGATAAGAGAAGACTCCGGGGAGACCTTATAGCAACCTTCCAGCACCTGAAGGGGACCTACAAGTAAGCTGGGGAGGGACTTCTTACAAGGGCATGTCATGATGTGATGATGGGAAATGGCTTTAAATTGGAAGGGGGGAGACTTAGATTAGACATTAGGAAGAAATTCTTCGTGATGAAGGTGGTGAGGCACTGGCACAGGTTGCCCAGAGAAGTTCTGTCTGCCCCATCCCTGGAGGTGTTCAAGGCCAGGTTGGATGGGGCCTTGGGCAACCTGATCTAGTGGGATGTCCCTGCCCATGGCAGGAGGGCTGGAACAGGATGATCTTTAAGGTCCCTTCCAACCCAACATTTCTATGATTCTATTTCAGAATGCATGACATGAGTAAAAGTGTTTACTGGCAATACACAAAGAAACTGTTACTGCTAATTTTTCCAGATCTAACTTGATGTGTTAATTTTTTAAATAGTAGCTAAACCTCCTTCTGCATCAGTCTTAACTGAAGAACTATGTCAAAGTGTTTTGGCTCTTATTGCTTGGCCATGGATAGTATGAAAATATTTCCTTTTCATCATGCTAGGTTTTCATGGTTAAATAAATACATATCTTCCAACAGTGAACAATGATTTAACTTTGAGAATTGTAATATATAGTAGTCATACCTACAGTATCTCTTAGTATTGGCAGAATTAAGTGTTAATGTTATCCAGCTGCAATCTGCTTATTTTATTAAAGTAATTCTTAAGAGGAAAAAGCCAGTTGACCAAGATGGGTGCAGCATTCTGAGTTGGGCTGCGTCTGGCTGCTTGCTACAGGGGTGGGTGGCTGGGGTGGCAGTGCCTGTGGTCTCTCTGTTTCGTTGCTCATCTGTTAATGGTGGCAGATGGCAATTTCATAGATCCTGTGGTAGCTGCTCTATGCAGAGCCAACACTTAGAGGGAAAAGAGAAGATTCAAAGAAATGTCTCGTGTATTGGGAGAGAGGAACAGGTACACCCAACTTGTTAGGAAGAATACTATCCATTTCTTTGAGTCCCAAGTGTTGCATGTGAGGACAAGCATTTTGACTGGATGGGTAGAAGATAAGACAATCAGCAGATAGCATGAGAGAGGGGCTGAAATGCAAAGCCAAGACATGCTGTATTCCCATATTCATCTCAGAATAGAGAGAAGGCAAAGGGCTGCCAGCTGTTGCGCTGTTGTAAAATTACCATGGGACTTTTCCTTTCAAGTAGCGTTAAGACAATATTGTGGGGAGAGCAAACAAGGCTCGGTTCTTTTTTCTTAATATAATAGGCAGAAAATATCCATGAGAACATCCATGTTTCTGTGGTTACAGGATTGTGTCCTCTTGTGGACTCCAAAAATGATGGCAAATGAATATGATGATCCCGTAGAGTACCTGAAATACCATAAAGAAAGCAGGAACATAGAATCATGAAGACTGGAAAAAACTCTCTAAGATCAACAACTCCAACTGTCAGCCCAACATCAAAACATCTTTGGTGTCTTGGACCAGGGAGTGCCTTTAGGCACTGTTCTTGGACTATATTGAAGTAGGACCTTTTTGCAAAGAACGTTAATAATGAGAAAAAAAAAGCACACAAATATGAAAAGCTAATAAATGCATTCTTTCTTAAAAGAAATTTTGTTTGCTGTTAGCTTAAGTGAAATGAAGAAAAATCCTTAGAAGAAATTATGAAAACTTAATCGAAGCCTTGGAAAACTGAAGTTTACCTCCTTAATGTGTCTCACAGTGGTTTCTTAGCCCTCCGAGGATTGGTTACAGTCTACTTATTGATCTTTTTTCTTCCTTAGACCAATCGTTTCAGAAGGAATTAGCAGTTAAAGCATTTTTTGATTTCTGTTCAGTGGCTGCAGTGTTCCAGGGCTTGGGGATACACTATGGGGAGTTCTGATGAGGCACAATCCATCAATTACCTCTGCCTAATACTAGAGTTAATTTTTCATGCCTGAAATACACGTTATTTGTTAAGCTTCCAATTAATAAAGGCTTGCAGACAATATAGTTCACTGCTGAAATATGTTGGGATTTTCCCTTTGGCTCAAAGCAACAGAGTTAGAGCTGGGACACATGTCTGGGTACCCTCCTTTTGGGGAAGGTTGGTTGGGTGGCAGGCCAGTGCAAGTGAAAATGTTAGCAACGTCACCTCGTTTGAGAGGATTTGGATAGTTGCTGTGTGCACACAGCAAAAATGCAAAGCGTCTGCTGTCTGCATAAAGCTCTGTCTCACCTTGCTGAGCGTTTTTCAGCTGAAGACGACCGCCTCAGTAGCACAAATCCACAGATAACCTCGTTCCAAACTGCCAGGAATAGGCACAAACAGTAGTAATATGTAATCAGCTGTGTAGTCCAGGTAAAGACAGCTTTATAGACTATTTACTACTTCCATAAAAATAGGAGGTGGAAGAGGAAGAAAAAGAAAAATAGCTACAAAAAGAAACCCAGTTGTAAAACTTGCGGCCTCTGGGAAGTATCTTTATTGTTTACTCCATTGGCAACCCAACTGAATTCATATTTTTCTCTAAAATAGAAGTGTAAACCAAACCAAATTATTGTCTGAATTATGTCCGGTATTTTATTTCATTAGAAATAGTTGTAGAAGTTCAATTTATCTTGTTACTCCATGTAAAATAAAGATATGTGGAAGATATGGTCGGTCTTTCTAATGTGGTTATGGCAATTGAAACTGAATCCGGAACAAAGCTGGGTCAAGGGTAGGAATTACAGTTTTTCTGGAAATGGGAAGCAGTGCTGCTCTTTCCCAGAATGAAATATTACAGGGTTACAGTGTTGACAGAGGGAGCTGACATGATGCTGCTGAGGTTGATTGGATTATAAAGGGATTAAGTAGTAATGGGATTGGAAGATACTTCTTGAATGAAAAGACAGCTGTAGAGGATTTTGAAAGGAAGATTTATAGGGCTGAGGCAGTTCAGCCTTGTGGTCATAGCCTTGCCTTCAATCAAGGGCTGTACAGGGGCAGGAGGCTTGGAGCTTGTAAAGCCTGAGAAGTAGAAATGCAGGCAAAATCAGAATAGAAGCACTTTGTTCGGGGGGTTACATAGAAGTTAACAGAAATATTTTCATATAAATGCTTAATTAAAACTTCAGGGAGCCGACTCTTTTATTTTCTAAACATGAGTGAGAATGTGAAATGTCTTAGAATAACGTGTTGGAGAAGGTCTGTGTTAATATCATAGAACCATAGTATGGTTTGGGTTGGAAACCCAAAGATCATCCAGTTCCAACCCCCCTGCAATGGGCAGGGGCACCTTCCACTGGATCAGGTTGCTCATGGCCTCATCTAACCTGGTCTCGAACACCTCCAGGGATGGGGCAGATGATATGGCATTATCCCCTTTTCACCTTTATCAACATTTGTAGTAATATAGATAAAATTTATCCCTTCAACTGCACCATAACTAACAGGAGTTAACAGAGAAACAATTAAACACCAAAATGCATGCACTATGTTTGTGTTCTTTCTCTCTGGAAAGATTTGTGTGGACCAGAAATATCCTTGAAATTTGGATGTAGAATGGTGGTCTGTAAGAGTTTATGAAGAGAAGTAGATGTCATAGAAATATAGAATGGTTTGGGTTGGAAGGGAGCTTAAAGATCACCCAGTTCCAACCTCCCTGCCATGGGCAGGGACACCTACCCCGGGATCAGGTTGCTCAAAGCCTCATCCAACCTGGCCTTGAACATCTCCAGGCATGGGGTATCCACAGCTTCTCTGGACAACCTGTGCCTGTGCCTCACCACCCTCTGCAATGGTCAATTTTATGGCCAGCAGGAGGAAAAAGAAAGAATTTTTGAATAATTTTAGCTGTTTGAGGCCTCTGAGTCCATTGAAGATGTGAAGACTCAACGGGTATGTGGATGCATGACTTAATTTCTGTTAACAGCAGTTAACTTTGCTCATTCCTTTCCGTGTTCCTCTTCTGGCCAGCATTTATCTGACACGGACTGAGTTTATAACTGACCAGTACCCTTCTTGGTCTATTCTGTAAGCTTAGTAGATGCTAAAATGCCATGGATATCCTTATTCAGGGAGGTGAGCACAAGGTTTTGAAGGAATCTGTCACTGCCGGTTCTCTCTTGACAACCAACGATGCAAAGTTCAATTTTTCAAGTCATTTGTTGCCTTCAACTTGAATCATAGCTTGAAATCATGTGTGATTTGTCTACCAGAGACAAGATCTTTGCTTTTTGAGGTTAGTGCTGTTTTTAAAAATGACACCAGATCTGATAGATTTTTTTTTATACCAAATATAAGATGACCCCATAACGGGAAAAAAATTAGGTTGTGTTAAACAAATCAGCCTTCTGTAAAGAAAACTCTGCTGAACGGAGATCCAAAATACTTGATGTTCCTAATTTTCAATGATAAATGTCTTAGTAAGCACAATTAAAGGAATTTTGTCATGTGATATTCCTACTCGTTCAAGTTAGGTTATTGATTATTGGTCATAAATGCTTATCTGTTTTCTTCTTTTTTTTTTTTCCTTAATAGAGATAAATCAGCTGAATCCAGCCTGGGACATGATCAAATTTAGCTCCGTATATCAAGGTTTTGATCTCAGTGACCCACTGTGGAGATGAGTTTTCTAGGTGGAATTTCTAATTTAAAATATCAGGTTGGTTTTCAGTTTTACAGTCTTAGGACTTTTACTCAATGTCTCTCTGTATTAGAGACAAGTGAACAGTGGCACTATGTCTCGTACATGAGCTGCTATGTATGTTCTTGTCATTCCTTTCTTTATTTTCTGTTTCACATGAAGTTCCCTCTTTCAGAAATACATTTTGAACACACTGACTTTACACAGACACTGCTATGATAGGTTAGAGCAAGCATCTTATCAGGAGTGAGCAGCTGAACGTGATGTATGGTGGGGGCTTTGGTGTGATCAGGACTGCAAGTCCTACCGCTGAACCACAGCCATAGCTTGGACATAGTCTACCACGTACTTTGTGACTTATTTAGGGCTTTGATGTGCTGACAGTTTGAAAAATAGAAATACTTTGACTGCATCCTTTAGCGATGTGTCCTTATGTTATAGAAGACGAAGTTACGGGGATGTGATTTAGGATAACCTGACCATAGCAGAAGAGGTGTCTGGACCTGATAGTCTTCATTGCTGTTTAGTTTGAGGAACCAAAGACATAATGTCCTGTGGTTGTTATGTGATAATTTTATCTTTGCCAGTGCCCGTGAGATGGCAATGAAACAAAAAGTAGAGAATAATTAAAGGTTCCTGATAAACACAAGATTTAAGTAAAACAATTGGTAAATTAAATGTGGTTGCATTAATGTTTCTCTGAATAGATCCTGCACCTATTTAATCTTGGTTTATTTTTTTTAAAGTCTATATCCTTATTCAAAACACCATTTAAGAATCTTTTGCTTACTTCCCCCTACTCCCTATGTGTGCGTTATGCTTTTGTTCCTTATATTAACAAATACAGCCAATATTTGGGACAGGATTGCCGACTAATTATGATTTAACTTAAGGCTTTCAAATTATTATTGTTAAACAAATACAGAGTGTGTGGATAGAAAAGGAATGGAAACGTGTTTGCCACCTTTCTGACAGATTGATGCGTGTCTTGTGCAACCTTTAGGCCAGACAGCTTGGAAGTCTAATGAACCTGAATTATTCAGAAGCCAGTGAAGATTAGTTTGATAGTGAGAGTATGTATTGATCTGCTAGCATTCTTCCTGCAGTGTGTGAGCTTCCAAAATATTTAATAACTTTAAAAATAGGGTTTTATTTTAAGAAAACAAAAAAGGCTGATTGTTTCGCAGAAAAAATTGCGGTTTTGTGTAAAATTCTACTAGATTCTAACCTAAAAAAAAAAAAAAAAAGCAACTCTTACTGTTTTTCCTTTCCTTTTTTTAAACAGAGCAGCTAACAATACATCCTACACTGTCTTATATGCTTCCGCAACAAGATCCATTTCTTTCAGGCAATTACCGGCTTCTCTTTCAGATAAGATGTAGGTTTATTGAGCTTCCCACTGTGCAATTACAGTTCTCAAGAACAGATTACTACGTACAAGCAGCCTGGATGATGGAGTTGATTGCAGTGAAAAGTAGGAGAAAGATGCTGTAGTGTGCTGGGGTTTTTGGTAGTGATCTGGAATACAGAGGGAGAAACTTCAGTGTTGAGACCGATTGATTTTACTTTGTGGTCACGTAGAGCCAATGTAGTTCTTGCACAAAGTAGTGATGTGTGGAGCTGCAAAATTATTTTCTTTAACATGGAAAAACAAAGATTAAAAGGCTATTAGCTTAAAATCTCAACTTTCAAATTTCCAGCCTGTAATGAAAAAGACAAAAAAATATTCATTTTTACAGTGCTTTTTGCAAAATAAATGCTGATTTTGGAAACTGCCAACTCTTGAGAAAGTGCATTTTGATTTCAGCGCTGTTGGATAAAATGCCCCTGCTCATTGCATTTATCAAAGATTATTAAATGTTAGGGACCCAAAGAGGGGCTCATTCATATGCAGACACTGTGCTTCCAGGATTAGCATTCCATTCCCAATACCAACTGCACTAGGATCGCCTTGTGGGACTGTTGCTTTTGGAAGGTGAGGACAATTATTTTAAAACATGCAGCAGGCAAACGTAGTTTTTTAGACTCTATCAGCTTAAATGACTTCTAAGGACACATATCTTCTTTTTACAATTAGGACGCAGCTTTGTGGTTTAGAATAACCGCGTCTCGGTGAAAACTGCTTTGTATTCCCATGCTTCACCCTTGTTATGCTTGCTCAAGTTACAAGCTTATGCAAATATTTTTCATTCTGTCATTGCTCGGCGAGGCTGAAGATTTAGGCAGGCTTTGGGAGCCCCGTGTAGCTGTTTGTGTGGGAGTTATGTCTCTGCTTTGGGGAACTGTGCAAATTCCTGGGCACACAACGTGTTTTTATATAAAACATTTTTTGTAAATCAAGGTTACACCCCTTATCTTAATGATTTACTTGATGGAGCATAGTTCTGAATGCTGTCTCTTTAGAAAGAAAAAGGTCTCTTTCCCAGCAGAAGGTTGCAAAAGGAGTCTAATGCCTTTATGTTATCTAAGATGAATCTGCTAGAGCCAAATGGTGTTAAATAATGGGCATTTTTGCTGTAAAGTAAGCAAGTCTGGACAAGTGTGGAAGATGGATATCGTTTTGCAGAAGTCGGCTGTACTGTGCTTTAATTAAAAATAAGGCTCTTGGACAATTTTATCGTATGTGGGCACCCTTAATGTTTCTATGTCATCGAAGCATTAAACAGGTAAAAATCTCTGCTTACCACTGCTACAGTGTAGGCAATAATGTTGTAAATGCAACTCCAGGCAATCACAAATGTCAAATATAATTGCATTACATTTATGATATTTCAGGCATTTTAAAAACGAAGCATAAATGTTAATGTTACAGAGTTTGTCCAATATTAATAAAGCTGCCTGTTTGCCATTGATTATGTTTTGATGTCTGCAGCTCTCGTTGAATCCAGTGGGATGTTAGTCCCTGTGAAAACGACTGTGCTGTACTGTCTGAAGTAACTTTTCTCTTCAAGGCAAAACTTAAAATCATGGACTTGACATGTGTCATCATTATTGCAGCTATCTATAGCAAGTAGGTACGGTACCGCCAGTCTTGGCTTTCTCGTCTTATTTGAAAAAAAAGTCTTGATTCCCATCATTTCTGAATCTTATGGTGTCATGAAGTCCTCGTGATCAGCAGTGATTGCAGAACAGGTCTTTTCCACTTCCAACCTTATTGCTCTACTCAATAGTAAGAGAACTGGTAAAAAAACTTTAAGCCTGAGTCTTAGTATAATTCAGTTCAGCTTTAACACTATTTAAATAGTAATCAGTTGATTTATCATCTTGTTAATGTCAAGGCTGGCACTTCTATAGGGACAGCTGTTGTGCTGCAGCCCTGAAGATCTTTTTGTAAATAAGACATCGGTGAACAGTTTTAAAAGCTAGTAAATACTGTTTGTGTTTCCACTAAACTTCATCTGTTTACAGATTTATTTATTTCTTTCCATGTATCCTTTATATATAGTCTAACATTTGCAATCTGGCAAATAAATGATTCTGTGTCCCTCAACTAAGAAATGAAATAGTATCGTCTATGTAAGCTGCGAAGAGGTGCAGCAGTGGAGATCTGATGTTTAGTCTCTAATTCAGCGAAAGGCAAAGTCTCCTGGGGAGCTGGTGTCTTGCTACAAGCGCATATTGCTGCAGGATTCTTCATGAAACTACTTTTGATATGAGGGAAAGCAACTTAATTTAGTATAAGTCCACTGTATATTTTATTTTGGTCTGTTTGGTTCTACTGTGAAGTGTTCCATGCCACCCCAGGAGAGCCTGATGTTTCTTAAACCATCCTGGGCTGAGACAGATGCTGCAGTGGTCAGGGAATTTCTTTGGGTTCTGATTTTTGTTCTGTATTGATGATTCTTTCCCCCCGTCTTTTGTTTTGTACTGTTGGAATCTGCCATCTCCACAGTAATACTTGAACATGAGAGGAACGTACAAGATGCTTGTCTTAATTTCTGTAGATGTATGCTAAGCCTGACTGGATGTATGAAATAGTACAGTGCTTAATATTAGATGCAGGCCTTAATATCTCATTCAGTCAATACCTGGTTGGTGGAATTCAAATCAATGAACATATTTTTTTTTCCAGAATTAGGCAGGATATGTGGTTGAACTTCTTTTCCCTCAAAGTACTATGTTTCAGCAAATATTGAGAGACCCACTGCTGCACTGAAAGCACGTATCACCTTTATTAATACATATAAATGCTTCTGAAATTGGAAGGATTTATCCTGTAAAACTAGGCATTTAACTACCAACTCTCCTGAACTGGCACTCTGGATGCCACAGAAATGGAGAAGGACTCCAGTGGGTGTTAGCAGGTTTGTAGCAATTGAAGAGCTGGCCCAGTGAACCTGTTTATTATACTTAAAAGATGGAGACATTAGAGTTGTTGAAATATCTAATGTAAATCACTTTTATGTTATACTGTGTGTAGGCAACACAGTGAAGTGGTCTTCTGAGCATTTACCACTGTCTGCGTCCCCTACATGTGCAGCTTCATCAGTTTCTGAGAATTTTTTCCATTTTTTGTAGTGATAAAACATAATTAATTCAAATAATTTTAGTGCTTCTGGAAACAGATTCTTTCGTGGACTCATGAATCTTTGAATACATGTAGAATATGCGAGTGCAGAGTAAATCATTGTCTGATCTATCAAAAAGGATAGAAGAGATACAGCTGAAAAATAGACTTGGTGGACCATAGTATGGGATCTGCCAAGAGCCCATGGGAGAGAGAGTTTGTGTGTGTGCGAGGGCAGTGTGTCAAATTGTCTCCATTAGGATTTTTCACAGATAATATGGAATTGTCTGAACTGCTCTAGATGCTTTGTACTTTTAGGTTCAGCACGTGCCACCTGATTCCTCCGCTGCTGACGAGTCAAGCTGGCAGGAGGTCTATGTTTTGAACCCTAACCGCACTGAAGCTGGCGATCAGGCCGTTTGTATTTGGTTCCCTGTTCCTAATTACGTGGATAATCATTTGAACATTGCCTAAAGTTTTACTTTGGGAATTTGGCTCTGACAAGCCCCATTTTATAATTAGTTTATTTGCATTCTCTTTACTCCTTATTAATAAATCATGGTTCAGCAGTTTCAGCCGACTACTTTGATCCCAGTGTCTGGTGGTTCACAAGCAGTTTCGTTCCTGGTTGGCATTTAAAATGCAGCGTTGTGGCGATGCAAACAAGCACGCGTGGCTACAGTTAGAAGAATTAGCAATTCTGCGTATGGTAACATCGTAATGAATGACTCGCTGCGGTTCCTATGCAGTTGTTCATTAAGTGAGTGAGGTGAGGTCATTAGTTGGCACATCCCTGGTGGCGTGACCTCGTGGTGTAACTCTGGCAGAGGATATCAGGGCTTTATGGCATATGTTACTGTTGAATTTCATTTATTTATTAAACTCTTGGAAGGAAGCTTCAACCAAGGAAAAAGGAAACAAACATTCTGCTTCTAGGAAACTGCAGTTTGGGAAACATGCTTCTAATGATGGAAAAATATAAACAACAAATAAACAGAGAATTTACGGGAATCTAATAACTTAGAGACATTAAATAATTTGGCGTATGCTTTGACTTATTCTAGGTAGGTCTGTATCAGAGCACTGGAATTTCAGCCTCTTCTTTTGGACCCCTCTTCTTTCCTGAGGTGCTTTTCATTGCCTGCAATATGTAGGGTTGAAAGCTCCTTTGAAGAAAAATTGGTTGCAGTGGAAATAGGATGCCTTATCCTACTGGAAGTTTCTCTTCTATTCCTTTGGTCCTATAGAAGTGCCATGAACATGGTTAAAACATCCCTCCCTTTTGCTGTAGATAGAGGGGCTGATCTTCTGTGTGCTTTCTGCAATAATAGAAGTAGAAATTAATTCTATTCTTTTCCTTAGATTCAAATACCACCATTACCAGTGAAAGAAATCACTCCATTCAAAAGGTCTCTGTAGCTTGAAATAGCTTAAGGCATGTAAATCCTTCAGGGATCAGGTTCGTTTACCTGAATATACTCCATATTTAATAAGAATTGCTTCATAACACTTCTTGCACTTGAGGCACGAGAAATGCGTAAGACTTTTTGAGCTACATCAATGAACTTCTCTCTGACCTTTGATGTAATCTCTCGTTGCTATAGCTTCATTGTGTGTGCAACTGGGAAAAATATCAGGTGCTGCATCTCATTCACAGAAGCACTTTGAAGTTAAATTCCCCATTATAAAACATTTTTAGATCCCTGAAGGGAAGACAGTAGACCTGCAAGCTGCTTGTCACTTATAGAAGGGAAGTTACATATATATTGTATTGTAATATACTTTAATCAATAGACTGAGTCTGAATATAATAGCAGAACAAAATCGTGTTAGCTCATTATAGTTCAACGGTATAAAACTGGGCTGGACATAGGTGTTTTTCTGAAAGAGTCTGAAATAAAAATACTTCTGAAAGAGATGCTGATTGAAGAAAAGCCCTGAAACAAACGCAGGATGGTTTGTATGTGTGGACTCAAAGAAGGTGCCTTTCTTCCTCCATGTCCTGTGTTAAACCCATTTTCTGCAAACAAGTTTATAAACATTCTAACTATCCTGGCACCTACGACCCTAGGTACAAATGTTGTCAACATGAGGGGGTTACATTTTACGTCTTCAGTGTGGCAATTAAGGTTTATCAAGGGATTGGAGCAGTAAGCAGCCACGAAGCCTGCTTCTTATTCTGCGTCTGTGATGTCTGACTTTTGTGCAAATAGGGTAACCTGAAAGCCAAGAGAATTATCTTTAAAGTGATGTCTCCCATGCAGGCACGGTTGTCTGAGTTCTGCAGTGAAATGTGGGCAGTTGTGCTCACCATCCATCTTAACTTCTGCATCCCTGTGGGCCCATCACAGTCATGATTGGAAAGGTAGGAGAATGTTCCAAATTCTAATAAAGTTCATGCAAATTCTGTAGATGGGTGGCTTGGTAGAAGAAGTAGACCCAAATCAGGCAAGGAAGGCAGGGCGTGTCCAGCTGTCGTTCATTTTTTTTGTACTGATGGAGCAGGTAATGCTATTTTACAGTTCATCAAATTCACACCTCAAATGATTGAATACCACATTCTATGTCAGGTATCATAGAATGGTTTAGGTCGGAAAGAAAATCATAATATCTGCAGATGAGCAGGAAGAAAAGAAATAGCACAGCCTTGTTTTAATCGTCTTGCCTCATTGCTGTGTGTTTTAATGGCTTTGAGCAGCTTCATATGTTAATGCTAAAATGAGCAACAGAACAGTATGCACAACTTAAATTTAAATCACTTAAATGATTAATGTTTAATTTGTTCTTGCAATTAACTCATTCCCAGTGGCAGTGGCAATGGTTCTGAGATAAGACTTGTTTGCATCATTGAACTGTTGGTGTTTGTTGCCATAAAAATGCAATAAGAGCTGATGTTTTCTTGAATAAAAAAAGATTAGCTTGACTCCGCGTACTGAGAAACTGCAGTATAATTGCAGTATTGTTTTCTAAACAGGAACTGGTTCACAGGACTTCTGTTAGCTATTTAATGGATTTATTTGTTGTTGGGGAATAAAAACTAGAGTACTAACAAATATGTGTAATCTCTGAATAGTAATTTTGAGGGTTTTTTTGATAGCAGTTGATTTAGCATTCTTTTCTCATTCTGATTTCACTGGGACTACTTAAGGAATTAAATTATCTGCTGATAGAAATCTTCCCTTTGGAGACAGTGCGAGTCCCTGGTAGAACTAGGAGCCTGAAATATGCTGCGAACCAGGACTTGCTGCTCTGTCACGTAGCAAGAGGAACCTCTGTCTGTACTGATTCAATAATTGTTTAACTTAAGGAATGGGACTGCTTTTTTCCCCCTCCTCTTTATATCAAATTCTAAAACTCTTCTTTCTAGTCTGTCTCAGGAAAGCCTCACTAGTGCCAGTGGCTGTTAGCTGCACCAATGACAAGCTGAGTTTACCCAAAGATATTACCAGAACAGTGGTCAAGCCTTGGAACAGGCTGCCCAGGGAAGTGATGGAGTCTCCATCCCTGGAGATGCTAAAAAATGTGTAGACGTGGCACTTCGGGACACGGTTTAGTAGGCTTGGTGTTGATGGGTGACAGTTGGGCTCGATGATCTTGGAGGTCTTTTCCAACCCAAATGATTCTATGATTCTTTATTCTGTGAAAGGTATGGATGAGATATCCTGATCCTTAACTCTGAATATCACAGCAAAGGGAAACTATGGTCTATGACATTTTCCTCCTCATCTTATTCTCTATCAGCTTCTACCAAACCTTAACATCTCTGCAAAGGGCTTTTAGGCTCTTTCCATTTAATTCACTTGTGTCATACCTTGGCATGACACAATTGAACAATTTGTTCAATTTGTAGATAAGCGTGAAACTTTTCAGGCAATTTGAGCAACTGCCCATCCCTGTATAGCAAAGACACATAAAACTTGGAAGCATTTCATATCATGTGCCTGCAGCGAAGAGGCCATGGAAGCAAGAAAGAACCACATTATTGAAGGATCATCCATTTCCCTAGAAGGTAGAGGAGCAAACTGTGAAATGTGCCTGTACCGTTAAAGGATCCTGGGAATTTTAAGCATCAGGTGTGTGTATTAATGTCTGAGATTTTCACCTGGTGCAGACAAACGCAGGGGATTTGTCAGCTTGTTTCATATTTGTAAATGAAATTAAGCAGCAGGCATGCTGTAATAATGAAAGTAATTTATTAAACCTGCAATTTGGTCATTTGTTTGGAGATGGTGAAAAGAAACCCTGACAAATATGTGTAATATGCTTACTCATGAATTCGTAGGTGCTTTCAGCAGAGAAGCATCATCTGTGCTTGTGCAGAATCAGGATGACAGGTTCATAGTAATGTTTGTAGGGATTTAAAATGCAGAACATGCCAGAAGAAAACATGTCTTTCTGATTTGTGGTGCCCAGGGGAGCCATTTTCTTCAGTGGGTCATTTTATTTTTTAATAATTGGACGCTATCATTGATTTGAGCTGGAAGCCACCTGGTATCTTACTTAAGGACCATGTTTACTGTCTTAGATGACACAATCTCTCCCATTTGGGCTGCCTCCTCAAAGTCAGCTGGTTAGCTCGTATGAGAAAGCACTGCCTATGTAAAATGCCCATGCAGCTTAGTGTGCTGTGAAGAAAATTGTCTTTATATATAAAATATAAATCGTGTGGCTTTCATCATTCTTGGAATGTTCTCCCTCTGCACAGAAATACAACCCTTGCTCTAATATAATATTATAAGCAATAAAAATGTGTCCTCATCTTGAAGCTCCATCAGAAATTATGTGTTTTACCTTGATCGAACAGGTTCTCCACTGACATCAGGCTTCTTCAGTTTATTTCTACCCTGAAACTGGGTAGACATAAAGAACTGAAAGCAATGCTGAAATCAGTGGACTTTGTTGTAGAATCAAATGCCTATTGCCTGACTTGATTTGGTCTGTAGACCAATAAATGACTTGCTCTTTGAAACGATGATGATAGATGTGGAAAGTGATTAGCTAGCTAATTAACAAGCCGTCATACTTATTAATCACAGAAAGTCACCAAAAGGTTGGCTTCACGCTGCTTATGAAAACCAGCATGATACATTTTTTTAAAACATTTCTTTTTAATTGAGGAAGAATAGGATTAATGTGTGCAGGCTGGAGCCGTGGACAGATCTCTTTCTCACAGCTCAGTAGTTAGATAGCTGTAATGGCAATCAAGTCCCCAGATTTATGTGGATCTAAACAATTTCAGATATGGCCAAATGAAAATTTAATAATAAAAAGGAATTCAGCTGTGAAATGAACTTCCAGAAATGAGCTAAGCCACAGTTTCTCTGCCTTTGGTCCATGCTGCAGCAATCACCGCTTTCTCTTTGTGTTATAAATCCTTATTTATGGATTTGAAAGATAGAGGCAAGATGACCCAAACGCGTGCATGGATTAGAGGATTTTCTTCCCCCTCTTGCTATAATTTCAGTAAGAAATAATCTTTAAAAGGCAGTAAACATAAATATATTCCTTTTACAGGTATTATCTCTTAATGTGTATATGGCATGAAGCAGCATTCAGTCATTGAATGCTGTGAGTACAATTAGAAGGAATGTCTGGTTTTGTCTTGTGTAGCACAAATCAAAAGCTTTGTCACTTCTGGTGTGCTACAGAGTAGAAGAAATATAATTATAAAATTGTTTAGGCATTTTGCTGAGCTGAGACCAGCCCTTACCCAATCTTATCCTTAAAGTGACTTCTTCCTGTGGCTCCTGCAGGCTCTCAAGGTCAGCTGCATTCATCTGATGTTAATGGGCTTTGGAAACCGATGCAATCAATATTAGCTCATGTGCTTATCTCCTGCCAGGGAGTTCCCTGTGCGATTTCCATTCCATTTTACTTTTTTTTTTGAGCTAGTTGTATGCAAAAGCAATACATCCTGGGGAAAAACAGATGCACAAAGAGGCAATCACAGACTAATTTTGTAGCGGTTATCTGTCTATTATTTACCATTCTGATAGCAATCATCTGTTTAACAATATACACAGCACAATTGTATACAAATAACAAAACCAGGCGGTTGATGCTGGCAGCTGACTGATTTGTATTGGCAATGTTAGTTTTTCAAGTTACCTGGACACTGATGAAGTCAGGCTCGATTAAAAGTGCCTTGCATCTCTTGAAGTGTATGTATTTAATGACCTCAAATAATGCTGGAATCATTTTCTTTACCTGATACTCAGCCAACAGGACAGAACTAATCTACTTCAAACCTCCCAAGCGGTGTTTTAGCTGATTCCTTAGACAGGGAGGCCCTTCAGGACAAGACAGGTGTGAATATTTTGCAGGGAGACAGACGATCCAGAATCTGGCTAGTAAAACGTGTGAGATGCTGGCCAACTCACAGTAAGGCTTTCCAGGTAGGTGTGTCCTGATAGGGTTGGGAAGATGAAGTTTCCCAATGCAGGGTTTATGGCTTTCGTATGTTTACAACAGTTCTTAACTCTGTGGCTCCTTTCAAAGGGAAGGATGAGGTGACACCAGCAGTGGGTGCTTATCTCTGCCCACACCTGCCTCTTCTGCTCGAGGCAAATGTGGGTGTCCTTGGTTGGGATGCTCAGCAGAATGAGTAAGGGAAATAGACAGCTGCTTACCGCCTTAGGTCCATGTGCAGATTACCTTCATAGAGATCTCCATCCTCAGGCTCAGGCTGTCTGTTTTGCTGTCTGCAGCAGAGTGAATTAGTTATTAATGCCGAAAGGTCAAATTGGACTAGGCTCCTTATAAAAGGAAAAAAAATGATTGGAGGGGTGGACAGCCTCCCGTGTGAGGAAAGGCTGAGAAAGTTGGGATTATTCAACCTGGAGAAGAGAGGGCTCTGGGGAAACCTTGTTGCAGCCATTCAATACTTAAAGGTGGTCTATAAGAAAGATGGGTACACACTTTTTAATAGGTCCTATAGTGATAGGACAAGAGGTGATGGATTTAAACTAAAGAGTAGGTCCAGACTAGACATAAGGAATAATGTTTTTTATAATGAGTGTAATGGAAGACTAGAACAGGTTGCCTGGAGAGGATGTAGATGCTCCATCCCTGGAAATATTCAAGGTTAGGTTGGATGGGGCTCTGAGCAACCTGATTGAGTTGAAGATAGCCCTGCTCATTGCAGAGGAGGTTGGACAAGATGGTTCCTCTAATGGTTCCTTCCAACCCAACCCATTCTATGAACAGGTGTGTGACCAAAGGCTGACAGTGGATGTGTCTGGCATGGGTCACTTGGCTGGAGAAAGCAATGCATGAAATCTTGGCATTGCTACCACAGGTAGTTTAGATTTATGCACTGTGGATGTTTTATTGCAGTACAATTTTTAACTCATCGATCAATGAAAATCCTAAAGGTCAGGTATTGACTGCTTGACAAGTTTGAGGTTTTTGTGTCGAATATCTCATTGCAGTATGATGCTGAATGTGTCTGTTATCTGTTTTAGAAAATGGGCTATTTCAGAAATCTGTCTAATGTTTTGGAAGACCTAGGAAGCAAGGAATCTGAAAGAGTAACTGTTTCCATCCATGCCATCAGTAAAGAGGCATGTTAGAGGATATTGCATTCATACATGCTGGGGACAGATTTTTGCTCTATCCAATAAAATTAAACCGCGTATATGATTTGATTGTCTGTTTTACGCAACATTGCTCTCTTGCTGCAAGCCATTTTCTATGGAAACTGCTGCTTGACCAAATTAGTTTTACCTGCAAGAGCTGAAAGATCCAACTGCTGTGAGGATTAGAGGATAATGTCCTCTTGAGGGATTTGCTAGTATGTCTATGTGAATATACTGCTTTAAAAGCTTCCTTATAACACTTCATAATTTGCATCTTAAAGATGTTTGACTCAAGAATGCAACACATGCCAACACCACGCGTGGACATTTGGTCGCTGCTCAGAGGGAAATGTGCCATCTGCTGATGGAAAACTAATTCCTCCAGGTTTTCTCGATGGTCTCCAATACGTGTATTGAGTCCAACTCTACTTAGTACAGCAGATCTAATGGGATCTGCAGGTCATAGCCTGTAGCAATCTTCCAAACCCATGTAATTAAAGCCTAAACATTTGTGTTGTCTGTAGTTTCTAGTTGCATCGGAGGTGTCACGTTTTCCCTTTCTCTGGCCTGTCATCTCTGGCAGTTTGTAAGAACCTCCTAGCCAGCCTAATTAAATAATCAAAACTGCTGCTTCCCTCTCCCTAGCTTGTTCTCATGCCTTTATTCAGTATTTTCCAGGACTTAACAAAGCAGTAAAAACAGTAATTAGTGCTGTAATTGGTTATAAATAATAATATAACAGACTTAATTTCAAAATAACAACCACAAAGCAATCTGCTCTTTGAGAATCTTTCAAATTCCCAGCACTAAGGCATTCAAAGTAGTAAATTATATTACAGCAATTTGCTTCAAAAATATGTACCCTATAAATTTATTTTATCCTGACAGCTGTGACAGGCTGTGCTCCTAAGTGCGTATCTGTTTCAGGTCTGGGTGCTCATCTCTCTTCTCCTGATCTGTAGTACAGATTAAAGAATTGTCTTTACTCCTAACTTCGTATTTTTTTATTATTTGCTGGGTACCAAATTAATAAGTTCTGTGTTGTTATTTGTTGCTTTTTTTTTTTCCCCTCAGCCTCACAATCCTGGCAAAAATCTTATTATCCCCAATGTAGTGTTATTAGACTGTTTTCTTTGTCTCTTGCAGCTGGTAAATTATTAATGAAGCTGCTAAAGGGGAGCGGGGTGGTGGGTTGCTGGTGGGTGAAGAAGGGCAGGGGGAAGTTGGGGCAGCTGACGGAGGTTCACATGCAGAGAATGCACAGATCAGTGACCACCAGGTTTCCCCACATTGATTTTTTTTATTTCTGCCTGAGGGCATGACAAAAGGGTACTTTCCAACAGCACCGACAGAAAGAAAACAGATGGATGGAATATGTGAGAAGAGCTTGTGGCAGTGAGATTTTGTGCTTTCTAACAGTTCAGCTTTCTTAATCTTTTTATTCTTAACTCAAGCCCCTGAAAATTCATTAAAATATTATTTGGAGTCTTCCCTTAACCATGAATAAAAAAAGCAGTGGGGAAACGCATCTCATGTTTAATACTTGCATGCTGGTTGAGGTGCTGTGTAGTGCTGATGTCTTTTACTGACAGATAGCATTCTCTGTGATTCATGAGTAACGATGAGGTAATCTCGAGACGGGTCTCTTTCCACCCACCCAAAAGTGATAAATACAACCTTTGGCAGAATCCTCAGCTTGCTCATTTGCCATAAAACCCTCGAGAAATCTCTCATGTATATGGGACACAGCTGCAACAAACAGCAATATTCACTGCATATCTTTTTATTTTCTTTTTTTTTAGAGGAGGGGTGACAGTGCTTACTGAATTATTTAATGCTATAGGGATCTTAGAAATTCATAGACCTTCTTGGTAAGCTGATAACATTTGATAATGTGTTTGAAGGCTGGTTTTAGTTTAAAAGTATCATAGGTTATCGTGCCATCTCCTACAAAAGGGGAGGGAGGCTTTTTCCCCTCCCTCATCACTCCTGTATGTGCTAGCACTGAATCTGTAGTTATTTTGGCTACTACATGGGGAGGGGAATAAAAAAGTCAGCAGTAAGTCATAGCTAAAAGGCATTATTTCAGGTTAGAGCTGTTTCTGTTTCTGAAACGTGCTGATTCAGGAGGAAATATGCCCAGGAAGGTTGACTCAGCTCTTCCTTCTTCCAAGGCAAGATACCCCAGAGGGTATCCCACCACAATAGGATTTTTTTCTTGATATTGAAACTAAGATTTTTGTTTGCTCAACATAATTATTGCGACTGCCTTGGCAGGCTTCCCAAGGTTTTTTGAAGCCCGAGTCAAAAATGTTCTGACTTGTCGACTGAAGCATGTGCTATTGCTTTCTCCCCCAGCCCTGATAGTGGCTGCATTTCAGTAAGGCTGCAGGTATTCACAGATACTTCAGCATTTTTTTTTAATAGAAGTTTTGTCTATTTGGAATTTGTTTGCAAATACTTACTTGAGCATTTTTTACAAAACTGCTTGTCAAACTAAAGGTGAGATGATTGCAATTGAAATTACAGAAAAAATATTAAGAAGAGAAAACTTGCTGCATGGTACTGAATCCTAGACTCTTAGAATGGCTTGAGTTGGAAGGAATCTTAAAGATTCCTTCCAGCTCCAACCGCCCCTGCCATGGGCAGGGATACCTTGCACTGGATCAGGTTGCTCACAGCCTCATCCAGCTGGGTTTTGAACGCCTCCAGGGATGGGGCAGCCACGACTTCCCTGTGCATCCTGTGCCAGTGTCTCACCCCCCTCACAAGAAACAGTTAGAGTGGCAATTTGATCCAGTGGACTTGTAAAAAGTCTTTCTATTTTCTGTAGAATGCTTTTTCTCAATAACACTTCTCAGGATGTTCAGTGCGTTATAAATGAGTTAATAAAGGCAATCTATAGTGAGCAGTGGGTGTCAGAGGGAAGGTGTGTGACAGGTAACTTGAACGAGCTGGATGAAGTTGCACCTCTGGGTGTATTTCCTTTTCTGGCATCATACTATATAGATCGTAGCATATAAGGCACTGCTGAGATAGGTAAATGTCTCCTAGATGGATCGACTCCTCAGATCGGCTGGGGGGAGTGGAGCAGAGCCCTTTAAAGCATTGATTCTCTTCTCTTTGCCCTGACTGCATGCACATCCCATGCATATTTAACTGAAGGTTATGTTTCCTTACAAAATGTGGCAGTTGCTTGACAAAAATGTTTTAACTGTGATTGTACAAATTAAGCATGATCATAGAATCATAGAATAACCAGGTTGGAAGAGACCCACCGGATCATCGAGTCCAACCATTCCTATCAAAAATCCTTTCTTACAAAAGATTACGAAGCAGGGATGTGTATCAAATCCTCCATCCTCTCCCCCCACCAGCATTCTTGGAGAAAAGATACTTGGTGAATGTATTTGTAATTAGTGTTTGGATGTATAATTTGACTGTATATCAGAGTTAAATCGTATGGTTAACGGCATTTGCAGCTCTTGCTTGGTTTAACTCACGAGCCAATTGAGTCTAAGAAAAGCACTTTGTCTTTTAAATTGATGAATGTAGCTCCAGGTGGATGTTGAGCTAGAAAAAGGAAATTTTAAATGGATAGCCTTTTTTTTTTTTCTCCTCCAGTGCCTGTCGATGTGTGTGTTTGCCCATCTCTTTGGCAAGGGCATTTTCTGCCTGTATCACAGGAGATGGGGCTCCATAGCGTTTGGAAGGGCAGAACCTGCCCTCTGCTGGGTTGTGCAAGTATTGAGAAATGGATAACGTAGCAGAGCTTTGCATGAGGCCAGGAAATTGCTTACAGAGCTTTCATCCACCTTTATTTATCTGATGCTGACTCTTTTTTTAAAAAAAAAGAAAGAAAGAAAAAAGAAAGCATTTAGCCAACTGACCAAAAATGAGCAGGCACCATGTGCCTCTGTCTAGCTTCAAACAGTTATAAATCGAAGATAAAATCTAGATATTTGAGTTTTGACTCGAATGTGTTGATGGCAACTCGAGACAGGCATCAGGGGTGAGTTTTTAATGTGGTTTTGGATTGAAAGTTGTTGTGTAGAGCTGGAGCCGCATCTGTTAGAAACCTATACAGACCAAAACCAATCCAAAGGAGTGGGTAAGCAGAGCCTGCTGTTCAAATGAAGTGTTGGGAGCAAAGAGCCAGTTGGAATTAGACCTGGACTGGTCATCAACGGGTGCTGTGTCCTTATTTGTTTGGTTTGTGTGAGCAGCTTTGTATTTATTACATTAAAAGTTGGGTCGGACTCATTGCAGAGAGCAGTGGAGGCTTTTGAAAACTTAAGGGGGCTTAAAAGGGAAAGAGCAGCCAAGGGCTTGAATAGCAAATATTCTTTATGGGAAAGAGGTTTTCTTTTCTGGAAGGAACCTGTGCTGGATGGCTCCCCTGTCTCTTTGAGGTGCTCTGTTTCTAGAGGTGGCTGAATCGCATCACTCGCTTGACTTCTAACTAGAAATCACCATTTTCTTAGTCAAAACCACAAAATAGATCTCAGCAGCTAGATCCAGCCTCTTTCTGCTCCCCAAACAGCATTGTTTGTGTTTACATTTTGTTCAGTTGAACTTGGAAGAGGTCTTTTAACCAACTCATTAAATCAGTGTCTCTTTATTGTAATTACTTTAAACTTACGTGCATCATTTATGTACGTCTGCCCCTGAATCGGGGTCAGATGCTTTAGGCTTTGCAGTGGTCCATGCAGATGTTCGACTGGCAATGCCTCTTTAGGATGAATGTTTATCTGTAGGATGGAGACAGTATTTGCTAATAGCAGCACAAATGTTTCTTGTCTCTAGCTGTGGGGAGGGATAATAACGAGGCAGTCATTTCCTCTGCTTGCTTCTATATTATTCCCAGGACAGAAGTTAATGACTAGCAAACAGCATCACGAGGGAAAGGGAATGTGGAAGCCCTGTCTGTATGTATCTGTTGGGAATCCCATATAAAGCTATTCTACTGAGTTAATTTGATAAATACTTTAGGAATTTGCAATTGGGAAATTACAGTGTGCTTAATGCCTCCATACAACACACAACGAGCTGGGTTTGACTAGTTGTATGTCTTTGGCAGCTACAGGAACAAAAATGCACCCTCAGCCTGGTTTTCCTTTCCATTTACTGAAGTGGCTCAGAAATGAGGTGGAAGGGCCTGATGGGCAAGCTGGTGCTAGAAATATTTAAAGAAGTGCATCAAAGCGTAGAATAAAACATTAAGGAAAGATTTTGAACAATAAATGAATAAATATATTGAATTAAAATGCTTCTAATCAACCCCAGCCTTTTCAACTGGAAATAGCTGAATTTTAGAGTGCTGAAATGGTTAGAATTTGTCCTGGACCCACAGGATTATTGGAGTGGTAGCTGTAGGTCACAGGTAGTTTGGAACCAGCATTAAAGTGTGTGTTACTTTATTTCTTTCTCAAGAATCATTCCCGTATTCTGAATTTTGGTTCCTATATGTTCCCCATCCTGGAAGTCTGTGATATAAATGACAATGCGAAGCCTTACAGTAACCAGCTACGCAATCTTAACATCTTAATTTTTGCATCTTAAATTTCCCTTTAAAAATGCTCAAAAGAATGTGGCCAAGCTACTTGATTTACACCACCAACAACAAAAAGAGAGGTGTCTCTTTCTCATTCCCTCCTTAATGGTGTTGCCAATCCTGTTTGCAGTCCAAAACTCAGCCAGGGACTTGTATGGATGCTTTCTTGCCAGACTCATAAGGCAGATTTTAGAGCAGTTCGGATGTTTGGCAGTTAAAGGTAAGGATTGCTTGTAATCAGGGTTAACTGCTAAATCCTCCTCCTTCATAAACCCTCCTCTCATTTGTTTAGGGTTTTGAGCACAGTTTGCTGTACGTGTACTTTATTACAGGCATATGAGCAGTGCAAGAGAGTAGGATTACAGAGCTCTGGCTTGTTATTCTGTGGATGTTTTTTTATAGGTGCACTTGAAAAGAGTACGCTAGATTAAAACATATAGGAGAGAAATCCTTAGTTCTTGTTCAAAAATCGGACTCAAATATTAATAGATGTATCCTGTCTCCATTCTGTTTTCTGGTCGGTGATCAAGAAGGTGCTTGGCCTCTGTCTCATGCCAGATGGGGAAATAAACACCACAACTGCTACAGAACTCCTAGTATTCAGAAGAGAAAAAAATAAGTGGAAGGCTCAGAGCAATAGTCTTTCATAGAACAGGCAAAGCCGAAATCTACTTCTTGGTACTTTAGGTTCCTCCTGTTTTCACGTGAGAAAACAATCAAACCCAGAGTAAGTTGTTTAAAAGCAGATCTTTATAGATGACGAGAAAGTAGGAATTGGTAATAACTTTGCTTTATTTTCCAGGATTGTGGTGTTGTTCTTTTTGCTAGGTACAATGCTACAAACAGAATGTGATTGATCAAAAGTCACTGGCCAAGGGGCAACAAGTGACGTGCCATTAAATAGCTATATGGCGATATTAGACTCTGGAGCACACACATGATTTCACAGTAAGCAATTCCGTGACTTGAAAATAATATATTGGTAAAATTTAGAAGTGTTTGCAGAGAATAGAGGCTGAACACTGAAAGTAGAATTACTTGAAACCTCTTCCACAGTGGAGGAATTGTAGCTGAGGTAAGAAAAACCACCTGGAAAATAAGATTCTGGGGCAACAGGCAAACTTTGTTTTTTAAGATACATACAACCAATTTCTGATTGCTCAAGTAGGTGATAAAAAAATCTTCCTCCCTGTTTGCACCATCTGAAGCCCCAACTATCCCTGAACTGCATCGTTTAAGCTACTTGCAGCTCATCTGCTCTGTCCTGGAAAGGAGAAGAACAAGTTGACCCCACTGGCATTTAAACCTGTGGATTTAAGGAATATGTTACTAGAGATTAAACTACTAAGCCAGTCCTTCTGGCTATTTAAACAATTTTATTCTAAGAAGGACACAGGAGTGCAAATATTATTGTTAACTGTACTCAGATGTAGGAACTGTGTATTTCGATTGCTGGTGAGTTTGTTTTATCAGCCACTTCATTGTCAAAGGGATAACAATGTGTTGGTTAGGAGTGTCTTGTGGTTGCTGTGAAGTAAGATTTCACTTCTTCCTTCCCTGTTGGATCATTTTTGATCACCAAAAAGTTTTCTTCCCCCCTCAGTTATCGCCTTCTCCCCAGGTGCCAGGGAAGGTCCAAGTAGTTCAGAAGCTCCACAGGCAAGAGAGGTCTGGGAAGCTTCCCGAGTTTTCCTGATGGGTGCGGATGTGGTTTTAATCTCCTCACCACAACCTGGCTACTGCACATTTGCATGATTTTGTGATATGCAAAAATGCCAGTGATTAATTGTTGCATTCATTTCACTTCTCGAAACTGGGGTATAAACTTGTATTATAGCGAAGAAGTGAAATGGCTGAACCTAGCATCAACCTTTACCTTGTTTGGTATAAACGTTCAGAGGTAAAGAGGCTTCTGAAATTCATAAAACTCGTCTTTAATTCCTTTATATATTTTCTTTTTTTCTTCCTAGAGCAACTAGGTTTTTATAATATCCGAAATACCGCCCAGTTGTATATGGCTGGCTTCACATTCATGGTAATATTCTCCAGAAATAACAATATACTGAGCAGAGAAAATAAACTGCCTCAAGCATGCAGATAATAATTCAGGAACGTTTTTCACTATGCAGCATTGTATTCCTAAAATACCTTTGTGGCATGCTGCCTTTTGTTTTAAATAATTCTCAGTATTTTAGTTGCTGGGATCCTGCTGGTTGCCTGTTGCTGCAGGGTCCAGTTTGTAATTTGCTGACAACAGGGGGCAGAGTGAGTTTATGTTTTAAAGGAAGAGAAATCACTGTCAGAGCAGTCAATGATTTTCTTTTTTTTTTTTTTCAAACCTAAGCCTGATCTTATTGAAAGAGATAATAGTGGGTACTTCTCTGTTTAAATCTGTGCGGAACGTGTGGATGTTTAAGCATTTCAAGGGCTCGGTTGTTATCTCAGATCCTTTTTTATAAAGCAGATAAGGTGGTTAAGCTATAGGTTTATATTTATTTAGGTTGATTCAAAATCTTTTTATTAACTGTTTATTTAATTTTAGCCACCCAATATGGCTCTGGCAAGCTCTCAGCATACTTCTGGCTGCCTTGACTGTCTAAAGAGACTTTTGGCAGGGTCCTAGGTCTGGGATTTGCACGCTTTTTCCATCCTAACAAGCATGCTCGAGGCGCCTAACCATACTTAGAAAATAAAAAAGGAACAAACTTCACTTAACCATGAAAGGAGTAGGAAGGGAATCTGTCGCTGCCGTTATTACCTCTGCACGCCTTGATCTAATTTGGACTTTGATGCTGGAGAAGTGGCAACCTGGTTTCTGTTGCATTTAAAGAAAAGCACAAAAGCATCTTAAACTGTCAGCATTACTGCTTTCTTTTATTTGTCGTAGTAAAGCAACGCTGTGAGGTATAGTTGCAATGTTTTCCAAGTATTCCTAGTTAATCTGACAAGATAACACGTTGCTTCAGGAACAGACTGTAATCCTAACTTCATATTTGGGAGGCTTTTTCTAAAATTTAGTTGTTTACTGTGAATTCAGAGCTTTGTATTAATATGTATATGAACTGTCACCTATGGAAAATGTTTGCAGGTTGCATCAGAGCTGTGAGTAACAGCTCACAGATAACTCGGTAAATGAAGTACTTGGCTACGTGCTCCACAGTGCTTGGTCTTGAACGTTCTTTCTCTTAATATTGGAATTGAGTTTCCCAGTATATCTGATGTAGAGTCAGAGCACAGACGACTTGGTTTTTAGCTGACCCCAACTGAATTATTAAAGGCATTGTTAAGCCATTGGCTAAGGGCAGTCTTCATTTAGAATAAGACATTGGAAATTCCATGTATGTTCTTTATATGGAAATGTTTATAGAATATAAACTTCTGCTTAGCAAAGCAACTCTTTTTCATCTGGACAGTCTCTCCATACAATGCATAGCGCCAGACAATAGATGAAGTGTTTTAATGGTGGTAAGCAGTGTGTGTGTGTCTGTGTGTATATACATATTAAAAATATATATTTATAGATCCTCAACCACATGTGAGATGTCTTTTCATTTCCTGCCTTTTAAGGGGAGATTGTATCACATAGCTACCTACCCACAGGACGATGCTTAGCTCCCACATTTGAATGCCTCGGAGCTCAATTTTCTAAATGAGAGGGAGGTGAATTATCTGTAAGTTATGAATGGACCAATCTTTCCCTTAGACGCTGTGATTAAAATGTGCAGGTTTTGCTACATATTGCAAAAAAATACAGGGAAATCCCTTTGAGATGGTGATAGTGTGTGTAGTAGCTGTTGAAAATACTGCTACTACTAATAAATTCCTGAAGATAATATTCATCTAATCTATAAACTTTTGGATGGTCTCTGTATAGCAGCAGAGACACAATGTTCCCCCAAATCAGTTTTACCATTTCAAATGTCTGCAAATAAAAATTGCAAACATCCTTGTTGTTTGTGCTTACAGATGTGTGATCAAAAAAAAATCTCTACTAAAACTACTTGCTATAGAGTTGCTTTTAGGGATGAAAGGAAAGCAAAGGCAGCACAACAGAATGCTCTTTCTGTAATATTTATAGTTGTGATGTAAATAATTTAGTCTAGATTATATTCCAATATTTCCTTCTCGCTTTAAAGGAGAAATGGAAACAGCCTATCCCGCTTACCTACCACATGCACTGTCCAAACACGGAGTTTATTTAACTGTCAAGTATCCAGCTCTCCATTTCCCATCTTATGGGATGTCTGCCTTTCTGTGTTGTCTCATCGCTAATGTTCCCAGGTACTTCAGATGCCACGTGACCCTTCATTAAATCATTGTAGCATACATCAATTTGAGAAGTTGGTCCAGCTCCTGTAGGCCAGATATGAAAAAAACCCCCACTCATGTGTTTGAAATAAATGTATGATTAATTATCACTGACTTTGCTGAGGATTAGTATGTGTTTAAGGATTCCCCAGGATAGGAACACTTCTCTAAAGTAGGCAAAGTTATCATGGCAGGTACAGCAATATCTGTGCTATAGGTGAAACGGTTACAGCCAAGCAAAGCCACGTTGGCTCTTTGCCTGGGTAAGAGCAGCGTGTCCTGCAGTTCTCATTCAGCGTTCACTACAGTATTAATTTTGTCCAAGAAATGCTTTCCACTTTTGTACTGTTCTATTGATGCACTGACACACTGAAAATTCAAATGTTGCTTGAAGATACATATTATACTGTACGTATGTTTCTTCTCTCAGGTAACAAGTGATAGGACTAGAGGAAATGTCCTCAAGTTGTGCTGGGGGAGGTTTACATAGGATATTTGGAAAAATTTCTTTACTGAAAGAATGGTGAAGCATTGGAACAGGCTGCACAGGGAGGTGGTGGAGTCAAAAATCTTTGAAGGTGTTAAAAAACTGTGTAGGTGTGGCTCTTTCAGGATGTGGTTTAGTACGCTTGGTGGTATTGGGCTGACGTTTGGAACTGATGATCTTAGAGGTCTTCTCTAGCCTCTGTGACTCTGTGATTGTCAGTATTGGGTCTATAGAGCCATAGGCATTAACTTATATCCTCGATGGTTATATATTCACCTCTGATTGTTTCTAATTCAAAGACAATGCTACATTAAAAGATTTCTCATTAATTTGTCACAAAATATTAATGAATTTAGCTGTGAATTTTGAAGATACACCATTCAAAACAATTTAAAAATGCAACGTTAATTTTTACGTTCAAAATAGAAATGCAGCTAGGGGAAATGGGTAGTTTGTTTTTTACATGCACAGTACTGCTTCCTCCAAATTTCCTTCTGAGGATGACCAGAAAAGTTCTCAGCGAGTTTTAGTAGGACTGGGTGCGAATAGCTTTTGTTTCTGCTGTTGGTCTCTTAATAGTTATAGTCATAGATCTGGTTGCCTGTATCATAACCTTGAGTCAGGGTACTTGGAAAAACAGAAGTGCCAATAGAGTCACGGGTCAAGTCAGTTACCCGTGGTTTTGGTATGACCTGGCCATGTGTTTGTGAGTTTTAGGTGGCTCCACAACGCTGGTGATTGTGCATGGCTGGTAAATGAGGAGAACTTCCCTGGGCTTCATTTGCAGTTTGTTATTGTGACGTTTTGTGAATCTGCAGCTAGATCTGGAAAATAAGGACTTGAAAATAAGTGAGCAAGATGGCACTGTTGTATCGTGGTGTTTGAGTGGCCATCACCCCCCTGAGCAGAAAGGAGTAGATGCTTTGCAGTGACACACACAAAAAGGATTATTGCTCTGTGTAATCGCGAAAAACCCATGCCATCATTATGAAATGTTTCCTGAAATTCAGTCTGGGCTTTCTTCTTACTGATTTTCCTCCTGTGCACTCCTGAGTTAAACAGTGCTTACCTTCCTCATGACCTGTGTGACATTTGCTTAGTGATTTCCTTGGTCTTTCTGCAGTGGCGTGTTGGAGGATGTGACTGCCTCGACCTAAAATTTTATCATAAAATACAAAAAGGTTTAGGAGTAACTTGGTAGAGTTGATCTCACTCTGTGGGCAGAGTGGAGAGGCTGAAGGGGTGGGGGGAGTAATTCCAGAGCTTCATTTAGTAGCTTCTGATGAGTTGGCATAGTCTTTCTTGAAAGGAGTAACTGTCTTCATCTGGGATGGAAAATGAGCAAAGGCCAGTTTTGTGTCTTACCAGAGCGTGTGGTGTACATTGAATAATACAAAAGGTCTCATTCATAATGCTGGGCCTCTCTAAAAATAGATTGTGTTTCAGACAGTGTTTATTGATGCAGATGTAAGTGAAACTCATAGGATCTGTCTTCACAGAATCTCAAAACAAATACGCAGAGTGACTGACTGGCTTTAATATGTAGGTCTATAAAATAATAGACAAAACCAAACCTTATAGTGTTACCTATTCTCTGATGTGTTTGCATAAAATACTTTCACAGTCAGTAGGTGGTATTTTCTCACACTCAATTTTCCCTTGCAGTACAAAGGCACCTTGCCTTTTCTCTCCTGCAGCACTGTTCCTCACAGGAGGTACTTAATTCACTGTTTATGCTTTTACCTTTAAAAAATCAATATTCAAAAAAATCAGAGGCAAAAATATTCTGTTTTGATTGCCTAATATGGGCATGGATAGTTAATTAGCAAAATAAGTGATTTAATTTCAGATAAAGTAAGCACCTGTTTCTCTGTCCCTGTACTACTGGATGGTTTTGTTTTCCTGTTTTTATTCTTTCCCCTCAGGGGGCCTGACTTCCAACAAAAATAACATAGAAGGGTATTCATGTTCTTTGCCATGAGCTGTCAGAGCCACAAATGGGTTTTATTTGAAATTCATAAGATGCTCTAATGAAGCTTTTGGGCTGTAATAGAGACCGGAGCACAAACATGGGTGTTATTGTGCACCTCAGAGGTAGGCATACAGGTAGTTTATTTTGACCTGCTGGTTCTGGGAGCAAAGTGAATGGGAGAGCTATGTAAGGCAAAGTCTTAGCAATAGGCCTTCTGTCAAGGGATGTTCGCTTGCTTTGGAGCCAGACCAGCCATCGGTGTAAACTGCGGCGTGTAAGCACAGCAGAGGGAAAAACGTGTCCCCTCTGCCAGATCTCCTGCTGCAGCAAGAGGAATATTCCCCCCTGCAACTTCTGTGCCTCGCTCCATGTTCTATCTTTTTAACAGCTTCATTTCCTTTCTTTTCAACATATCTATCAACAAAATGCTTTCCATCATTTCAGGCTATTTTAATCCTCTTATCGTAGTTATTTCCTTGGGTAAATAGTTTCCTGGCGTTGCTGCTGGAGCGTGCTGCTGGAACGTGTTGTGGTACAGTAGGTACGGGCTGTGTGGGAGGCGAAAGGCAGCGCTAGAGCAATCCTGCTCTTTTTTTTGCCTGCTTCAGATGAAACAGCACCCACGTTAATAGAATGGTGCTGTTGAAGGATGAAAAAAAAAGAGCAAGAAAGAAGAAAATCACCGAATTATAGAATCATAGAATAGTTTGGGTTGGAAGGGACCTTAAAGATCATCCAGTTCCAACCAGGGCCACCTCCCTCTAGATCAGGCTGTCCAAAGCCCTGTCCAACCTGGCCTTGGACATCTCCAGGGATGGGGCAGCCACAACTTCCCTGGGCAACCTGTGCCAGTGTCTCACCACCCTCATAGTGAAGAAATTCTTCCTTATGTCTAGTCTAAATCCTACAAAACGTTACAGATGTAAAATCTGCTCTAGGATTCAAAAGGCAGAATAACCAATTTTTCCACTTTATCTGGCTGTGCAATGAACTGCATGCTTTTTTGCTGGTTTTTAGATATAATTTCCCCCCTGCAGCTGATTTTGAATGACAGTGACCCTTATCTGAGCACCTGTAGGGTGCAGGTGGAGGCTGCAGCATGGAGCTTGATTTATATATTTAGAGATTCTGATATTTTGTCAAAAAAAAATCCCTCAGTGTAAACAAGTGGGGACTGAAAACCTCCTTTATGCACAGCAGGAACATGGAAACCGTGGTACCTGTTTTTCAAGCTCTTACAAGCCTGTAATCCCATATGTGCCTCTATGTGCTGTCTGTAACGAGTATATTCTGGCTTGGTCTTTTCACTTCGATTATTTTGAGATGTTTTGTGTGCTGTTCCATACATGAGCAAATTGCTTCCAACATACCTTTTTGAGGGGATATTTATCAAGATTCCCTGGGAGCATTTCTTCACTGAGGTTAACAGAATTTATAATCCATGGAAATTTAAGAGGGGTGTGGAGGAGGGAATTACATAGATGGCACTGCACATAACTGGAATGAGCACTTCTCTAAGTCTGGAAAGGTTTTTCTGGAAAATGTCATCATTTTCCCTATATTTTACACAGACTCAGTATGCTAAGTAGTAGCAGAACAGATACTGAGTTAAAAGAATGCATCTCATATGTCATACTAATGTGTAATAGGAAGAAAAGGGTAGATTTAGATTAGATACTAGGAAGAAATGTTTTACTGTGAGGGTGGTGAGGCACTGACACAGGTTGCACAGAGGAGTTGTGGATGTCTTCTTTTGGAAGAACCAAAAAAACCCCTCCCTTTGTTAGGGCTTAAGTTAACATTGAAATGCATGAGCTGTGCGACTTTTTAGCAGTAAATTGCATTAAAGGTATTCTACTCATTTCTGTTACTGGCTCACTTCTTGTGCAGGCTATATAAAAATTTTAAATTTAAAATATTAAAAATACTGTTGAGTTTGACACACTGAAAATAACCCAAAGAAAGGCTTACTGGTAAGTTTTCTTTAGACAGAAGCAAGAATTTTAGGTTCTCTGTTGTTGAAAAATATTGCCTTGAACTGAATATAGATTCCTATTGAACACAAGTTTAAAATTGTTGAATTAGAAATCCAACCTTTGTTGTGATTTAAATCAGTCTTGTGATTATTCAGCCAATCTTGATATTTCTTTCACTCCCTATGTTTCTAGCCAAACAAATGTCCTGGGCCAATTGAAAAATAGATGGGGCAAATACCTTTCCAGACTTGTCTGGTGACTTCCTTGGAGCTGCAAAGTAGATTTTATTTGACGATAAATGCTGCCTGTCAAAAATAAGTTACCAAACTAAAAGGCGTGAGTCCAAGTGAGATCACAGAAGCCAGGAGTGGAGTTGTGAATCTGACAGAAGATAATTTGATTGTGTTTGAAGGTCACTTGAAATAATTCGGCTGCAGATGGAACTACTTCTGAGAAAAAAAGAAAAGATTAGATATCTAACATCTGTCAACTTCAAAGAGAATTTTGTTTGTCAGCAAAATGTGGTTGCATTGGCGGTGCAATGAGATACTCCTTCTCCGTGATGATAGTCAGCCATATCCATGTTTAAACTGGAATTTCCATTTTATTACTCCCTTAATTTGTAACTTGATATTAACTTTATAAACATTACATCATTAGCCTAACTCAGGAACTGGTATGACATTACTGCAGTTCCACTGTTTTCAGCCTGATCTCTTGAAAGAGTGCGAAGAACTCTATTGCTGTTTGATTTTCATTTCTCGCCCTTGATTCATTCCTTTCAGTTATGCCTTGCTCCTCCTATTCAAAGCTAAGGCTTAAAGCTCACTTTTATCTTCAGTCATGGTATTCTCATATCTATTATGTGCTTTCTCTGTTGGATTTTTAACAGCAGGTTTTACTTACTAATATTATCTTCTATTCTTTTAGACATAATAGCATGTATTACCTGGCTTGACTTAATGAAATTATGATCATTACCTAAAAATGACTCTGCAGTGGAAGTGTCTAGGTATCACTTCTTTGCTTTTAGGCTCATCAGCATTTGGTGCTTTTTTTCCATTCTGGTAAGTTAAAGCATAGAACCATAGAATCATTAAGGATGGAAAAGCCCTCTCAGATCATCCAGTCCAACTGTCAGCCCAACACCACCACTAAAACCTATGTTAGACATCTCAGACATAGTATTGTCCTTGTGTGGTTCTGATTGCAGTAGGATTATGGCTTTGAAGGATTTTTACTTGTAAAACTACTCTGCTGTAATTGGCAGTTGCTATTAATTAATAAGGGGTGTTAGGAGTAAGAGGATCCTTGGTCTGTACAGTCATGTTTGGTTCACAAAACCTCTGCAGGTACATTAGGGTCAAAGCTGTTTTTCCTATTGATCTCTTTCTAGCACAAGTATCACTAAAGAAGATGAAAGCTTCGTTGTCTATTACTGCCTCTTAGAGCTTCAGTAGCATGTAACTGCTTTAGGAACTCAAAGCTTTTATTGTAAGTCCTAAAGGAGCTACGCCATACGCTTCTTGGATCAAGCATGTAGGATAATATGGAACTTTAGAGAAAATATGTGATATTCAGCAGTGAGAAAGCACAGCGGGGCTTACTGTTAAAATTATTTTTAATTATTAACTTTTAATAATGTAATAATTTTAAGGATTCCATAAGCCTTGAAATCATAAATTTGTGTTGGGACATTGTGTATTGAGTGACATAACTAAAGTGACTGCGGGTTGGTTTGTGAGAGGGTTGGGTTTGTGGAGAACACCAGTGCTGATGTGCACGACCATCATCAGAAGAATTGGCTTTTCTGCAGTTTCTTTCTAGAAGTTTGTATGTGGATAGAGATGGAAAAGACATTAGATCCAAGATCCCTGTAAACTATAAAGAAACTTGAGTATTGCTCTCAAACGCCAGTCTGAACAACACAACTCAGGCCCATCTTTTTCAAAAGCTGTAATATACTACAGCTTCAAATCTTTCTGTTATGAGGTGAAATTACACTCTGTATTAGTGTCTTCATCTGAATTTTCCCACTTTGGCTCATCAATCAGGTGAAATAAAGATCTTCTTTGGAAAGGTGGTGAGATTGATATGGACATCGGTGCAAAATGAGGTTGGATGGGATGTGATCGCTTGTGGTGTCTGCAAGACAGGCAGAAGGGAGAACACAGCTCCTCAAAACCTGGCAGAACAAAGCAAATCCTGATTTATCTTGATGCCCTTCAGAGCAGACAACTCAGCATGGTGTATTGCACGTGTTTCCTATAAAGTCCCAGTGGAGCATCCCCTCTTTCAAAAACACTAGCAACAGGTCAGTTCTAGTGTCAATAGTATATCTAGCTACATCTGGTTTGTTTTGTTTTACCACAGACATTTTATATCCTTGTGGTGTTATTAAAGCTGTTTACACTGGCATTTTGGAAACTGTTTTCAAGCATTTCTGCCCACTCTCAACTACTATTTCATTTATACTTTCGAAGCAGACAGCTTTGGCTTGTTTAGGTGCTTTTTACTGGGTTATCAGTGATCAAACTTGTTATATAGTTATTTTAAAATCAAAGTTGAGGCTTTTCCTTTTCATGTATATTTATAGCTTGTTTTACTCTATTTGCCTTTCACACTGTGATGCTATTTAGCATTATTAAACTCTGTTACAGGAATATGGGTAAGTTTGATGCCATTCCAATTAATTTGCGTATGTAATGAAATAAGATAAAGAATTCTATGGTAATGAAAATAAATTATCAAATAACTTTATCACATCGATGGTAAATAAGGCATTTAAAAATCATAGAATCATAGAACGCTTTGGGTTGGAAGGGACTTAAAAGATCATCCTTTTCCAGCCCTCCTGCCATGGGCCAGGACACCTCCCCCTGGATTAGGGGCTCCAAGCCCCATCCAGCCTGGCCTTGAACACCTCCAAGGATGGGGCAGCCACAACTTCTTTGAGCAACCAGTTCCAGTACCTCACCACCTTCACAGTAAAGATTTTCTTCCTAATTCCTAATCTAAATCTCTCCTCTTTCAGCTTAAAATTGTTCCTCCTCGTCCTATCCCAGCACTCTCTTATAAAGAGCCCCTCCCCAGCTCTCCTGTAGGCCCCCTTTAAGACAGAGGATAAAAAAGATAGAGGAGAGGGAGAGAAGTCTTAATACAGCAGCAGAACAAGCTGGGAGAGCTGTTCTCTCCATTTTCTGCTCTGAAGCACCTGCCGTCTCCCTGCAGCAAACTTACTGATTCACGACGTGATGAAACCTGTTCACACAGACCCTTAAACTGTTGTTTTAGCCTCTTGAGTGATGATCTCCATGACGGCGGCACTGGATCATTCAATCAAGAGGTCATAGTAGTTTCGAGGCTTGAAAAAAATTGTCAGGTAGTACCTTTAATTGGAATTAAGCCCAATCCTGAGAAGAATGGGGTTTAATTATAATTTGTGTCAGTCTAGGGTTGAAGCAGGTGGAGAGCAGAGCGTGAAGAGAAGAGGATTCAGTTTTCACTTTATTATATACGTTAACTTTATCCAACCTCAGAAAACTAAATAAATGATGGTATGACCACCTTTTTTCATAAAAAGCAGCGAGGCTCAACAGGAGCTTGCTAGTGGTTAAGATGCTTTCCCAACATGTGAGAGAACCTGGTTTGGATCCCTAGCCTCAAGTGATGAGGTGTGAACCTGCTTCTTTTATCAGAGTGGTCCAAGACCATTTGGATGCAGTATTCAGGTTAGGGTTACCTCAGTCTTTTCTTTTCTATATCCTTGTAAAACAAACAAAAATCCTAAGTATTCCTTGTTACAAGAACTTAACTGTCTCACCTCCAGGTGAATGTTGGATACTCGAGTGACTCGCTACCTTCTGCCGAAAGCCTGGGTAGGAGTTCTGTAGAAAATGAAATGCTGTGAACAGAAGAGAAGCCACCGTGGCATGCCTTAAGAGCTAGGGATTGCAAAATTCAGCAGGCTTGTGCAAGGATTCAGTTTGAATAACAGCTTGGGACAAGGCCAGCAGACAGTTTGAACTGTGATGCTGTTGTGGAGTCCAAAACCACCACTGCGTCATTTTTCATTTTCTAGATTTGCCCATGAAAAAACATGATTTTTTAATTTGTGCTGTTTAATATATTCAATTCAAACTCATTACCAGGGATGGTTTAACCAAAATTAGGTTTTAACGGATAATTTATTTGCTGAAAACTCCATGCAGCTTTGATAATCGTAATTTTCCAGTCATCATTAGGTAACATGTTTGTTACAGTGAGAAGGTCTGTGAAAAGACTGAGTGATCCAGTTTATCTTTCTGGCGCTGATACTGGCTCATATTTTTCCAGTTATTAGAACATCTGCAGGTAACAAAGCTCTGTTGTACACTGTGGGGTAGAAGCTCTGTGTATGAGGTTTGCAGTTGTTCTGTTAAGAAATTGCCAAGAAATCATGTGTCAATAGAAAATCCTATTTTATATGGAGCAAATTGGTGCATCAGGATGTTCATAAATTTTTAGCACTACAGGTAAGACTGCAGAAAATAGCAGTGTTTAGTACAAAAGTGTCTGCTAGCTCCTGAACTGGTGTAGTTACTGTTTAATGTTAGAAAGAGGCAAAGTTTTGTGCTTCAAGACCAAACTTCTGGTTTGTAAGCAGAAATTATCTGTACGCGCTATTGACAGCCTTATTAGTGAAATGAGTGATACTGTTATTAACTACAGTGTTAACACTGAGCTGGGGGGGTTGCCTTTATTTATTAGCAGCAAATTGGAGAAATTCAACTTATTGCCAATTCTGCTTCTGGATAAGAAATGGGTTTCAAAGTAGGTAGGTAAAAATAGTAACTTGGGGCAAGTTATCATGAATGCTTTTAACCTCCTGTGTGAATTGCAAGTGAAATACCTTGTAAAGAAAGAGTTCCAGGTACAGGATAGAGATTCTGAAGATTCCTTACCAGCCCAATGGGAGTAACAGAGGACTTGCAGGAATGTACTGTAGTATTAAAAATGTGAATGGTGATCCTCCAATATGTGTTTTCAACACTTTTAATTGACAGCAGTGTTGAATCCCAGGTAAAATTTAACAAGGAAGATGTCAACAGTGAGGCTGGGCAAACAAGTTGTTAAAGTTCCTGATTGCCATCAGTGTATTTGTTTTCAAACCTCTCTTAAGTCTGGTTCCCATCACAATGTCCTGAGAAGACCTTGCTCTAGGGTTTTTTCAGGGTATTTTGTTTTTATTTTTTTTTAAAGCTTTGGTATGTGTTTTCCCCATGATATGTGCAAGTATTTCCATTAGAATTAATCAATCAACACCAAATAACAAATACTTTTACCATTAATGGGAGCAACGGGTGTGGGAGGAGGACAGAATCGGGTGTGGGAGGAGGACAGAATCGTATGCAAAGGCAGTATGAAGAGCAGGAGGAAGCGCTGGGGGGGGTGTTTGCTGTTTGATAATATCCCTGGCAGGTATTATGTTAGACTCTTATGGTTGTCTTTTGACATAGAGGTGGATTAGGAGGTTGTTAAATGTGTAGCTTGTTTTCCTCTTATGGACTCGGCTACATAATGGAAGTGGGAATATGGTACTGCTTAGAATATATAGGGATGGCAGAAAGATAAAGGCATAATTCATTTAAGGAAGTTTTCAATGTTTTCTGTTTATAACATACCAGATGCTCGTTTTCAGCACATTCCACCTGGAGGTATCCTGCAGTACTTGGTAGTTTAAATAACAATTGCTGTTGTTGTAGCAGCAGTCAGGTTGAGTGTATTTGCATATCTCTAATTTAAGCATAAGGAGGCGTGTAATTAGCTGGTAATGCTACCTGGCTTTTTACATGAACTTGTCATTGTTAAAAGGCCGTAGCACACAGAGACCAAGAAATATCTGTCTATAAGTGATGCTCAAGGCTGAGGGGAACTAAACATGGTTTTAACTTCCTCTGTCTTTTAGCTTTTGAGGTTGGCTCAGTTAGCTGGAGAGTTGAAGACAAATGGCAGGGATGCTTCTATATTTCTGGTGTTACTGTGGCGCACAGCTCACTGCTAAAAGATGTGGGCTCCTGCTGTGGACACCTCCTTGGCAGTAGCTGCATTGTAAGGTGTTTGCCATTCACTGTATGTGACCTTCTGCATCTGGTTTGCTTGCTTCAGGGGTGGTGGGTAGAGCCAAATAACTGTTATATATATTGTTCTATTCTTAAGAAAAAAAATGTGCGTAAGCCATATGCCCAGGATGCGGTGCAGTGTGCCCAGCTTTACACACGAGGGCCAGCAGATGCAAGATGTTCAGTTCTGGAGTCCTCAGCACAGGAAAGAGATGGATCTGATAAGCAAGTCTAGAGGAGGGCCATGGAGATGATCAGAGGGCTGTAGAACTTCCCATATGAGGACAGGCTGACAGACTTGGTATTGTTCAGCCTGGAGAAGAGAAAGTTGTGGGGAGACCTTACAGCAACCTTCAGTAGTTCAAGGGAGTCTACAAGAAAGATAAGGAGGGAGCTCAGGAAGAGAGGGAACAATTTTAACTTGAAACAGGGGAGACTTAGCTTACATATTAGGAAGATCTTTTGTTCTGTGAGATAGGTGAGGCACTGGCACAGGTTGCCCACAGAAGTCATGGTTGCCCCATCCCTGGAGGCGTTCAAGGCCAGGCTGGACGAGGCTTTGAGCAACCTTCTCTATGGCAGGGGAGTTGGAACTGGATGGGTATGAAGGTCCCTTCCAACCCAAACCATTCTATGATTTTATGATTCTGTATTTGCTATGCACTTGGCAGAACTGATGGGTGCAAGTCATGCAGAGCTCCTCTCACCACCTCCAGCTGTCTCTTCCTGCACAGTGGTTAGTGGCATAAACTTACACGAGTCTTGCCACAGTAAGTGATGACCTAGCTTTTTTCCAGCTTATTTCTTGTTAGCTTAGAATTAGTGACAGATACTGATATTTTGTGCAGTTAAAATTTTGGTGAGTGGTTCAGATTTACTTGCTTTTTTCATTCTCAGGGCAACAATTTCTTATGGGGTGGAGCAGCATTATTAATACCTTTGAAGGCATATGTCAGCTTTAACAGGTTTCCAGGTGGAGTGAGGGAAGAAAGGGTAAACATTTCTTCTTTTTTCCCTGTTGCTTTTTTTCCTTTTTCTTGCTTAACGGGCCTCATGTTTCAGACCAATTTGCATATGTAAGTTTAAACAAGAATACACATGAGGTGCTAAGGGGCATGGTTTAGTGTTTGATAGGAATGGTTGGACTCGATCCGGTGGGTCTCTTCCAACCTGGTTATTCTATGATTCTATGATTCTACATTCAGAGTATTCTTCAGCTAGTATTAATAATGAGCATCATGAGTCATTTATTGTTTGCAAAGGCATTGAAACATACATAATGTCACATTTTAATAATGATCTAAGAAAGAATATGTTAACAGCTCTGAGTTGTGACCCATAGATGCAACAGACTCATTTGGCATTTTCTAATGTTGACTTGAGTTTACTGATGTGGTGTTAAATGCTCTGGCCTGGATCTGGTATAATATTCACACACGTGGTTAATTTGGGAAGTTATGGAGAGGCTTAATCCTATTCACACATCTGTGATTGCTGCATTTGCTATGGGATATCACGCAGTCATAATTGGAAGGATGTTCATTAAGCATATTTCATTAATAGATAATGAGGACCATAAATACAGTGACCTTTGAAATGATTGTCATTTACATGTTTTGATTCATTACTGCATTTTCCTCTTGTTTATTCATCAGGCGTGAAAATGTATGAATTCTTTAGCTTCCTGGTGCCTAGCAATATATTATGTGTTTTATGATAACGTAAGGGATTTTACAGAGAATCTTCAGCTATCTCTAATTTAAATACCAGAAATGACAGAAAGATGGAATTAAACACTTCAGTTAGCATAGCAATGACTTTCCATCGCTACTTCTTTATTAATTTAAATGTAAATATATAAACAGCCTTAATATTCCTTTCAGACATGTAGATTCCTGTAGATATACCCCAGCCCAGCCTGATGCTCTACAGCTTTCCCACCAATTGAGGAAAAGCACCATCGGCAGACAGTTTACAGCATCTCTGCTGCTGCTGAGGTGAATGTTGTGGTCTTCACTGATTGCTGTCATGCTGGTTTAAAGCCAGTTTGGGCATGTCTACATGAGCTGGAGTTGCAGTTGATTGCCAGGGCAGGTGATGTATGTAATTCCCACATTCCTGTTTAACTTGGCAGTTATGCATCTTGTTGTGTAGATTGGAAAAAAAAAAAAAAACAAAACCCAATCCCACATTAAAATTTAAAAAGAAAAGGCAAATCGTGAATATTTTTAACACTTGCATTTATAAAATAACAGTTAAGGTGCGATCCTTTCAATTTAAATCATCCTCAAACCTTTTGCAAAGCTTGTTCAATTTCCTTTTGCTTTCTTTTCACGTGATGCACTAAATGCAGAGTCTTCTGTAGATTTGAGATCAAGTTTAATTTTACTATCTGAAAGGATTTATACTAAGGATAATATAAAAAATTGTTTTCTGATAAGGGTTAGAGATGACACAGACCAGTTGAAAAACAAGGTCTGTAAAGACCTAGAAACCGTTTAGAATAAACAGTCAGTAGTGATAGAAGCGTTTTTATCCATAAGCAATACTCAGTTACTACCTCTTAAAAAACAAATAATAATGTAATTAACCTAAATGAAGTCTTGTTCATTTTGATATTATAATGGCCTGAGATATAAAATGAAGCTTCCATTTTCTTTTTCAGGCCTTTTCATATTGAGTTTATGTATACCCAAAGCAGGGAAGTGTTTTAATCGGAAGACCAAGAGGCTCTTTTATTTCCCCCAGCCCAACATTTTGAATTGTTTGATTGACAGCAGATCTCATTTTTTTTAAAACATCATCATGTTGACTCGTTCTAATGGAGAAATTACCCTGTTGATGCTCTGATTCAGATTCTGGCACTGTGATCTTGTACTGATAAACTCTATGAGCAACTTTGGCTCACAGAATCCTTTGAATCCCTGGACGTTGTGCTTTCTTATCGACATGAAGTGCTTTGGTGAGCAACAAAGTGGTGTATGTTCTATTTTTATCTGTAGCGCACCCATAAAACTCATCTAGAGGAGTGGTATGAAGTCATTAGGGACACTTTGAGTCTGTTCTCTCTTTGCTTGTGGCTGAGCAAATCCTCAGTCCTTTCCATGTGTGTAGCTTCTAGAAAGGATCTTCAGCCTCTTGGAGATCCCATGGACTGCAACTTAGTACACCAAGGAAGCAATCACATGAATGAGAATCAAGAGGATGTTGTTTCTGCTTTTATTTCTTTTATTAAAGTATATGGTTAAAATGTTGAGAGCATATTAAATTCTAATGTACCATGAATGAAAAAAACTTGGGATGAGAAAAAGGGATGCAGAAGGACAGAATCCACAGAAAACCTTAACGTGGCTTCACAAGTCTCCAATCTTATTTTGAACTATATTTGTACCTATAGTAAGGTCTTGCAACGTTACTAAAGTCTCTTGTCCTCTGTTACACTTCCTTCTGCCCCTAAAAAAAAAAACCCAACCACTTGCTCTTATTTCACCCTGTATACCAGCCTTGCTGTTCTTTCATTATTGCTTCTTGTGAACCTTAATCTGAAAATCCATCACACAAAGCCCTGGGAGGCTTCTTTTGGTGGCACAGAGAAGAAGAGTAATTATCTGGTTTATGGTAATCTGTTCCAATATTAATAACTTGCATTGCAAGAAATGAGGATGACATTTTGATTCATAGAACCAAATCCTGACAGGCAAAAAGGGTTTGGATTGCCCTTTAACCTGAATACAATTGGCTGCATTGTCTGTCCCTTTCAGTCTGTCCTTAGGTTGGTGACTAAGACTTTTAGGGAGAATAGCAAACTTGATTCTTAAAGGCAATGACTTCAGTGATGTTCTAATAATAGCAGGTTTGTGGTTGTTTTTTTTTCTGCATGTCACTGTATCTATGAGAAGATTTGAGTTTTCATCAAATAATCATTAAATTATGTACATTCTGTGCCTTCCTGAAAATGCTAATTCATACTCAGACTTACTGGGAGCCCCAATAAAATAAGTGGACAGAGAAATGCTGGAAGCTGTGACCAAGCTGGACCAGCCTAGCCTAGAGTTCCCTGCAGCAAGAAGAGAATTTTCCCTCTGAATCAAGGAAGAAGAGAAACACAAGTGAGATGATATGTTGCATGCTTTATAGAGGAAGACTTGGAAGCAAATCACAGTTAAAAAAAAATCAATTTGCTTCACAGTTTCAGGCTGCACTATATATTTTCTAAGATTTTGCACTTTGCGAAGGTAAGTGTTGACTTTTTCTTTGTTTTCTGAAGTCCATATTCTTGGATGAACTTTATCATGTGTTCTCACACAACAGCAGGTCGCAGTGTCTCAGAACAAAGCCTTATGGAATCTTTTTACTGCTGGTGATATTATTTGCCAGATGGAAAGGATTTAGAAGTATAGAGCAGATATACATTGTTTTGAGTTTGAATATCTTTCCATCAGAAATTTTTATCCCTTAAACCTATTCCTATTCTAATATATAATCTATCAGTGCACAAATAATATGACATTTTCTTCATGCCATAATTATTTAAGTTTCTGTCAGTGTTTTATGGTTAATGGAAAACTGGCAGAGCTCAGTCTGGCAGAGCTAGACCAGTTTAAGTGGTTATCAGTTTGCGTGTTTGGCATTCTTGGCCTGTTAAGCATTGTATTTTACACTTCATGCTTCAAGATTAGCATGATAAATTAGTGTGCTTAGTTAAATGTTTTTATAATTTATCCTTTTATTAACTGTTCTGTTGATCCTAGTCTTTTTTTTTTTCTTGATGGATGTCATGTCACAATAATACCTCAGCTTGTAAATCAGGTGTTGCTTTATGCTCTGGTGATGTTGTGTTAGAATCAATTTCAGATGAAAAGTACTGAGAGATAAAAACATCTGGAAGTGCAAAAAAATCCTTCTGCTGACTTGTGATATAAATGCACAAACTGTTATCTGCCTTGCAAGTTTTGTTACTGTAGTGTTATCCAAAGACATGATTGAATTTTCTTGAAGGAGCCTGGCAAATCCAAGAGACGTCAGGGGTCAAGAGATACCAAGTGCTTATGCATCCTTATGCTTAACACTGCAATGTGTGAAACTCGGATCAGGAACAAGCAAGGCTGCAAAAAAGTGCAAAGCTTATGTTTAACTCTTGATCTAAAGGCTGTACGTGATCTCCCATGTGTGTGCTTATGTGTGGATGTGCGTAGAGTATCTGAGAGTTGGGATGCTGTCTGTGATACTACATCAAAGAACAAAGTCTAAGGAATATATATGTAGACACTTTGCAACATCTGTTTCTTTTTTAATCCAGTTTCTGGAATATAGCCTCCTTTGGAAAGCAGCTGGAGATATGCGAGAATTTTGGATGATATTTCCTTCTGATTTTTTTTGCCTGGATGCTCTGGATTCCTCAGATTCCTCTTGTGCCAGTGATCTCTCTCATTACTGCTAGGCAAATCTCAGGATCATAGAATGGAAATGTATGTATAATATCCACATGGATGTATTTGTTCAGCTCAGAAAACTAAGGGCTGTAATCTATCTTGGTTTTACATTCACTAAAATTTCCATTCTCTTCCTCTGAAGACGGTCATAAATCTTCATTGCCAACCATCTGTAGAAATAACTTATAACAAGTTGTATTTTGTGATTTTTGGGGGCCTTGTGGCCCTTTCTCTGAGCTGGTTAAGCATGAGGCAGATCCAGCCCAAACCTTACATATAGCTGTATTAGCATGTTATTGTACCTGAGCTGGTAAAGCAAGGCTCTTAGCTTTGAACCTCAGCTGGCTCGGGCAGATACAGCTCTGAACATAAGCTGAACACGAAATGCAAACACTGATAACATAAATCTCACCCCATGGGGCCTCAGATCAGTCTATACTCTTTCCAGTGCCAAACACGTACAGTTTTTATGTCCTCCAAAAATCTTTTTTAACCAGGCCTGACTCCAACCCTCACCTCAAACACAACGTTGCTAAATATGAGTTAAATAGCAATTCTGAGTGAGAAACAGGGTAGGAAAGATTGGTTACTGTGGTTGTCTGTCAAAATGGAATTATTGAATGATTAACTACTGTTCTGCACTAACAACTACTGAATTATTAATACATTTAACAGAAGACAAGTCTTCAGATACCAACTTTTTTCATGTGAAAACCTCTAGCATGCAGCTTACCATTAGAAGACCACAATAGAAGTTGTGTTATCTGCTTGTTCTATACGTTTGACACCTTGTCTTTAAGTGTCTAGAAACACCTGAAGATGCCGCGTTAGAACCTCATTGATTCCCAGGCTCATTTTAATTACTCACTATTCTGTAGAATTAAATGTTAGGTTAGATTAATACTAGACCTTTCTGAGACACTTTCAAAATAACCCAGTCAAATAGTCCCCATAAATATATATATATTCTTTCAGCAGTGATGTTTTTGCATTTTTTTTGGTTAACTAAAAATAGATTTTGATGTCATTATCTTCCTTAGACTGAGGAACTAAAGATCTTTGTGACAAGGTTAGGTCCTTAAAAGGAGCAGATAAATCCTCTAAAAAGCGTTTTGCGGGTAGGTATTTGTAAGCGACTTTTTCAAATATCACAGTGAGAGGTTTTGTGGAATTGTATAGTGTTGTTTTCTTTGCTCTTTCCATTCTGTTTGCCGTCCTCCTTTCCATTCTTCTAAACAGTAATTAATGCCTAGGATCAGCATGGTTGCTGCTGCCATGAGAATATACTGCAGGAGGAACAAAAGAGTGACGTACACTTTGAAAAGAAGCCAGTTAGTGAAAAATGATTACAGCTTTCTTAATTATGGGCTTTTCAGAGCAGCAGGTTTAGTTTTGCATCACTTCAAAATCTAATAGTTTCATGGCTTTTTAAAAACAAAATAGCAAAAAGAAATCTGATGTACATTATAAAAAGGACAGTGGTTTTTTTTTTAGTGTAATATCTGGAAAAGTTTAGGCTGTAGAGTGGCTAAATAAATCATTTCATAAAAAGAAACAAATATCACCTAAAATACAGAAAATGTGATTCACTGTTTCCACTCAGCTGGAGATGTTTGTCCAAAGCCGGGTTCCCTGCTGTTGTTGCAGTCATTACCTTTGATTTCAGTGGGAGCGGTAGCAGGTTGGGCTGGGGCAGCAGCCTTGCCCTACACCTCTGGTCTTTGGATCTCCCTACCTGAAGGGCAATAACAGTGCTTGGGAGAAGAAGTTCTCTGCTCTCAGAGGTCTGTGCCTGCTGTGCAAGGTGTCTACTCAGCTTCAAGGCCAGGTTGGACGGGGCTTTGAGCAACCTGATCCAGTGGGAGATGTCCCTGCCCATGTCAGGGGGGTTGGAACTCGATGATCTTTAAGGTCCCTTCCAACCCAAACCATTCTGTGATTCTAGGATACCACCTGTGCTCAGGTTTATGTAGGGTTTACTTGGTTTCCATTTCTATTAAGAGCACAATTGTTGAAGGGCTGCTAGGACACAGAAGTTAGCTGATAGAGGAGGCTGAGGGGAGACCTCATTGCTCTCTACAACTACCTGAAAGGACGTTGTAGAGAGGAGGGTGCTGGCCTCTTCTCCCAAGTGACAGGGGACAGGACAAGAGGGAATGGCCTCAAGCTCCGCCAGGGGAGGTTTAGGCTAGACATTAGGAAAAAATTCTTTACAGAAAGGGTCATTGGGCACTGGAACAGGCTGCCCAGGGAGGTGGTTGAGTCACCTTCCCTGGAGGTGTTTAAGGCACGGGTGGATGAGGTGCTGAGGGATATGGTTTAGTGTTTGATGGGAACGGTTGGACTCGATGATCCGGTGGGTCTCTTCCAACCTGGTTATTCTGTGATTCTGTGATGTAACTTGCACCTGCTTGCCCATCACCCCCTCCTTTCGGGTGATGCTCAGCTGTCCTGTGCGCATAGAGGCTGTCGGGAGTGGGACGAGGCTGAGCTCAGGGAGAGCCTTCTCAGGCTTTCTGCTCTTCTCCTGGCTGCTCCTGTGCTACAGGCAGCTGCTGTCCCTCCCCTTCTGCTGCTTCTACCACTGCTTCTCAGATCCTACTACCTCTTCCTCCCAGCAATAACCAGACTTGGAGGTGGAGCAGGACTTGACTTCTCAGTTGTCTATCAGACGCTCTTCCTAAACACTTGGTCTCTGTCCCACAGGCCAGCATGTGTATTAAATTTGCCAAGAGAATTTCTTTCCAGATTAGGAATATAAAAGAGGAGAAAAAAGGCAATTCTTCAGCTAAAATGGTTCCCCGGTAGAGCTCTTCTCTTCAGCCAGGTTAGAGATCGTAGCTGATAGTTGTTGAACTTGTCTAACCTAATCTTCTTGAGGTGGCCTCTTGGACATACGTACATAACCCTTTGTTCTGAGTGCACAATGAAATCCGTGAGCCAATAGAATTAATTTCTGGGGTTTTTTTTTTTTCATGTCAGTATGATAATGCTGAGCTGATAGATGCACATACTATGCACACGCAGAACCCCAATGAGTCTGTATTTGGTGCATCGTGGATTAGGTACAACTGATCAACCTAAGCGTGTCTTTGAGGGTCAAGTCTGCCTTTTAGAAAGACCCTGGTTTTTATTTTTGACACCAGTTATTAACATGGAACATCTTCAGTTATCACCTCTGGCCTCTTAAGTAGAAATGTTAAGCCTGATAGTTATCTGGAGATGTATTTTAACAAGTCTTGTATTATCTGCATCCTAAGGTAGCACTCATCTTCTATTTTAAAAAAAAAAGAGATTAATGGAGCACTCTCCATATCATCAAAAGCTGAAATTTTGCTATGTTGTTTCACACAGCTTGCTTTGAGTTCTGCAGGGAAGCATAGTATCAAGTATGAAACTAGTGATTTTTCTTTTAATAATACCATTTTAGTATTGATTACCTGGTCAGATTGATTGTGTGCACCATGACCCAAAGAGAGTGGAATATATTTCAGGCTCTAGTCGGTACCAAGTTTGTTCTAAAAATGATGGAATTTGAATTATCTGACAATTGATGGTGTCTTTAGCTGTTTTAATTTGTTAGGTTTCTAGGGAAAAAGTGGGCAGACTAGACACAGTTTCTGATAATTCTGTGGTAAAGGGAAAGCGGGTGAGAAACCTAACCAAGTATCTCAGCATTACTCCTTAAACATCATGAGAAGAGTAAAATTGCAGCATTTTCCCTGTGCCTCATGCATTTTTTTAAATCTAAACAGGTTTCAATAACTCTACATCTTGTTACCTCCTTCTGTCAGCCTGATGCACGTTTTCACGTACAGGGAAGCCTGTATTCCCCTTGTACTAGATGTGCAAAATCTCTTCTTTACCCGGAGCTTATGTTAGGTGAATATCATGAAAGTATTAAACCACTTTCACACTAGTTCTAAAATGGCAGGTTGATTTCCATGTTTATTTTTATAATACTGAGCAAAAAAAAAGTAGTTAAATGCCACTGTTTTATATGCAAGAAGAGAATACTTTGTATGCTTTGCTTCTGTCATATAGTCCCTAAATTGCTTTTGGCAAGTAGGTAACTTAGAAAGAAATTGCTTTAGTGACAGAAGTGTTTTGAAAATAAACTTTGAAAGTGAGAATTTGAAACCTATAATTATCTAATGGAATACTGAAAGGGTTTTTGAAAGAAAACCAAAACGTAAACAGTAGAGCTGTGGCAGTTATCTGACCTCTCCACATGCTGTGCTGTATCTATATATTGTGGATGTGCAGGGTTTGATTTTCCAGGTTCCCAGGCACAGAATGTTTTGGGTGAGGCACTGGGATCACAAAAACAGTGGAAAGCACTCGCACAGAAAACATATTTGCTTTGCAGGTAGCAGAACTTGTGGAGACAGAGAATTTCTTGAAGAATTTAGTAATTTTTTTCCTGAATTTCTTTGCTTCTGTATTTTTTCAGGGTTTTTTTGGCTTCCCCATTATCTTTCTACTGGGGATCAGGGCATATATTTCATGTGAAAGCCCAGTGCAAGGGCTTTGTTGTGGCTAAATGCCCACTGAATGCTCAGCCTTGGACTGGAACAAGCCACAGCTGCTGGTAGTACTTGGTTCACTGGTGTCAAACTTAGGTTCTTCACAAGGGTTTGCTGACAATAGCCTTTGAGCTTTGTTAAAATTAGGATGCCACAGATCATCTTGGTCACAAGTAAAGGAATGTGAAGATGATCACTCTGAGACCTTTAGGACTCCTGTGTCAGAAGAGGTGTCCCATATCTCACCCATCCTCTTATCACAGAATTGTAGAATGGTTTGGGTTGGAAAGAGCCTTAAAAGTCACCCAGTTCCAACCCCGCTGCCATGGGTAGGGACACCTTCCACTGGATCAGGTTGCTCGAAGCCTCATCCAACCTGGGTTGAACACCAGCAGGGATAAGGCATCGACGACTTCTCTGGGCAACTTCAGCTGACAAACTTAGTCCTTTCTTGTTTTTCACGACTATGGCTTGCTGGTATGCAGTAGTGTTACTGCAAGAGATGAGTATGTGCCTCTTTATTGATTAAAAATTCTTCTTAGTATGTACATATAACTTGTGACCTCTGAGACCTCTAATCTTTGGAAAACTTTGATAAGAAAAAGAATTAGAAGGGGAAAGAGATTGGTGGATCCTGTTCTTATTCATGTCCACCGGAATGAGGGATTTTTTTGAAGTCACTAAGTCATTCTTGACTGTGATTAAGAGTAGATGATGACTTTACCTCCCTGTTACTGCCATCTTAAAAAGCCTACAGTCAGTCTGAGGAAACAAAATACATGTCTCTGCTGTTGCAGCACGAGGTTTACATTCATGGCTATGGCAGTTCAGCAAAAGTGCCTATTTCTGTCGGCATCAGGCTAGATCCTGACAAGTTTAGGTCACGGTGTCTGTATTGCTGCAGGGAAGTGGCTCTTGTATACACGTCTGCATAGGAAATACTAGTGTCAGGAAGCTGAGTAAAGCCTTATTCAAACTGATATATAGCTTTAAAAATGACTCTAATGTATGTCCCTGAGGAATTTTTGGCCGGTGAAAGACATGAATTTCTTTACTTCCCAAATGTGACTGCTTCAGCTAGGGATAAGTAGCTACCAGTGATTGCAATGATACAGTACATCAACACCCGGAATAAAATGTGGATTAGACTGAAAGAATAAGAAGAACCTTGTTAATCTGTTTTGTAGTCCCATCCAGGGCAAGACTGGGATCAGTTTGTGCCAGTGCTCCAGTGCCAGATTAATCCTTTGAACAGTTACAGTTAACAGCTCTAAGATGCTGATTTCATGCTTTATATGCTATGAATGGTCCCTTTTAGTATTGGAAGCAATTTAAAAAGTAGCTGGGAAGATTTGCTGTTCATCTGCAAGGCATCCTATCGAGGAAGTTGTATTGGACAAGCTTTGATGATGATGGCTGAAAGAGCATGTCTCATTATAGAGTAACTCAAAGGAAGAACTCCAATGGACTACTTTTTATTGAACTTTTATGTTTGTATTTTTTGGCTAAAATAAAGTAGAAAACCAAATGAAGACATAACAAATAATACTTAAACTTGCAATTATTATGGCCCTAAATAATAGTTACTTTTAACTGGCATAACTTGGTGTTGTGGCCAAGAAAAACAGTCCCACCTTCCCCTGGCAGCTTGTTCACATTCCTCCCCTGTTGCCTCCTCCACTGTGCCAGCATGGAGAGGGTGTGCACAGCTGTGCCTTGACGTGGGCCGAGGAACTGGTTGCAAGGTAACATTAATCAAAGAGAAATTGCTGGATTTTTATGTTTTGGATTTATCTCAGCTAAATTAGTTGCTTCAGCTTCCAGCCTGGCGCTAGGTGTGCTGGTGCGATGGGAGGTACAACACAGGGTGGGTGGAAGAGACTGAGAAGAGCAAGTTCTGTTCTTTGGGTGATGGTGTGACACCATGAGAGAGTTGTGGTGACCTAAGTGAGGGGAAAATAAAGACTTAAAATGCAACGTTCCTGGATTTGTCACCATTCTAATTCTTTCATGTTCTGCAGGACAGTGAAGGGTAGTAACGACCAGCGTGCAAACTGCCATAGTGCAAAGGTGTGAAGCATTATTGATTTTTTTATATTTGAGCTGTCAGCTCTCAAAAACTTCCTAATGCTCTGATCATAGTATGAAATAACCTTTAATATCCCTTTCCTGGATAGTTGGTGGACATGGGATATTAGTGTTTGATAGGAATGGTTGGACTCGATGATCCGGTGGGTCTCTTCCAACCTGGTGATTCTATGATTCTATTTCTTTGTTTTATAGCATCTTTTTTTCAGTAGGTTTCTTATGGTTTTATTAGGGTGTATAACTGTGAAAGTTCTTTATTTAGCATCTCTAGTGTGGAGTTGATGTGCTACTTTAAACTCCAAATATGTACAGAGGCCATCTAAAGAATTAGTCAGGCAAAGATTAATACTGTCTCTAAAGCAGTGTTCTTTTTGGATATAAGAAAAACAAACAAGGTGAATTGCATTTGAGTAGGTGTAAAGGAGTTAGGCAAAATTTTCTGACAGGTCTTTGTAGAGGTGATGGATGGCATTTACTTCCTTTTGCAACTCTGACTGTCACCCAAGATTTTTTTTATCATGCAGTGAACTTGTACAGGCATATGTTTATTTATCATAAACAACTTCGAAGCTTGAACATTTCTTTTCTAAAATCTGTCATCCATTTGAATTATATATCCTTTTCATAAATAACTGTGTGATCTTCAATAAACTGTGTTAGAATTTGTTCAGGTAGCTGAATTGAGGACAGAAATATCTTTTGACATGTTTGGAATGAATGGAAAATGCGGCTTTACTGTCCTTATGGACCCACTCCCTGCTTTTACTCATCAGCATTAAAAACAAATATGCTTTCAGTAGAATATTAATTAGAGATGCTCCTGTACGTGACTGTTCCAGTTACCACTGTTGATGATGAGAACAGCTTCAGCCTTGCTCCTGGACATCCCATATGTGCAGAAGGATGCCTCTCTCCATGCTTTTTTCTTCTTTTCTTTCTTCCCACGCCCTGGGCACAGGCTCCCTAAAGTGCCCAGTGCAATCTCCTTTTTCATCTCGAGGCAAGTCATTGCTGGGTCCCTGAGTCCCCTGCAGCCCATCTTGTGACAGCTCTAGGTCTCCTGGTGGCAGCTGCACGCTCCCTGCACCTCCAGGGGACGTAGTCCCTCCTTGCCACTGCTCTTGTGATCCCCTTGCTCTGTTGGAGCTACTCTGCAGCAGCAGCAAGAGGAAGGGAGCCTGGAGAATTTGAACCTCAGTGCCCAGGTAAGAGCTGCTGTAACTTCCACCCAGCATAAGCAGAGCCCTTTGTGGTGTTCCACACGCTATGTGCAAGTGTTACAGGTTGGGAACTGTGGTTTGTAATGTTGCTGGGAAGAGATCATGACATCTCTCCATAGGGGGCTGGAGAGATGCTGATGGCCTTTTCCCAGCCAGAATCCTCTCTAGAACAGAGATAACTTCCAGCGCCATCTCCATCACCTGCACAACTGCCCACATCTACAGTACATTTTCATACACTTATGAGGTTATAAGCAACAAAAATCAAAACATAGTATAGCCTTAGTCTGCAACTTAAGAAAAACTTCAGGCTTCAGACGTTTTGTGGGTTATAAAATCATAGAATGGCTTGGGTTGGGAGGGACCTTAAAAATCATCCAGATCTAACCCCCCTGCCATGGGCAGGGACAGCTTCCACTGGAGCAGGTTGGTCACAGCCTCATCCAACCTGGCCTTGAACACCTCCAGGGATGGGGCATCTGTTCAATTAAAATTAATGTCTATTTAATTCAAAATTAACTTAAAAAATTGATCTTAATTGTGCTGGAAGCATCTTCTCTAGCAGCAGACATTCAATGAACTATAAGCTGGGCTTTCAACATCTGCATTTTTAGTTGTGAAGTCTTTGTTGTGAAAAGTTGTCATCGATCTGAATACATCATTTGGCGAGCCACGTGCCTTTCCTGTTCCCTTCTCTTACCCACTAGTTTCCTTTTGAGGGTAATACTGAAAAGCATAAACCTGAAGAAGGCCTCCCTTCTTCTCACATTGTGTTCTCCTCTTAATGCTTATTTTATTAGCCCCCTTCTTACTCTGGCAGCGAATGCACTGACGTAGCGTTCAGGGCATGTTTCCAAACTCTGCAATTTTACAAGCAGTACACAGTGGAAACATTTACAAATCTGTTCCAAGATACATATACACTGGGTCTATATATCCAATGTAAATCTTCAGATCTGTTTGTTAAGTTTTCAATTTGCTAACTTGTTAAAGGTTTATATTCGTGTGTCCAGGGAGAATCTTTTCTTTGGTGGCGAAAATGACAGCAGGTTTCTAGGCGGGGAAATAGCTGTTTTCTTATCTTCATTTCCCCCACGGCTTATCTGGAATCCTTGAACATCCAGGTACTGGATGTTGACAAGGGGAGAACTGGCAGCTCGACCAGGTCTGCGTAGCTGACTTATCCTTGATGCTTAGTAATCTATTTGAAGTGACAGGCTGCTGCAAGTTTGAGGTGCTGACTTGAGTACTGAGCCTTTTTCATCTCTGAATGAGACTGTTTTCTGAGATCGACTTTTATTGCTTGATGTAATCACACTTTTTTTTGGTATTGCAAGTAAGGTATTGACTTGTAGGCAAAATCCACTTACAGTGGTTAATGGGTGGTCAGATTGTCTTGACAAGTGTCATCATCTGGTATGTAAATTCCATGGCTGATGAAAGACAGTGATCATAACGTGTGTCTGTAGAAAATCCAGACTCTGAGTGACTTCAACATTAATGATTTGCATCTATATTTGAATTACATGTTGTGCGTTTTTTTAATAAAAGCAAACCTCCTCTCCACATGCTTCAACCTAAAGTTCAGAGTTTTTGCGAAGTTCTGTTCCTAATATTTATTCTTAGGTTTATTCTCATTTCTAGGAATTAATATAGGAGAAATTCTTAGCCTTGAGTGTCTAGTATAAATCCCTTAGTTTTTAATTATCTGCCAGGGAACGTCCCATCAGATGACAGTGAAGACAGCAGTACAATCTTTGAGATGAATGTCTTGGTACAGTGATTTTTTTTTTTTATTACCATTAATTTAATTTGACTCCATCAGTTGTAAGGACATAAAATTTGCAGCATCTAAATAAATGTTTCTTGTCAGAAACCTCTAAGCTATGTTGACTTGTGTTTCTGCTTGAGGTCATTACCCATTCTCTGCCAGTAAGTCTGCACTTTAGCTTTACAGTAAATTGAAAATCAGATAAACTTTGAAAGAATTAGAAGGCATATTCGCAATGCTTGACATGTTTGCAATAACAATTTCTCAATTTCTGTTGTATATGCCAAAGATCGTTTTTAATTTAATTAATCCAGTACTTAAAGTGGGCCTACAAGAAAGCTGAGGAGGGGCTTTTTATTCAGGAGTGCAGGGATAGGATGAGGGATAACAGTTTCAAGCTGAAAGAGGGGAGATTTAGGTTAGATAGGAGGAAGCAATGTTTTCCTGTGAGGGTGGCAAGGCACTGGCAAAGGTTGCCCAGAGAAGCTGTGGCTGCCCCATCCCTGGAGGTGTTCAAGGCCAGGTTGGATGAGGCTTTGAGCGACCTGATCCACTGGAAGGTGTCCCCGTCTATGGCAGGGGAATTGGAACTGGATGATCTTTGAGGTCCGTTCCACCCCAAGCCATTCTGATTCTCTGAATTTGGAAATTAATTTTAAACATGCTGCAGAATTTTCAGGGCTAGGGGGACAGTTTAATAGCAGGAGACAGCGTGATATTGTCTGGGGAAAAAAACTGGCCATGCATTGTCAGTCCCTAGGTTTTGTATTTGGGGAATGCCAATCTAAGTGGGTAGGCTGCCTTTGAAAAGGTCATCTGGTCCGTGGTGAAATGTTTGTGCTTTCTCTGGTGATAGTGTGAGTAAACTGAAGAATAATCTGATTGCCAGGCCGTGTTGCAGCTGGATTTCGTGCCCTAACCTAGCTCATTGCATGAGATGCACGATTGCTGTTAAGAGCCCTAAAAGGGGGCTGGGATCTCAGGATTTGTCTTTTCATCACAACCTGCACTGACATGGACTTAAAATGCTTGCAGAACCTTGGAACTGTTTGATTCAAAACTCCCTAGGGGTAGGATTATCCTCCCATGTTTTGGGAGGTACAGGGCTTACACCTCCTGTGCTATCGGCACACGCTGTATGTGTCTTAATAACTGATGTTATTTTTCAGATTACTGTATCTGAACTATTATGATATCTGAAATTGCAATAGCACCTTGCAGATACACTGAGTTTGCTTTCTAGCTCTTCAGTTTACAAAAGTATTGAATACTATTGACTGAAAAACCATTTGGTATCAGTGTAGCAAAAAAAATGCATGAAAAGGTCCAAACCTGACATTTTGGTGTCAGGGGACAGGACAAGGGGCAATGGCCTCAAGCTCTGCCAGGGAAGGTTCAGGCTGGACATGAGAAAAAAAAAAAATTCACAGAAAGGGTCATTGGGCACTGGAACAGGGGGCCCAGGGAGGTGGTTGAGTCACCTTCCCTGGAGGTGTTTAAAAGACCGGTGGATGAGGTGCTAAAAGGCATGGTTTAGTGGTTGATAGGAATGGTTGGACTTGATGATCCTGGAGGTCTTTTCCAACCTAGTAATTCTGTGATCCTGTGATTTTTTGGGTCAGCCGAGCCTGTGAAGGAAATAGTACCCTTGCTTGATGAAGCACGTGTCTGCGCCCTTTGCTTACTCTTGACTGAATTGGTATTCGAGTATAGACTTAAAAGTAAGCGTGTGCTTTAATACATTCCCAAATCATGGCCTTGTCTCTGCCTCAAAGAGGAGAGTTCATTCTCTCTTGTTGCCTATCACCCTTTCTAACCATCACAGAAGTGTTACACCAAGCTCTACAAAAGTCATATTTGCCTTTCCTGCCAGGCAGGCAGGTGAATCTGGAAAGTATTTCTTAGAGGAACTGTTTTGGAGAACAGTGGGAGGAGGCAGAGACCAGAGCCCATATATTTGGCCAGACACCTCATTGGACACGCTCTTCTTGAGGCACGGCTGCGTTACGAAATGTTTGCGTAATTTATCTAGCTGTAAGCAAGATCTACTTTTCCTTACTCCTTTCCTAAAGCTATGTGCTGTTATTGGTCGTGTATTAACTCTTACTGGAAATACAAGTAGTGGAGGACACTGCTAGAAGGATATGATGCAGGAACTACAAGTGTGTAGGAACAAGTCACAGTAAATATGAGGCAATGTTATATACATCAAAGACAAGTTGTATAGAAACACATCGGTCTGGCAACCCAAGGAGCCCATCTATCTTAACTTCGATTTTCCTACGTAATTACCATTTGAACTGCAAAATACTTTGGAGTAAGCTTTGGAACTGCAGGTGGAAAGAAATAATTTGTCATTAGAACAAACAGATCTGATTCAGTATGAAACACTGTTAAATTACATATCTTGATCTGAATTACTGTCCTTTTCCCCAAATAATGGAAGTTGCAGTTTGTTTCATATAAACAACTAAACCAAGTAGAAAAATATTGGATTTTGCAGAGTAAGTGGCTGCAGTTGTAACAGAATAAAGAGATATTAAGATTTTGAGAAGCAACTGATAAAGAGTTTGGGTTGAATTGATCTATATATGTACGAGTAGCACACAGTCATGGAAAAGAACATGGATGTCTCATGTTTTTAAATAACATTTTTCATGCATAACTTCGGTAGTTTCTTGCAAAGGAATAAAATACTTGGGCTTTTACCAGGTTCAGTTCTCATTAAAGTCTTTTTTTCTAGCTGGCTTTTGTTGCTCTTAAAGGCTGTACCGATGAACTGTGAAACGGCTACTTGTGATGGGCAAATCAATAAAATCTTATTAGTGTCCTCTGCTGCCTCTCATTGCCATCCCCACCACAGTGCCCTTCCTTCGATGAAGGGATGTTGGAACGTGTTCCCAACGTCCTCCGACGTGTGGCTAGGGAGGTAGGAAGGTTAAAAGGGATACGGGATCTGAATAGCTCAAATAGCTCAAAAACAGGCCCTTCTGTGAGCAGCAGAGCAATGAATGCCTGGTTCCCATTGGATTTACTTTGTGTGGATTTTTCTGGTGCCAAATAAGATTCAGCTTTTGCTGGTTTTGAAGCCTTCACAAGTAAATTCTGGTGCCTGGTACTGGTGGCTCCCGCTGCAGCCCTGTTCTCTGTGGGAGCATTAACCCTGTTGGACCTTGATGTGTTTGAGGGTTTGCTAATACAGCAGGTAAGCCTAGCTGATGGCATGTAGAATTGTTAGAGAAGAAACAAATGCACGAAGGGAGTGATAACATTCTCCTTCTTTTGCTTTAATTTGTGCAAAAAGCTGGGAGCTGGTGAAGTGCTGTGAGTATTAGAGAAGATTGGTCCCTGCCAGTAGTGGCTGTTAGTGCTAACACAGCTGTTTTCAAAAGTTATAGCAAGTTTATTTTTAAAACAAAATGTTGAATTTTAGGTAGAGATCACTTGGGGTCAGGCTGTGATAACAAGTGGCAGAGTATGCTGTCACACAGTGACGGGTAACATGAGATACACCTACTGGAAATGCTAACAATGATGCCTAATAAAACTAGAAACCATAATCCTTTCTGATAATCCACATGATCTTAAAGCTCAGCTATTCAAGAGAAAAACAAATTACCACTTGTAAATAAAGTTAGTCTTAAATTGTCTTTATTAGAGCTTTGCCTTTCAATAAATAGCCTCTAAACATAACATCACGTCAAATACTTGGGCAGAGCAGTTGTGTTTCTGCAGCAGCGTCGCAAACTTGAGTCTCCTGTACTTTTATACAACTTGTGTCTTTGGTCTGTGTGCACTGTGCTGCAATGCTTTTAATTTACAAAATATTCTTCTAGCTGGTCATTTGCCTCTGGTGGTATCAAATTTTAACCCCATTTTTCCAGGTGCTCTACTCAAAGATGCGTCTCGTCACAGTGTATTGCAGGCTTTGCAGATAAACTGCCATGAAACTTGATTGTCCTACAGACACAGCATCCTTGGGACAGTCTGTGGATGTTAATACCAAAACAGGGCTAATGGGGTGGGGAGATGTACTAGAACGATGTTTAAAACTAGAATTTTCTGCATATGGGACTGTACATGAACGTTGTAGTTTCATGGAGATGGAAATGTTTCTAGATGCAAATATTATACAACTGCTAATAGAAGTCATTTAAAAGGAAAATGGTAAAAATAAATAATGTAAGTGATGTGAAATAATGCAGTTAGCAGATAAATGATAAATAGTCAGGAACTCCTTGCCAGATGATGCGGCAAGAATCTCTTCAGGCTTATTAAATACACATCAGATACCCCTCACTCAGGAGGGTCCACGAACAACAGGTTCTGGTGAGCTGGGGACATGTGTGCTTGTACTGCTCTTACAACCTTCTGAGAATGGCTACTGTTGGCAGCATTTGGGACAGGAGGTGGGGCTAAACTGCCCAGCAGTCTCACCTGGTAGATCAGGTTGTATATGCCTAAGCTGAAATTCTCACTTTACAGAAAGGGAAATGGAGATATGGAGGGGACGTGCATTTTCAGCCTCCTGAAGACTTTTCCTTCCTGAAGGGAATGAGATCAGAGCATTTGTCTTCAGCCCTGGCCTACTGGCAGAGCTTTCCAACATTATGTAGAAGATAGAGGTGGCCAAAGACCACCAGCACTACAATTACAGTATGAACTCGACACGCTTACCTTGAATTTCTCCTCTTTCAGTCATCTCAGTTACAATGGAGGCAGCTGGGATCCAAAAAAATGTACCTAAACACGATCTTGTCAGTGGTACTGATTCAAGGATATTTACCTAGCTCTTTAGGGGATTTTCAATGTACTAAAAAAAATCAGGCTGAATTATGCTTTGGCCTCAGTTAAAACTCCTGAGATTTTCTTTTGATTTCCTCTCTTAGGTGATGAGTCATCATGTTTATCACAATCATACATCACTACCTAGAAATTGTGTAATTTATTTAGAAATGCTGACTTCCACACTTTATCTGCTAAACTAAGCAAGTACTAAACTGGCCTTGATCAATGTGCTTCAGTCAAGGGTGCTGGCAATTTACTGCCTCTGACCTTCCCTGCATGTTTAAGAACCTATAAGACAGGAAAGGTCAATGGCAATTACGCCATTTAAGAAATTCATGGAGAGTTAGGCAGCTAAATAACTCCAAGGACTGAGACCGAAGCTTGATTTATTATTTCTTAGTCAGTTTTTTTTTTTTTTATGGCAATATCATCATCACTTAGCAAAGTTTCACTGATATGGGGATGATTGAATTGGGAAGATCCAGCAGTAGGAAGTTCAAATAAGTAAAATCTGCTTCTGTGCCTCTAAAGAATAGATTTTTAAGCCTTCTAGAGAATGTTATTTAAAACACTCTGGTAACTGTTCAAAGATCCACAGAACACTAATACAGGCTGTGATACTAGTTCTCATGTATTGGACCAGCCTAATAATATTAAATCATATTTTGTCAATTCAAAGCTCTTAATTTTGTCTGACAGAAGATGTTTAAATACTCAGTACATTGTAAGTGCGTACATATCTGTAAAACATGTTTTGCAATGTCTAGTAATGTTGGATGTTTTCATTTCTGAGTGTCTAATCAGAGATGATTTCACAAATCCTAATGTTCAGGACTGCACTCTACATATACCTTGGAATGGCATGTGCAAGGTTATTTCCAACCTTGTTGGAAATTAGTTCCAATTAGAACCAGAAGCAACCAAACCCCATTTATTATGTTGTCTCCTAAGGTATGTGACATACTCTTAGAATTCAAAAAGTGGTTGGTTTTCAACATGAAGCAAAGTAATCCTTCTAAATGCTTTGCTCGTACGTGTTTGTTGTTCTGGGGGACTTCTCAAAGAAAAAGGACAATATGGAAATGAGTTGTCAGGAATAAACTGTTTCCAATTCTGTAATTGATTCCTTCAGGGAATCGAAACCAAACTGTCCTGCTCAAGGTTTTTGTGATTAAACCTTGTGATATGAACATTTCCAAGTCATAACTGAGGCTTTGAGTGAGCAACCTGATCCAGTGGAAGGTAACCCTGCCTGTGGCAGGGGGGTTGGAGCTGGATGATCTTAAAGGTCCCTTCCAACCCATTCTATATTTCTATGGTTCTGGGATCCAGTGCAGCATGACTTTGTCTTAAACCTATTAGTAAAAGACCGTTTTCTACTTTTTCCTTACCTGTACTGTGTATCTGTCATGTAATCCCCTTCTGAGGTGTAAATGTTGTGTATAACTGTACATCTTGAAAAATTGTAGTTTCTTGAATTTAAAAAATATTTTTGTGCAGTCAAGCAGGAATTGAAAAGTATACGTGGAGTTGTCTTTGGAAATACTTGTACAGGAGTTCTGGTTAAAATTATTACTTTGCTATCAGCTTGTGTTCCCTGCCTTGTAGGGGGGTGGCATCAGGATGGTTGCTGCTTTTGCCAAGTCACTATGATATTAGCTAAAACTTAACATTTTTCATCAGAAGTCCTGAGTTAAACGCACATCTTTGTGTGTGGCTGGCACTGTCACGTGTGACTGATGCAGTGGTATTTAATGTAATGACATTTGGAACTGTAAGGCGTTTTTTTGCCCTGTGGAAGCTGTTGGCGTGGGTGTTGTGTCGTCTCCAGCCCTCTCCATGCTCCCCAGTGATGACAAACTGAAAAAGACAGTCATTATTTTCACTTTCCGGTTCCCAGAATGGAGCAGGATTGCAGCCTGGTATTTCTCTAAGATGCTTTTGTTCACTTAAAGGACTTTCATAATCTGAATATTCATTTATGCATCAGATTGCACATTTCTTAAGAAAGATGAGGACTGAAACTTTTCAGTGCTGTAGATTGAGATGCAAAAATGAATCATAAATCACTTGGAGAATTCTCTCTTGGAATTCCAATAACTGAAGTTGCTATAAGACCATGCATTTAAACAGCCATCATCAGTGTTTTCTAACGCAGGCTGCACTTACCACAGCAAAACTATGGCTACCTGTATGAAGAGGATGTGCAAAACAAGAACTATCAACATCATTTGAGGTTTCTCTCAAAGCGCTGTCCTTCTACTATGTCATCATAGACTTGCAGAATGACGTGGGTTGGAAGGCATCTTAAAGATCATTCAGTTCCTACTCCTCTGCCATGGGCAGGGACACCTCCCACTGGATCAGGTTGCTCAAAGCCTCATCCAACCTGGTCTTGAACACCTCCAGGGATGGGGCATCACGTCATTTCCTTTGGGCTTATGTTTGCAGTGAGGTTTTTCAGGAGTGGGGAGATCTTGGGTTTTTTTTTTGTTATTAGGAACTGTAACGTGGGTGTCACCTTTAAATACTTCATTAAAAAGTGGTTTGATTTCTTGTTTTATTTTTTTTTTTAATTCTGGGTTATAGACTTTCTGTATCTCGTCAGTCATAGAGATAAATGGATGCCAAATGCATGCCAAATACTGGCTTTATTTGTATAAACAGTTATATTCCCATGCCAACATCTAGCTTTTATCTCAGACCTAGATACCTTAGGGAAACCCAAGATAAATGCAGTGAGTGTGTTTTTCCTCACGAAACATAACGCACTGTAAGTTCTGCAGGCTTGAAGGCCTGCACCCAGATTTTGGTGCTGCCAGGGTTAGTAGCAGAGGTGGAGCCCTTTGGGCAGGGTCATAGGGTGGTAGCTCAGAGTTGGTGAACCGCCCTGTGACGGAGGTTGTGCAGATGGTGACATTCTCTCTAACTATTTTTCTGCTGTAAACTTTCAATTTCCTTCATAGCAAACAAAAAATTTTAGCATCTGCTCCGGATGTCTGGCACTACTGTTACTTTTTCTGCATATGTTCCATTTCACTGAGCTACCAGCACTATTTGCATTTCTATAGAAATAATTTCACTGGGAAAATAATTAACTATAGTCTGGAATAATGTGCATATGTATGAAGAATGTGCCATTACTGGAAAGGCACGTTTTTTGCATGATGAATGCTATAGGTTTTTTGAAAGGTATGATGAAGAGGAGGAAGTATTAATTATTCTGCTTTAATTTGCTTATACTAGTGCCACAAATGCATCTTATGCTAAAATGCTGATAGTGTGTTTTAATAAATCCATTTCATGGATGCAGAATACAGCCTGGAGGACGCTGATTAATGTATGGAAATGAATGCAGTTCAGTATACCTGTGCTTTGGAAAATTATGACTGGAAAGAGAAGCAGAAGTAGAATCAACTTGCGCAATTACTTGTGAACATGACAAACATCTCATTGAACTGAGAAAGAAACTTATATGGGGCTTTGAACCCAGTATTTTATTCTGCTTCTAAGTCCCTGCGAGACATTTAATTTCAGGGGAACATCAAAGTTATTGTAGAAATGAGTGTGCCTGGAAAATACTTGACTGGCATCTTCTTTGTAGGCACAGGGGACAACTGGGCAGAGACAGTTTTGTCTCAGATCTGTGAGGTTCAAATTCATTGATGGACTAAGGTGTTGAGTTTTTACCATGATTCCAAGTGGGGGAAAGAAGTAGAAGCAGGAATATATTGTAGGAAAATGATTTGTAGGAATTCAATAATGTGAGTGTGTACAAAAGACACTTTATTTAAGGAGGAAGAAAATTGGAAAGAACAATTAGTATATACTTGAGAAAACCAAACCTAGTTTCTGTTGGGTTTTTAATTTAATTTAATTTTTCATGAGGAAGACATAACTTTATCCCAAAGAGATTTTTTTTTCCCTTCTTTTCCAGATGCCAGTTGTCTTCTGGACTGCTGGCTGCATTGAGCTGGCTGGTATTATGGGTTCTTCAGCATTTCTATAGTAGTGTTTTTATTGCCTCTTGTGTTACATTTGAAACATTAGCAAGGGCATAAACATTTAGGGCAGGTTCAGCCCTATATTTCTCGATATTCTGCCTTGAGTAGCTGCATTCTGCTTCTGCGCGCTGCCTCGAAGGAACCTCACATGAGTGAGGATGGAAATGAAGCAAAGCCAACAGGAGATTAATTAGATTTGGACAAGAAAACTGCTTTGAGAACTTGAGAGAAAAAGGATTTAACATTGGTTACTTTATAAAGCTGCCTAGAAAGCTGCCTGGAGGAGAGGGACCTGGGGGTGTTGGTTGACAGCCGACTGAACATGAGCCAGCAGTGGCCCAGGTGGCCAAGAAGGCCAATGGCATCTTGGCTTGTATCAGAAACGGCGTGACCAGCAGGTCCAGGGAGGTTATTCTCCCTCTGTACTCGGCACTGGCGAGACTGCTCCTTGAATCCTGTGTTCAGTTCTGGGCCCCTCACCACAAGAAGGATGTTGAGGCTCTGGAGCGAGTCCAGAGAAGAGCAATGAAGCTGGTGAAGGGGCTGGAGAACAGGCCTTATGAGGAACGGCTGAGAGAGCTGGGGGTGTTTAGCCTGGAGAAGAGGAGGCTGAGGGGAGACCTCATTGCTCTCTACAACTACCTGAAAGGAGGTTGTAGAGAGGAGGGTGCTGGCCTTTTCTCCCAAGTGACTGGGGACAGGACGAGAGGGAATGGCCTCAAGCTCCGCCAGGGGAGGTTTAGGCTGAACATTAGGAAAAAATTTTTCACAGAAAGGGTCATTGGGCACTGGAACAGGCTGCCCAGGGAGGTGGTTGAGTCACTTCCCCTGGAGGGGTTTAAGGCACGGGTGGACGAGGTGCTAAGGGCATGGTTTAGTGATTGATAGGAATGGTTGGACTCGATGATCCGGTGGGTCTCTTCCAACCTGGTTATTCTATGATTCTGTGATTCTATAACAGAAATGAATAGCAAAGCCATGGCGAGACCACAGGAGTACATTTTTCTGTACTCAATATGGATTGTAGTCATCAGTTAAATTTTTCTTTAATGGGTCTCCTTTAGCTTTTCCTATTATAGCCTTTTTTCCCTTCCAGAGTCATGCATTTTAGTCTAGGAAAGTGGGATTTGCACAATTTATTTTGCTGTAACAGGTGGTGTTATCCCCTGCTTGCCTGCCCTTTCCAGCCTCCTTGTCCCAGCCCTCCACTGAGCTTTTGAATCTTCTGACCTGTTTTAACCACCAGCTTGGTGGAGGGCTGTAAGGTGCTTGTAAGTTTGAATATTGCAACACAGATGGAAGAGATAAACCAGATTCGTTCTTTCACCAGCAAAAGAGTTGCAGTGGGAGCCCATTCTCTCTTAAACCTGCAAAGGGAGAAATGCTGTCAACGCATCTACCACATAAAAACAGAAGTCAAAAGAAGCTCATGTTTTACTAAACTGCAGCAATTCCAACCGCTACACAGAAATCCATAGGAAACCAGCTTCATTAGTGCTTCATTAGCTTTGCTTAACAGACTCAAAGGGAAATGAGCAGTGTGCACAAGAACTGAATACTATTCCAAATGCTCCAGATTATTTTCTATCTTGTATTTCTCATGAGCTGTTCAAATTGGCCAACATCTGCGAAGATATTAAAAAATGTTCCTGCTACTGGAAAATTAGAATATTCCCCTTCTGCATCCTGCTTCTTTGCTTCTCCCTGTCTTCTACCCTGCTGCGCCTGCTTCCATCTGCTTTTAGGTGACGTTGATACAATTCAGACTTTCCAAAACTGCTGAACTTTGTCATACATGGTAATTCGTATAAGCAAGACATTCTTTTGAGTCTGAAGTATTTTATATATTTTTTTTTTATATATCTGTTTATATACACATATTCCTTATACCAGAACTGTTGGATAGACCCATAACAAGCTTTTTTTTACCTTCTGCTGAGACCCTTGCATATTTATGGTTGTTCTTAGCTATATTTAGTTTGTACGATTGAGTTCTTTCAATTTAAACAAGAAATGTTTAGAAAGAAAATGTTCCAAAGTGGGACACGTGCTTTCCTCTTGTATGGCATTTTTGTTTGATTATATAGCAGCTGGTATCAGTGGAGCCGAGGCATTTAAAGAAAATACACGTTATAAACTCCAGAGGGTGTTGACTTAGGCAGCCATGCCAATACTTAACAAATGCCTTTCCTGATCACAAGTAAACAGGACTCAAGAATTCTGGAGATAGGTGTGTAGTTTCTTTACAGCTGCAGAATCGATGTGATAATACTTCTTTGTCCTGTGCTGCTTTTTTTATGAAGAAAGGAGCTGTGGCTTTTTCAAGGAAAGCCATAATGAATTCTGGTACAACTCCATGTTATATTTTTAGATCACAAGGGCTAATTTACTTGCCCTTTTCTTACAGCTCTTGTCAGAATTCATGTTGCTTAATCTCCTTGCTCTGCTATTAAACCTCATCTTTGTATTTTCCATGGGCGAGGAGAGACTAATCTTAGCTCCTGGTAATTAGCACTAATTTAGTTCTTTGTGCTCCACGAGTGGCCAACAAAGGCTTGGTACAGAATGTGCATATTTTATCTGCACAGTAAGCTAACAATCCAATCAACGAAAAGACTTTTTCTTTTTCCTCCATAATTCCTATCTTGTCCTTTTTTTCCCCTCTCATCATATAAACCTGTGGATGTTGAGATAATAACACTAAGAATCAATTTAACCATGCTGCTGTAGTAAAGCGAGAAGCACAAATCGATACCAAGAGCACTTCTGCAGAGGCTGAGCAGAAGGTTGACAAAAATGTGTTTTGAAGGAAGAGTGTTTCATCTGTTGCCAGAACGTGGCTCTTTCCAGGGCTGTATTTAGCAGCTGCTAATGCAGCAGAGGAAGCCGCCTCCCAGGATAGCATCTGAAGAGAGCATCTAAACAGAATGAAGAGATGCCTTAGAGTCTTGCTTTTGACACCCCTCTCTCCCCAACAGCCCCAACCACATCAATAGCCTGTTTGCTTTTCGGAAACCAGCATTTTAGAAACTCATCCTACAGGAAGCACATATCCCTTCTTTTAGGTTAGCACATTAAGCTGGTGAGACCTCCTGGATGAAGCCAGCAGTCTCGCAGCCTGTGATACTTATGTGTTTTCAAGAGTCTCCCATCTATTCTGGCTAATGACTGCTCAATGGCTGGAGAAAAAATAACTTTATGTAGTGTGCCAAGCAAAACGAGCTGCTGTTGGGGAGCTGTCTAAGGGATATATATGGACCACACGCTAATACACAAGTTCAATGTGCCATATAGGTAGAACATTGCCACGTGAGTTTCTGTAATATATAAGCCAATATGCTGAGATTGTTTTTGACCTATATAAATTTGCCTGGACATTCTTAAGAAGCTGTGTGAGAGATCAAAGATAGGGAGATGTAAAAAGTCCATTGATGCAATTTGGGTATACATTTGACATAGTATATTTATTGCATTTTGTTACTTGATTTTGGAACATCATAGAAAGATTTGCTGCTGAAGGCTATGTTAGATGGAGATCTAAAACATAAGTAGTTAGTTTCAAAAAAGATGTCCAGGATCCCAGCTTTAATCCCAGACAGAAGTTATCAAACATCGGTAATGGCTTCCTGCCATTAACAGGGAAGTGTTTCTGCTGTGGTTTTCTGCCTTGGAGTTCAAAGAGTGAATGTCCGTGCTCTGAACTCAAACGGTTGGGGAAAGCAGGGTGCGCTCCAGCAGAAGCTCAGCTTAATCTTTTTGCTTTCATTTCCCTTTCCTGTACTGCTGTGAACACCCAAAACGTTCCCATTGTTTTCATGTGTTTCGATTTTCAATGCCACTGAAGGCTGAATTGTTTCCTGAGGTGACTCCTGTATGGCCTTTGGATCGCATAACGGAGGCATCTGCTAGTGGACAGAATCATAGAGACTGATAAGTCTCAGACCTGCCTTTGTGTTTTACTTGCCAGTAAGCAAAGAAAGGAAATGGTTCTCTTGCCCTTCACATTTTGTGATGCGGAGATGATCCGAGGCCTGGAGTACGTCCCATATGAGGACGGGCTGAAAGATTTGGGGTTGGTGAGCGTTGCCCAGAGAAGTCATAAATACCCTATCCCTGGAAGTGTCCAAGACCAGGTTGGATGAGGCTTTGAGCAACCTGATGAAGTGGGAGGTGTCCCTGCCCATGACAGGAGTGTTGGAACTTGATGATCTTTAAGGACCAACCCAAACCATTCTATGATTCTGTAATTCTATGACGGCTCCCTGCTAGTACTGCACCTTGACAAAGATGTATATGAGATTGCCAAGTTGTGAGATATCACAAGCCATCTCCTTGGGTGAAACTCCTCAGCTGATGGGTGGAATTACAGAGATGATCAAAAGATGCAAGAGAGTCACTGTCCACTGTTTCAGAACAGATAAGCTTGAATGGAAAAAAGGTGGCAGAACAAGTTTAATATTACTAATTAATAGTAGAAAAAACCTGCAAAGTGAGTAATTGCAAATACTCAGGTCGAGTGTTTCTGTCTTTTGCATGCATGGAATACTGCAACACATTGTTAAACCTGGTGGACTAAGGTCGGAGCCATTCTGTTCAGGGCACTGTATCAGAAATCTCAAAATATATTGTTGTTCCTAGCCTTGTGCTCACAGTCTCCCTTCCACTGATGGGGTTTTGTTTTACTGGGAAGAGTTGTGTTATTGGTTCACCCTCCCTTCATCTTCTTTTGTGTACTTTAAGCTACTTTCCTAAGGAATTTAAATGATGTTGATAATTCTGTTGCTCCTTTTGTCTGCTAGTTCATCTTTCCTACCCTACCTCCTTCCAGTACCTTTTGAACCGATTTACCAATTTCAGGTACATCTGAAGGAACAGTAAATGCGTTGAATCTCTATAAATAGCTCAGTGAGGTTGATGAAAGTCACTAGCTGTCTAGAGGGAAGGCTGAGGGGAAAACTCATCTTCTCGTGGAAGGACATGCAACTTCAAGGTGAGGACACTGGAGGTTGTTCAAGGGCACACGGAAGAAACTCTGGGTAGTTGAGGGGAAACAAAGATGCTGCCAGGGAGAAGGATGGCAACAGGAGTAGTAAGGTTGGGGAAGTGGTATTGTAAGTCTTCAGGGACTTGGAGGAAACGGGCTGTAGTGTGAGAGATTACTGGAAATAGGTCATTGAGAAGGGCAAAGAGCAAGGACTGTTAATGATGGATGGGGGTGAGCGTAAGGGATGTAGGGCACAAATCCACAGGAGATGCTTTCTTGTTCCAGTGTGGGCAGGAGAACTTTTTTTCTGGTGGCACCCAATTAATTGTGGTTCTGTTTGATAAATGTTAATATATTCCTGTCTCGTAAAACTGCTGTGTTAGCATGTGTCTGGCTGCCATTTGTGAATTCAAACCAGCAGTTCTGCTGTGCAAGTAGGTCTGCTTTTCAAAAGATGGTAAGTGAACTCATGCTGACTTTTTCACTGTAGGTCAGCCTGCGGCTTCATGCGTACAGAAGCATTATTTTGGCAAATCCAGAAATTATTTCTCTCTCTAAACAGGTTACTGCTACAAAGAAAAAAGTGATTGGACATAGGTGTTTTTAGGATGTAAAGTCTCTAAAAACATAGTTTTCCCTGGAATTATTTCAGGTACTGCAACATCCTCATAGGTTGTACAAATCCATTTTCATATCTTTTCATGGCAGTGGCTGCTTTAGCTGATAAATATTAAGGCATTTTGATATAAAGATGAGCTGCCAGCAAATCTTCTGTATGCAAAAATTAAGTAAAATTGAGCTTAACTGTATTAAAGTCAAGGTGGCTGTGCTCAGTCAATTTGCCTTTACAGAATAACTGTGATGCTGCACATGTTTCTAGAACGTGCTAAGACTTTATGTGTGTTTCATTATCCAGTAAAAAAAATGTATCGTTTGATGACTACTTAATTTAATCTTGCAGATTTGATAAATCTTTATTAATGCTATTATTCTGAAGCTTCTTTCACTGACTGTGTCAGTCAAAAGTAAAAATAGGGCAAACAAGACTTGCAGATTTCAAGCTGCAAGTCATTAAGTAAATGCACATAACTGATGGACAAATGGGAAAAGCATGCATCTGATAAATAATATATGCATAGAAATTGTAGCCTGCCTACAAAGAACCACGAAACCGAACTGAATAAGCAACAAAACTGGAAATATATTCAGCGTTACTTGAATTATTGTTGCAAGCATCCAAGATGAATAAGGTTATAAACTAGGGATTACAGTATTACATTAGTATTAATAGAATGTCCTTCACTTTATATTTAAAAGTAGTTACCATATGGTTACTTCTGAGTCCTGCTGTGAGTCTGGTTTTGATGAAGCATGTGTTTCTGCTTCCTATCTCCTTTGGTTAAGTGTGCAGCAACCCGAACTTGTTTCCTAGCAGCTGGATGTGTATCGCTGGTGTCTCGGCAGGGAAGCCTACCCAAGGAGTCTTTACATTACTTGATGGAAACTTCTTAGCTCTCTGCAGTTTTCTTTGGTGTGAACCTTCTTGTGAATATCTGATTGTTTCTACGATGGGCGAGGAGCCCACAAAGATGTTCTTTGCTTGGGTGCATTACTCTGTTCGCAGGTCTTGTGCCCTTCGTATGTCTTTCTTTTGAATGACCCTTTTCCTGCTGCCATGGCCAAGGGACAGGTGAATACAGCTCATTCCAGAGTTCATTAGCACTGCCCCAAGCATCAATTAGTAGTGAAATAAGAGCATCGTGATGGCAGTGGGATAGTGCTACTTCTGCAAAATGAATCACTTTCATCAGCCCTCAGGGATGTGAAGAATTGTCTCCAAAATGCTTCCACTGTAAACTCAAAGAGATGAGATCACTGTTCTCTATCAGAGCAGCTTGTTCTGCAGTATCACCTGAGCATTCTATGCTGTTGTATCTGTAACAGCTCATAAGGGTGTGCTGCTGAGGCCATAAGTACTGCTGTAAAACAGAACAACAACAAAACCCTCTGAGAAACCTATCCTCAAAATAAAGAACACCAATATGGAGCTGCAGCCTTATTTTCCAAATGAAAGTGAAGAGCCCTGTAGTTAAATTTCTGCATTTGAAGTAGTATTGGATGTGAAAGCTCGTGCAGCTGAGTACAGGAGGAGTCTGACTGACTGTCAGCTTTGGTTTATCATTCAAAGGCTATTTCTCTATTCATGTAGTCCAGATCAGAGTGGCTGTGACCCAGGGGGGCTGCTTTAAATCAGGCTGGGTATTCATGACTGCATGAGAGTGCTGTGGAGGAATGCGTTTGCTCAGCACGCGATGTGGGTTTGTGCCAACCGCTGAAGTGGGGGAGTCTCCCTTGGTCTCCTCTCAATAACAACAGAATAAAGCGTATTCAGTGGATGAACCTGGGTGTAAATATCTGAATGTTACAATACTGTACATAGAAAGTGCAAGTTCTTTTTAATGATGCTTCGGGTCATGCTTGCTTGCTGGCAAATGCTAGCATGAATGGTTGGTTCTTCCATTGACATGAACTTTTCAAGGTGAATGGTTTTCAGATGACTCTTTTGCACATCTTGAATCACTGCGTTTCTCAGTGTCTCAGTTCCTTGTCTGTGTAATGCGACCATGTACCTTGCTTATCCATCCCTTGCCTCTTGTGTCTGTCAATACTGTGTGCTGTTTGTAGCAGATACAATCTCTGATGCATATGTGCAAACCAATTTCAAGCTGAAGAAAGATTTAGTTTAGGTATTAGGAAGGATTTTTTTCTGTGAGGGTCATGAGGCACTGGTGTAGCTTGTCCCATCCCTGGAGGTGTTCAAGGACAGGTTGGATGAGGCTTTGAGCAACCTGATCCAGTCAAAGGTGTTCCTGGCAAGGGGGGCTGGAACTAGATGATCTTTAAGGTCCCTTCCACCTCAAACCGTTTTATGATTTTATGATCTCCAGGTTTGGGTAGGGCCTGGAGATGCTGCTGAAAACTAATATAGAGGTCACCAAAACCATTTCTATTTTTGCAGTGAGGCTGTACGTTTTCCTTTGAGACTGTTTCCTGTAAAGAACCTGGACTGTCTTAGTCCAGATTGTCCTGTCTTGCCTTAGCAGGCAAACAAACCCCTGCAAAATGATGATGCTTAAAAACATAAAAGTGGTTATTTATCAGTTTTGGTTCCTTTTCAGCAGATATTGTAGAGAGTTACCAATAGCTGTCAACACAAATACAGTTGCTGACCAACAGCCAACTCTGATCCTCCCAAAACCATAGAATAAATAAAGTCTTTCAGTCCTTCTGGAACACAGTGAGGTGGTGAACACAAGGAAACTGAGTCCCATGTGGTACTTTGTGGAGTTCTTTTTGTTTGGTTGGTTTTGTTCCTTTTTTTGTTTTTCAAAAATGACATATTCTAATTGCATGTACTAACAATGTTTTTAAAGAAAAGTTATCCCAAATATACTTCAATCAGATACATTACTGGGGATTAAGAGGGACTTGAATCTCAGCCCGTGAATTGTGCAATGTAAGGATATACAAGGAGTGTTTTCACATCTTACTTTCCCCACACTGTGGACTGAAAGAGCCCCAAGCTGCAGTACGTAGTAGATGTTGCAGACATTCTTTGATGTTTGTAACATACATAGAAATCTTAAGCAAATTGTGCCTCAAATGCCAAGTATCTCACAGTATTTCAATGAAAATTTAAATTTATTGAAACTCTTCCTGTGGTTTGTAAGGTGATAATCTTGGTCACAAGGAGATATAGGTGCAGTAGTTGTAGAGAGCAGGTTTCTAAACTACTGCAATCCTTTGTTTCTTGCCAAGAATTAAAAATTATAAGTAAGCATACTTAAAAATCCATCAATTAATCAGAAGTGATAAAATATTTATCAAGTGTACTGCAGTGTGCAGATTGTTCAGACTAATGCAATAAACGTGTTTGCAGTCTTTTAGTTTTCATACCCTGCTGAGGACGTCAGGAGGTCCTCCGTGCTGGACTAGTCCTGCCTCAGCACCTTGCAGGGGAGGTGGAATTCAAGCTGGGCTTTAGCTGTGGGCCATTTCTTTGCTCCCATGTGTAAAAAGCAACCTCTGCTCCCTCCTTGGTTAGAGTAATGCTCTTTCCCTTTCCACAGTAGGAAAAGCAGCTCAGCCCTATAAACCTCATCTCCATCCAAGTAAGACGGTGGCCCCTGGTGACCTCCCCTCCCTGGATCTGCTGCAACGAAGCTGGATGGTTGCAGTAGTGAAGTGTGGGAGGGAGAGAGAGCGAGCCTGGTCTGGAGAAGTGGGTTACTGCGGCTTTCCCAGGGAATGGCTGAGACAGTCAGCATGCTACAGGTTCTCTGGTCAGGGTGGCAACACCACACCTGAAGGCTGTCTCTGTTTTTCTCCTACCGCTTGCTTTCACAGTGAAGAATAATGTTCCGCTGAAAACCAGCATGTAATTATTTAATCTATAAAAAGAAAAAAAAGTGATCTTATTAATACAAGATGTAGAGCAATAAAATAGTATCTCATATATATATATATAAAAAAAACAGTAAATAGGAATAATAAATGGATTCCTATATAGCTTTAGGAACTTCTTTAATTACCAACCTGTTTTGTGACCAGTGAGGAAAAAGAAATAATCTCTCTCTCACTGCCAAGTAATGAAATGCCTAATTAGTAATTGCAGGGAAGTTGTCAATGACTCACATTCATAATATTTTTTGTGTCTTACCAGTCATGGTGCAAGCAGGCTTTTAATACCATGAGCACATCGGTCCTAACAAGTTCCCTGGAAAGCGTTAGCCTTTCTCTGAGACTGAGCTTTTGCCTGATAAGCCCTCCACGAGTTGTCATGCAGCGTATTGAGCGTAGCTCTTAGTGTCCTGGTTTACTTGTGTATCAATTGGCTATATCCAAGCACCATCTGCTTGAAACCTCCTGCTGCAAGTGGAAGTTTATACTTGAAACGGTACTAGATAAGATCAACACATTGCTCTGTGCATCTTGATGGTTAAGTAGTTAGGCAGCAGAAGGAAAAATAGCAGGATATTTTATCTTTGGATACAGTTTTGCAGGTAGATTAATATTAGTCTTCTGAAGAAAACCACATTTTTTTTGCATATATAGCTTAAAATAGTGTGTCTGTCTTTCTCAACACGCTAAAACGTTTGTCTTTTATTGTATACTATAATAATCTTTGGCAAAGAATTATCTGAGATTTTAGTACTGTATTCTAGGATATGCTGACTGTGAATTAGCCAAAAATAGTGAGAATTGTGCAGCAAACCCAATTAATCTTCCTTACTTTTTGCTGCAGTGATTTAAAATAAAAACCCCAAACTTTCCCATGATCTTTAAGAAAAACACTCCCACATCAAGGACTTCAGAAGGAAAAATCTTATTGTTAGCTCACAGCAGGGGATAACTCCCAGCAAGCCAGGAAGATAAATTGAGCAAATGTCCTTGCCTCTCCAATCAGCCAGTATTTGAAGGGTATTATCCTTGCTAAACTTGTCATCCACTTTAAATGGAAGTTGGACTGCAAATGCACATAGTCTACTTAACATGACTTTTGAAGAGTTGCTTCTGCAGTTTAGGGATTGGATTTAATTCTTGAAGATATAACTCTGCTGCGGCTTTATTTAATCTCTGTTTATTTGCTTTACTATTCTCCAGTTCATAATCTAGTCAGTGTGTAAGGAAACTACTAATTAATAAGCAAAGTAAACTTGAACCATCTTGGGGGAAAAAAAGTGCTGAAAAGCTGAATATCAATCAGATTTAGTAAATTTCTGTCTTGAAGTAATTGGAAAATAGCTGTCTCTATTGTATGTTCAGGAGCAGAAATGGCCTTTTTGACATGGAACAGAAAGAGCGATGTGCTAGAATATTTAGTGAAATTGTGCATTGTCCTCTCTAGCCAGTGCATGCCACATAATTAGAGCTTGAATTCTGAAAGCTTCTGTTTGTTGTTGCTGTCAGTTGCCCATTTGACACCTCTATTCTGTCCTAGTATAGTCAATTTAAAGCCAGATGAACCCAAATATTCATTACTCTCATAAATACTATTCCTTCTTCATTCAAAGACTTAACTATCCAAATCTCTTGCAAATATTGGACAGGAACTGCAGCCTTCAATAGCTTTAGCCAAGTCAACAGATACAACGCATGAGGCCCTTTTGATATATATATAATAAATCTATCTCTAAATATGTAGGTATGTGGTTATATATATATATATATAAAACGTGAGTGGAGGGAGGATGTGATGTGTATATGTGCTGAAACAATCTGACACTTTGATGTAGTTGCTGTGACCAGAAAATTACTTCTTCATTAAGTCTTTTATTTTACCTGCCTGCTGACATTTTCCTGAGACAGAAGTTGAAATGTTTTAAAGATCAAAACCAAGAAGCAGAGCCTGCTTCTGAACTGCAAAATGCAAAGGTAGTGACTTAGATTTGGTCGTGGTTCCTTAATGCTTATTTTGCATCTCTAGGATAGCTACGGTTTTTCTCTTCTAGCAAAACACATACATATTTGATCAGTTTGCATCAGGAATTCAGCCTGGCAGGGATTCAGACTGGCAGCTGGGGATTTCCACCTTTGGCATATATTCCCACCTAGCTGTGCATTACAGATCAGCTGGTTATCACATCAGTGAGCTATTGTGATCTAAAACTGCAGCTTCATGAACCAAATAGACCTGTATTTCTGAACCAGCAGTGATTTTGTAAGTTAGATGGTACATGGGGCTCCTCACTTTGAAAGTAAAAATGAGATTCTGTGAAAGAACTGACTTAAACTGAGCTAAAGAAATGTAGCTGTTTAGTAACTCAACTACATGCCTACAGATGTGTCACTCTGGCTTTTGAATGTGTTGTGTTTAGCAAGCTGAACAGGATGAAAGCCCGAAGCTATCAGAGGCTGCTAGAAGTGTAGCGAGTGGTTAACTGTGGTTTGTTCTCCTTAAGATCTCGAGGGAACCAAATCACAGTTTGGAATAGAGATTGTGATGTTTTGCCTTCCTACAGTATCAGTTTTGACCGGTTACAGTATTCCTCTTAACTTTGTGTTCCAAGTCATAGAACCATCAGGAAAGACGTGGGCTACTGCACAGCTATTGCTCTTCATCCTGGAACTGGTCCTGTATCACTTCAGGAATTTCCAGGAGTGAATGGAGAGCTAAAGAGAGAGAAAAGAAACCAAAGGCCAAATGCAAAGTCCTGCACCTGGGTCAGGGCAATCCCAAGCACAAATACAAGCTGGGCAGAGAACGGATTGAGAGTAGCCTTGAAGAGAAGGACTTGGGGATGACGGTGGATTAGAAGCTCAGCATGAGTGGGCAATGTGTGCTTGCAGCCCAGAAAGCCAGCAATGTCCTGGGCTGCAAGGGAGGGGATTCTCTCCTTCTATTCCACTTTTATGAGACCTCATCTGAGTCCTGCATTCAGTTCTGGAGTCCTCAGCACAGGACGGACATGGATCTGTTAGAACGAGTCCAGAGGAGGCCACAAAGATGATCAGAGGGCTGGAGCATCTCCACTTTGAGGACAGGATGAGGGAGTTGGACTTGTTTAGCCCAGAGAAAACTCCAGGGAGACTTCATAGCAGCCTTCTAGTACTTAAAGGGAGCTACAGGAAAGCTTGGGAGGGGCTCTTTATCAGGAAGTGCAGGAATACGGTGAAGGTTAACGTTTTTAAGCTGAAAGAGGGGAGATTTACATATGGTATTAAGAAGAATCTTTTTTTCCTGTGAGCGTGGTGAGGCACTGGCACAGGTTCCCCAGAGAAATCGTGGCTGCCCCATCCCTGAAGGTGTCCAAGGCCAGATTGGATGAGGCTTTGGGCAACCTGATCCAGTGGAAGGTGTCCCCTGCCCATGGCAGGGCGGTTAGAACTGAATGATCTTTAAGGTCCCTTCCAGCCCCCAACCATTCTATTTTTCTATGAAACAATTGTTAGAATTTCTTCTTTAAATGTCACATGCAAGTTCTATAGGATTAAATTACTCATGGAATGGCTTAGCCTTGACTTTTAATCAGAAAGTAAAATAAATAAAAATCATTGTTTCTACTAAGTCAGTAGAACATGACTTTGTCCCCCACTGAAAGATCTTTCACAGTGTTTATGTTTTAGTATTTTTGTCACTCTTGGTACCTGAGCTAATTAATAATTCTGATCTTTACAAACATCAGCCTGACTAAATATCAACCCTGGCATGAATTACTATCAGGAGATCAGCTTCCCTTTAAACAGTGATATTTAGCTCTGTCAACATTGTCTCTGGTGATCTGGGTGATCATAATGATCCTAACCTCCAAATATATTTTCCTGTTAAGCTCTACTAAAAGAAGAGGTTCTTTTTCAGCAGTGACAATCTGTGGATTGATACAGGTGAGAAGGAATACTGAACAGAAAGAACTGAAGGGAAACACTTGAGAAATGTCCTAGCTTTTGAGAAACAATCTCCTAATATTTCCAGGTGGCTCAGCAAGAGACATGAAATGTTAATTTTCTTCTTTGGGATTTGGGAATTTGTGCTTTGTGGAGATCTTGAAAGATAATCTAAACTGACTGGAGTCTGGTCCCACGCACTGATTATGATAAATTAATGAAGTAGCTGAAAGTGAAGTCCAATGTTGGAAATGTACTAGCAGTGAACAAAGGAATCGCCTCTACATTCTGCACAACGTGTGGCTTTTTTCTCTTTAGGGAGACAGAGTCTGATGCTACCGTGGAAAGCGCATTATTAGGCACAGCACTTACAATGAGGGCTTTTGCCCATTAGTTTAATCTACTTTTAAGGGGAAGAGAAGGGAAAGCAAAGATAATGGCGATATCATAAATATAATGTTTTTCACTGCTGTCAGCTCAGCCCGAAGGACGGATACAGTGTCTGCTGAAGGCAGTGATGAGGAACTGGAGTTTTCAGCTTTTTCTGCACCAACACTGATGCTTTTGTGGTCGATCAGTCTGACTTGCTTGCATGAGGACAATGTCGAGCAGACGCTATAGCACGGGCCACTAACTTCTTAATTTCTGATAGAGCAAGGGAGATGCAATTCAGATTTTGAAGAAACATTTACAGACTCATTTAGAATGTGCAATTCAACATAAAGTAAAGCTATTAATATCTTTTAATAAAAGTAGAGCTATTTTTGTATGACACCAGTGTTTCTCTAAAGCAACAGACAGTCGGAGAGATTTACTGTGGGGATGTCTGACATGTTAACTGTATTGAATCTTGTGAAAATAGACCCGAAGGGCAGCACTGGAGACCTACTGACCTAGAAATTGTAGTGGCTATCCTTTGACAAAGTCAGAAAGTACAGCGCTGTACAGCAAAGGGCTTTGGGGGTTTAAAATAAAAAGTAATTGAAACAGACTTGCCCTCGGCTGACCTGGCTAACCATGTGTTTAGAGTGTCATTGCTCCATGAGAAAGAGAACACTTGCAGTTTCTGACTCTGCAGAGGGAGAGAGTGAAGTTTGCAGCTGAGACAACAAGCCTGGTCTCTAGGAAACATTTTCAGTTGCTTGGTTGTTCGTGCCTGTGGCAAAGGGAGGGATAAATCGGGTGAAAAATTTCATTCTCAGCTTAATACACCTACTGTCATTCAGACAATCTGAAGGACTTTGTGAAGCTGTTTAATTCAGCCGATGTATCCACTGGCTGAAATACAGGTGGAGCCTTCTGTGAGGACACCTCAGCCCTCATGTGTGAAGCACAGGGGAGGAAAGACAGAAGTGGCATTATGAACCCCCAAGAGAGAGGGTGAATACTTGAGATGGCCTGGATTCGCATGTGTTTACCTGACAGCTATATCACTTAGAGAATGGATGGTGATTTTTCTCATGTTCTGTGGGAAAAATGGCAATCAAATCCACAAGAAAAAAAAAGCACCAGATCGGCACGTCTTATAAATGCCTCCAGGATGGTGACTCCAGCACTTCCTTGGGCAGCCTATTCCAATGCTTGACAACCCTTTTGGAGAAGAATTTTCTTTCTTAATATCCAATATAATCTTTCCCTGGTGCAACTTGAGGCCACACGCACCTTGCAAGGGTGTGTTTGATAGAATAGAGTCCTGCAGATTGCGTTTTCTTGACCAGGTCTTTATAGCTGTTTTATAGCTATTATATATGGCTGTTATTATAGCCATAGCTATTGTGTTTACAATCTCCCAACAAAAAGTAGAATCACACAGTATGGTGTGGAAAATGAGTCTGTAACACAAAGTGGATTTGGGAAAATAGTAGTTGAAGCGTTTGGAACAAGAGTCTTTGGAGCAAGAGTGTTTAAAAACATAAGGTAAGTTGTTGGTACTGGCTGGCTCACCATAAAGTCAAAGGCTACCAACCTCATCATGAACCAACAGGAAAAGACATATTGGAGAGAATATTATGTGAGGCACTCTTGCTGTCACAGCACTGCAGCATTTGAAAAGCAAGATGCCTGATTACAGAGCTTTTAGTCCAATGTAGAGATTGGGTTTTGTGGCTGGTGTTTTACAATTGGCATAATTATGCTCACTCCTCCTGTAAACTCTCTGAATCTATGAAAATCAATGCTATCCTGTAAGAAGTTCAAGATTTACGTGTGGCTGAGGCAATGTCTATTTTTCAGCATTTCTTGCAGGAACATGCAAGTTCAAGCCTAATGAAACTGGTATTTCTTTTGGATCATCCTTGACTTTTTTGAAATGAAGTGACCTTACTTAAATTGATGTAATCTGAATGCACTCCGAACACTCTGGATGACATCCCAGAACTTTTTATCTTTTAGTATTGCAAGAAAAGGCTTACTCATTTCTCTCATTGCAGATAATACTTGTAATGCAGCAGTTTGGGAGTATTTTATTTGACAGAGCCTATGTTTACGTGAGAAAATCTTGTTACTGTAGGTCACAGCAGATATAACGGTGAGCTCCTTCTGCTGTATATATATTGCTTCCACTTGTAAAGCCCTGTGATCCAGAAGCAAGGCTTGGTTTATGTAGGCAGTACATCTCCTCTGAGCATCTCAAGTGTCAAATGTGGCTGTCAGCCACCATGTGCGGTAGCGTACATTTCAGGAACAAGTTGACTTCCGTGCATCTCTATAATTGCAATAAGCTCCAGTCACAAATAGATCCCCGCAATGAAGATGATCCAAGGGCTGGAGCACCTCCCATAGAAGGACAGGCTGAGAGAGTTGGGCTTGCACACCCTAGAGAAGAGGAGGCTCCAGGGAGATCTTGTAGAGGTCTTCCAGTACTTAAAGGGGTACTACAGGAAAGCTGAGGAGGGCTCTCTATCAGGATGTTTAGAGATAGGACGAGGGGGAACGGTTTTAAGCTGAAAGAGGGGAGATTTAGATTAGCTATGAGGAAGAAATTTTGTACTGTGGGGGTGGTAAGGCACTGGCCCAGGTTGCCCAGGGAAGCTGTGGATGCCCCATCCCTGCAGGTGTTCAAGACCATGCTGGATGAGACTTTGAGCAACCTGACCCAAAGGTGTCCTTGCCCATGTCAGGGGGACTGGAACTGGATGATCTTTGAGGTCCCTTCCAACCCAAACCATGTTCTATGACTGTTTCCCTTTATAGTTAAGTGCTTGGCTGAGAGTGAATAATTCGCTATGTTTCCATGTGATCTTTTGCTTTGAGAGTGGGTGGATTTAAACTCATATTAAAAAAGAGAGGAATCAATTAGTGTTCAAAATTATTGTGTCAGCCTCCTTGCAGTGGAGTGATGGCTGATGAAAGTGCAGCTGTGACAGTCTTGTGTCTGAGTTTGAAAACTTGCAAGTGTTCCTGGGGAGGAAGTTGTTATTGCTGGAGGCTTTTTTAATGTATCTCTACTGTTCTGGTTGCAGGTCAACTCAATTCTCTGTTTGAAGTCTCAAGATTGAATGCTTAGCTGAAAAAAAACCAGTTTGCCTACCACCCTGGGACTGTTGAAAGGAAGCACTTTCGTTCTCTGACAATTGTATTTTACAAATATTGCTCTGAGGTCAAACGTAGGCAAGCACATTATAAAAATATATGGCAAAGATTTAGAGATTTCCTGGCAATAATTTTAACATGTCCTGTTTTATTAGTTCTCGTGTAGTTGATTCTCAAGAGATTGCTTCATTCATGCAGTACTAGTTTTCTACAGATACAGAATTAGGCAAGGGCAATGTAGGAAAGTTGTGTGTGACTTGCTCTTAAGGATTCATTTTCCTCCAAAATCCCATTATAATACTCTTTTCCTGCTCTGAGGCTTTACACGCTCCATTTAGCCTGTGTAAAAGGACTTAGTGATGTGGATGGTTAGGAAGAATGCACTGGTAGGTTTTATTTTTCTCTTTCAGGTCATATTCATTGAAAACTAGGAGTTAAGCAAAAATACAGTTTGGCCTTCTGGATTTATTTGAAATAGGAATATGCTGCTCAGCTTCAGAACAGGAAGAATTTTTTTCCCTTTTATGATACGAAAACTGATTCAGATTATTATTTCTTGTGGGAGTGATTGTTGTCACCTCAAGTTTTTGAAACTGTTCTTGGTGTGTCTTTAAATCACTGGTGAGACCCTGTAACTGTAACTAAACTGAGATATTCAACGAGGCTGTCTCCACAACAGAAGACAGCTAACTCAGTAAGCAAAAGTAAGTTTTGGGTTTGGAGAGGGAGGTATTGATTCAGAAGCCAGGTTTTCATCACTGACGATACCCGTCTCACTGTGGGACTTTGCGTCCCCAAGTCCATCAGCTCTTATCTTCAGATTTAGTACTTGGGGAGAAGGTCTGTTGGTTTTGCACTTGCACAGGCTACATTTATGCTGCTAAATAAGTTTTTTGGGAGTGAACTCAGCCATGGTACTGCCAATTGTCCATCTCCTCCGTTAGCAGGTTCTGGGGGGAGTTTATCCCTCTGGTGTGGTGGGGCAACATGAGCCAGGGACTGTTCTTCTTAGCTGTCTTTGTCCTGTCCTCCAGCGCTACCTCACTGCCTTTTGAAATCTGAGGCACCTCTTTGTGCCCTTTATGCCACAGCCCAGGTCATGAAACACACATCCTGAAATTCCCTGCTTTAAAACTTGCTGGCTGCTATGCAATCATCGCATTATTTCAGGCACTTAACGGCCAGCAGATGATTCCTGGCCCTGTTTTATTTAGCTGTAGTCAAGGAGACTAGAGAGATTGGGCTGTGATTCACAAGCAGAGATAAAGCTGGCAGGGTCTGGGTTTTCCACGTCCCCAGGGAAACAGAAAGCAGCTTTAAGTGAATGGGCAATTTCTGCTCAAGATGGAAGTTCATGGGTACTTAAAAAAGCAGCATCACCGAGTACTGGTCACTAGGGCTGGGTACCGAGTCTTAATTCCTGCGCTGCAGTCAGGGCTTCCACTCCAGCCCTTTGCAGAGCAGTGGTGGTCACAGATTTTCCCCAAATCATGGTCTACTGTGACAGAGATGACACAATTCTGGGTGGTTGGTAGTGATTTCTACAAGGGCTCAATGACAAGCTGGGTTTGGAAGAGCTCAAAATACAAAAAGGAGCTTATTGCGTTGTAGCTTGTGCAAAATATACCTGGGAAATGTCACCTCTGTTTCCTTGCCCGGTGTCTGAGTGCTCTCCTGCGAGCTGTTGCCTGGGAATTCTTGAGAATAAGGACTTAACGTGATGTGACTGAAGGCTCTCCAAACTCTGATGGCCCAATACAGCTGAATGCCCCTGTATCTGCTCTGTTAGAGTATGAAATGAGAGAGCTAAACTTTCTGTTTGTCCTCATGTGACTTGATGATCCAGTGGGTCTCTTCCAACCTGGTTATTCTATGATTTTTAGTAATTCTAGTAAAATAGAAGATACTCTGGTCATTTCATAGTCTATTGTTTTGAGGACATAAAAGCCTCTTCCACCTTTTCCTTCCTCCTCTGAGTCAGGAAAAGCATAAAGCAAACTGCTTAAGGTGAGACAGGTCCTTAGAAGGGAAAAGTCCTTGCTCACAGGAGTGATTTGAGGAGGTCCCAGGACTGAGCTTAGTTTGTAAGCCTGACTTGGTATCTGTAGGCTGACTGACTTGTCAGGAGGCTGCTGGTGGCCATTCATCATTTCAAGGTTAATGCTTTTGATCTTCAGAGGCAGAATGCTTTTCCCTCATGTGACATGGCAAGTCCTGTGCATTTTATGAAAACGAAAGCATGTGCTGCTTGTCGGCGTGGTGACTCCTCCAGTGAGTCAGAGGATTTGTCAGTTAACTGACGAACCGAGTGCATGCTTCTCAGATCTTCCCAGTTCAGTTTCTCTCTGAATAGCCTTCCTGAATAATTGTTTACTTTTGAATTACAGGAACATGCTTTAGCATCCAAAGAGTAATAGAGAGCTGCAGAGCTGCTGGGAATTAACCAAACATGCGCAGTCAATTCAGTGTATTTTGTTTCTTCCTCATAGTTTTTTTTTAAATTACACTAGTACTTAGGAAATGTGCTTGTGAGAGTTACCAGGCTTGGAAACTCTGGAAATGTGCAGCACAGGCTGCAGTGATGTTCTCTTCATATACATGGATCTTACTGTAGAGCATGCTTCAAGTTGGGTGCTGTTCACTTCTTACCCATTAATGAATCTCTGCTTATTATGAGGTGAACAGCTCTGCATTTAGAACTGAATTTATTTCGAAGAAATAGTCAGTAGCTTTCTATAATGTTGTTTTATTTTCTCTTTCAACATTCATGTTTATTATCGCTTTTGGGAGAGTGGAAATGGTAACTTCTCTGTGAGAAATTCCCACTAGTAGAACCAAGTCATCCTTGCGTGTTGGCAGTTGCCCTCTTTGTGCAGTAATGCTGTCAGGACTTAATTTTTTAAGCATGAGGGTGAGGGGTTGCATAGCTATTTGTATTATCAGAAAGTGGGCCCCATTTCCAGTCTTAGGGTAGTCATTTTCTCAGATATCACATCAATGTGTAATTTTAAGGAACTTTCTGTGATACAGCATAGAATCTCTTTTAATAAGGAATTAATACAACTTTCTTTAGGCCTTTACAGTGTAGAGATATACATTTGAACTGATTGCCTTAAGGACCTTTTACAGTTGAAGAACAGAAATAAGGATTTTTAGGATGTGATTCACCTGAACTATTTTAGATAGTCAGATGAGCTTAAGGATATCGTAGCAGTGCTGTTTCTTCCCTTTGATGGCAAAGGGAGTTTTAGCTGGCTCTGGCTTTCAGCATATCATAATCATAACCATTTTTTCTGTGTACAGCCTGTGTCCTATATGAATTTCAGTATGTGCAAGGTAATCTTTTGCCAAGCTAACTAATACAGCTGTCAAACATCTTGGGTGTCTATTGTTGTGCTTGCAGGTACAGCAAGATGAGTACTAGGTTTTGTTGTTTATACCTTTTAATACTCTTTTGCTTCCACACCTGTTTTCTGCTTCAGCAACAGGAGTATTATAGACCAGTTCAATCTGCCTTATATGACTGAACCCTGTGTGTTCCTTCAAACCATTGAAATTTCACAGTTGGGTTGCCTTGGAAATAGCAAATATAGAACGATGCGTAGAAACTGCAGAAAAAAAATGTCAGAGAAAATGTCTTGCATGGTTGATTGAAGTAGTCATATCAGTAAAAAATATGGGGAGAAATTAAGCTTCTATGGTGATTTTTTATTTTTAGTGCCAGTTTTGATGGTAGGTGAGATGAAATCCTGTGTGTGCCTGGGCTGTTGCAGTTTTCCTGCTTTAATTGACCTGTTAAGTCCTCCACAAGCAAACTAGATATGTATAAACAGGGCTTCCCAGTTGCTTGCCTGCAGACCAGGCCATCAGATTCTCTCAGATTCCCTTCTGTGTAGACCTGAAGATCTTACCATGCTCATACAAGTCTGAGAAACACTGGTACAAAGAGGTGGCCCAATGACTACTTTTAGATTATATTGCAAAGCTTAGGTTTATATTTTTGATCCATGTCTCCTGTCGCTCCCCATTTGTTTCTCTGTAGAAGTGAGCAGCAGTAGAGCTAGAAATGATGGGCAGGCTTCTAACTCTGTCCAGTAAAGACCAGTGAAAAGGATATGTGGTCTGAGAGTAACTGAACTATTTGGTTTGGCTTTAATAATATGCTTAGCTAAATGATATTAGAAAATGGAAAGAATGATGATAAGAAAATGTCTTCTGTGCATGAATACACAAGGAAAAAAATTGTTTGCTTTTGATCTGTTTTCCTAGCTGGACTGACAGCTGGCTGAGAATTATTGGATGTGCTGCATTGCCACTCTTCATTTCCTTCATCTGGAACACACACACTTGTTTATACAGGAACACATTTTTTCTTGCAACACAGTGGACATCAGTGTTTCTTCTCCATAGAGGGATAGTTCACTGTTACATCCCAAAGGCTATAAATATGCTACAGTCTACAGCATATTGGCTTAAGCCTTGATTTAGTTGCTGGTGATAAAGTTGGTCATCCATGAAGTCCACGTAAGATGCTGAAGGAATAAGCCTGTGGCCCATACTGTGAAACTGGAAAAGAAATTAAATTGTGATATTAATAATCCACTGGCTCAGGTCTGGGCTCAGCTCCCTTTGGAGGAGCAAGGAAACACTGAACCTTACCCCATACCCTCCAGGTGACTGCTAGAAGAGTGCATTTCACTCCTTTGAGATACCAGCTTCTTCCAGAGACTGGCAGCTCCCTGGGTGTGAAACTACCAAGGAGCTACTGTTAGTTTTGCCTGAGATTTGATCCTTTCTTCTGTTTGGACTAACATTTGCCATTGCATATTATGAATCGGATTAATTTTAGTCCAGCTGCATCCACTGAGGACAAAAGCAGAATTCACATTAGCCTGTAATCACACTTACACACTCCATCACTTCAGATAACCCCTGGCATTTTGACGTACAGGTAAGGTTATGGAGTGCAATAGAGGTAGTGAAGGCATCAGTCCTAAACTTGGAAAACCTGTTGGGTTTATTTTTTTTCCTGGCTCAGACACAAACCTCAGTGACTTTTTCGAGGGGTGGGGCAGTATCCATTCTCTCTTCTGCTCTCTATTTAAAATGAACAGCTACACGCTATCAGCTTAATATAGCTCAGTTTTTATCACCACACAATCCCTGCATGTCTTTGGGTATTGTCAGCCACGAACACAGGAAATAATTCCTCATTAGGCTGAATTATCTAGACACAGCACAGCCTAGCTAGGCTAGTGCTTAAACAGAATTGTATTGACGTGGGCTTCCTGTTTAGCACGGGAACATCCAGGCACCCAGATTAAACCAGAGCAGCAGATCCAAGTTTCATTGCGGTGGGTGTAAGTAGCCAATGTAGAACTCACAGTCCAACAAAAATACTGCAAAACACTGGCAAGAGTTTCCTTTAAGAAAAGTATCCCAGTGAGTTGTGCTTCGCATGACATGTAATATTTTCAGCCTATTGGGGTTTTTGAAAGAGAAGATGCTAGGCATAAAGATTTCTGCTTTTACTTAACAGCGCAGGCTGGACATTTAGTGTTCAGTACAAATGCATTAAGAACATCTGCAAGGTGCAATTGAACCATGATAAAGGGTGTTTTGATGAAGCTGTGGTGTTAAACATTCAGAGGTGAGAGAGTAGCACTCTATTGGCAAGCAGGTTGTACAGACATGGATGCTGAGATCGAGAGTTGTCCCTATGTAGATGAAGAGCAGGCAGAGTCATAGAATCACCAGGTTGGAAAAGACCCACTGGATCATCGAGTCCAACCATTCCTATCAAACACTAAACCATGCCCCTTAGCACCTCGTCCACCCGTGCCTTAAACACCTCCAGGGAAGGTGACTCAACCACCTCCCTGGGCAGCCTGTTCCAGTGCCCAATGACCCTTTCTGTGAAGAATTTTTTCCTAATATCCAGCCTAAACCTCCCCTGGCGGAGCTTGAGGCCATTCCCTCTTGTCCTGTCCCCTGTCACTTGGGAGAAGAGGCCAGCACCCTCCTCTCTACAACATCCTTTCAGGTAGTTGTAGAGAGCAATGAGGTCTCCCCTCAGCCTCCTCCAGGCTAAACACCCCCAGCTCTCTCAGCCGTTCCTCATAAGGCCTGTTCTCCAGCCCCTTCACCAGCTTCGTTGCCGATGGGTAGAGTTTAGTACACCTGAGGGATATGGCTTTTCCTAGAGGTAATGCACTTTACGTGACTCTGCGAGTTACTTCTCCTATCACTGTGGACTCTGAACATCTGGTGTGGTTCAATCAGTAGCGCAACATTTCCACCAACTAAATCACAGCGCATAATGTTGAAAGGTGGCTGGTCCTGTGCACCGGTAACGAGGTGCAGATGTTCTGTATCCCAAGATGTGCGTGGCACTTCAGTCTGGAAAATTGGAAGGAAAAAATGGTGTTGTTCCTTGAAGGAACGAACAGCTCTAGAGTAATATTCTGTCGTACAGTTCTCTGTGTTGGCTGTGCTGTGGTGCAGGTAACTATAATTTCTGAAGAATTTCTCAATTCTCTGAAAGAGGACTAGTTTCCAAATTGCCATTAAACATTCAGGGTGATACCAGCTGTTCCCAGCATGGGGCAACCTGGGGCTGTCCTCAGAGACCCTGGCAGCCCCTGCTGCCGGCACCTTCGCCAGGGTCACCTCATATGGGCTGTGTACAAAATCCTGAGATTATTGTCTGGTGGAACATACCTTTCTCTGTCTCCTTCACCCTCTTTGTTCCATGTGCTTATAGTCCCATGGTTGGAGGAAGGATCATTTGTTATTTTCTGGCAGGCGGGTATAATTTTCATCAGTCCTCTGCGTTGGCTCAGCACTGTCTCTGCTGGCAGTTGGCTCCTGAGGTGGTGGAAATGGGGATGGATGTTTTCTGCTGTGCTTGGAGTGTGGCTTACACATACTTCAGCGATGGTTGTGTATTGCACGTGGTTGTATTGATGAGAGTGAACCTGGGGCCTGACTGAATTTGGCACCAATTCACACTGCCCTTGCTTTCTGTGGGGTTTTCTTTAGACATGATTTGGGCTTGGCTGTTTTCATATGATACGATTTGTATGAAATGTCACCAGCTGAAATCTAGCTGTTCCCTTTGAAATATATTCTTATGGTCATTTGTGAACTTGCCAGTAAAAAAGGAATATAGGAGCTTCTAGGTGATGGAATCCCAGCCCCTGAGAGATGCCTCTTAGAGCTCTCCTTTTCTCCCTTTCCCAAACAAGGGAAAATTCTTAATTTCAAGCACCTAAACTGTGCTGCTTTAACAGGTAGAATATGTTGGGAAGAGAATCACAGGATTTTTGGACCAGTCCCAAAGCAGGGGTATCTATGCCCAGCACTCCAGCTGGTGCTGTGCCCCGATTCCTTGCAGGGTGTGTTCGTTTTGGTGCCCAGTACCCTCTGAGGGCATCAACAGGAGCTGGTGTCACTGAGTACTAACACTGGGTAACTCTACGTAGTGGTTTATTATGATATGTGCATTTTCCCTATCCTCCCTCCTTGGTGGAAAGAGCATTTGGTGGAGGAATTTCTTTAAAGCCTTTATAACTGAAATAGGCTCTCAATATAATGGCACTTTTGTCCCATTCACCTACATAGCTTGACCTACAAACTCCCATTGTGTTGAGCTGACCTTAGGTGAGACCTTGACAGGCAGGCAAGAGACACTTTAACTTCTTGCTCTCCCATTCTGTCATCTAAGAATGGTTCAATAAGTATGTCCTTGGTGTTCCTGTATGTGTGTTAGAAATTATTGTGTGCTGTTGGGTGCTAGAAAAAATATTCCACATCATCCATTTATCAAGACTACATGTAATTTTTTCTTACAAGTCTCTGTGAAGTTGCCATCTCCCCAACTCTCTGTAGTTACCTGAGAAGAGAAAAAAGAAATAAATTCCTTATTGATGCTAAGCTTAAGTAAGCCCTGTGCATAAGCAAAACGATCATGTTTAAGCATCTAATCCCATACATATCTGTAGATATCACTGGTATTCAAGCAATCTGTTTTAATTTTCTTGGCTTTTACATTATTCATATGCTGCAGAAGTCTCCTGAACAAAAAATTCCACATGGCTGGATAGCAGTGCACTTGGGATAAATCACCACAGTTGTGTTTAATATAAATTACTTCTATTTTAAAGCCTAAGATTGTCCACATGTTTTTCTGTTGCTGCTTAGGTTCAAATTTATCAGTCCCCCAAATCCTTGTGATCCCCCTTAAGGTACTTATACAGCGCAAGAAGATCCCCCCTGTAGCCTTCTCATCTTCAAATACATACGCTTAAGCGCCTCATCCTGTCATCTTAGCAAAGGCCCTTCCTACTTTTGGCCAGACTCGTATCGCTCTTACAGATTCTCTTTAGAATGTAGATGTTGCTTATATGAAGATAAGATGTGCCCAGCTCCAGCTTATGCCCCAAAATGGCTATTTATAATGGCATAGTCATTATTTTTGTTAACGTCTAGAAATAATCCTTTCCTAAGTTGTAGAAACATTGCTCTTCCCCTGGAAGAAGTGTGCTCCAAGCCTGGCTCCAAGGAGCACAATGAGGGGAAGCTTTGCTCGTGTGGCTGTGGGGGAGGAGGGAGAAGTCTTGCAGAAGTGATGGTGGCGGTTCTGTCATGCGATACCAATGAGAGCAACCGACTGAAACAGTGGCTGCTGGAACACAGGACATAAGATCAGCTAGCTCCTCAGCAGAGATTGAGTTATGGTGTAGAATGTACTTGCTGAGAGCAATACAAATAGCTGGCAAGACCCAAAATATGTGCTTTGCAGTAAGAAAAGCTATGTTTTGGGTTTGTTTTTTTTATTTTTTGGGTTTTTGTTTTTCAGAACTCTAGCAATAAGTGTTTTGCATGCTGGGTTGGTTTTTTTTTCAGCTTGGATGCAAATATTCCTGGTATTGAAACATTTCCTTATAGCATTTGCAGCCTGAGGTTTGAATCACTTCACTGTTCATGTCTCAGGAAGTGAAACTGGGAAGCCTATTTCCTTTGGGAAAGCCTGGGTAAAATGCTTTGAGAAATACCTGGGCAAATGGTGATGGAGTCTGTAAAGTTGTGTAAATTGTATCATTGCTGGCCAGAAATGAAAAGAAAAGGGAAATGAAAAGAAAAGAAAAGAAATTTTAACCCAGCCTCATGCCGTTCGCTAATGACAGAATGGCATGAGGATCAGAGATTTATCTAGGAATTCAGTAGTAAGAGCAGAGGGACCAGAGGTAAGAACAGATGAACCTGTGTGGTCTAATATAGAACTGAGGGGCTGAGCTGAATGGATGAAAGGGATACCTGTGAATATTTATGAGTTGTGCCATCTTCAGTCCTTTCAGTGCCATGAGACTGTTCCTCAGCATAACGTTTGGTTTAAAAGTATAGGGTTGTTTTTTTTTAAAAAAAAGAGAGTTTTGCAGATTTTTTGTCCTTTGGTTCTTGATCCTTTGTAAAAATAGCTTTTGGCTTTGAGGGAGAGAAGAACTGATCCTGTGCAGTATCTCATCTCTGTTGATGACTCCCGTGTTGATGCTGCACTTACCTGATGTTATAGCTAGATGTCAGCCTCAGATGACTTGTCAGTCAGAATCAGATTTATTTTTGCTCCTTATCTCTCAGTAGCTAGAGACTGCTGAGATAGCGTGGTACCTGCGACCTGCCTCCTCCCCAAAAGCCTAGCCTAGGGGGTTCATTATTAAATTTAACAGAGCTGTTCACAAGGATTTGCTTTTAACAGGCTCGGAGGAGTATCTGTGCTCATAGGAAAGTTTGGCTTTCAGTTGATTTTTCTTCAGAGTCCAGGGACTTCTTATTTTGCAGGTGATGAGTCCTGCCCATAAAACTCTGCTCACAACCCTCTTTCCCAATGCCTTCTCTCAGTATCATAGCCTAAATGAGTGCCAGAGACTTCGACGTCGGCTCTGCAGAGGCTGACATGGTGAGACACCAAGGCAAGGACATTTTCAGAGCTGGAACAATGACAGGAGCGAGTGTGCTGGAAAACGGGTGATTCAGCTATTCCAGTAACTCGTCATGGTGACCTGGCAGCCTCATCAACCAGCAAGTCGTGTTTTGGTGGATTTGGGGATGCAGCAGCTCACAGAGGGTTGTGACTCATGAGGTGACTTATGCTGGGAGCAGCAGAAGGTCACGATGACAGGACTGACTTGCAGTGGAGTGATGGAGATGGAGGCTGCACCACTGCAGCTCAGAGCAAGCTGTTGCAGTTCAGAGTGATTTTTGCTTTGCTTGTACATGGTCTGCTGTGAACTGCAGCAACTCAAGACCTATTTTATGGGAAGCTGGAGTCATATTAGCATTAGGAGTGGGGCACACAGCAGGTCCTAGTGACTTGGCCAGCCTTTCCAGTGTGTCACCACTGCCTGTGAATCAGCATCACGAGATGAGAAAGACATGCAGTTGTTATTAAATTAAAAGACCTTGATAAGAAAACTGTAAATTATAGAATATAAGGCTTGTATATCCATTATTAAAAGCAAGCAAGGAAGCAAAAAAGTCCTTGTTGTCTGTGCTAGGCTTCAGAAATGTTCAATGTCTGCATTGCTGGAAGCTTACTGAGTTGCTCCAGGCATTTAAATGCATGTGGTTGCCTGAGGGCTTAATAATTCTGGTCCCTGTCTCCAACACTGTTCAATTTATCTGATTTATCTTTTTGCCCAATCTTTTCTTTCCAGGAAGGACAGAAACTGAGACTTCTCTGCAAGACAGTATGTTTTTTTCCCTCACTTCACTAAGTTTAAAGGGAAAACAGTCAGCTCCTCAATGCATAGATTTGCAGAATAGATATGGTGATGTATCCCCAAATTAATACCTTGGAAAGAAAATGTTATGAACAATAGGTTCTCAAGTTTGACAGAATTTGCCACTGAACTGGGTTGAAGCTCTGTAGCTGCCTTTTCCCCTCCTCTGAATCACTCCAGTCCCAGTGCCACTTTCCAAATCATAAGCAAAAAACAGAATACAACATGAGCGCTTGTCCAGTGAGCTGGAAATGTTAGCTCTTAGTTTGTCCATGACATTGCCCATGCCTTTTGCTGCATTGCTGCTTCTCTCATGCCCATTAATGTCGGCTGCTTGTCTGTTCACAGAGGAGATTTCCATTCCTGCTTTTGTTGCCTGCCAGATTCGGGGCGAGGAAAAGCAGCAGGAATAAACACAGAGGTGTCAGCAGAACAAACTCATTCAATATTTTGAATGCTTAGGTGACTTGCTGTAGGAACAGGTATATTTTATTGTGATTATTTTTGTTTTGGGAAGGACATGCTTTTTTTTTTTTTTTTCTATTTGCCCTTTACAAAAGACAGAGAGCTGCACTCCTGACTGGGAGGCAAAGATTTGGGCTCTGTGGCTTAATTGCTGATATCCTAAAATAATTCCTGTTGGAAGGGACATTTGGAAGCCATCTGGGAGTGGGGATGTGTGTGGGAGTGTGCTGCAGGGTGCCAAGGCTGTCCTCTGGAAGGGGACAGGCTCCCCCTCTGCTCTGCACAGGTGGCTGGGTCATGGCCATGGCCATGCAGTCTGGTGGTGGCATTGCCGCCTCCTTTCCTTCCACCATGGCCTTGGGCTACTCAGTGCTGCTCAAGGGTGGCAACAGTTACACCTCTCTAGTCCCCATAATTTAAGAATCTCAGCAGTGGCCACCATTTCATAACAGGTACAAAGAATATAAGACTTGTGTCACCCCATCGCTCAGTGCTTGCTCTGTCTCATGAAGGACATCTCTGAGCAGAACAACTGCTTTGCACATACTGAGTCAGCCTTGTGAAGTGCTTCCAGGAACAGAGCTGAAAGAACTCATGGAAGCACAAAGGTCTTGAGTTACGTTTTCTGTACATCATTATTCAATTCTGGAAATTTTGTCTCCTGTTACTTGTATTTTAAAATACTTTATCCCAGGGGAAATACCTTATCTCTAGCTCTTGAGTGTGTTCAGCCTGATTTTGACCACGAGGAGAGCCAGCATACTGACACTTCTTGTTTTTCGTTAGGAATTACACTATATTTCACCCATCAGTATTTTTATGGCTAGTAGTTACTTTTTTCAGTGTGTCTTCATGCCTCTGGTGCATATTGAAGCAGCTACTTTATAGTGGGCACCAGCTTTGGGTCTTCATTCACGGCTAAGGCAACTATACACGATACAAATGAAAATAACCACAGGGTTACCTGGGAAATAACTATATCAAATATCCAAACCAATGTAAACAATGTTCTTTCTCTCCTACTCAGTGACTTCTTATTTACTAGAAGTAATGAATGCTGACAATTATCTTACAGAATGCTTAGGATTATTAATAATATGCAGTAGGGCAGGTGTTAACATCGATGAGTGACTACATTTAACTTTCAGTGGAGATGCTTCAAACACCTATCTTTGTGGTAACATTGCTCCTGATGTACATTTGCTGCAATGTCATAGAGTTCAACTAGGACAATGAACATGCCATTCTGTTCTGAATCGCTTACAAATACTGGAGGGATGCCAGATTGCGTATCTGATAGGAAAAGTGAAGTCAGGCGAGGATGAGGGCAGTCCTTGGATAAGAGAAGTGGATGGGAAATGCACAGAAGTAGGAGATTTGGCAATATCTGAGTCACTAGTGAGCTAAAAATCTGGGCAGAGCGAGAGGGGGTGTATTGACAGGGTAAGCTAATTGCTGTCACAACAATTGCCTTTAATCTTATTTTCATGTATTTATAGTGTGTAAGATAACATTTTCTCTCAAGTCAGCCCTCTTGCAGACCCCGTTGGCACAAAGGGACCATTTCCTATCAGCATCTTATGGAGCAATACTCCGATTACTCAAAGGGGATCATTACTGCTGCCTTGCCAGGTTTCACTGAGTACAGGCTTCAGGTTGAATTCACGAGCTCTAATGGCCTTGATTACAGACTAATAATGAGCTTTGGTGCCATGCTCGAACCCTGAGTGGGAAGAATAGCAAGCAAAGAGGGAGCTGAAATATGGGACCATTGGGACAGTTTCCAGCTTTGACTTGTAATCTTCCTCTGTGTGCCCAGGCTTTACCCTGTCCATGACTCAATTACTTATTTTATACAAGTATGAAAGATTGCTCTAATGTGGCTGGTTCTTTGTTTCCGAGAACCATTTTCAGCCAATGTCCTTAGCAATTGAATTTGCTTCCACAATGTTATATTCAGAGATGCCTTTTATTTGCTGTGATTATTTGCTCCTAGCACAGCTCTGTCACACAAAGGTTCACATGTGTGCGCCTCTACACTCACACACATTGGAAACCACTGCCTGTTGTGCTCTGACCTTAGGTGATAAGGTATAAGAGGGAAAGAAGGGGAACATTTTGTGGGTTTTTTGGCTCAGGGGAACAAAACTAAATTTGCAAAGCTGTAAATGGCATTAGAGTTCCATCACCCTTCTGTTTATGGGACAGGGAATCAAAATACTGACAGTAAAAGGAAAGATAAACAATACCTTCCTGTATGTCTTCCTTCCCTCAACAATGTTATCTGCATGACATTCTACACTTTTCATCTAATTTGTTTGTGACTTGGTAGTGCCATAAACATGAAATCGAAACAGGTATTCACATCAAAAGTGAAAGCTGTTATTTTAGATTGATTTTTATATATATTTGTGTGTGTATATGCTATTTATTTATTTCCGCTCTTCATTAACTTGTTTACACCTACCAAAGTTTATTTTTCCAATGGTTTTATCTTTTTCAGTTGTCAAACTTGGGCTCTTTACCCACCCTTCAAACCTCTCCCCTGTTGTGTTTTGAAATAATTATGGCTGGTTTGTTTAACTGCTGCTGCACCCATGTGTACAAGTTCCTAGATACGTCAAAGAACCCTTGTTTGTAGAGTAATCTAAAGAACTGATGTTTGCTGTACCCGTCAGGGAAAATAAAATTGACTGCGATGCTAGGCTTTTTAGTTTTTGTCTTGTGAAGGAGCCCAAAACTTGACCAATTTAAACTTTGTTGTGTTTGTTTCTTAATTCAAAGTGAGCCTGGTAAAAGATGCCACGTTTCATAGCTTCTGTTCTTTACTAGGAGAATAACTGCCACCTTTGCCCAGGAGTACCAGCTCCCTCTTCCTTTGTATTGTCCATGTATCAGTAAAGACATCTCCACGTATCCTTTAATGCAGAGGAGCCTGGCTTTTTAGGTATGTTACACAAACACAGATCAGCACTAACTGCAGCAGTAGAACTTACTTCCATGGTTCAATAAAATCTCTCTCTGGTAACGTCTGAGTATCTGAGGGCCTCCTGTTAACATTTCCTTGGACAGTGTGAAGACATGTTTATCTGTTTTTACAGTTCATAAAAAAAGAAAATGAAGAAATACATTTTCAAAGCAGCAAATAATTTTGCTTGTTTCTCTTCTGGGAAGCCTTATTTGAGGCATTTGCCAAGCGTAAGGTCAGCTTGCCTACATTCGCAGGGGAGCCTGGTGGCAGCACTGGGTGCTCATCCCGTACTCTTGACTTACAGAGTCACAACTCTTCTTAAGTGCTTTTGCTTCTTCCTGAACTTGTCGGATCTGCCTTGCTCTGTTCTCATTTTGAAGTTAAAGTTCATAGAATCATAAAATAGTTTGGGTTGGAAGGGACTTTAAAGATCATCTAGTTCCGACCCTCCAGTGATGGGCAGGGACACGTTGAATAAGCATTGAATAAGTTGAATAAGTGTAGTTTGTGTCCTGGCTGCAGACTCTTAAAACGCTTCTGGCCAGTTGCAAGAGCTGCCCTTGGAAAAGAGCAGCTCGCTCACCTTGCAGCGCGGCCGGCGAGGCACTGTAGATGGCACGGAGCACGTCAGCATCGTCAAGACCGCTGTGATTAAATTGTTGTGGAGATAGGGGAAGCCATCTGCTATTTGTTCCCCCGCCTGCTCACTATTCAGGACGCCGGTGCCAGACGCGACTGCCAAGCCGGGCTGACTGGATGCCAGGCTGTCACATGGAGGCCTGGCTGCTGCTGGGACTGGGTCAGGGGTTTGGTGACCCATTTGCAGGTGACATTGTCTGTACGTGTGGAAAAGGCCTGGCTGTCGCTTGATGGAGGGAAGTTGCGGCGAAAGGTATGATGGTCGCTGGAGCACGCCTTTTGCAGCTGGTGTCTTTGCGCTGCGGGGTGACGAGCCGAGCTGAGCTGATAACACGTTCTCGTTCCGCTCAGATATATGGCTGTGGGAGCTGGTCTCGTGCCTGCTGCTTCCCTGGAGAAAGAGGTGTGTGGGACTTAGCCCAGCACCGCTGTAAGATGATGACCTTAGAGAAAGAGAGGCATCCGTGTGGGACTTACGGGCTGTAAGATGATGGATGCCTTAAAGTTGCTGGTGCGCCTGTGGCGGGATGATTATCGGAGATGGGTGTGCATCCTGTCTATGCTGAAAGGGTCTGCAGAGATGGGGTGTGTAGGCTGGGTGCAGTCCTGATGACTTCCCAGTCCTGACGACTTCCATTCACGCACTGTCAATGTGCAAGTGTCTGAAGTTCTTTGATATACTGTCTAAAATACATAGGGAAACAACATCAAATGTCTTTAACGACCACAAAAAAAAGTGTTAAAAGAATATTAGGGTTGCTGAAGTATAAAGATTAAACATCCAAAGTTTAGGAAATGCTGGGAGCAAGATGTCCTAGGTTGTATGCTTTTGTATTTGTGACATAACATCTTCTTGCTGTGATGATGCAGTTTTTAAGGGTATGATCATATACTGTTTTTCTTGTGTTGGCCTTATACAGCAGTGAGTTAGCACACAGTTGTTTAATAGTATGTTTTATTTACTGTACTTGACAAAATTATTTTCAAAACACAAAGTTCTATCTTTTCCCAGCCAGATTTTTCCTCTTGGGTTCTTCACAGTGAATACTGCTGATCGGTGTAATACCTAAACACTGTACAGTCGTTATGTACCTTCACTTCATCTCAGGATGAGATCTGGTATATTGAGAGATATAATATATAATATAATATAATACCAAATATAATTTAATAAGGGACCAAAACACTGGGAAAATGAAAACAGGTATTTTATTAACATTGTGCATAAAATATGAACCTGATTTGGGGGCATACACTGTACAGTATTTTATCTGTTTTTTATACCTGGCTGTTCATCCTGATCCTGTTCCCATTGTTGGCTTTGCTCTTCAGACCTTTCTCTTTGGAACCAGTCTCCATCTCCACTTACAGATTCTCTCCTTGTCTTCTCATTATCTTCCCCTCTCATTAGATTCCTGTTTTTTTTTTGTTCTGCTGTGGTCCAACTCAGCTTTTGAGGTAGAGACTCGCAGTGTTGTCATTCATAGCATTTGTGAAGCAACGGGAATGTTGGTGGCACTACAGGAAGGAGAGATATTTTTACAAACAGCTACTCAAAATGCCCATTACAGAGAAGGTTGGTCGTTCGAGTCCCTCTGGCCTGGAGGATGCTCAGTTCAGCTGGGCGTCCGATACCCAAGCAGCATCTGTGCTTGTGCAGTCAGAGAGGGGAAACGTTCAGGAGGATGGGCTTTGCTGATCTTAGCTGCTGAATTTAAATATTTTCCTGGAGCATGTGTAAAATGAGGTGAAATTTAAATTGTCTGTGTTGTGCTTTCAGAGAAACCATGTTAAACTTATTTCTGACACAAACATTACTGTCTTGCCCAATTGTGAGTTGCTTCTTCAAAGCTCTGGAGTGCCCAAGCTTATTAAAACAAAGTCACTGGTGTTTTCATATGTGGTTGAGTAATGATGTAATGTCCTACCTTTGGCTAAAACAGCCAGAGGTGGGCTCTGGCATTCTGCGCTTCATACCAGGTTATTAAAATTTGACAAAACTATCAGCAGCTGAAAACAAGGGAAAGAGTGGGAAATTTCAGTCATCTTAAATAAATTACCGATGCTGTTTATAAAACACATACTTGATTTTTAATTATCCCCTGGATGGGTCTGAAGCTTCCTATGAGCAGCACAAGTGGTGTAGGCACAGTGCTGCGTATCCCAGCACTCTCAGTGTGCTCTGGTGGGCTTAACAGCAATGAATTCTCATTGATCTCTGCTAATGCAAGGGTAAAGCTTTGGTATTTGCTTGTGCTCTGGTTTTTATACAGTATGCTTATGACTCTTTTGAATTGGAAATGCTTGTTCAGCACAGTGGAAGAGAAATCAGAATTAGCTTCGTGATGCTGTGTTGCAAGTAGTGTCAAACTTTTTCCTGTTTATGTAGAAATGCTGTTCTGGTTTTCTTGGGCCGAATTAGACATCACCACATTTTTATTCAGCTCACAATATGTGTGCATGCTCATCCATGCATATGCATACACAGTTGTTATTTTTTATTGTTGCGCTAATAGTGACACTGTCCAGAAGAATTTTTTTATCTGTCACCATGGTGGAAACACGATGATGATTTTGGAAGCAGAAGTAGCTGTCGGAAAATGAAAAAGACAAATTGAAAGACAAATATTTTGCATCTATGCAGAGGGACTAAGAGGTAATTTGGTGAAACGTTGAAAGAAGCTGCCCAGGGAAGTGGTGGATTCTCCATCGCTGGAGGCGTTCAAAAGACACATAGACTTGGCATTTTGGGGCATAGTTTAGTATGCACAGTGGTGCTGGGCTGACAGTTGGACTCGATGATCTTAGAGGTCTTCTCCAACCTTAATGATTCTACGGATTCTGAGATAATTAGCCAAGGATAAATAAATGAGTTTATTTTGAGAGGCCCAAAATGGTGACCCAAATTTTTGGAAATGATGGTATTTCTGTGTTAAAGTTTTAGTGCAGGGATCCACAGATGAAAGTGATGGCAGGGGAGAGCAATGGAAAGTTATGCCTGAGATAGGAAATCATCTTTCTCTTAAAAGTGAACATTGCCATTTCAGTTTTTAATTCCATTAATTAGCAGTAGCAGCTCATCTTTGAATTGCTCGTCTAACATTAGGTGGTCCAGAATTGCATGAGGTAACTTAATGCCATTTAATCTTGAGTCTGTAACAGGAACAGCTCGCTACTATTAATTGCACAAGCTATTTACAGCAAAGAAAATTTTGTTTCACATTTATCTACATATAGAACAGTGTTAGTGCTGTTGCCAAGTGATGCATTTTAAAGGTCTTGCTTTAATATCATGTATCAAATACTAATTTCTGTTACTGAAAGTCTGCCTCAGCCATGCTTCGTGTGTGTTTAGCCAGAGCACCCCTCTTGGATGTCTTCCTCACCTCTCAGGTGGATGTGGCAGACTCCTTGGGGGTGATCTCTAGTATCTTGCTGCGTTCCTACTGGTCTGTCTGGTGGCCACTGATCCATGGAAGACGCTTCTGTGTTTCCTGTCTTATGTTATGCCAGGTCTCTGCCTGGGCTCTGCAGGTGAATCAGGAGACCTTAAGACTATAACTGAGAATTGAGCGGGTAGCAAAGGAACTTGCTGGGATGTCCTGGTGCTACGGTTTACACATACATTCTGCCCTGGAGTGAAAAAAAGCCTTTGTGGTTGGCATTTGCTGACGAAATCACTGTTAATGCAGGCTAGGTTAATGTAAATTGCAAATATAAGCATCTGTTGGCATAACACAAAGTAATACCACATTCATGTTTGTGAGAGATGTGGCAGAAGAACTGAAAGAAAATTCACACTTAAGCATGTGCTACGATTTTCTCCCCAAAATTTCTTTTACTCTAATCTGCTGGACCTCCTGCCTGAGCATTTTCTTGTGATGGACCAAATGAGTTTTTTAGCTGATTTTCACTTTAAGTTCTTATCCTGATATTTTTGTATTATTTTAATTTGGATCAGATGGGCGCTCAGGTGGTCTCCAGTTTAACCTTCTGCTCAAAGCAGGGTCAGCTATGAGATCAAACCATGTTACTCAAGGCTTTATCCATCTGGGCCTTGGAAACGTCTAAGGACAGGGACTGCACAACCTCTCTGGGCAGCCTGTGCTGTTGCCTCGCTGTCCTTGCAGTAAAAGATTCTCCTTGTACCCAATCTGAACCTCCGGATGCAATTTATGGCTGTATTCCTTTGTCCTCCCTTCAGGTACTGCAGTATAAAGCCTGCTTCTTTCTTCTCGATAACTTCCCCATAGGTAGCAGGGGCTGCTGCTACATGTTTCTCAATTAAAATTAACATTAACATTGTTTTACCACTCAGAAATCCTGCACTTGGGGCACAACAACCCTATGTAGTGCTACAGACTAGGAGAAGTCTGTCTAGAAAGCTGCCTGGAGGAGAGGGACCTGGGGGTGTTGGTTGACAGCAACTGAACATGAGCCAGCAGTGGCCCAGGTGGCCAAGAAGGCCAATGGCATCTTGGCTTGGATCAGAAATGGCGTGACCAGCAGGTCCAGGGAGGTTATTCTCCCTCTGTACTTGGCACTGGTGAGACCGCTCCTCGAATCCTGTGTTCAGTTCTGGGCCCCTCACCACAAGAAGGATGTTGAGGCTCTGGGGCGAGTCCAGAGAAGAGCGACAAAGCTGGTGAAGGGGCTGGAGAACAGACCTTATGAGGAACGGCTGAGAGAGCTGGGGTTGTTTAGCCTGGAGGAGGCTGAGGGGAGACCTCATTGCTCTCTATAACTACCTGAAAGGAGGTTGTGGAGAGGAGGGAGCTGGCCTCTTCTCCCAAGTGACAGGGGACAGGACAAGAGGGAATGGCCTCAAGCTCCGCCAGGGGAGGTTTAGGCTGGACATTAGTAAAAAATTTTTCACAGAAAGGGTCATTGGGCACGGCAGAGGCTGCCCAGGGAGGTGGTTGAGTCACCTTCCCTGGAGGTGTTTAAGGGATGGGTGGATGAGGCGCTGAGGGGCATGTGTTTGATAGGAATGGTTGGACTCGATGATCCAGTGGGTCTCTTCCAACCTGGTGATTCTATGATTCTATGACTCCTTTTCACCATGCTGCCAGTGAGGGTGTTTGTCTGAAGCCCTTCTGTTAACAAATGGACTCGTATGGCTCTGTACTGGATCATGTTTGAGAGTAGGTGTAGTATCTGCTCTTTTGAGGGTTGACAAGGTTGAGCAGATGGATGCCCAGTGATGCTTTCCTAAAGAAGCTCTAACAGTGAGATCAGGAGATAGAATGCTGGTTATGACTAAGGTCAGGACTTGCCTCAATCCTTCACGAAGCCAGAGGTGCAAAGCCTTGAGGTATAATTGAAGGTGGAACAGATGTTACGTATGTATTGGAACTTCATCATGGATTGCTATCTGAAAAGGTTTACAATTTGCCAGTTATTTTCCAGATGATTTTTTTAATATGCTGAGGTAGCAGATGTGTTTATTGTATCCAACACTTTAATTTTATGAAGTTAAACAGATGGATGCGTTTTGAAATTCAGGAGCATCTCTTTCAGCATCTGTAACGTAGTCGTTTCATGTGCCAACCGGGATAGAAGGGAAGAGAGCATCTGATAAGTACTTCGCCTATGACAAGTTGACCCATTTGCCAACAGCCAATAATACACTAATGCTGTGACAGAAATGATTGACTACTACTGCTTTTATAGCAGAGTCATTTCAGTTTCCAGGCAGCTGTCTTTTTTTAAAAAAACTTGGACTAGCTTGAATGCAGGTTGTTTCACTGCTGGAATAAACAAACCTAATGTTAATTCTCATACAGGAGGGGATGATCTGTCTGCACACAGAAGATCAACGCAATTCCATCTATCTAAAAATAAAATATGGTATATTGCAATGATCTTAATACTGAAGTGGTAAGAGGAAATATAAAATACAGAAAAATTACCTTAAACACCACCTTAAAAAAGTAAAGTTGATTAAATGCTGAAATACCAAAGCTGTTTAAGGCAACAAACACGTCATTAATCGTTACACTGGGAACCTCCTTTGTTTTGGTATCAAAGAAAAAATTAGGACAACATTGTTATTTTATTATGTCATTTCTGAGTGGTGCATGTTACAAAAGCTTGAAAAAAAATCAGTATTAAAACAGTAGGAGGGTTAGTTATCAGTTTGCTAGCGGGAGAATGAGAGAACAAAGGAAATATAAGGAAATTGGAGAAGAGAAGCTTGATACTGCCTTGCATGAGGCTGCGTGGTGGCCCTGCAGCACTTTAGTTTTGATTATTCTGTGTCAGATTAAGAGAGACATTAAAGAATAACTGTTCCCTGTACATTTCCTTGCAAAGTGATCTTTGAAGTTGGTTTAAACCCAAGCATGATGTTTGGCAGGTATGGATAACCTCTCCCTCAAATGTACATGTGATTTTTAACTACAAAATGAATCGGTATTTTCTGTTGTTTTTCCACAGTTTATGGTCAAATTGCCTTGTGATACTTGGTCATCTTAGAGATGGAGATGGCAAAATGGTTTTTTTTGGACATTGACTCTCAAGAATGGTCATGGCTGTTGGGCTGAACGTTGACTTGAGTTATGTCTGCATAAATCTGAAGTTTTACTGAATTTTTTGTCTTAAGAATTGGCATACTCCAATGTTAGCTTCTAAGGATGTGCTTTTATTTTCCAAAAACATCAAATCAAGACTAATCATTCTTTAGAGGAGCTATGGAGGTAGGGAAATTCATATTGGGCCATGGTGTTAAGCGCATTTTGTGTTTCCTTTTATATCATTATGATAATCTAGACTTATATATGATGTTTTTTTCTGGTAACACCTTCAGAAATAGCTGGTGTTTGGAACATTGCAATTAATCACTGTGACATTATATGGTGCACTGCAGGTGACCTCCAGCAGCGAACCGCTCCTGAATGGTTGCCCTCTGGGAATGCTCTTTTTTTTTTGTTCTGAGGAGAGCGGCTGCCTGCAGACTTTGGTTCTGAAGTGTACTTGGCAAAGCCTGCAAGTGTGGGGTGATATTTGTTGTTCTCTGATATCTAGTTGGCAGTTGTTGAGCACTGCAAGCGCTACTTCCGTGACTGCGGAACTGCACTGTGCATCATCAGCTGAAATGGATGCGTGGGCTCAGTATTCAGGAGAATTTCTTTAGTACAAATTGATTGGTAATGTGTGCTGATGGGAAAGGAGATAATGTGAGTGTAGGATAGGATTGGAATAGTTATCTAAAGATTTTGCTAAATACTTCAAATTTGGAAGTCAAATTCTGATGTTGGCTGTAGAGAGACCGCACTGATTTAGAGTAGGAGAAAATCTGACTCTCACCATTTAGTGTGAATAGTGATACTTTGCTCTTTACAAAATAGCTGAAGTTGCTTAATGATAATCTGGCCAATTTGTGTTTGTTCAAAACTGCTGATGTGGGAGAGACTGGTGGCAGCTGAGGCTGGGTTGGAATGCTTAAGCAGATCCAGTTGAAAAAAAGGCTTTGAAATATAGCCTTTTCTTCCCATCTGCTTCTCAGATGCCTTCAACCTTTAGGCTCTGACAATTCTTTCAGATGATGGAGCAGGTGTCTCTGAAATGTGCCAGTAAGGCACAGTGAGGTTACAGAAGGTGACTACCTCATGATGTGAGATTGTTAGCTTCTAAGTAGTGGATTTTTTTTTTTCCCCTGCCACTTCTTGAGAAGCCATGGAAAGTAGCGGCACAGGGAAGAGAGCTTTTTTTTCAGGTCCTCTTCTTCTTATTTCATCTTAACTTGATGGTTCTCAAAGTCAAGGATAGTTTATGGTATTTGGATCATCATCACCTTCCTTCTGTGATATTCTCATTAGTCACAGATGTTTTCTTTGCTTTTCCAAATACATGAAGCCATAGGCAATGTCAAATCAGGCATAAAATAATATAGGAGCTAGTACTATTAACCTTGTGGAAACAAAGGACACATGAATAGATTAAGACTACCCAGATGCACATCCCTGTTGGGAAGACGTGATTTGAAAGCATCTTTCTAAAATGGTATTGAAATATTTATTCCAGGTGCTGTTAGTGGCATGGAAAGATGATGTCTCTTCTTTTGGTCACAGACATTAAGAAACATATAAGTCAAGGTGAGATATAGGTTGGCAGGACAAGACTACTCTGTTAGGATCGTAAAGGTTATTCAAGTGAACATGTTTTACACAGTGGTGTACAGTATAGACGTATGATATGCATCTAAATCTTACAACACTGCAGAAAGCACTGATTGAAATAAGCTCTTGCATTCTTCAGACCTTTCACTCCTGTTCCTGATGAGTTTAAGACTGAGGAATAAATTTGACATGCGAAGTCAGACAGACCTTTTCAAAGCCAGTGACAGACGCCTGTTAGTGCGTCTGTCTCCAGCCAGCTAAGCCCAATTTTTATTAGATTCTGAGAAACTAATATGGCTACAGATCCAAAAAGGATGGAAACATAATGAAATCAAAGATGTGGATTAAAATGCATTTATTATGACAACAGAAACTTAGGTAGCTTTTCAGTGAAGGATCACCAGAACAAGATTTATGTAAAGTGCTGGCCATGTAGTCCAATGATAAATGTATCATGAAATTAAAAAAACAAAACACCAATCTGGAATGAGATGGGAAAAGTATTTCAGTGCAGTCATAATGCCAGCTCCTACTGGTCATGCTTACATTACAAAATTATGAAGTGTTCTGGTGCAGAAACAGGATTAAATACCAGCATTGTTTAGAAGATGCTAATTTAAAATTATGCCATTTTGTGTCACTATGCAAAAGTATCTGTCTGTATCACTAGTATGGCTAGTTAAACTTTTAATGTATCTTCTGAAAACGAGCATAACGAGTGTTCTTCTGGAGGTAGACCTTAGCTTGTGTATTTTTTAAAACGTGACACTTAGAAAATGCGGTGGAATTAAACCCAGCGTGAATTAGGAATGTGTCAGGGAATTACAAAAGGGATTTTAGATCAGAATTAGTGTACTGCAGACAAGATTTCTGTGAAAAGAACTGGGAACAGAACCAAGGTTTCCTCCTTTTCTCTCTGATCTATATAAAGAACTCACATGTACAGATTATAATTGCTGTGGTGAGAGGATGCCAGATTATATAATGCTTCTACCCACATTCCTCTTTTCTAACCTTTACTGTTCCTGTTGTGGGAACACAAAAATTAGGAGCTTGGTCCCATTTACACCTATTTGGGTGCTTTTATGAAATGGCAATGTAACTCTGTAGATGGGCTCAGGCTTTTATATATTTGATACTCTGATCAGGGACAAAAGATGGATGTGAATGTGCAAAATGCCTGCAGTACCAAAAATAGGTCTATATTTATTCCTATCATAACTTCACTTAAGTCGATGGAGCTGAGCCAAGGCTGAACATGCCCACAGTCTATAGGACAGCTGGTTGCCTGGCAGTAGTAAAGTTTGATGAGAACTGTTTTGTAAGAACGATTAAGCCTTCTGATAGTGACAGTACATGGTGACATTTTAGGAATATTCACCTTGGCTTAAATTGATTTTCTGGGAGATTTCACATATATCTGTAATGCCTAAAAGACAAGGATAGCATTGATTGAAGTGTTTTCAAGCCTTGAGTTTAGTTCCATCAGCAGTTCTGAACCACCAGACCAGTTAACGAGGTGTTCTAATTGATATAATAATTTTACACAGTTTTTCTACTTACCCTAATGTAACATTTGGCTTCATTGAGGATGGATATTAACCACAAAGTCAAAAGGAAGGTCTCCTTCCATGATCCTTTGCTACATTTCATAAAGCTTTTAATTTTACTTGCAATACCCACATGCAATAATCCATATACACATTTTCTTTCCACTTGGGTCTAGAGACCCTGCTAATTGATAGCGTATGAATGATGAAGGCAGCTTTAATAGTTTTACTGTTCCAGAAACATTCATCTCATTCATAAAGATCATCTGTTCAAGAGCAGTCGACCCTGGTTTTTGTTCGGTTTACTGGCTTTGTTTTGGGCAATGCGCTGACTTGCCTACAAGCTCTTGAACTACAGAGTATTCAAGCAGTTTCCGCTGATGTGTTAAGATCTCTGATTCACATGCATCTGCTCACTAACATTTTGAGAATATTAAGCTGGTTCTTGACACCAGAGCCTTGGCACTTGAGATGGCGCAACGTGGTGCTAGGCAGCCACAGCTCGAATCCTGAGCAATCTCCTGAGCTTAAAACTCATTCCCATAAGCCAAGTCACTAGGGTTTTTTGTGTGTTTGTTTTTTTCCTAGCAGGGAAGTAAAGTGCTTGTTTATAGCATTTTTCTCTGTGTGCTCCCCCAGTTGGGGGGTGGGTGGATATATGACTACAGGCAGGTAAGGGGGAGTTGTTGTGACTACTTAGGACAAGATACTCATCAAACCTAAGGCTGCAAGGGAATGTGCCCCTACTTAGTGGCTTATCCAACATTTGTGACAGGAAGGAATGGAACTCTTGCTTTTTGTTTAGATAATTTGCCTGCTTTTTCATATTACTTATAGCTCAGATAAAGAAATTCGGTTGATTCAAAACAGGGGAAGGGAAAACTGATTCGGCTTTTAAAGGAAGATAAGGAAGTTAGGTTCCCAGGTCCCACTGACTGTTCAAGAGAAGTAGTTTCTTTTAAAAATCCTGGCCTTATTAACAAGTAAAATCAAATATTTTCTTTTTAAAAATACTCACTTCCAAAGATAGACTGAAACTGATGGTGGCTGTCTTTGCAGAGATAGATCGTAATGTGATGTATTAACAATTTATGATCTCATAGTATGGCTGTGCTGCCACTGGATACAGTACGGTGCGTTGCACTGGCATTATGCTGTAGTGTAAAATACGCATAACAAAGCCCCAGGTATTACACGACAATGAATTATTAATGCAAACTTTTCTCTGAAATCGCTGTTATTTACTGAAACCATAAGAGAAGCAGTAATTCTAGGCCACTCTTCAGATGTGTTATTAGGAATTCACATTAAGCTTTGGTAAAGAAGGGGACCATGTTATATTGATTCAGCAAAACAACTGGTGGGAACATAGATTGAATGTATCCACAAGAGATCATCTTCACTTGAGCAGGGACTGCACACCAAGAAATCAAGTAGTTTCCTCTAGCTGAGGAATATTCAATGCACTGTCATCAAAGGATCAGATTCAATAATTGTTAGAACAGCAATGAAAGGAATCCTTTTCTTTTGCTCAAATTAATTTTGTGTCTGTTTTGGTATCATGTAACCTAGCCAGTTTTCCAAGATGAAAACAGAACAACAAAAACTGGCAAGTTCTGTGCATCTGGGATTCGTGGCCTGAACCTCATAAAACGTGTAAGTGAAGAACAGAACATAAAGCTGTCAGTTAGATCTTCTAATAGCTTTTAAACATTACTATATTTTATTACAGGCCTAAAATTAGCCTTGGTTTCAGATTTGGATCTTTGTCAAGTTTTCTGTGCTTCAGCCCAACCTGCTTTTAGCAAGCAAGGCTGAGTTTTCAGCAGTGAACAATGGAAATGATATCGGAGCATTTGACACGTTTCTGCATCCATAACTACCAGTCTTTTCATATGGTAAATGTAACTTTCTTTGTGGAGTTGTGGGGCTTTAATATTTTCTATATAGTCGTGTTTAAGCTGATACTGTGCATGGTGCTATGACAGGAGGGTAAACATTAGGAGATCTTTCTCGGTGAGCTGGATGAACCAAGATGTGTAGTTTCCAGTGTCAGACTGGTGGATAGACAGACCAGGGTCAAAACAGTTACTCGTAAAAATAACAACCAAACAAGTTACCCTCCTCAAGTTAAAACAAAGCAGCTGGCAGACCTGGTGTATGCGAAAGCAGATGTGCTGAAAAGTCCGAGCAACAACCAAAACTCTAGTGAGTCATAGAACATTAAGGTTGGAAAAGACCTCTAAGATCATCAAGTCCAACCGTCAGCCCAACACCACCATGTCTACTAAGCTACAGCCTGAAGTGCCATGTCTATGTGTTTATTGGACACCTCTGGGAATGGAGACTCCACCATTTCCCCGAGCAGCCTGTTCCAATGCTTCACTACTCTTTCATTAGAATTTTAAAGAATTTAAAGAATTTTATTCTAATAGGCAATCTAAACCATACCTGGCACAACTTGAGGCTATTTCCTCTCACCTGTTGCTTTGGAGAAGAGACCAACACCCACCTCGCTACAACCTCCTTTCGGGTAGTTGTAGAGAGAGATAAGTTCTCCCCTCAGCCTTTTCTTCTCCAGGTTAAACAATCCCAGTTCTCTCAGCCACTCCTCATAAGACTTGTGTGTCAGACTCTTCACCAGCTTCGTTGTCCCCTGTGCCTGCTCTTCATGTGTCATGTGGGACCTTGAGTTATGCAATCGGGGGCCTGTGCTAAGAAAGGGAGAGGGCAGACTGCACATAGCAACATCATAAAACCCCACATAATATGGGTCATGTATTCAGAAACTGTGTTCTGTTAGTGGAGACAGACTGGTTTACATTGCAAAGCTGGAGTAGACCAGTACTTCATAATGAGCAGAACACAAATTCTGACTTTTAATTTCCATTTCTGCCACTTGCTGTGTAACCCTGGATAAGTAATTTAAGATGACATCTTCATAAGGATCCAAGACACAGATCTCATCTGATTTCCATTTCCTAAAATGCTATCCTAATTCTGCTGCCTAATCCTGGAAACACTTCTGATCCAGAAATGCTTCATTTTTCTGAGTCTCATATGTGAACACCCAGGGTCTGCACATCTAAAACTTTCCCAAAAGTCAGGATGTCAAATAGACAGGACCCAGTTTTCCTGGAAATGAGTGGCTGAGTGTGCTTCAGCCTTTGTCCTCCGAGCACTCCTCACTGGATGGATGGGGCAGGGCGGTGGAGCTGTGCTTCCACTGTCCTGCCAAGTAGCTCTGTGGGCTGGACACTCACCCGGAGTGTATTTCAAACATTTCAAGGATAGACTGGGAGAAGTCTGTCTAGAAAGCTGCCTGGAGGAGAGGGACCTGGGGGTGTTGGTTGACAGCCGACTGAATATGAGCCAGCAGTGTGCCCAGGTGGCCAAGAAGGCCAATGGCATCTTGGCTTGTATCAGAAACGGCGTGACCAGCAGGTCCAGGGAGGTTATCCTCCCTCTGTACTCGGCACTGGTGAGACCGCTCCTCGAATACTGTGTTCAGTTCTGGGCCCCTCACCACAAGAAGGATGTTGAGGCTCTGGAGAGAGTCCAGAGAAGAGCAACAAAGCTGGTGAAAGGGCTGGAGAACAGGCCTTATGAGGAGCGGCTGAGAGAGCTGGGGTTGTTTAGCCTGGAGAAGAGGAGGCTGAGGGGTGACCTCATTGCTCTCTACAACTACCTGAGGGGACGTTGTGGAGGGGGGGGTGCTGGCCTCTTCTCCCAAGTGACAGGGGACAGGACAAGAGGGAATGGCCTCAAGCTCCGCCAGGGGAGGTTTAGGCTAGACGTTAGGAAAAAATTCTTTACAGAAAGGGTCATTGGGCACTGGAACAGGCTGCCCAGGGAGGTGGTTGAGTCACCTTCCCTGGAGGTGTTTAAGGCACGGGTGGACGAGGTGCTGAGGGATATGGTTTAGTGTTTGGTAGGAACGGTTGGACTCGGTGATCCGGTGGGTCTCTTCCAACCTGGTTATTCTGTGATTCTGTGATTCTGTGATTTCTCCTCTCTGCTTGCTGAGGTGGCTCCTGTCCCTGCCACCCAGGCAGTGGTGCAGTGATTCTGCCTTCAGGCAGTGAGTGAGATGAGACTAAGGAGAAATAATAAGGGAAATAATGCGATTCCTGGGGCTGTGACAAGGATGTGATTTAAAATGCATTCTCCTCTTCCATGTCTCCTGCTGGCTTTATGAACATTATTCTGAGGCACCCTCCCCATCCTCTATATAATGTAAGAAGCCTATGTGGTAGCTCAAAGCCTGAAAATAAGGAGTTATGGCACTGTATGTCACGCTGTTAAGAGCCCCTTAGGAGCCTACAGGCACCTCTCCATGCTGATAATCCTCTGTGGTCCAGGACGGTGCTCTGTGAGCAGAGGGGGGAGGATACACCTCTCTAAAATCATAGAATCATAGAATAGTTTGGGTTGGAAGGGACCTTAAAGATCATCTAGTTCCAACCCCCCTGCCATGGACAGGGATGTGTCCCACTGGATCAGGGGCCCAATCCCCATCCAACCTGGTCTTGAACACCTCCAGGCATGGGGCAGCCACAACTTCCCCGGGCAACCTGTGCCAGGGCCTCCCCACTGATCAGAGTGAAGAAATTCCTTCTTATGTCTCGTCTAAATCTGCTTCTCTCCAGTTTATACCCATTGTGCTTTGTCCTATCCCTAAAACCCTTTGTGAACAGTCCCTCCCCAGCTTTCTTGTAGCCTCTTCAGGTATTGGAAGGTCGCTATAAGGTCTCCTCGGAGCCTTCTCTTCTCCAGACTGAACAAGCCCAACTCTCTCAACCTGTCCTCATATGGGAGGTGCTCCAGCCCTCTGATCATCCTTGTAGCCTCCTCTGGGCTCATCCCAACAGCTCCATCTCCTTCTTACATTGAGGATTCCAGAACTGGACACTCCAGAAGAGGTCTGACAAGAGAGGAATAGAGGGGCAGAATGGGCCAAAGTCGTGAGGAATGAGGGATGCGGGGGCTGTAACGGACCTGCAGAGCAGCAAGGGGAGGAACGTGGGACACTGAAAGAAATCCTCCGACCAGCAGCGAGCCGGCATTGCTATAATAGGGCTGCATTACTCACTGTGCTTATTCAAATTCCTGTTGGTGCTGGCAGCGGCAGTTTTCCCGACGAACAATGAGTCATCTCCAGGTGTTTTGATTTGAAAACACCCTTTCCCCCCGCTCAACTCTTTTCAAATTTCAAAAAGAAGCCGGTCAAAGCTTCCCCCCCCCCCCCACCTCCGCAGCCCCGGAGCATCCAAACGCGGGGCTGCGCAGCCCGCGGAGTTCCCTGCCCTCCCCAGGAGTTGGAACCGCTCCTCCCCCTGCAGACAGAAGGATTTTGTGTGTGTGTGTGTGTGCGTGTCGTTGTTGTTGTTATTCCTGCTCGCAGCGGGCAGGGCCAAGCCGGGGAGGCAGCCGCCCGTCCCCCCTCCCCGTTCCCCCCGGGATGCGCTGAGCGGCGCCGGGCGGGGGGACCCGCTCCACTGCGGGAAGGGAAAATGCGGTGGCGGCTGCTTTCCCTTTCCCTCTGACAGCCGGCTGCTTGTTTTTTTGTTTCCTCCAGGTTTTCAGCCGGGAAATTTTGTAGCCACTGGCATCTTTTCATTTAAAATCTCTGTCAGTGGACGTTTCTCCTTCTGCTCCAGCATCGTTGTCCTGTTCCCAGCTATTAAGGCTTAAGAAGCTTGATTCTCTAAGGCTCGTATCCAAGGGCATCACTCATTAACACACTGAGCTACATCTGCTTCTTGGCTAAGACTGAAGAAAGACATCTTAAGCTGGAAATCCTGCTCACTCGCTCTCTAGTGCGTAGGGAAGGGGAAGCGTACGCAGCAGCAGGTTCCTTTCTTTTTTTTTTTTTATCCTATTCCAAAGGACTGCCTCACTTTGGAGATGCGGTGACAAGATAACGGAGTGGAAGTCTCCCCATTTCCAGGGAAGAAAATTACAGGAGTCAGCCAGAGAAAGGAAGGAGCAAGTTAAAAACCAGCAGAGATAGGAAGGAGGACAGTGGTGAAGAACTGAAAATAATATTAGAGGAAACAGGTGGAAGGCTGACATACAGCTGGGAGATATTTTAGGCTGAGAGTCATTTGCCTTTTTATTTTTCTTTCTTTTTTTTTTTTTTTTTTGTCAGTTGGTTTTATTGCTGGTTTTAAATTCTAAGGTAGTTTTGGAGATCCCTGCAGTAAACCAGGCTGCTTTAGTGTAGAGCAGCTTCCCCAACGTGTCCTTCTGTCTCTCCCTGCCTGCTGTTTCTGCTGTTGCTGCTGCTGACAGAAACGTGTTAGGAAAGCAGAAAGAGAAAATGCCAGCCATCCTGGTAGCCTCCAAAATGAAATCGGGACTACCTAAACCCGTACACAGCGCTGCTCCAATCCTGCATGTCCCAACGGCCAGGACCATCCCACAGCCCTGTTACCTGAAGTTTGGGAACAAGGTGGAGGTGACGAAGCCGTTGTATTCCAGCCACATTCCTCTCAAATCTCCTAATGGACAAGAAAACGCAGGAGATGGACTCCCACCAAGGAAGAGTAGCTCGGTAGAAAATGGAATTGACACACAGGTTAGAAAGTACCAAATGTCGGGGAGGTGTATGCAAGGATTTATTTCTATGTTGAATGGTGCAGCAGGTTTTCTGAGGCAGATAGTAGCGGTGGGAACAGTAGTGAGAGAAGGGTGTGTGTGTGTGATAACATCTGTCTACAGTGGTGGGATATTTTATATTCCGCATAGTGGCATGTGCTACCAAGGGATGTCTTTGTAATTTTGTCAGCATGGTGGAGCTGATGGTGGGGTGGTGAGGGATGGTGCTGTGTGTGCTGTTTGCCTGTGCTGCCTTCTCTCTGTTGCCATTGCTTCAACTTGTGGGCTTTATGGGATGGGATATAGAAGAAATGTTGGGTATGGGATGTGTTCTTGTAGGTGCTAATTGTGATGCCTGAGTTGGGTGCTTGGCATGGGGAAAGATTGCTGCCTGTCATGAATGCGGTTGGTGTTTGGTCCTGTACTATACTGGAACACTAGTTGTGTGAACACTGTAGCTGTGTGGGGAGTGAATGGGCTTGATGTTAAATTACAATATGCATGTCATTCTCAGTGCAGCTAAATTAAATAGATTATGTAGGAAATGAAGGCTCAAGTGGAATTGTCTGTATGTGCATGACATCATCAATGCAGCACATGATCAATATGCATTTTTTAGATTTCCCTTTAACGTGCATCAGTTTCCTAATGTATTTTGATATATGCTGCTTCCTGTATAGGGAGGAAAAATGTGTGTTCTTCAGCTCGTTTCATTTTTGTTACCGTAGTCACATTTTCAGCATGGCTCAGATTGCCTTGTCCTGCTGATGCTCTACTGTGCTCAACAGCAGTGGGAGCAGATAGTATGCGTTAGCGTACTACGGTGTGAGCAAAGCAGATGGTCTACTGCAGCAAGCAGAATTGATTAACGTTGTACAGAGATTGCTGTAGAGCAGCGTGATGCATTTGGGCAACAGCCATATACATTACAAGCTGCTTCTACCAATGTCTGAGCTCAGGAGAAGGTGATGCCATTATACTGCAGTGAGGAAATAATGACAGATACTTATCTTTTATTTTTTTTTCTTTCCCTTCCTCAAGGAATAATAGGTTATCCCTACCATGTAGATCTTGAAATCTATGGTCTCATAACCTTATTCTCTTAAGACAAGTACGACTACTGATTGGGTGTGTTTGGCCCCGTGCCCTGAATTTTGGGATATGCTGCACTTCCATTGCTGGTAGACAGGGTGATGTATCGGGCTGCTCAAGCCAGGCGAATACGACTGTGGCTGTTCCTCAGGGACTGAAAGCAGGAAAAGGAGGCAGACAAGTATCACTGGCAGGGTGGTGGCAGTAGACAGAACGCCCAGTGCATCACGTCGTATTCTTAAGGGAGAAATGAGTACTCTCTTTTTTTTTTTTTCCTTTCCTCCTGCTAGAATCTGTCCTTGTGATTCTGAAATGTCAGCAAAATCTCATTATATGCTGCTCTTCCTCTCAGAAACACCTTGGGTTTTGTGTAGTAAATTACATTCCTGCAAAAAGCAATTGTTATTCAGAAATACTTTCTCATCTTATATTAGGTTATCATCAGAGAGATCCTGCCACTAGTAGCCATTGGCAGTACGAAGGGGAATACTGTGGTATTTTTAACTCTTTCATGGATGTGGAACAAACCCCATTTTTTTTATATCCTGGGGATGAAAGAGTCTTCATACTAATTTGCTCTTTTTAAATAGAGAGTAATTTTGTCAAAGGCATTTCAGATGGTTTGGAATTTTAATAACTTCAGCAGCATTAGAAATACTAAGCTTTGTCATTCTCAGCAACCTCATTTGTGTATCAGCCTTAGCAGATGACCAGCACCTTTTAAGGTGTGAACCAGTGAGGTTTGTTTTACTATCCATTATCTTGAATAAACACAAGTCTTTTTGTGTTATTCTTATTGATCCAACTTTGATCCCTCCGCCCACATAAGCATGCAGGTCTTTGTCATCCAAGGTAGTAATTTGGAACATCGCTCTATATCTAGAGGGAGATTTTTCCAGATCAGTTGTATCAAGGGTGCTGTTCTTGTCTTTTTCTCCCATCTCTCCCTCCCAAGGGAGGAGGAACAGGATGGATGGACAGCTGCCAGATGGAATGTCAGCAGCTCTGAAGCATTTTTATCTTGGAAGACCTTCAGCTACATTCAGGTGTAAAAGTGCTTTCTGATAATAAGCCTGGTTTAGTCTTAAACACTGCAGTAGGACTATCTCAAGAATCATAGACGTGTCTTATGTGGGTGATCACCTGCTTCTCTGGATATTTTAATCTCATGCACCAATACAGCCCGGTGCAGTCTACTGTGTAAGGCACCTCACATCCTCTGTGACTGAGGGAAATTATAGTCTTACCCTGGCATGTTGAGTTAAGATCTATAAGTTGGACCAATACCAAATGTTTTGGCACATATCTTTTATAGATCTCAGTCCCTGCATGGAGTTTGCAGCACATGGGGAAGGATATGATGTGCTCCTGTGTGGGCAGAGAGAGAAATAAAAAGAGATTCTGACACTTGGATGAAAAAATGAAGAGAAATAAAAATGACTGAAATTTCTTTAACTTGTGCTGTATTCCTTGCTGAGGCTGAACTTGGAATTTGCAGCTCCAAACCCCCTCTTGAACACATAAGCTATTTCCATCAATACTTAGGGTGATATCAGGCCACTTTCAACCTAAGTGGCAGAGAAGCACTGCTATTGCACAACTGCCTAGTGGTTAGAGTGTTCGCTCAGAGAGTGGGCTATCTGAGTTCAGCTTCTGTTTCAACAGAATGGAATTCCAACTCGTCGTATCTCTGGAGGGTTTCATAACCAACAAGCCACAGGATGTTCTGGGAGTAATTTAGGGAGTTGCTCTTAATCCTGTTGAAGTTCATCCTCTTTGCACTTTATAATATAAAATTCAGTTACGTGCATGAGATAAGGACAGAAAACAACTTGACCTTACGTTTGGGACATCTGCTTACAGGGAAAGAGGTGATGGGAGGCATGAATAGATAGAATACTTTTACCTCTTTGTGCAGATGAATTTGTCTCTCCCATCACGGTGTATATATGCTTCCACTTGGAATTTCTGTAAGCTTTTCTTCCAGCACATGGTTTACTGATATTCTTGAGAAGAAGCTGCATCTACTGCATAGACCAGAAATCATAGTGTGAAAATACTAGACCAAGTTCTCATGCTGTTTTAGCATGTTTTAAGCCACTCACATACCAGTGCTAGGTTCATGAGCTTTTTTTTTGGTGCTAGGTGGTACCTTGAGCCTGATTCTTCTGAGAATATGGGCACTGCAAGGTGGTATTCATTGAAGTACTAATATTTTAAAAATTGCTGAAAATCGAGGTGTGTCCGTTGAGAAATGTGGCATCAGTGAAAACTTCTCAACATTTCGATATTTTCTCTTTTTTGTTCTTCTTGATATGGTTTTACATGTTTAAGCTGGATTTTATAGTGACGGGAGGTTTTGTGCCTTTAAGGCCGTATAAGGGCAACATCTTCTTTAAAAATGCAGTGCAATTTATAAAAAGCATTCTTCATGGTATTTTAGAAGCACTTTTCAAAGAAAGGTCTGAGAGTTTTAGCATCAAGCCTATTGTAAATGCTCATCTGAAGCCTTCAGTCGATGAATCATGGCAGTATCGTTCCTATTTTATTGTTACTGATATACACACTCCATTCATTTTTCCATATTAAATCCCCTGTGTTGTGCACAACAGTATCCTGCTATTGCACTGGTGCTTATTTTGTCTAATTTGAAAACATGGCCAATAAATTGTACCCATATTTAGAGAGCATTGTTTTGGAAATATTTAACTTTGTTACCAGAGAAACTTCCGTCAAGTAGATAGCCAGATAGTGCTCTCTCATCTACAAAATGGAATTTATTAGCATTTCTGAAAAAAAGTTCTATGTATTTGGCCACTAAATTTGCTTTAGTTACTTAAGACAGAAGCCATTGTCAATTAGAAGTCCATGGTAAAATTGTTCCTGCAGGGTGCAAGAAGAAAGATACTGTTTCAGGAATGCAGTCTGTTGCCATGTTATTGTGAAGGCCACTGAAGGAGGTAATGGATTTAATTACTGTGTTTATTGCTGCTATGCTGTCTTCTCTAGCTTCTTGATTTTCATTCTCTGGAGAACCTAAAAAATAATCATTGTGCCTATCTTAAGTAACTGTAGCAGTCTTTGGTCCCACCCTTCCAGTGAAACACTTCAAGTAGACAGGTATTTATTTAACCTGGTATTAATGTGTGTTCAGCAACTGCCCACAACTGCCCTGAATGTTTGGCAAGGAGGGATGGGCTGGGATTTTTTATTTCTTTGCAAATGTCTTTGCAGTATTCATTTGCTGACAGTTAGGTGTTATCCTCACCAGGTGGATGTGGAAAGTGGGTGCTCACTAGGTGTTGCCATGTTCTCCATCACTTTTCTCTTTCTCTACACTAGGCAAACCTAATACTTTCAACCTCTTCTCTCAAGATTTCTAGAACTCCTACGACTCTTTGTGCTGTCTGCAGAACTCTTCTCAGTTTGCCTAGACCTTGTTTTAAGAGTTCAGTTCACAACTGATAGATACCACTGTCTGCAATAAAACCACTTTGGTCACCTAGTTCTTCATGTTGCTTTCCCAGTTTGTGAAGATCGTGTTGAGTTGGGCGTTCTGGATCTGGGACAATCTGGGATGTTACAGATCTAGGGACTTGTAGATCTGGAGCATTCCAGATCTCCCCGTTTTCTAGTCTTAATTCTTCTTCCCTAATTTGTGAAGACTATCTGTGTTTTGGGTGTTCTAGGTACGGGGTGTGCTCCAGAGACATTTGCAATACCCATTGAGATTAGAAATGTCCCTGGGTGGTTTTTCTTATTAGCCACTCTGTAGTCCAAGTCAATGACAACAGTATGGAATGGAATTGGTAGAGAAGCTCCATTCCAGATTCTTGCAAAAAATCTATTGGATAGCCATTCCTAGGTTGATAGCACACTATTGAAAAAAATTCAGGGAGTTTTTCCATCAGTTCTACACTGCCTTGAAGCACTTTAGCTGCTCACAGACTGCTCACTTAATACATCGCTCCAGTATTTTTCTATGCTTCAAATTTAGGGTTGGATCAAATGTTTCAAGAGCAGAGACTTGCATCCTGTTGGCTGTTGATTAACCTGCCTCGCTACGCCCATTCCCATGTCACTAACTATCCAAAGGAAGCCATATAGTTCAGATATTAGTAATTACATGTCTGTATTTTAATTAACTGTATCAGAAGCCATTTACACCTCCACATCACTATCTTGTTAATATGAAGCTTCATAGAGAGAAAGATTAATAAAATACACTGCAGTGAAATTATGCCATTCTGTCATACATGCATTAGCTGGTTTTATGCATGGTACTAGGCTTCACAATTTTACTGTGGAGCCATTTTGCAGAAGGGGTAGGAATCAAGCAAATCTTTCTCTGAACCCAATTCAAAGTCAGATGTACATTGACTGGTTTCAGTGCCGTTAGGTGAGCTGCCACAAATTTGGTCTTACTACCGCGGAAAGGGTCATTGGGCACTGGAACAGGCTGCCCAGGGAGGGGGTTGAGTCACCTTCCCTGGAGGTGTTTAAGGCACGGGTGGATGAGGTACTAAGGGACATGGTTTAGTGATTGATAGGAATGGTTGGACTCGATGATCCGGTGGGTCTTTTCCAACCTGGTGATTCTAAGATTCTATGATTCACTGCTGAGCTCACTATAAAAGAAATCATGAGAAATGTAGTCAGTAATACTGATAATTTCACCATGAAAGACAGCTTTTTTTCATTGTTGGAAGAAATCAAATAAGGCCACGTTTAGGATGTGTACAAAGGAGAAATTGTACTGAAAAGTTGGGCAAATCTAAAAACTATTCGTTCAGGCTATCAAAATACATAACCACAAAAATAATGTTAAATTAGTATTAGTTTTAATGAGCTTGCTTGTGGAATTATACTTACATACTTAAGTACATTCCTACAAAAAGAACTTAGCTGTATCTTGCTTTCTGATGTTTTTTTTTTTTTTATACACTGTAAGCAATCTGGGGCTATTAAGCAGCCAAATTCTTCTCCTATTTATGATTACAATGGTTTTGATAGTATGTTTACAGATACATACAGATAAATACAAAATTGTTAGGAGTTGTTCCAAATGAGATGTTACCAGAAAAAAAATAATCATAAATTGTTATTATTGTGGTTATTAGCATGGAGTTTTCAGTGTTCTACATTTAAAAGAAAAGCTGCATTGTTGTAATGCCCTGGTTTGGGACAAAAGATGTGGGATAGAATCATAGAATGGGTTGGGGTGGAAGGGATCTTAAAAGCTCATGCAGTTCCAACTATGGCAGGGACACCTTCCTCTGGATTAGGATGCTCAAAGCCTCCTCCAGCTGCCCCAAGGATGGAGCAGCCGCTGGTTCTCTGGGCAACCTGTGCCAGTGCCTCACTATCCTCACAGGAAAAAAAATTCTTCCCAATACCTAATCTAAATCTCCCCTCTTTCAGGTTAAAACCATTCCCTGCACTCTCTGATAAAGAGCCCCTCCCCAGCTTTCCTGCAGGCCCCCTTTAAGTACTGGAAGACTGCTATAAGGTCTCTCTGGAGTCTTCCTCTTCCTAGGCTGAACAAGCCCAAATTTCTCAGGCTGTCTTTTTATGGGAGGTGCTCCAGCCCTCTGATCATCTTCATGGCCTCCTCTGGACTCACTTCAACAGCTCCATGTGTTTCCTGTGCTGAGGATTCCAGAACTGAACACAGGACTCCAGGTGAGGTCTCACAAGAGCAGATTAGAGGGGCAGAATCGCCTCCCTTGACCTGCTGGTCACACTTCTTTTGATGCAGCCCAGGATACAGTTGGCATGGATTCCACTATAAGCTCCATGGGTCTTTCACTGTTGGATTTTTGTTTAGAATCTCCAAAGGATCACTTGGAATTAAAACTTCCATTCAATTTTTAATTTTACTGGATAATGAGTGAAAATGATTTTTGTTCTGATTTCAGTTCATGACAGTTCTTGAGTAAAAGAGCCTTTGGTCATCATGTAATGTTCTTTGCCAAGTTCAGTACCTTCACTATTGAGTTGAGGTTTTCAAATATATTTACTGTGAAGCTTATAATACTGCTGTTGAATTCACTCAGGTTTTTACAGCCCATAGTTAGTGGTTTTGAAACACTCATTCAGTGTGACCTTTTTTCCTGCTTACTATTTATATTTTTACACTATTTCTCCGATCTCTGCTGATAGGTAATACCTAAAGGGGCTTCCAAATTTTAGTGTACTTAATCTAAGAATGCTCCTTAGCGGTAGGGGTATTGTTCTTATTTTATAAATGAATGGCTAAGGCACAAAGAGACTTACCCAAGGTTGTAAGGTCTGTGGTGCTACAGGAGATTTCTAGCTAGTTCCTTGACTATTAGATTATCTTTTTCTTTTGCTGCCACTTGTTAATCAGTTCAAAATGCTTATGCATGTGGTGTCCACGTGTGCTCCCTCTGTTCTTGAAACCGTTAGTTTACTCCATAAAATTATTCTTCAGTGGACACTCTCACCTTCTTTGCCTCTGTTTTAGCAAGTAGTTTTTATCACCTTCTGCTCTGACACTTGATATATGGCAGCATCCGTGCAAGACACTTTGGCCCATTTGAAACCAAAAATTGATTACTTAGTAATTTAATTTTTTTTTTCTTGCTTTCTCCTTGCCTGCCTTTGCCTCCCTGGCCACACTGGTGAATTTCTTTGACAGTTTTTAGAGTTTTGCTTCTTGCTTTTCTTGAGTTGTTTGGCCACTGGCTGCTCCACAGAACTTCTGTTCTGTGGTGTATGTGTTATATTTCAGTTCTGTAGACACTCAGTTTTTGTTGAAGGCTTCTCTGAGCTGCAGTTGGCTTCAACAGAGGAGCGTTAAGTCTTTCTATCTATCCAAGTGATAGCTGATAGAATCATAGAATTGTTTAGGTTGAAAAAAACATTTAAGATCATCAAGTCCAACTATAAACCTAGCATTACCAAGTCCCACTAAACCATGTCCCTAAACACCACATCTACATGTCTTTTAAATACCTATGGGGATGCTGATTCAACCACCTCCCTGGGCAGCCTGTTCCAGTGCCTGACAACCCTTTTCCTAAAGAATTTTTTTTTCCAATAACCAATCTAAACCTCCCCTGGTGCAACTTCAGCCTGTGTCCTCTCATCCCTGTCACTTGTTACTTGGGAGAAGAGACCAACACCCACCTCACTACAACCTTCTTTCAGGTAGTACAGTGATAAGGTCTCCCCTTAGCCTCCTCTTCTCCAGAACAAACAACCCCAGTTCCCTCGGCCAATCCTCATAACGCTTGTTCTCCAGACACTTCACCAGCTTTGTTGCCCTTCTCTGGACATTCTTCAGCCCCTCAATGTCTTTCTTGCTTTGAAGGGCCCCAAACTGAACACAGTAAGCGAGGTGCAGCCTCATCAGTGCTGTACAGGGAGGCAATCGGTTCCCTTCTCCTGCTGGCCACAACATTTCTGACACAAGCCAGGATGCTATGGGCCTTCTTGGCCACCTGAGCACACTGCTGGCTCATATTCAGCTGGCGAGCAACCAACACCCCCAGGTCCTTTTCTGCCAGGCAGCTTTCCAGCCGTTTGTCCCCCAGCCTGCAGCGTTGCCTGGGGCTGTTGTGTCCTAAGTGCAGGACCCAACACTGAGCCTCGTTGAACCCCATACAGTTGGCCTTGGCCCATTGGTCCAGCCTGCCCAGTCCCTCTCTATAGCTTTCCTTCCCTCAATCTCCTCACTCATTTAAAAATCTCTGTTTTACTTGAGAGTTTTTAATGCTTTTAGCCTACAAATCCTTTTTTCCTACCAAAGTGGAAGAAAAGAAGGAGGGATTTAAATCAATAATTATTTTGTTTGCACTTCCCAAACTTAGAACATGGAGTAAACATCATAAGTGCTGTTTTAAGTAGATGCATTTTTGAATAAAGTGATAGCTAGGCCTTTAATAGAAGGATGTGTTTTCTGTTCTTCCATTTTTTTCTCATTTATTTTCTGTGTATTTAAGATTTGGGACTAAACTATCTATTTATTTTGATGTAAGTCAGGAGATGCTTTTAAAACTTAACCCATTTTTTTTCCTTGCAGCAAACTATATAATCTCACCAAACTCAGATTCATTCTTCTGAGAAGTTTACCTGTCTAAAAATACCATGCTTGAATATTATATTTAGAAACATCTGTATTTGAAGTATATAAATGGTCAGATTTTATGTGTATTATTAGATATGAACTGTTAGTACATTTTGTAACAGGAAGCTGCTGGTTTTCCATTCACCAAGAACTGGACCTCAGTCAAAAACTTGGCACTAACTTTTATGCCTCTAATTTTATCTGTAAATCATTCGTTTTGAAATGGTTTGTGGAAACATTCTCAGTTTTTTCAGTTTTGCAAATGATAGATATGGAAATAACTGCTAAACCTTAAAACAAATAAACCATTTATTAAAATAAATAATTGAGAAAACAGATCACTTCTTATTTTAAAACAGGCTGAGATCTAGAATTTTATTCTGATTCCACCTTATTTTTCCCCTCTTGAAAGTATTTTTAGGTGTGTTGTCCTTGGATTATCTTTCATTTTACTTGGGGTTTATTTTAGAATTGGAAGCCATGTGTGGGAAAACAATACATGAACGAAAAAAATATCTAACTTCTGCATTTCAAAATGTGCTTTTACCAGGAGTTTCGCTCCTATTTGTGTTCAGTTTTTGACTGCCATATCTTCATATTTTGACAACGTCTTGTTTATTCTCAGGGCCTCTTAAATTTTACCCTATGTCCACACCTTGTCTTGAATGTTTCCTTAAGTCCTCTCTCTATTCTCAGCTTGTGTGGGTGTTTTCTCTACAGCTATGGCTAGAAGTTGCCATATCCTCTCCTTCATAGTTGGCCACAGTTCCTAGATCTCCTTATTTTACCTGACCTGTCACTAATATTGCTCCATTTCTTCAGTCTTGTCCTTTACGTAAAGACCACCACAGTAGAGTACAGAAGTGTGTAGCGATAAATTCATGTTCAGTATGTTGATTTCAGAATTGCTGGTCAGGAGTGAAGCTGTATTGGAAGAAGTGGCAGCTGTAAAGAGAGGTCATGGGCTACTTTCCAATAGTAGTTGTTCAGATTTTATAAGCAAGAAGGAAAACTTAGGAACTGTAGAGACTAAGGAACTAGGGACTGGAAATTACTGGTTTGGTAGATTGACAAAAAAACATGGTCAGATCTCTGAAACATGAATTCTTGGTCAAAAAGTTGATGGATTCATCAGTATTTTCTTTGAAAGTAGGTGTTGGTCTGTTCATAAAAGTACTCAATATTATTAGTCCCTCCTTCAAGCTCTGGGAGCTCACGGGAATAGAGGACAAGGTACTTGACTTGCTGCTCCCTCCATGCCTGTGGTGAAGAACGGGTTCTTAGACATGATGACCCCAGAGGTGTAGTGGACTGGCCGTAAAGACTTCTTAGAGAAACCCAGAGATGTTTATCCCCACCTGCCTGACAACAAAGTTATCTAGTCATACAAATTGAGGCTTTCTCATGCTGTAAAAATAAATTAAAAGGAAAAAAAAAACTAAAAAAAACCTACAAGTCAACCTTGACAGCCCGAATGATGTACATGTCTGCAGAAGCAGCTGTTCTCAGTGCTGAGATCTTGATGATTTGGTTATGCTTTCTCCAAATAAAAGGATTCAACTAACTCGATCATCATAATATTACATCGATATAAACCATTAGATGGACTTGTCACCTGGACAACTGAGAGATGCTCTCAGTTGTAAAGAATGTTCTAGTAATACCTTTTTCTTTCACATAATGAGGTGAACTGTGCCTGACAGGATCATTTTCTACTGCAAAAGCTGACCGTGCATTATTTTTATATTATATTTTTTAACCATCTATTAATTCTGTGGACTTGCGCATTGGTAGAACGGAACGAATACCCTGGTGGATTTTCATGATGTTAATCTCGCTTGTGTGCCAATGTTTTATGATAAACTTGGATACCGAGGCTCTGTTGCACCTGTCTATCTTGAAATAAATATTTAGAAGCTGATTTCTTTTTCTTTAGTCATGTCCCCTTGAACCATGTCCACTATTAGAAACTACAGGTAAATTTAGTACTGATAAGTTAAATACTGGTTTTGCACAGGTATTTTTAGAAGACTGTAACAGCTGTCTTTCCACGTCATACCTATTTTGGTTTCTCAGATAATGACATGTAATTACCAGGAAATAATTTCTCCTCAATTTGTACGAGGGGTCTAGCAAATTTGCTTCCTCTGGCAGATAGACAACTATCAGGCATAGTGTTGTAAGGTCAAGCAGGTACAATACTCATGTCATGTCTTTGGGAGTCAGAAATCCTCCTTTGCCACTATAGCACGATGCAAAGTTATATTTTATTAGAGGAATGTAATGTGAGAACAGTATCTGTACGTGTGTGTGTCGGAGGATAAAGGCCTGGAACAGATGCAGAGTACACATTTGTATTTGCAAAAATCAGTATGCAGCTTTGAGTCCAGAGGAGGCCACGAAGATGATCAGAGGGCTGGAGCACCTCCCATATGAGGACACGCTGAGAGTTGGGCTTATTCAGTGTAGAGAAGAGAAAGTTTGGGGGGGGCCTTATAGCAGCCTTCCAGTACTTAAAGAGGGATACAGGAAAGCTGGAGAGAGGCTTTTTATCAGGGAGTGCAGAGATGGGATGAGGGGGAATGGTTGAAGTAGGATGAAAGGAGGTTGTAGAGAGGTGGGTGTTGGTCTCTTTGCCCAAGTGATAGGTGGTAGGATGACAGGGAATGGTGTCAAGCTGCACCAGGGGAGGTTCAGATTGGATGTTAGGAGAAAATTCTTCACTGAAAGGGTTATCAAGCACTGGCAAAGGCTGCCCAGAGAGGCGATTGAGTCACCATCCCTGGAAGTATTTAAAAGACGCATAAATGATGTGCTTAGGGATAGGATTTAGTGGTAGACAGGTACTGTTGGACTTGATGATCTCAAAGGTCTTTTCCAACCTAGGGATTCTAGAGGGACATGTCCCTGCCCCTGGCAGGGGGTTTGGAACTAGATGATCTTTAAGGTCCCTTCCAACCCAAACTATTCTATGATTCTATGAATGATTTTAAGCTGAAAGAGGGGAGATTTAAATTAGATATTTGGAAGGAATGTTTTCCTGTTAGGGTGATGAGGCACTGGAACAGCTTGCCCAGAGAAGTCGTGGCTGCCCCATCCCTGGAGGTGTTCAAGGCCAGGCTGGATGAGGCTTTGAGCAACCTGATCCAGTGGGAGATGTCCTTGTCCATGGCAGGGGATTGTAACTGGATGATCTTTAAGTTCCCTTCGAAACCAAACCATTCCATGATTCTACCTATATAGCTGGTGGAAACAATAATTAATGAATTGGTCTGATAAGACGAATTTGATCCAGTTAGAAATTATTATTCATTTCAAAGAGTCTTACAGCTATTTAAGCTTTTAAAACTAACTTAAAAATGTCATATGTTTTTCAAAGTCAAATGTGCATTGGCCATTTGAAGCAACAGCTTAAAAATGGATTGCTTTTTTCTTGCTCAATAAGTATGGGTCAGTCTGCTTCTCAGGACAGCCGTACGTATTCCAGACTTGTCTGTAGCTTAACTGGGATGGATTATTTTGGGAAGGAGTATTTTCAGCATTGCTGTGTCTTACTCCGCCGAGATGGGCTTTGGAGCTCACAGGGGTCTGATCCTCCAGGGTAATGTGCTAAACGATGGCTGCCAAAGAAAGCTGGCAATAAGGTGCCTGTCCTCCAGTGTTGAGTTGGAAAGGGGAGGCAGCAGTGTGCTATTTATCCCTACACAACTGAGCCAGGGGAATTCTAATGAATTTGCTTTAATTTACAAAACAAAACCACTTTCTGCTTTTCAAGAGGGAAGAGCAGCGGTTGCCTAGGATCCTGTTTCCAAGCAGTCAGATACAAACTTCCCTCACTGCAGCAATGGAGATTTTCTTTTCTGTTGCCTGGAAGAGTCAGCTTCTTGGTCTTTTACCTGATACAGTTTGGACCACATGGAGTGGATTGTTTTATAAGGTTCAATACTTAGACTCCAAACTGGTGGAAGGAAGTCTGGTTGTTGTAAGGAGCAGAAATATCTGGAATAGGATCTGTTTGTGAATGAATATGTCATGCACTTAAAATTTCATGATGGAAGCATCTTCTGCAAGCTAGACTTACCCAGGTTCTCTTCTTTTCCCTGTGGTCACTCACTGTTGTGCCAAGCAATGAGAAGCCTTGTGACAAATGCAATGCCTTTCTGTGAGATGTTTGGCTTTGGGATCCACTGGCCAAGCTGTGGTAGGTGCCTGCAGCAAAGGGAAGCACAGACAGACATCAGGCTCTGTGGTTAACCCCGGGATGGCCCTATGTAAGGACTGTCTTTGGGTGGAGGAGTGTGTGCTGAGGGGAAAGGTAACCTCTTACAGCCAGGTCTTACAGCCTGCTGTATCCTGTCCTTGCCACCAGCTCCCCAGGCCTCAGGTGTTAGCAGGTCAGCGAAGATCCTGTGTGAAGATCCTTTCAGCTGCTCCTGCCATGGGTTGCTTTTGAGATCCTGAAGCAGATGTTCCTCCTGTTGGGTGTATTTTGGCTTAAATGGCCTCAAGCTGTGGCAGGAGAGGTTTAGATTGGATATGAGAAAAAATGTTTTTACCAGAAGAGCGGTGAAGCATTAGAACAGGCTGCCCAGGGAAGTGATGGAGTCACCATCCCTGGAGATGTTAAAAAAGTGTGTAGATGTGTCATGTTGGGACATGGTTTAGTAGGCGTGGCAGTGTTGAACTTAGTGATCTTAGAGGTCTTTTCCAACCTCAGTGATTCTATGATTCGATAGCTAAAGGCATTATGGTGGGAAGACTTGGAAGACCAGCCCTGTTGGAGGTGAAGTGAGCTGCAGTGCAGATGTAGTACTGGGCACTGGGATGCTTGTGATCAGAACCACTAGTGGTATAGTCTATCAGGTCAAATAGCAAGGTGAGTGTATCTTATTTTTAACACAGGAATCAATCCCGACTTCCCCTTGTTGAGCAGGTTCATGGGTGCAGTAGGCACTTGAAAAAGCAGAAAAGGAAGAAAGAAAGGAAGAAAGGAAGGCAAAAGAGAGAAGTCATATGAAAGAACTTGAAATAAAAACCAAACAAAAAGAATCTACAAAGCTCCTAGACTGCTTGATAGCAGATCCTTCACTCTCCTACACACAGTTTCAGATTTGTGCTGAAACTTAATCTCTTGGCCACGACAACATGAACCAGATAAGATTTAGTCCTCTTTACTGCCTCCTGAGCTCTCTGAGGTTCGGCGGGAAAAGGGTTTGCGTTGAACAAACACAGATCTTCATAGTCTGAGAAATGTCTGTTGGTGTGAGATGTTGTGGTGGGGACTGATGCCACCCTGGGCTCCCCGTAGGCTGCTGTGTCAGCATTTCTGAGCCGATGGCCCGTCAGATCCACTCAGTGTTTGTTATGCGGCATTAAGCAAGGAGAGATTTGAAAGTTCAGTGTTCTACTGGCAAACCATTTAATTTTAGATAATTTTGCAGTGGTTCTTAGCTTATATAAAAGGATTTTCATCAAATAAAAGCCTTGGGCTTTCCATGCTTGTGTGCACGTTTTGGTCGTGTGAACAATACCTGTGGTGGGAAGGAGTCTCTTGTAAACCATCTTGTGAATAGCTGCAGCATCACTCAGTGCCATTACCCTGCCTCCTCCTTTCTTCTCTGACAGCAGCTGAAATGGCAGGGCTTGGTTTGGCCAGCACCGCGCATCATTTGCAGCGATGCTGTTAAATGCTGGGCTGAACTGGATGGTAGCTCAGCTAATTTGCATGATTTAAAATGCCAGCTCGGTTTAATGTAGAGCAGCTGGTATATCCTTAACTCCTTCAGGAGAAAACTTAATACCAGCAGATCGCATTATCCAGGGCTACACTGCATTTATTTATTTATTTATTCTATCTCTTCACTGCATCCCAGAACATTTGTGGAGACGGTTTATGTATCGCTGGGGAAGGGCTTTGCTCTCTGTTGATATTTCTGTATCTTGCAGAGTTCACTAAGGAAGAAATTCCTGCCGTTTGAAAAATACTTGGTGTGACTTCTTCAGCATCCACTTACACTGACCTTAGCCGATAGGACTCTAAATTAACATGTGACATGATGAAGGATGGCGAGATTAGTTAGGAGAGGGACAGGTGTAGAGGCCTGGATTACATGGATTACTGCATACTCAATTTCCTACGGTTAAATTTCAAGGCTGAAAATGGCTAATTCCACAATTATGGAATTAGGATGTGGCATGCTATTCCTATGGGTGCTGTGCGGGTAGCTAGAGTCACCTTGTGAGAGAAGGAAGAGTTGGAGGATCAGAGAATTCATTCGTTCCCCTGAAATAATTAGCACAGCCTCAGTGAGAGGATGGAGGGAGCATAATCTTTTAATACCAACCCTTCTCAAAATTGACCTTGTCAGAGGCAGATTCAGCTTCTCACAGAGGAATGGATGTGTGATAGAGTCACTCTTACTCCATCAGAAATGCTGGCACAGGATTTTGTCCTCTGTCAGAATTCTCTTGCTTTTCCATAGGTGATGGGTCTCTCAGGCTAAAGAGCTCTGAACGTTCCTTTGGAGAAACTGGCAGACATTGTGCTATGAAGAGGGACTCTGCAAAGTCAGGGCTTTTTTAAGGCAGTTATGATGGAGCTTTCTCTGGAAATTTTTTATTCGCTCGAGTCATGACTTGAGCTGAGGTTTCTCATGGAACAGCAGTTTCAGATGGTCAGTTCTGAAGACCCTTACTAGTTTTAAGCAGAAGCCACTAACATATCTGTTAAGTTCTTTTGTGATATAAAAGTCCTTTAATATTGCATCTTAAGTTTAAACATTTCTATTACCCTTTCTAAACCTTTCTGTTAGAAGATGACACGTAGTTATTCAATTGACATCAGTGCTGTATTTGGTGTGTAGGACACGAAAGTCATGTTGGTACAACAGAAAGGACAGGTCTTCCCTAATGAAAACTGATCATTGTCTTTTTTATTGTGAAAAGGAAATCACTAAGAACATGACGTCCTATAATCTTCTTCAGTGAATGTAGACACGATAAATTGCGCTCAGTGACGACATACTTCATTATTTCATCTCATGTTTTCCATATGTAAGATCATTAACATGCCTACGTGCTGTGGAAGATTATAGTCCTTGATTATATAGTCAAATTACTTATGTTGTAGTGTATTTATACCATATCTCAGTTGAACATCTGAATGTTTTTGATGTATAATGCGCAAATAACTTCAGCCATTTGAGGAAAAGGTTTGTTAATGGTTACTCTTAAAGGCAGTGAATTTAGTTAAGCAACGTGTATCCATACTTTAAACAGAGAAACTATTTTGTGAGATAGTTTGGAAGGTGCCATGATAGCTAAGGTAGAATGATGTGGTTTAGTAATTGGTTGTCAGGCACCAGGTCAAAACTTAAAAAAAATAATGCTATTTGTCTTTATTGAGTCTGACTAGGCTTCTGGAAAGGGAGTAAATAAGCCAACTTTTCATTTGTGCTCTAAGAGCCGACTGCGAATTAGTGTATCCTCATCAACCATGTTGCTTGGGTGTTTTAAGTATTATTTGTTTTCTTTTTATAACTAAGGGATAAGTTTATTTCTTTTAATAGTTTTTTATTACTTAATGCAAACTTTTCAGGGATCCAGGCTTGACCTCTAATGCTTAGTGTTTCATTCCTTGCTATTTTCCACCACAGATATTTTTAACTTGCTACTTTTAGGACTTTTCCAACTGGTCAAAAGGTTAGGAAAGCCAGTTCCACCAGACTGGACATGCTGTGAAAAAACTTGAAAGAATGATAAGGCTGGTTTTGATGGCACCTTCATTTTGAGCCATGCTTTCCTGCCAAGAAGGGCAAGAAGGGTCCTTACAGGGCAGGGGGATGCAGTGGTGAGTGTGTGAGCCCTGATGACCCACAGGCCATCAGTGTGGCTTCTGACTAGTCACCTTGTTGCTGCCCATGGCAGTTTGTCAGCAGCAACTCGGTTATCTCACAGGTGTTCTGCAGAGATAAATCCAATTATAATTCCAAGCAGCTCAGGTAAAGTGATACCTAGAGCCATAAAATTACCTTAAATAGCTGTGTGACTCTTAAGCCTTCATGCCTGAGTGTGATCTGCTTTTTCCTTATCATTTGGTTTCTTTTTTTTCCTTAAGGTCATACTTGAATCAAAGCTAAAGATATTTGATTTAAAATCCTTTCCACTAATAATTTATGGATTTTAATAAAACTCGTGAAGATACAAGGCGCATCATTACCTCTTTGCAGGTGAAGGTTCTAAACTATAAACAGATATCATTACTTTGGTTGTATCTTCTGAAAGCAGCAATTTATCCTTTAATGTCAAAAAATAACGTAAAGAGAAAATAAGGATCGAAAAGCTGCATGCGCTATTTTGAATTATAATGAGGAGTTTGTGGGCTGTGGGTTACCATCTGCACTCCACTTTAATGCCATCTGCACACAAGGAGAAAATCACCAGCGGAGAAAATAGTTGGATGTCCTGCAGTTAGGAAGCCGCATAACCACCAGTTACCCATGAAAACCTTCTGAGATGGGTAATGAAACCCAAGCATTTGATAGTACTGGAAAGGAACAGAGGAGTGTAAAAAGACCACTGAGATTTTGGAGGACTGAAAAAGGAGATTTTAAACCACATCAATTGCATGGTTGACCACGTTAGTAGAAGCAAGGAATCTGCAGAGTGTTAATTCATACTGTGTAACACAGTCAACTGAGAACTATCTGTGAAGGCTGAATGTATGCTAATTTATGCAGTTCACATTGCTACTGCAGTTTAAAAATAGCTGCGTTTCTAGAGAACTAAAGCTACCGGATTGCTGTGTGCAGCAGGTTGACTTGGTGTTTAGCTTTGCAAATGTGACCAGTTTGAACACAGAGCGAAACCCTACTTCTGTGATCTTTTTGTGTAGAGGTCCGGCTGGTTATACTGCATTGCATCGCTTCCATTCAAGAGACTGAAAGGGGAATGTTAGTGCCCTGGCTTAGAAATGGCACAGAAGTATTAGTGGATGCTGTGAAAAGCTGTAGTGCTAGGCCTGGGGCTGAATGGCCAGAGGTACAGTTCAGATTAAAGCGCGTTTTGGGTTTCTTGGTGTCTGTTTTTGTTTTGCAGAGCTTGACAACTATCACTTAGATGTCTGGTGCTTTGAAATACCTTCAGGAGGTATTTGACTCGCCTTCTGCCACTTTACACATCATTGTTTTCAGAATTTATGGGATGTAAGGAATAAAAAGAAGGGGGAAAAACTCTCCATGTATTAATTGTCATTAAAATCAAATTTCAATTTGTCATATTTGAACTGAATTTCCAGTGAGTGTGGGTGAAAGTGTGAAATAACAAGCATATCGCAGCTGGAGTCAGTGGGTAATTTCATATTCTCATTGCTTATTTTACATTCTGAAGGAGCTAGAATGTATCTTGCAGTTGAAGTCATAATTTAGCGTTTTGAATAAAATCGCAGAGAAAACTGGAACTGGTTTTAGAGACCAAAGCAACTTGGGAGAACAAGTCCTGGTGCCTAACTTGCACTTGAACAGCTGTTCCTCTGACAAGAAGATGGCAGTGGGTTTTACCTACCAGAAGACAAATCCCTTACATCCTAAAGATGAATGTGCTCAGTTTTAGAAGTCTACAGTGATGGGTGGAAGTCAAGAAATATAATTCCCTTTCCTCCTTTTCTTCCATCACCTTCTGTTGACTTCAGTCATGTTTCCTTTCCTAGTCTTAGGATAAGACTTTAGATGAAGTGTTAATGCTTCAACCTCTCTCGTACTTAGTGGACACACCTTAACATTTTGAAGCTGATTTCTTCTCTTTCTTCCCAGTGAGCTAACTCAGCTCTTTCTGATTGCGCTGGGTGGGACTGGCTGCTGTTGCTAATCAGCCTTAAAAAGCTGCATATGGGAACTGTGTGCCTCCCTTTTGCTTCCCAGTGCATCTCCACAGCACAGAAAGTCAGTATAGAGTATTGGCTTGTGCTAGAAGAAGTGGAGGCTTCAGGTAGGAATTTCTTCCAGAGGGGGATAGAGGTTTGATTTCTCTTCTAGATCATCATGCTGTATAGAAGTGGCAGAGTTTTATGGTTTATCATATGCATCTAGATTGGTTACTACCTTGTAGGTGAAACAACACATGGGAGAGAGATTGTCTGTGTCAAATAGCCAGTTTAAAGTAATTAGGTGTTCATATTTTGTAAAGACCCTTTCTCTAATTCAGCTCAGGAATGACTCCTGACCTCTAATGGGGGCCCATAGGTGATGTGGAAAGAGATGTGGGTGTTAATCCACCTCATTTAACAGAAAAAAACCTTAGTAGACAACTGTGGTTACAATGCACATTATTCAAGGTTTACTTTAGGATGGTATAAAATGTTCATTTATTCTGTTAGCATGGCTGCTAGGGAGTGAGTGCACTCCTGCTCTTGATCTTGCTGGAGCTGGGAGTCATTGGCAGTCTGGAGTCATCCAGAACTCGATGTCAACCTGAAAGTTAAGTGTGAAAAGCAGATATAGATCAGTGATCATAATTTTTGCCTACCTTATTGTAATTCCAAATGGGATACTGGTGAGGACAGATCAGAGATGTAACTTTATATGTCAATTTACCTCGCAATATATTTTCCCTACAACTTGGTTTAGAAAACCCACAAATTTGTTTGCTGAACTGCCCAAGAAGTTTAGAAACTGTGGTCTTGGGATACTGATTGAGGCTAGATTGCTTTTTGATTTACAGCATTGTGATCCAATGTGATGCCTGCGACTGTACTTGTGTTTGCAAGGAGAACTAATTTCCATCCACCAAGCCACCTCTGCTCTTGATCAAACTTAAACAAAGTAATTGGTAAAATAACACGTAACTTAGTAATATAGAAAAATCATTGAAAGCTGAGGAGTATAGGTGCCCCTTTTGATCAAGCTTTCTGTCCATATACAGGCTTGGTATATCTCTAATCACTCTCAGATCATCAAAAAGTATCTTATTTTCCTGCTTTTCCAGGTATCATGTGGTTTTGTGTGTGTATATGGTGTTTGGATAGTGAATTAGTAGCGTGTTCCGTGCTATTACGGGAGAGGATAGAGCATCATTTCACAAGGGAGCTCCATGAAGTGACAGAAGTTATGCTGTCCTGTCGCAGAAGAAAATTCATTGGCCTTAGGGTAATGGGAGATTCAGAGCCACCTTGTTTCCTTTCTGAACCAAACTGCACCAAATAGCAGGATTTGCAAAGTTGGAAGTGATCCTTCATGGGTTCTTAGGAGCTACTTAAGTTTGACCAAATCTTTGGACTCTCATTAAACAGGAATAGATATGGGGGTTCTTTTTATTATATATGGCTTGTCTGATACTGAATTTAGCTGCTAGCACACTTTAAAAGGCTCAGGATAGAGCTGAGTGAAAGGAAAAAGCTGGTGAGCTGTTCTTACAGCTGGTTGCTCGGGATAGCTGGACTGCTGTTGCCACCTGGTGGTGTTGCACAGAACCAAACAGGACATCCTGCTTCAGTGTCATCAGATGAATTGCATGGATTAAGTAGCTATTGAGTATTAATCAGAAGTAGTATAGATATGCAGAGATAATTCTTTCAATGAACAAAAAAATCCACTGTATTTTACGGCCAACATTTATTTGGCATAGACAATGCTGTGAAAAAAAAATAAATTGAACCTTTGAGCATCATCAGATTGTGAATAGCAGCAAGTTTAGAGGGGGAGCTGGTTGCAATGTGTGAGAGGTGGTTTGTGCAGGCAGCTCTTTGGAGAAGGAGAAAAAAAGAGCAGCCAGGCTCCCAGGTGGAGAATATCTGGTAGGATCTGAAGTGACCAAGTTGGTATTGGAGGGGGAAAACTCTGCCTTGTGTGTACAGAGTCATTTGGCTCAGAGGGGGGTGGGCAGTAGCCCCAAGTCCATTGGTTTTCACGTAGGTTGGATAACGTATGTTGTGTACAGCTGCTATCGCTCTGGTGTGGCTGAGGCAGTAACAAGCCAGGGGGTTAGTGTTTTGATTTCTCTTTGTTGATCCTCTAACTTAATTGTAATTGGTTCGGTACTGATGGTTGGCTTCAGAAAGCACCAGTTTTCCTTTGGATTGCCAGACACAAATACTTGTTTGGCTAGAAACCCATAAATTAAGTATGATTTGTGAAGCCAGGATCCGACTTTCTTCGTACAGGGTGACTTGTCAAACAGGAGATGATGTGATGTCCTCGCAGCCTCAGAGCATCTCCATTAAAAATACACTGTGATTTGGTGGCATATGGAAGCAGAGTTAATTATTATCTCTGAACTGCTACAGAATGGTCCAGTCACTGCATTACCAGTGCAAATTTGATTTCTCTAAGTGATTACTGTCTTCTCCTGCTGCAATTAGTGGGTCATTATCAAATTATGACTTTTTGCACTTAATGTGAGTTAATTGTCCTTTCATCATATGGAGTTCTACAGCAATCCTTTTAGTAGAGGAATACAGATTGAGTTGCTGTTACCAAGAAAAAAGGAGATCCCTGTTCGACCCCTACTGTTCAGTGATAAAGCCACACCGTAGCTTAATCCATAGACTCTCAGTCTCTACAGGACATCTGCATTTGCTGGAGTATTCCAGAGCTTCATACAGTTCACCAGTGAGGTACTGGCATAGGTTATTTGCTAGGGATCTTGCATGGGATTTTGGCTGAGGAATTTAATATGTTGTTAGATTTTTTCAGAATAAAAGAATAGCATTTTAACATGGAGAAGAAAATGGGTTTGAAGCATTTATACTGTTCTTTCATCATCTTGGGGTTTTCAAGGAAGCATCCCAGGACTCTCTATGTTTCTGATGCATCAGGTCCCATAACACTGGAATTGAGAGATGAATGGCACATGGTACCCCAGAAGAGCGCTGCTCAGTAGCAGTGGAGCAAATCTGTGCTGGCAGCAGACCAGATATAAGGACCTGGACTTAATGTACTGACTCCCAGGACAGTTATTTGGGACATCTGTAGTAATTTTTACTTTTCTTCTTCAATTCGCAAAGTCCTTTCCCTGTTTGTTTTTACCAATGCAGTTAATAAGGCAGAGTGAGCTGATTTTTACAGGATCTGAAATGCATCTAAATGGTTCGCACCTTGTACAAAGTCACTTCCCTCACAAATATCACATGTAGATTTCATTTGGCTCTTTCAAGCGGCCTTCCTGCTGTATTTTCAGCTTCAGGAGATGTTTCTGACTAGAAAGCATAGTTATTCTGTAATTTGCTGTTCTTTATTGTTGCTATTTGATTTCTAGGCTTATTAGCAGTAATCATTGTTTCACCTAGAAGCAGTTAAACCAGCGGGAAGCAGAACAGGCTTTTTGTCAGGCAGTTCTTAACAATTTTGGTTATTAATGTTCCCTGAAATGGAAGCCAGACCTTATTTGTCATGATGGTTGGATTCTTTTTTTTTCCTTCTGGTTCATATGTGCCTAATCCCTGTTGTACTCAGAAGATGAATTGGATAGCAGGGATACAACAGATGCTGCTGATAGTATTTTCCTGCTTTTATTTCTGCAGGTGAGCTTTTCAAAGAGAGCTACAAAATGTAAATGCTGACTTGGACATTATGGAGGGCTAAGGGAGTTTAAAAAGTAAACCAGTTTATACCACATTAGTTGTCTGATTCTGTACCATCACTTTTAATGAATTTATTGACAAGAAGTGTTACAGAGAGGAGGTACGTGTCTGAGCACTTTATGAAGGTATATTTTGATGAGTAACATGGAGTAAATGATGAGTGGCACTGCTAAAATCAATATAAATCCTGTCTTAATAATGTCAGCCTCAGGCCATGGATTTTAGTGGGAACATTCCTAACAGGCAGTCAGATTTCATCAGGGTTATTTTCATTTAGGCAATTGCGTTGAGGCTCCTCAAGGTTCTCAGGTGTGATGTCAACATTAAAAGATAGATAACGTTAAGACCTCTTCAAAAAGCTGTGTGTTGCCCTCAGTTTGAGAGCTAAAGCTTTTTATATGGTTGGACTTGATGATCTAGTGACTCTCTTCCAACCTGGTGATTCTATGATTTATGTACGATATCAGAACAGGAAGCTAGCCTATTAAAAGTTAATTCATCAATGACATGAAGCCACCACCTGCTGGAAATACAGAACACTGCTGATAAGGCATTAGATTTTTGTCTTTGCAGGAGTGGATTTCATGCCATGATTTGTGTTCTGCTTATGGGGTTCTTTGCAATTCCATCCTTGCTACTGTCTATTTGAGTGCACAACAGAAAAAGCAGGCTTGAGGAGTGGAGGACCTGAGCTCATCTTGTGGTGATGAAGAGTCTGTTTGTAACTCTGCTCAGCCTATTGGGGAGGTGAAAAATTCCAGTTGTAAGGAAAACAAAGCATGGCTGGCCAAATATTTTTGGAAAAAAAACTCCACTGAGTCTGAGAAACAGAATCATCGAATCACAAATGTTGGAAAAGACCTAAGATCACCCAGTCCAACCGTCAGCCCAACACCACTGTGCCTACTAAACCATCTGCCAGCTGAGACAGGGATGGTTTGAATGTGTGAGCACTGCCCTAGATTTGCCAAGTCTTGGGCATAATAGAGCGCATTTTGGATAAACAGTTGCTCAGTATAAACCTTGAGATCTGTTTCTTGCTTCCTCTCACAGTGAGTACCGCTGAAGCATACAAGGCTTGCCAGGGAATGACCCTAAAGTTTATTATTTATCTCGCTTTTAAAATAACTGCAAAGAAAATAACATTGTGGTTGCAACCAGCACATTTTAGGATATTCAAAGCCTAATTTGACACTGTTTTAAAATCTGTTAAATAGCTTAAAAATAGTATTAGAATTTCCTCCTTAGGGCCTGGGCTGACATTGGTGAAAGAATGTTTAATAAAAATGGGAAATGTTTAATTTTATGTAATAAAATGGGTCTGATTTTTTTCTGCCTTGCAGCTTATGTCATTGCTAGTTGCACAAATTGAATATGAAGGTGAAATGCTAAGTTACATGGTCAAACTTCAAGGCAAAGAAGAGTCAGATATGATATTTCTTAATTAGATTTTTTTCTTCTTTTTAATCATCATATGAAGGTACATTCAGAACAGACTAGTAATAATTGTAGTATGAAGATATGTAGCTAATTAGACACCCAGGCAATGTGAAATGGTGCAATTGGGTTGGGAAATAGCCTTGTATCCCAATATGAATTTATAACTAAAAACCTATTAACTATTTAAGTGCCCCCCAGACAAAATACTGAGGTTACATTCTTGGAGAGGCACCTCAAATTTCTATTGATGAGTAAGTTATCATAGTAAATGCTAATTACTTTGTTCAAATCAGACCAGGAAGCATATCATAGTCTAGATTTGGCCAATGTGGGGAGCAGATTAAAGTAATTAGCACTCTCTTTGCCACTGTCATGGTGATACACACCAGCTCCCTTTAGAGTGATTTGAAGCAGGCTGAACATGGTAATAAATCTCCTTTTGACATTCATGGGGTCAGGATGTGCTCTGTTCGCTAGTGCAATATAAAGTGAACTCAGCAAAATGCTTTGGATTTTTTACAATGGGGTATAATGTAGCTTCTTTATATTTATTCACTTTGTCATATTTTGAGATAAAGAAAAACAATGCCAGTGAGCTGTGGGAGTAGTCTTTAATGATGATAATATATGGGAAAATAAGATTATATCTAAAACTTATACTCATAGCTCTGTGCTCTTTTAATAGTCCACCAAAAACATAAACCAACTTGATTAACCATAACAGTAGAATTTCTGTGTTTCTCTGCAAGCAAGTGATAATCATCTTAGAAGGTGAAAAGCATCAACTCAGTGATTAGAAAGGCTTTTCTTAGATATAAGTTGTTTTTAGGACCCCTACCTAGGCAGCTCATCATTTGTTTACCTTTTGGAGACATTTCCCCCTTTTAAAGTAGTAGGAATATGTTGAGATTTGGATGCAAATATTCAGCAGCATGAAGTAGTATTTGCATTTCTATTTGATATAAACTAGAGCACTCTCTTTTTTTTTTTTTTATGATAAATATCCATATCTGTGTTTCTTCCCTTGCAATTAGCATTTCTGGTTCTGTCCTCAGTACCATTCCTTGCATGCATTTCAGCCTGCAGAGATAGAGCAGCTAAATAATATCTTTAGTTGATTTGTAGTCTTCAGAGCTTGCAGCTATCGTGGTGTTATCTTAATTGACAAGGTTGAGGATATGGCCATATGTACACAGAATGAAAATGGAGACAGAAATTGAAAGCAAGTGGCAAGGATGAATTTCAAATATTCTCAAAAAAAGGCAGTAGTGTGGAAATTGCTTAGCAAAATTTGTTTCTAAGTCATTGGACTTAATTGACGATGTAATTAAAAAAGTAATCTCAAAAAATTACCTTGAGGAGTAACGAAAAAGATGGTAAGTAGTAATTCCTTGTTACTACTTCTGTTAGCCAACTGCCCCTCTGCATCAGCAGTGATATGGCAAGGATAATTCTGGGTACCCAGAAGTGCAGTGAGCCAAGGAGAGGCTGGCAGAGGAGATGAGAGGGAAAAAAAGCTGGAAGGGAGACATGAAAGAGCAGAAGTAACCCAGACAACTGAAGAGAGAAGCTTTTGCTTTAACAGGCTAATCTTTTAAGATGCTGAAATACTATGGAACCATAATGTGTTTCAATGCACTTTGAAACTTTCAGTTACTGCACATCTTGTATGCAGGCTTCGGCGCTCCTTTTATCTTTAGAGTTCAAGAGATTATCAAAGAGGACATGCAGTGTGCTCTGTCATTAAGGCTCTAATTATTTAATTCCCTGGTTTTTTGTTTTGTAATGTCAAATTAGCGCTTTTCTGACTGCAGCCTCCATACCATGACAGGCACAACTAATATAGTATTTCTCTGTGTAAAGAAAAAGAATTGGTGCATTCAACAGCTCTGAATACTCCAGATATGCAGGGGAAGAAGAAATAATTTCTGAATATTATATTACTCGATACATTATATTACTCGATACATTATATTATATAAAGTAATGGTGTTTTTCGCAACAACATTCTCTGTTATAAAAAACCAAGTGTTTCTCAGTGCAGTCTAATTCTTATTTCAGGTGGAAGGTTCATGTAATGTACAAAAAGCTTGTAGGAACTTTTAAAATCTTTTTTGGTGAATAAAGGGTGTCTTTGTTCAGGAGAGAGAGGAGGGCCGTGGCGTCCTTGTTGCCAATTTAAGCATCCCTCACACAGGCCCAGGGTTTTTCCTCTCTTTCCACATGTAGAATTATTGATGATGTGTGGGCTTTCAAAACCAAGTGTTGTTGGGCAGCAGCTGGGAATGTGCCTTTCTCCAGTTACAAGCCTGCACCAAGAGCTTTCCTTCATCATGTGACTTGACATGTTGGTCAAGAGATGGGATCTACCCCAACTCTTCCGTCCTTCATTAAAATATAGACTGCTTTTCATAGCCTATGCTTATATCTCCATATTGTTGTCCCCAAGGGACTGACGATGGCTAGTGACTGAAATGGAGATGATGCATCCCTGAAGATGTTGTCTGAAAGACGGTAGATTTGGATTAGGTATTAGGAAGAAATTCTTTACTATGGGGGTGGTGAGGCACTGGAACAGGTTGTCCAAAGAAGAGGTGGATGCTCCATCCCTGGAGGTGTTCAAGGCCAGGTAGGATGAGGCTTTGAGCAACCTGATCCAGTGGGAACTGTCACTGCCTATGGCAGCAGGGTTGGATCCAGATGATCTTTAAGATCCCTTCCAACCCAAACCATTCTGTGATTCTATGATCTGTGTGTCATTCTGGGGAAGGGGTGAACGATGGGCAGTTTGTGAGGCTAGCAGCAGCTCTGCCCCATCTCTTGCTTGAGTAGGGGAGGTAAGGGGACTGCCCACGCTGATGCCAGCCACTGACTCGAGCCACCCAATGAGGAAAGCAGGGCAGTGGTAAAGGCTTTCAAAGACAATGCTTTAATAAACAACCAGTAATTAACGGGATGGCCCTATTCATCCATTAACGTTGTTCTGTGCCATCATCAATAAACTTGGAACGAGCCTGGGCATTGTACTTGTTTAATGTTGAAGATGCAGTTTCAGAAGTCAGTGATGGGAACTTAAGCGTGAAGAGTACAACTCCACCCAGAAACTTCTGTGGACACCAGGAATACTTCTTTGAAATCAAATTAGTTGGTAAGATTATGATTGTGGACCATCAACAGTAAATTGACTGCAACATTTACAGGCAAACTACTCTATGATTTCAACTTTAAATGCGGCCTTTTAGCTAGCAGAAATCACTATATCTATACATATTCATATATATGCATACATACATAATTCAGAAAATGTTTCTGCTCAAATCTACTATATAAGCCATTTTGCTCACAGAATTTTGTGCTCTTGAGTTAACAGTTGTTTCATTTAAGTTAATGGAGAATATAAAGGGAAAGTTTTTGCCAAGAGGAACTGGTGGATGCTGGTTATTACCAAGCGTTCCGGGTAGCTAATCAAGACTATTTTTAATTAAATCTTAGTATGCGTTCTTTCATGGGACAGGTTTCAGAAGTTTTGTTGAGGGGCCCTTTGTTAGTACCGAACAGCTTTATCTACAGACTGTAATTGAAACGCGTCATCCTGTTGTGCGTCTGCTGAAGAAAGATTGCTTAATTAATTTGAAATTACTGTTGGCATTAAGGGCACTTAGCAAAAACTCGTCAGGAGCTGAGCAAATAACCCTTTTCTGGCTGTATTTTAATCTTTCTATGAAAATAAGCTGAATCACCAATTAGTCCCAAATAAGTCAATCTGCTTTTGTTTGATAGCATTATTAGGTTGTTTTTGTTTTTTTCTCCACTGGAAATGATTAGCAGTAGTTTTTAGACTTTAGAAGGGGATGTTTTCATGCAAGTTTTGTTGAGTGTTATCTCCTGGGGAAAAAGAGAGCTGGGTTGAAGAAAGTGCTTAGTCATTAAATGACTTTCTTTGCACTGTAGAACTTCATACTTCTTGGTATGTAACATGATCTGTTATATGGCTGTGCGTAAAGCTGGTGGTAGCTCTATCTATGCAGCTGGACAAGACTCTCTTCACAAATGCTGTCAGTATCTTTAAGAATATCTTATTCTTTTCCTCTGCCCTCACTGATCTGAGAAGGAAAGCAGAGATTTCAGTGCATTTGTGAAAGAGGTGAAAAAAGTTAAACCAAGATTGTGCTTTCTAGCACTCTGACTGTCTACTCGTCTTTTTTAGATTAGATGATCGTTATGTCTTTGCCTCTTATTTCAGCAATACAGTTTCACTGATTAATTTTAGTTCTGTATCTCTTTTAGTTCAAGTGACGGCACAAAATATAGTGTCTTAATCCTGTGTAAGTAACCCATACTTTATAGCCAGGTCTCTGGCCTTCGGAGGCCACCACAGAGTATGCAAAAGAGGAGGAGAGCTCCTTGGCTTCCTTCTTTTGGCCAGCAGAATAGGGCTGTATGGATGTATGGTGGCTATGGCTCATGAAAAGACATGGAAATTAGGAGATCTAAACAGCTTTGGTGCATTATATTGCCTGTAGTACAATACCTTCGGGAGGAGCTGCCTGTTGATAGTGTTCCTCAGCATCCTATTTCTTCAACTGATGAAACCTTGCCAAATCTCTAAAACTTGGTAACAATTCTGCGCTTTATATATTGGGAAACTGGGTACAGGGCATATGAGGTTACAGAGCTGGGAGCATGAGCTGGGATTACATTGAGAAAGTCATAATCCAAAGATAACTCTCCCTTAGAGATTTTTGGAGTAGGATCTGTAGGTGGTTTCCTCGGCAAAGCTGACCCACGGATCATTGTCCTCTTCAGACCTTTATGGGATCAGTTGCCACTGATTCTCTGTTTCAGTTGCTTTACTTCTCTAGCAGTGTGGTATTATGGCAAAAGCTATCAAGAAAGCTGCCCGTTTTCATTTCTCATGTATTTTTAGTTCCTTTGGCCGTCCTGAGGAAACAAATACTGACTTTGATTGAAGGGAGTAACCTGTAAAGGATGAATAGAGAGTGGGATTGGAGGGTTGTTAACAAAATATCTTGTCTGGAAACTCCTACAAGTAGGCAAATGCTTTTATAAACTTCATTTGTGCCCTTGGGTAGTGAACAGAAAAGAGGGGAATGCTGGGAGCCAGAGCTGAGGCAAGAGTGGTTCGAAGAGGCTCCTTTCAGTCACTGACTCATTTCTGGTGTCTGTGGCAGTTGGCTCGCTCAGACCACAGCGGGAATTTACTGCTCTCTATCACTAGTTAATAATGTCAGCATTGCTTAACCGGGTCTTGTTCAGGGTACTGCTATTTTTGTTACTTTATTTAGCAGCGTTTTCCATCGCATTGTGTACTGAATCAAGAAATTTTAATATTTAAAAAAACCACAAACCCCACCTATATCTCAGTACACTGGTGAGCTGTTGAGTACAATCAGGCTGGAACTTGAAATGGAGTACAAGAAGGTTTCCAATGCTTTTATGCTCCTTTTAACCCTTGAAGCTGCTGGATTTTACAGTGGGCTGCTGGCAGGAGCCAGGTGATAGTATGGATTCTAGCAGTGTTTATGCTGCTTCAGCTTGTGTTGGCACGTGCGTGGGAGGAATAGAGGCCCAAGTGTGTTATAAAGACTTGGTGATATGGCCCTAATAGTTTAGAATTATCAAGCAGACATCAAAAGCTAACTGAATTGGTGATGCCTTCTTTTTAACGTGTTTTTCTTTAGGAGGGAGAGTGTGTGTCTGATGTACTTTAGAGTTTGTTAAAGGATTACAGAGGAGTATGTCCTTCTGTCCAGCTTCCCTTCTCTGTAAGACATATGGTTGTAGCAGTGCATTCTTTGTAAGCCTCCTGTTCCTCAAGAGACATAAAATTTACATTGAAACATATTCTCATGTCAAAAAGTGAGACACTGGGTAGGTTATTACATTGTGTTCACTCTCAGAAACTATCTTAGTCTTACCTGGTTGTGGAGTCAGTGGTTTTTTCTGCCAGTACGATTTATTGCTGTCACACCATTTTTGCTTACAACTCCTTAAGTCTTTCTGAAATTGGTGAACTACAAATACATGTGAAGGTTAGCATGAAGGGATCTGTAGCTGACTGCTACACTTCCGTGGGGAGTTTAGAAACAGGCTTTGATGATAAAGTAAGATGACAATAAATGTGATAATTCACTCTCACTTCCTCCATAAAATAGTCCGCGTGACTTCTCCTGAGTTACTTCCGTTTTTTTAATTAGTTCTGGTTATGATCTCCTATTTGCCACTACTCTTCTCTGACAAATTAAATAGAGCTTTTTGAATCTTTTCCCGTGATATGCATTTTCCAGTCTGTAAGTCACTGTCGTGGCTCTTTTCTGAAGGCTTTCCAAAGGCTAATAAACCTGTTGAACTGTTGCACGCAAACCAGCCTTAAAAACAGCAGGTGATTAAGCCTACTCTCATTTGATAACCACCTGTTATTATTTACAAGAATTGCGTTATCCCTGTAACCACAGCACAAACCCCGCATCGTGGTAGCGCATCATGTCAATGATGCCCTTTCTAGATTCACTGAATTCATGGAGAGTCCTTTGCTCTGTGACGTACTTAGTTTCTATTGTTAGAAGATTGTATTTGCTGTAATGAAGCATTTTTTTCGCGGCTGTAGCCCACATATGTGTGCTTCTTTAAATTTCTCTTCTTTTTTACTGTTTACTTCTTCCACTACTGATGTGCCACCTGCAAATTTAATAACTGTTTCATGCTCCCTTCTAGGGCTTGCTCAGAAAAGTGAAACATAGTCAAGTGGTTTATTTTCTTAATATAATTTCCCATTTAATGTATATTTTTAAAACAGTTACCTCATTTTTGATCCAGCTGATGTGCGCCAGATTGATTTGTTATTATTAGGCACAAAGGCAAGAGCCTTCTCGCAGAATCGCATCTGTGTTATCACTTTCTTAAGCTTTGGTAAACTCAGCGGAAATACCAGTTTAACAAGCCATGTTTTCCAGAGAGGGGTGCTCATTTGCCAGTAATAACACTATCTGCTCCAGCTGTTGATTAATTGAGTTGGTATCCATCGTTTTGTACTTCTGTCTGGAACTGGTGGGAGGTTGATAGGCTTGTGACTATCAAGGCCATCTCGTTCTCACTCTTTGAAGGCTGGTACCCAGCATGAGCTGTCTTTCTGTCCAGAACCTCCCAACAACTGCTGAAAATAAAAAAAAATTAACCATTTGGGTGGCTCCTTCATTGGGTCCTCTAATACTGCCCAATGTAGTCTGTCTTACCTGCTGGACTAGAAAGTGTTTAATTCAGAGGATGCTGTTCAACACAATCACAAGAGCATTTATTTTGAATGGAAACTTTTGTTTATTATCTGTTACGATGCTGTGATCTCATCTACCCTTCTCTCCCACATCATGCACAGCAAAATAGACAACTTCAAGATTTTTAACCGGTATTTTAATTTTGTAGATGTTTCCATTTTATAAAGCATGAAAGGAAAATCAAGACGGCTCTTGGCATTTTGTGGGGGGGAAAAAAAAAATCCAGCTTTCAGTGAATAGAAAAATGCCTGTATTTTGGACAAGTATGCATTGAAGAGCAGCAATAAATTTTTCTAATAATGTGCCCCCTTGTCTAAGTAAAGCCTGTAACAAAGTGTTATGTGATTAAAAAGCAAAAGTACAAGAGTGTGACTTTGTTCAATGATTGCTGTTAGCACACATATTTTTCATAGGCAAACAATGGAGTATTAGTGAACGGATTTCCCCAAGCTTTCTTTATAGTAAATGCTGCACAGACAATGACTGCATGCCCCGAGTTCATTCATAATGTCTCCAACACCTGCTTCCTCCTGTTTTTCCAACAGATTTATTTGGAAAGTGTTGGGAACTGGAATGATGTCTCATTAGAGTGCAGGGTATGCTGAGGACACACGTGTTTCTCTGTCATTGAAGACTGGCTAGTGAATAACAAGTGTATTGTCTCACACTTTAATAGGGATGCTTAGATGCCCTTTAGAGCTGTAAATAATGTCCTTTTCTGAAGGCTCAACTTAATATCATCTTCATGTCATCATGTACATGTTAAAGTTTATAATAAAGCTCGATAGAGAGCTCTACTGCTTTATGGTTAAAGAATTCAAATACAAGCAAATATTCTGTCCTTGTTCTCTTTTGAAACTGGGCATTGTATGTGAAAGGCATCTCCCAGATCCGTCGGCAATGCTGGGGCACAGCAGTCGGGGAGAACTCCCACTGCGATGCTGCCAGAGGGGGCAAGAGGTCATGCACAGATTTTACCAACTTCAATCCCAATCTTATCTCTTTCACTCTGTCAAGGGAGCCTAGAAGAGAGATAGGAGGATGAAAGGCAGCTCCAAAGTCTTGCTTTTTAGTGGAAGAAATAAATTCCAGTTACACCTGGCAACCCTATCAGAACTCTGGGGATCAACATCTCAAATCAGGGCTGGCTTAGGAAAATCCATTAAATAGAAGCTTCTAAAAGCAACACGGATTTTTAATTAAGGATATTAATTCAGAAAGTGATGGAGAGGCACAGAACTTAAAGTTTAACCTCAGGAGCTTTGCTTCATTAATAGTATATTTCGGACTGATTACATGTGAGCAGCTCTCTCTGTGTTCTTTTCTCTTCCCCTCAGTTGGCCCATAAAGGATAAGGTGAGAAAATACTCCAAATCTGAGCCACGCTTCAGTTACTGTAAGAACAGACAGCAAACTGCATTCAAAGAAACAAGACTTGTTGGCTGAAAAGTAATTAAAACCTATGTCCTTCCATTCATATGTGGACTTCTGATCTGCTTGTTTCTAGCTGGGCCCTTCTTTGAGGAGGCGGTTTGGCTCTACCGTGTTCCCTAGACACTAAAGAAGCATTAAAAGGTCCCAAGGCAGAGTTTGCCCCTGCAATGGTAGACAAAAAAGTGTGGCTTTCTGAGACCTGTCCTTTGCTTCTCATGGTCCCTGATTTCTGTGCCAGGTTGAGGGCTGAATGAAAACTTTTGGCTGCTCAAACTGGCAGAGAAGATCATCAACCACTTTTTCAATGGCTTAGGAGATGCCCGAGGCTCCCCTGACTCATGCTGTGGGTAGTGTTGGCCCTTTGTATGGGCCATAATCCTGCAAGTGTAAAAGCTCCTTGTGCCTCAGCTCTCTTGGTTTTTTTTGTCTGAGGTTGATGAGTTTTTTGGAAGCCAAGCACAATCTTTGACTCATGATATTTAGCCAGATGCCCGCACATGGATGGGAAGACCTTGTGATCTTTCTACTGTGTCAGCAGGGAAGGGACAAATTGAAGCTTGGTAAGAAGCGTGCGCTACAGACACTGGCAGTTCCTCTGAGGTGCTGGCAAGATGCTCTTTCAAAATCCTTTTGATATCACTCCCAGGCTTCTCCCTCCCAGTCCATTCATTCATTCATTCGTGTGTCTGTCAGCAGGTTATTGTGTCAGCCTGTGACCCTCCTGAAGACCATACATCTTGTGTTCAAGCCCTCAAATGGGCTATGACCTTCTCCTTTTTTGAATGTTGTAGGAATGACCTTTCAGCAGGGTACTGGCTTATTTAGAGGGCTGACTGGGAAGATTTGGCTTTGCTGGGGCTTTGGTCCATGTTGGTGTGAAGTGAAAGAACAGGAGTTCTTTATTCTTGGGAAGGGATTCAAATTTTACGTCTGTGGTTTGAAAGTAACCTTTATGTATGGAGTCTTAAATGCTTTCAATGTGCAGATATTTTCCTATGTGTAGCTATTCAAGCTACCAAGGTCAGTAGGAAAATTCTTTTTACAGTGAAGGAATATGATTACTGTTCATTTCAATAATTATTCCTTCTTCCTTATCACTTAAAAAAAATTACAACAAGATAACAGTTACAATCTTAAGGAATGCAATCCAAGTCAAAGAGGCATAACTGTTAGGGAAAAGACTTGAGTAAAGAGATGTGTGCCTTTTTTTATTATGGAAATGTGTATATGCAGATTTTCAAATGCTTGTTTACTAACTTATTGTATTAGTTCAGCTACATAATAATGGGGACATGAAACAGGTTAGCCAATAAAATCATACAATAGGGGAAATTTTAGTTGAGGAAGTGATTAGTTTGGGTACAATTTGGTCTGTCTTTTTTTAATGCCTTAGCAGCACTGTGAGAACAAATTTCACATCCTTACTCCCAGAAGATGACTGTGGGCCATGAGAGGGGCTGTTCCAAGTACAGGATCGTGGATTCAAGTATTGCAGGCATCCTGAAAAGGAGAATCAAGTGCTTCAGCTAAGAAGCAACCGGTTTTTAAGGCTGAAACCTGCAGCACTTGAGTTGCAGAAAGAGTGCTAGGTGTCTTTGTGTAAGGATTCTACCTTTTTACAGGACTGTTAGTGGTTAACACTTAGAAAATAAAATGATGGCACTCTGCTCGCAGTGAGCTGGCCACAGGTTATGCCTGTGGTCATTTCTTGCCTCCCCTTCTGCAGCTAGCAAAGTTATCTGTACATGACTCACAATTTATATTTAAGGAGAGGGTGTGGGAAGAGGGGCAGCCTGGGATTTCTTCCAACAATTTTTTTTCCCCATAGTTCCCTATCATTTATTTGTGGCCTGGCAAAACCGAAGCCACCAAAGAACCCACCCCTCAAATCGAAGCTTGGGGACCACTGAATAGGGATGTAACTGTGGGGTGAGTGCTGAGGAGCTGCTCTGGTTTCCTCTCTCGGGCCTCTATCAAGCGCAACACCTTCTCCAGAGCAGAAGGGTGAGAAGCAAGAGCCAAGTGCATGGTGTGAGGCTCCTTTCCCACTGGTGACTTCATAGGACTTTGGGCAGGATGAGACATGAATCCTCCTACAGTTGAGTGTTTTGTCTAGACTGCTGTGCGAGGCAATGTGCTTCAAGGGAAGAGGTGAGAGAGTTCATAGAATAGTTTGGGTTGGAAGGGACCTTAAAGCTCATCCAGCTCCAACCCTGCTGCGATGGGCAGGGACACACCTTCCTCTGGATCATGTTGCTCAAAGCCACATCCAACCTGGCCTTGGAACACCTGGCTGGATTTCAGAAGGATGCAGGAGAGAAGCTGTGGCACAGTCTGGCATTTACATTGATCTTTAATACAGACCATGTGATGAACCGATATTTATTGCCATTAAATACAACCATTCTGGATATTCTAAATACTCTCACTTATCTTTTGAAATGCCAAGTTTATGTTCCTGAAGCTGCAGTGTTCCAATATTGAATCGTTTTTTGAGGCAGTATCTTCCTCTCCACTTCCCCCCTTTCCCTTTTGCTATCCAGTATAGATGAAAGTCTATATATACCTTTTGATATCCAGTATCATTTTTTGAGGCAGTATCTTCTTCTCCACTTCCACCCTTTCCCATCCAGTATAGACGAAAGCCTAAGTGGAAGCCTTAGATTGCACTATATGCTAATAAAACAAGCTAATTTCAGAAGTCGAGCTCTTCAACGTCAAACTTGGGTGAAAAACTTGGTTGTCCAGTCACGTTTTTCACTCTACTAACATCACACCCCATTTCCATGAATGGGAGGTGCGCACACATCAGTATGTAAGACTTAAAGAATCATAGAATCACCAGGTTGGAAAAGACCCATCAGATCATAAAGGTAAGTTTTAAGTATTTTTAATGAATGTGAAGACCCAAATGAGCCGTAGAAATTACAGGCTCTGCAACACTTGAGAGGTACAATGTAGGATGACAGCTCTGGGGAAGAAAAGAACCTGTGATTTACAGTTTTCCTTTAAAATGTGACCAGCACCCTTGGGCATCTTCCTAAACAAGGGCTCTATTTTCAAATATATCTTTGCAAACCACTCCCTTTCATCTTCACTGTGTGCTTAATTCCCTATTTTACCTTCTTTTAAATACATGTTCTTGCTGGGTCCAGCCGGAGCGAGGGACCCCCCCGCAGCTCCTGGAAGGGGTTAAAGGCTCCCGTGGGAGGAGGGACCTCCTGCTCCCTCCTCCGACTGTCCCGGGAGAGGGAGGGGGACCCGCGGTTTCTCCTCCCATCAGCGATGTGGCTGTGCCAAGGGGAGCAGCCCCGGGATGCCGGGGTAGCCGGGGTCCGGGATGCAGGTGCTCGCCAGGGACCATGAGCCTGATGCTGTGGCGCTGGGAGCAGAACAACAGCACCATGAAGCTGGTAAGGACTTGCAAACCCCTCAAATCCGGCTCACACCGACTGATGAAAAAGGCATTTGCAGGGCATTATTTTTTTTTTCCTCCCCCCCTGCGCGTTTCTCCTGTGCAAACGGGAGCTTTTGTCTGGATAAGGTTAAGAAATACCTAATAAATGGTGAAATAGGTGGGCTGGCAGGGCTGATGCTGGAGCGATGTTCTCTCCGGGTGGAATGCTGTTTTGCAATAGAGCTGCAGTGGGATCTGTTACTCATTAGTTCATCTTTTGGACCGCTTTAGCTTGTTCTGCATGTTGTTTGATTTCTGTAGCTAAGCTCATTTGAAATAAGAATAAAAATGTTGATCCGTTGATAGGTGTATTGCTCTCCTTTCACCTTCATTTACTGTCTTTTTTTCTTTTTGGAACCACCTCTTTTCAGTCTTGCTAGAATAACTACCAAGTATTTGGGGATTTTATTTGCTCAACTTTTTTTTTTTTTTAAATTCCTTTTTTCTTTTCCTTCCAGGAAAGTAAAACCCCACTGTTCCCTGTAAGTAGAAAGTGTGTGGCTGCTTCATTCCTCTTGCATAAATGGGATCAGGAAACCCATGTGTCTGCCTGTCTGTTTGAATTAATGTCCATACCAAGATTTAAACTCTGGTCAAAACTTAGGGAGGCTTCCCGTGAGCAGCTTTTTGATGTAAAGAATATCGAGGCAGTGGCTGTCTGAGTTAGCTTTAAATTTATTTTCCCTGTCTCTCTGGCAGATTATTTAAACAAAGAAAAGAACATTCCTGTGCAGTTTTTATATGAAAGATTTCTTTTTCCCAAGAAGTTTATAATCAAAACCAAGGATTTGCTACAGGTCTAATCCTTTGATTTTGATATGTGAAAACTCAGTTGAAATTCTTGTAGAAGTCAAGTGTACCCAGCACCTCTTTATATCAGGCTCTGTGATCCCAGAAATTCATAGTGCATTTCGTAATTTCACAATCTCTGGGTTTACATGCTTTCCTTGCCAGGAATGAGGTGATAAACACACATTATTTAAGGAGTATTCTGTTCTAGATAGTGAAGCAGCTCTTCACATGGGATCAGGTAGTTTCGGATATTTCATGCATGAGTAGCCACTGGAATAATGAATTTGTGAGCTGGCAGTGAAAACAAGTGGTTTAGCATGAGGTTTGCCCAAGCTGGGTTCCAGCTGAAGGCAGGTATTTTGGAAAGAGAGGCAAAAAGGAGCCCTCTCTCCCTTTTGATATGCAAAGATCTCATTAGGAAGCAGTGAGCTATGTACACAGGTGTATTAAAAAGTCTTTGCATATACATTGGCTTGTAAACCAGCTGCCAATAGACTTCCCAAACAGAATAAGCACCTGTCAATGCTCAGCATATTAAGCCGAGCAGAAATAAAGCAGATGTGAGCTGAGAAATGAAAAAGATGCTAGTATTCAAGGCACAGCAAAACCTAAGCAAGTAATTCCCAGCCTGCTAGAAAAGTCCTGGATTTACCAGCTCCTTTGGCAGTTGGAGAAAAGTATAAAACCTGTCACCCTGTGCCTTACTCCCAGCTCCCTCTCCATGTAAACTGGTGGATGTTTATTGCCCCATGTAATTAGGAAACTATAGGGATTGCTTAATTTTTTTAACAGAATCCTCATCTAAGGGAACATCAGAGTAAGTAGACCAGACAGTGCCTAATGAAAATTACAAAAAAAAAAAAAAGTTTTTTTATTTGCAGCTACTGAAAGGAAGAACTGAATGCCAGAATTGAAGAGAAAAAAAATCAATAAAATGTAAAACAAATAAATAACTGCATATCTTGCAGGAAATAAGCTGGATGGTATGTGTTCAGCTGTTTGTCGTGGTACTTGGCTGCAAATGAAAAATTGCCTTTTGTAACAACCATTGAAGCTGTATTTTTCTGTTCTTTCTCTGGCCATCAAGTTCTATGCAATATACATATTCACAGAATCTTAAAATAATTTCCACTGGATTCCTGCAGGTGGAGAAAGTGCTGTGACACCTTACCTTACTGTTGGAAGGCAGGCATGGGCTCTGTTGGTGTTTAGGAGTGGGCAGCAGGACTTTGGAATAGCTGGGGGCTGGAACTGCATCAATGTTGTGCTGGCTTAGAGTCAGAGGTGGAAGGTGCTGGTGTTATTGCTGGAGCTGGTGGACAGTTAAAGGGCTTGAAGGATGCAGAGCACCATGCCCAACCAATTCCCTCCCTCATCTCCCCAGTGCTTTATGTCCCTCCTTCTTCCTTTGGTCCAGTGAAGTTTGTTGAAAATGAGAAAATGCTTGTCAGTGTTTGCTTAGGTTGAGCTGATTATGGCTACTATACCAAAATTAACCACATATATAATGTTGAGAGTTCTGGAAGGTGATGGAAAGAATCGCTTTGTGTGGCTGAAAGTGTAAGATTGAGTGTAGCAACTTATTTTTTTTCCTAATTTATAAAATAGGGGGTTTTAAGTGGCCGAGCATAAATCCCTTTACCTGCTGTTGTCAGAGTCCCCAAATATCACATCCTGCAAGCATTAGTTAAGTTTGTAAAAACTAGGATGTTGCTAGAAGAGTTCAGTGCAAAAATAGGTGTCTAACGTCATGTGAAGTTCAATGTTGGTAAGTATTGCCCTTGAATAATTTTGAGGGATGGGAGCTTAATTTCTGTTAAATACCAGTATGCATCCATTTCACTTGGTTGTTTCCTTTTGCTTTATGAAAAATATCAAGGGGGTTCTGAAGTTCAAGGTGCGTCTTTATTATTTGAAGCCAAGAGAACTTAAACTACTCAGCAATGCAATTCTGGAGGACTAATAAGTCTACTATGGGTCAAAATCTGATTAACTTATTGAAAAATTTGGCTTGCTACTGCTGTGGGGTATAGAAATAGATTCTAAATACAGTAGTGTAAAAAACGGAGTCCTAGTTGAAAATGATTGCAATATTGGCTATGGTGTTGTACACAATGGACGTGAGGGTAAACCAACCAGGCAGAAGGCTGTGTGTGAATTGTGTTACCCTCACAGCCAGCAGTTTGGTTTAGACATTTTATCTGTTAATTTAACCTGGGAACCAAATTGATGACATCTTCTGAAAGATGTAGGAGGCAAATAGGGTTTTTCTTAAAGAAAGAAGCGTAACCAAAATCTGGAGATTACTGCCCTATTCCCTCAGAGTCCTTAAGGTCTAGGCCAACCCTCTCTCAAAGTCAAGCTCGCTTCCATAGCAACCTGATGTGTCTTTGGTCAATTGATTTTGCCAAGCCCCAGAAATGCACAACTTCTGTCCCAGTGCTTCGACACTTCCACAGGGAGGAATTTTTGCCTTAAATCTATTCCAGAATTTCCCTTGATAGAACCTGCGATGCTTGCTTGTTCACTGTGCAACTGTCTTCTCCAACTGGAAGCTCCCACCTTGCCTCTTGTGCTTCAGAGGCTGAGCAAACGTGGCTCCTTCTCTTCCTAGCACTCTTCCTCACTTGCATTTCTTGTAACCTTGCAAGAACTGACATCTAGTTCCTGAAACATTCCAAACTTGATCTAAGAAAACATTTTAAAAAAAAATCTTAGTTTTTATGATCATCATCAGTTTGGGAGGGTGAGAAAAAACATGACAAAATGCTTGTATAAATTTATTTATCCCTATGAATTACCTGCATAGTACGACGCTGTTTTTATTGCTGGATCTATTTCCTTGGCAACCCTGACAGATTTCTTGATAGTCTTACTGAAGAATAATGATATTATTCTGGAGATAGAGAGGAATGGCCAGACAGTAACCAAGATACCTTTGGCTTTCTGAGGTGTTGCCAGCTCGCAGGAGGAAAAGGTTCAAAGCTCCCTCCTTTTCATGGCAAGTGGCTTGTGCGAGGCTGTTAACTACAGAGTTTGACACCAGGGTTCCCTATTCCTGGGTGTTTAAAAACAAATGTTTACTTCTTATTTTCTTTGTTTTACTTTTGAGACTAGCCGGACAAAATTTTAACATATAATGTAAGAGCTTCCTCTCTCTCTCTGTTTGGGTTTTTTTTTTTTGTTTCTTGTTTTTTTCCTTTTTTGTTTAACTGTTATGAGTCAGCTACACACCTTATGCAAACACCTTTTTTTAGTGTAATCAAAACAAGGATGTTTCCCACTCACTGTTTCATGGCTTTGAGAATTTGCAAGGGGTAATATATTGTTTTGGTGATGATTGAAGGTCGTTGTAAAAAGCACGTGATCTTTTTCCTTCATGCAAGGTTTAAATTGTTCTGATTTTGAGCAGCCCCCAGCCTTGTAGTGTGTATACAACTGTGAAATTGGAGAAGGTTTCAGTTTTCTACAAGATATTTCCCTACTAGCGTATCCCTACATGCAGTAGAAGCATGGTTGCTACTGCTAATCTACCTGGGTATTACTGGCAGTAGATAAACTTTTCAGGGGGTTTTATATTTGGAGTTGGAGTATTTTTGAGCCTGGAAGCAACTAATGAATGAAAATGGTCCTTATGTTTTCTCATGTGAGAAGAAATATTACATGGAGTAATAAATAACCCTGGAATAAAACCATATTGAAAGTTATATTTCTTTAGCTGGAATAAAATAAAATTGATTGAAGAGCTGTATTAGTGTCAACGGGAACATTTTATTGTGAAATATACCATAAACAACAATGTCTCAAAACCAGTTTTCAGGCACACAAACATCTGAGCTTGTTAGGATTTTATTTCTTGTAGTTGATTTGTAACTTTATTTTTTCAGAAAGGGAGTTGCTTTTGTCTTTTCTCAGTTGGGGTTGAGTTTATAGAGAGAAAACAGCTGGAGAAAACTGAACAGAAGGCTGCTCAGCTTTCTCTGTTCACCTCTGTTATTTCTGTTTTCACTTCATAAAACGTGAATGGCACTTTTACTGTTAAGCCGGTAGAATGGTGTTTGTGGTTTTGTCTCCTTATAATTCTTTCCTGTTTATATTTTTACATGTAGAATAACATGGAGACAAGAACTGTGCATGTTTTCACGTAACCACTTTATATGTAGACACCTGTAGCTTGTGAATAGGACCAGATGCTCATTTTCGTAGCAGCAAACAGACTCTTAGTGTGGATATACCTTAGTGTACATCCAGCCAGAATCTCATCCTTGCTGTGATGCGAGGTGCTATTTGCACTTGCATTTTCTCAAACATGAGGTGTGTGGGAGAGGGAATGTTCTTGCCCTTGCCCCATAAAAGACCAGAGCTGCAGGGAGCAGGAGACTTGCTCCTGCCGAGGGTCAGGAAGTGCAAGAAGGGGTTGGGTTGTCTTCATCCCATACTCTTGTGGCTGGTGGAAAATGCTGCTCTACAGGGGCTAGGTAGATGTCTCCTGCTCAAACGATATAGCTCAGCACCTCTCTGAATGTGTGCCAAGAGGTGAATGGTGTCAACTAACCCAGTACCTCAGTTTTGCAGAAGTTGTTGGGCCATAAGCTTGGGAAACCACTAGGTTTAAAAATATGTTCTCCTTTAAAAAAAAAAATTGTTCTTCTAAGATTGTGAGTTAATTCAGAATTTTTCCTGTGAAGAGAGTGTTAAAAAATTTATCACTATGTATAAAATTTCTGTCCTGGTTTACACATGGCTTCCCCTTCTATTAAATATTTCACTTTAATGCTCTTATCTCAATGTGCCTTCTGGACTAATGTGTAGCAAACAGCAAAAAACCCCATACTTATTTGGAAGAAACACTTCATTTTGGAAGAGATTTTCAAGTGCTTAACTTAAACTGCAACTGAAGAATTGACTGGTGATAAGAGGTTTGAAAAGTTATAGTTTGATAGACCTATTTTTGCTAGCTGACTTAGCTGTACTTTTCAGTAAGTAAGGGAAAGAATCACTGCGGTTCTCTAAGCTTTTGCCATCTATATTAGTGACTTCTATGCAGTTTATTTGAATTGTCATAGCATTATCTTGCAGCCGATAATTGACTCGATGTTGGAATCAGATCACAGCCTATTACAGAGCTTTTCCAAACTGAAAAGTTTGGAACCTCAGCCAGTTGATAGATGTTTAGATTGAGGGCTTAGTCACTGGCAGGCTACAAAGATTAAAATAAATAGCAAAGTACAATTCTGCATTTCAGAGGTTAAGATATTTCTGAAAGATACTATTCATATGATCATATGTTTCCCACTGTTCTGTTTAATCCCAGTTAAAGAAATGTTCTTTTGACACAGAAGCCTGTGAGCATGCAAGGATGGACACATCTTTGTCCCGAGGAGGACACGACTGTGAACTGGAGCATCATAAGTCTGTGAAAAAGGCAAAGTTTTTCATAAGGAGTATCAGGAAAGGTACTTTCAATATACTGAGATAAGGAAGTATGAATGTAGTGAAACCACCAGGAGGCAGGAGAAACCTCATACAGAATATTAAATGCAGTTTGTGGTAACATTAATGAGAAATCAGTTCAAAGGAAACAAGGGCTGTTGTGTTCACAGAGAGAAACAAAAGTCTGTTGCCTTGACACTCATAACCAGGAAAACAATGTAGGCATATGAGTATTCTTTGTAAAGACATTGGAAATCAGCAGAGTGTTTCTAATACGGGGATATTGAAACAGGATCTCTTCTAAAGAGGTAAACTTCAGTGTACCTTTTAGGAGAGACTGATCAATTTACGACAGCAGTTGTATCTTATGGTTAGTTTAAGTGCTAGATACAGGTATTTTCCAGGTTATGTTCCTGTTTAACTCCAGAAGCTCTGGATTCGGCAATGGGTACATGTGCGTGTATGTACTGGGATTATGTGTGTGTACTGGGACCAGCTGGGATGGAGTTAACTTTCTTCTTAGCAAGCCATGTGCTCAGCTGCTGGCCAGAGCCAGTTCACCACAGTGGATATTTGTTCTGTACAATATAGGGATGTGTAAATATTATATAAATGTTAAATATATGAAATTGTATTAAGCAGAGTTCTTCATTGTGAGGAGTTGAAGTCATTACAGAAATCAAAGAACCTAGGAAACAATTTCAATAACATGTTAAGTGCTTTAATATGCATATTTGGTTGTTTATATCTCAATGTAAACACATGCCACCTGTTTTATTACAAGCTGTACATGTCACATTTCGCTGCACTTTTCATAAAAAAATATACTTCTTATATAAAGAACTTTAGAAATGCAAATCTTAAAATGTGTGTTGTTTGTTTAAGACTTTCTGAAATATTCTACGCTTATCTGTTCACCTTAATTTAGAATTCAGGTGCAGAGATTTGATCCTCATTAAATTCTGTTCTGTTATGACAGTAAACAGACTGGAAAGGGATTTGAGGTAGTCTACCCTTCAAAAACCATTCCTGTTCTAGTACGGGATCCCTTTTGGGAGTGCAGCTTCATTATAGTTTATTTACTTCTGTCCCACACAGGACACTGAGGGAAGATGAAAAATTATATAAACTCTTCTAAAGACCTTGTTAGAATATTTCTTTGACTCCCAGCAGCATGTGGTTTTGTGCTAACTCTTCTTTATTGCAGAGCACAGAGGGACAGATGCAGGTGGTGGATGTTTAATAGCATGTGAGATAGAGGGATTTGAGGGAATCTTGTTTTTTTGTCAATGTCAGATTTTACTGTGACAGCGTAGTGATTAATGTGTGGATATCACAATGTTTTTGGATATAAAATCTTAATACTAACTGGCTTGCATTCTCTTACTCTTTTGAAAGGCTGCCCCAAAATCCTCCTCCAGCTTCCTCTGCTTTGACATACACGTAGCCTATCCACGTGCATTTGAGGGGGGAAGTTGCCAGCATGTCTGTTGGTTGTTCTACTCCTCTTCTCTGATGTTCCTAGGCAAACAACATCTTACTCTGTGAAGTTTAAGTAAACCACATTGTTAGAGGGTTTTTCTTGCAAGCAGTTTCTTTATTTCCCAAGTTCTTTATGTACCATTTCTAGTCTGAATTCCTCCTGCTTGAATGCACATGATGAAGAACTGTGTGAAATTTTTCAGGTGGCAGCTTACCAGGGATTGTACAATGATGAATGTGGCTTAATATTCATAAAAATTTTACATTTGAGTAAGCATTCAGTCTTTCAGCCAAGCAGCACTTGCATTTTTTTTTATTAGCAGATGGTTCATGATTAGGGTCGTTATGGTGAGGCTGTGACTGCTCAGATGTTTTCTGTTCTACCAGTCTGTCTGAAAAGTCTTACTTCAAATATTCACCATTCCCTTTTGATAAGCTTCTTTGTCATAATGGATCTGCTTTGTCATTTTGAAATGTGTGGTTTTATTTGACAAATGTAAACTCCTTATGGATTATCTGGGCAGTTCCTAGATTTTATTATAATGATCCTAATCTTGTTGTCCAAGGAAAATGACCCTGCATAACTTCTGTTAAATTTTTCTTTGGGGTAATTGCTGTGAAAGCAAAGGAAGGAAAATCATTTTGATGCGGAAAGGCATTGAACTTCAAAGAGATTTCTAGACTAAGAAATAGTTGTGTATCTCTCTCTTTGTTAGTATCTTTTTAAAGGAAGTATTAGAGAACTTCAAGAGCACTCCTGGATATCCGATTTCAGTTAGCTGCATGGTATCATTGTTCTAGCACCTTATGCCTTCTTACCTAGATTGTGATATGTTCGACAGGCTTCTGTGAAATAGCTTGGCTTTATAAAGCAACTTGATTTTCTGCTCTATGCTTCATGTGGCAGCCATTCAGAGACTTGCCAACGTCTTTTTAAGGGCTGTTTCCTTTTTTTAAGAAAGGAAATCTTTAGAAGTAATTTTTTTTAATGACCAAAATGCATGTAAATAATCTGGACTCGGAATCAGACCACTGCTGGATTCAATATAGGGTGTGTGAAAAGGTCAGCATTTTCAAAGAATCACCCAGATTCTGGCTTGATTTTGGCAGAGGCTTCCAAAACTGTGCAGGTGCTGCCTGGTTTTGAGCTCTGTCACGTGTGGCTTAGAATTTAGAAGCCAGAAGTATTTGTTGTTGGGTTTTGGTTTAAGACTTTCTAGTGGAAAATTTACATTCAAAGAGGATGCACAATATGGGGTACTAGGATTTCAAAGGATGAGATGAGAATTAATCTTTTCTGGCCTTCTCTAAAAACATCCTATTTTCGAGATGAAATGTGCATTTAGTAGGCAAATTTTTGGCCTTTTGAGAAACGTTATTGAAATCTTGAGATTGCCTCGATTTGCTAACTGAGATCACAACCGTGTTGCATCAGGTGCTACCGAAACTGAGTAGCAGCTCTCGTCCTGGAGGCGTGTAGTATAAACATGTCTGAGAAGTATTACCTAAATAAGATAGGCAAGGAGTAGGAGGGGTGATAGGCACAGAGACATAGAGATTTACTGAGGGCTGAAAACTTTATTTTCAAGGAATAAGAGAAGAAAACACACCTGCCATACTTGGCAGCTTGGTGTAACCTAGATAGGGTTCTTTTCCTGCAATTTCAACAACTTGTGTTTAAAATATGGGAAATATTGCCCGGTTGGCTTTTTCCTTTGTTGAGGGAGAATGAGTGTATATAATTGGGTACCCTGCCCCCACATCAACATGCAACTATATCTCTTTGTCCCCAGATAACCTGCCGCTAACTGATTAACAGTTACAGCACAGAATGGCCTTTGCTGCCAGGAAAGAAAGTCATCAAGCTTCTTGCTTTCTTTAATGTTATATTGCATGGTACTTGATTTTTCTGCTCTGGAGTCATCAGGCACGGGGCCAAATCCTGTTTCCACTGAGGTCCATGTCGAGGTTTCCACAACAAGGCTGAAGAACGCATGTGCTCTTGGAGAAAGTGTATGTTGATGGGACAATCAGAAATCTGTTTTGGGAGAAGTAAGTTTAAAGATGCTGTCGATCACCAGGTCATTTTGGGACACACCTGTACTGCTAAGGCCAGCTAATTTTCACCTGACAGTGGTTGGACCTTTGAGGGTTGTTGTTATCTTGCACCTGCAATCACATCCTCCCTTGGGCTCTCCAAGGTGTGTGATGTGTGTATTGTGTCTTCAGCCATGTAGTGATTTTTGAGCTGTAGCTCTTCAAGTGAGGAATAACTGCCACTTCAACATTAGAAGATCTGCTTATGATGATACATTCTATCTTTGCTTCTTAAATGTGAATATTAATAATCTATTTTGAAGAGTGTAGCTGATGAGGTGACAACACTGTATGCATAACTTATCTCCTCATTGAGGGAGCCAATCTGACCCTATGAAGCAGGCAGGACATTCATTACAGACTTGAGTGGATGCTAGGGCAGCCCTACTGTAAGATTCTACAGTTTATATGCAAATAGAAGTGCACAGAAATCTATTCAGGGTCACTTTGAGCTAAAGAGAAAATGCTTAATAGATTTAGTTTGTTCTAGAGGTCAAACAGTACCTTGAATCCAAACTGTGTAAAAGTAATAGCTTATTTTTTATGATAGTACTTGATATCAGGCTTATTATCCATTCTTAAACCAACTTTTTTATTTTACGAAATAAAGATCCTTTAATGTCATTTTGAAGGTAGAGCAATTGGAGGATCTGCTACATGTGTTTAACAATAATGTGAATGGGGCCATGTGCTGGGTTCAATTTGGTGTCAGCTGTTCATTGCTGATCTTAGACTGATTAATTTAATGTTCTCTGACATTTGCTCAACAAGCTTTTTTGCTGTGTTTTTTTTTGCTGACAAGTGATTGCCGGTGAATTGACTGATGAGAGAATAAGGGAGTCTCAAGATAGCATAAAGCAGTTTGCAACACGTTTGGGGCCCCATGGATCATTTGCTAAATATTGGGAAAGAGAGAGTTATTTTTAACCCTATGTAAAAATTATAGGTTTATTACTTTGTTAGACATCTGCTTTACCGGTTAGGCACAACTGATGCTAATTGTGTTTAATCCTTCTGTGAGGGTGGAGGCTGGTCCCAGGGCTAGTAAGTACTTTTATGAGGTCTGCCAGTCTTAGCTGCGCCCATGGAAATATCAGCCTGCTAATCTGATCTTTGGGTTATTTGCTTTTTGAGCAAAGCATCTGCAGAGAGTTGGGAAAACAAAATGTCAGCAGCGTGAAGCAGGTGTCCCCGAAGCATTTACTCCCTTATCTTTATCTCTTACTATGTTGTCACATAGTAGTTTATATAAAGTTTAAAGGATCATACTAAAGAGGTATGAGTGTTAAAAACACTACAAAGCCTAGATTGTCAGAATACTTTAAATGTGCTATTTACCATTATTTACACTAACAAAAAAAAAAAGAAAAATTGATAATGGAGAAATACAGAAAGATATCTGCTAAACAATTCTATCATACATGAAAGTTTAATTCAGAATTTTATTGATAAGAGCTTCTTTACTGCTTCACTGGTTTGCAAAACAGCGGACAAATGTCAGCATATAAAACTACACAGACTTTGCCCCTTATACAACAGGCAAGTGCTAATAACTTTTCTTTTGGACTGTAGCTTGGCTTTACTACCTAATGAGAGGGATCAAGTCCAATCTAGGGTACCAAGCATCAGCATTATTCCACGCCATTTTTTTATACCACATGCCATCTTGTTTTTCTTTGTTCTTTTTTGATAGGAACGGTTGGACTCGATGATCCGGTGGGTCTCTTCCAACCTGGTTATTCTGTGATTCTGTGTGATTCTGTTTTCTGGCTACAATCTCAGCATCTGAGATGGCTCGATTTTTAAGTAATCACAATCCCTACCAGTTACTGCCTAAGGTAGTTTTAAGTGCAGAAAAATAGTCCTTTGGGGACAGTATCTGGCATGGTCATCATCACTGCAAATGAGCTATTTAGTGTGCCTTTTAAATTGGGATGCCAAAGGCTGATTTTCCTACTCAACCTGTAGAAGATGACAGTTTCACTGGAGTACCAGGAAATTTAGTGAACATGAAGTTGTGCTTCAGCTGCTTCTGGTGTTAGGGCGAAAAACTGAATGTTGGTGGTTTTGTGAAATTTTTAAAGCACTTAACATTTAGCCTGTGTTGATTTGCTGCTTTTTATCTTAAATGGAATTCTTGCTAAGGCTGGTAAGATGTTGATATGTTTAGAGTAAATTTCTTAATGAAATCTGATTTTGTGGTTTCTTTTATGGCCATGGTCACTTAATGGTGACCTTATTGCCTGAAGATTAAAGTGCAGGATTCCTTATAGTGGAACTTGAGGTTTTAAAAGAAAACTTCAACCAATCTGTTTTTAAGGCATTTATGTGAAAAAAAAAAAAAAAAAACAATGGGAATACTATTGAATTTAGATATTTCTCGCTTTTTAAACATGAGATTGTGCTCTCATCACTTAGTTTCTCCTGGAATCTTTGGGTCTTCTAGATAGCACTGTGGCCAGAGTGGATGAACTGACACTAATTTCTATAAGGGTCCATTTTTCCCAAATCCTGCTCTAAATATAAACTTGCCCTGTGGAGCAGAGCAGCAGCTGCCTTTGTCAGCTCTTAGACAGTTCAGTGGGATTTTTGTTCTTTATTAGTCTTTGTGTCAGAATCGCTCTGATAGGGACAAGCATGCGCTCCTTTAATGCATGCCTATAAATGTCACTCACCTCTGTGAGGTCCTTAAGCTGATGTCCCCGTCCGAGCTGCAGTGCCCAGAACCACACACTAATTGTCAGTTGCCTGATTCAATCCTCCTGATTTGCACAGGGTGTCATCAGCTTACGTGCTTTGAAATGTATTCGTCATTTTGCCAAGCCAGCCGTACGTGTTATAGTGGTGAACGCGATCATGAAAAGTCCACTGCTGAGCACTCTTGATCTCCAAGAATCCAATAGCGATGGTTCAGGAGAAAACCGGCAAGAGAGATCTATGAGGTTGTTTGTAGAGGTAAAAATGGATCATGTGTAGCATTGTAGTGATTAAGAGATTGGACAAAAAAAACCCTTGAAACAAAAGTATTGCCAAAGGTGTTAAAAACAAAACTGCGAAAATAATCGTCCAAAAAACAGCGTGCAAATGATTGTATGGTAGAATCACCACTGTTTTTTGAAACAAAACAAAACACAAGAGGAAAAACCCCACACCAAGCAAGTTTCCTGTTTCTTTTAATAGTAATTTTCATTTTCATTCACAACTTGACCATCTGCCTGTGGTTTAATTCATTTGCTACAATTCCAAGTTTTAGGAAGTGCTTTTACCCTGCCTTTTGGAAAAAATGGTCTATGACCTATAATCTCAACATTGTGTTACAAAAGCTATTGCAAATCTTTGTCTTTCTTGACCTGTTTCTAAAGCTTTAAGATGATGCAGAAGACAACTGAAGAAAGTAATGCTACAAATATTAGTTGTGTTTGAGCAGGAAAATAAGCAACCAGTCCTGATGGCCCCCCCCTCCCCCTAGGACTGGTTTCTCTGTGGTTTATTTTTAAATTAAGATTTTAGAATATAGGTATGCATGTGTCCTTCTCTTTGTCTTTCTTTTTTTTTTTTTTTTTAAACTTGCAGCATGCTCTTTGTTCTGCATTCCTCCAACCCTTGCTCCAGGCAAAAAAGAATAACTGATTTTGCTGATGCCCATAAGCCTGGTTTCTGTGCTGGGTAAGCTCTGTCCTCCCGAATGATTACCAGTAAATTGCTCTGATTTTATCTGCAGCTAAGCCAGTGCTGTTATCTGATGTTCCTCGAAACCGCATATAGATGTCCTTTCACCTGCACCATGTGTGAACATTTGACCACATCTATAGGATGGATCAAAGTGAATGTTCTTGTCTGAAGGAAAATTAAGAGTTTACCAAGTTTTTTATGTGTAAAAGCCAAATGTTGAATAGCTACGAATCACAAACAAATGACCACAATGGATTAGTTACAGGGGTTTATAATTCCATATTATTTTTCTCATTAAACCTGTCACCCAGCTAATTTTAAGCACAAAGGTTTGCTGGAGTAACGCTTTCCTAGGTGTAGGTGTTCAGGCAGAAGCAGGACTTGCCATGGGAAACTAAATACAGGATCTCACACAGAGAAAGGGATTATGTAGGTGTGCATAAATTACCTAGGAATTTGAGTGATGGAGGCCCCTGTGAGCACTGCCTGTTGTCAATGCATTGTGCTTCCTGAATTCTCCAGAGCTTGTAGGTCTTTTGATAAAGCTCTTTGCTGCCATGTAGTTGTTAAAAGAGTGTTAATAATAATAGAAATATTTCAGCCATCCACATTTGGAAAAAGTATGCATCAACAGAGATGATGAGGAACTAAAATAATAAACTGTTAGCCTGGGAGGTCGTGCTGTTCAAGACTTAGCAATTCCAATTAAATGTCTTTATGTTAAAAACCTTTGTGCTGAGAATAGATGAAATGCACAATTGATCTACCTCCTGACAGTATTATTAAAAGGACCATGTTCTATACATATTTCTGAATAAGGCTTCAGGAGTGGTGCAAAAATGATTCCTTTGCTTGAGTGGGTTTTTTTTCAGGATGGTGCAGAGGCCTTGAAGTGGCCTCTAGCTGTGCAAGGAGGCTCTCGAGAGATGCCCGAACCTCCTGCGCTTGTGGGAATGGTGCCTGTACTTTCATTTCTAGATCAGCCATAAAATATTGTTGTAAATTATTAATCACTAGCCTGCTTTAAATTTTACTGTACTGGATTATTTTTTTTTCCTGTTGTAGAAGGCTGTGTCAAGGGTTCAGTATCAGAAATATCAGTGAAACCCTACAGCATTGATTTTAATCGCCAGATCAATGAAAGCATAGGCTGCTGTCATGTCAGTGAACCTCTCTAATTAGGAGCATAGGGTTTGCTGTTGCAGATCAGACTGATGGTCTGCTGAGTCTCTGAATCTTGCATCCTGCCTCCAGCAACACCCGCTCTGGCTGGCTTGGATGGAGGCAAACCTTCCCCTCCCTCCTTCCCCAGTAATGCATAAGGTCAGCAGGGTATGAAGAAGCAGAATTTTCCTCTTATAGCGTGCAGAGGATCATTCTTCATCCCAAAGATAGTGAATTGGTGTCTGGGGTCTTGACCAGCATGTCTGTAAATGGCCCTTGGGGATAAAAATGTTTATCCTTTTATATAGCTGTAAACTCTAATTACTTACAGAGGGATATTTCTTAAATTCTTCATACATCTACAAATAGATTTGACTGAAAAGGTCTAGTTTTGTGACACAGATTATGATGGAGAAAGGGGAACTAAGGAGTTTTCACTATAGCCACTGTACTTAAGTAATTCTTTTTCCTGTGTTCCCTTAGTAATTCTTTTTCCTGTGTTATCATGGATGGGGACACTGCACGTTTGAGTTTGATCTGGGGCCAAATGCACAGCTTTAACCCTTACCAATTGTCTTCTAACTGTATAATTGCATATAGATCATAACATGGAAAGTGCTCCAGACCCCTTAAGTGGAAGCAGGAGGAACTAAGCTGAAAGCAGGCTCAGCATAGACAATTTAATTTAGAAAGTTATCAGGCAGTAGAAGATTCAGTTAGATGCGTATCTGTGAAACAGATGGTCAACTGCAAGATAATTAGATCAGGTTTGTTATGTTTGTGGAAATTAATTCAGCACTTTATTTGTTTGTTTCAACTCACTTGTATGATTTGGTAAGCGCTTAGCAGGCGCAGTGGATGAAGACGACCTTATTCTTTTGTGTAAAACATGGCAAAGTCCTGGTGACCCCTGGGTATGCAGAAAGCTTTTTGCTGTAACCTGATTTCTAGGATGTGTAGCAATATACTAAGAGACATAAGAAAAACAGAAATGCTGCCACCTATGGATAAATGGTAGTCAGTATTTTCAAATACAAGATTTTTTTCTCGAGATCTTGTTAGCAAAATGTTTATGGCTGAACACCTGTGTTGGTGGTGTCCCCCATGTGTGTTTGTGTAAATATATCTATATATAGCTTTTTCACCTCTTTAAAAGTAAGGGTCAGATTTTAACAACACTGGAAATTCAGCACTTTTTTTTAGGTTTTTAAGAGGTATCTGAAGTTTTCTGAAAATTCGGTTGTTTATTTTGATGGCTATGTGGAAGTTGAGCTCTGAGTGGGATGCTGAACCCTTCTGAGATTCTTGGTCTTTTTTTGCATGTTTGGGATTGAGTCTTTGCCACACAAATTAGTGCTCAGCTGTCACAAAGTATTTTTTGCTATCTTGAAAATGCAGCTTAAAATAAAAATAGGCCTTTCAAAACTAGGTCACACCTAAGATTTGTCTAGCCAACTGTCCCACTTCTGACACTGCCGAAGAGCAGGAGCAGCATTAGAAGATTGTCAGAAATAGAAGCATGGGTAGAATATACAAAAACATTTTGAGGAAGATAATTGGCACATTCTTTTCCCCAAATCTCTTTGTGGTACTGGCCTTCCTCAAGTCCCTTGGTCTCTCGTTTCTGCCTTGCACTCCCAGACCACTGCCTGTTGCCATGTGTGTAGCAGCTCTTGATGCTCATCACACTCCATGTTCCCTTCCATCGAGTTGGCTTCGTTCACTTGTTGGGAACCAAGTGTATTTAAGATTTGAAGTTAGGTAGAAGGTTTCATCAAGTTACAGTGTTTCTGGTATTTCTTTTTCCAGAATCTCTTTGTGTTATTGGTTTGTTTGAGCATTTATAGATAAAGAAGTGGTGTAAATGTTGTTGTCAAAGGAACGCGAAGGCCTGATTCTCTGCTTGCTGCAAAAAGAAGGAATACCAAGGGAATGGCAGGAAGATGGGCCAGGAGAAGGTTAGGTTGGACATGAGGAAAAGGCTGTTCACCCAAAGGATGGTGGAGCACTGGAACTGCTCCCCAGGGTAGCAATCATGGTGCTGAGCCTGACAGTATCCAAGAAGTGTTTGGACAACACCTTCAGACACGTGGTGTGAACATTGGGGTTGTCCTGTGCAGGGACAGGAGTTGGACTCGATGATCCTTGTGGGTCCCTTCCGACTCAGATGTTCTGTGATTCTCAATCTTACCATTAATAATATTTAGAAATAATTAAATTAACATGTCATTCTCTGATGAGCAGCTTCGTTACCGCATTCCTGTTGAGAAGAATTAGATTTATGCTAAGTAATTGAAATTTGAGTAATGCTTGAAGTGAGTGTGCGATCAAGTGCATCCTCAGGCTTGGGTCTTGTTTCCTCCTTCTTTCGTTCCTTCCATCTCCAGATTTTGCATTCATCTTGCTTGACAGATAGATTGATTAACAGGTTGTTGGCCTCCATTACTCACTTGCACTGATTTTTTCCTGCATTTCTTGGTTACATATTGCTTCATATCCTTCCAGATGTTAGAGAGCCCTACCTCATGCCAACTTTTGGTAACTTCAGAGGCATTGCCACTTGTGAAAAATCTTAAACACCGAACTAAATTACATTTTACAGAATGCAGTGCAAATGATTAATTATTTTTCAAGTGGCATTAGGCATACTGTTCATGGGAGCAGAGAATAGTGTGCTGGGGACTTTAGACTGAACCTACCCAGCCCCTGGTTTTGAAGACTCAATTTTTTCAATCAGGCACTAAGCAGACCCAAAAGGGAATGCTATCTTGTTGTTGTTGACTAAAAGAGGGCTAGGATTTGGTCTCTTTAAGTGAGACAAAAGCCAATTTCTTTAATTCCCTGATCCCCAGAGCATATTGCTTTGGTTAAAGTTTAAGAAAAGCCTTTGGAGTGTTTCTGGCCTCACTTTTTAGGTGACTTTTGTCTTCACACATCACCAGAAGTTGAAATGGTTTAGAGTCATGTGCCTTTGAGACCAATCTAGTGTTCACTCGGAGTTGTTTCACAACTGCGACGGTTGTTTTGGTAAATTAATCCTCTTAAGCAACCAAGAGAAAACGGAATAGGGGAATGAATTTGTGCTTAAGATGCTACATGGCAAGCCAAGTTTCATTTCCAGCCCTCTTCAGATTGTCATCGTCTCTCGGATTCTTTTTTTTACCCTTTCTTTCTCAAAGTCCAGTCCAGCAGTGGTAGTTTGTCCTTTTTGATCCTGCATGCAGCCGTGGCTGTCTGCCCAGAGGACATGATACTGAAGCCATGTAGATTAGTCCCAAAATTACATTTTGTTTGGGAACTGAGCATGTTGAGTATTGCAGTATTGGATGCTTATAGCATGAAGTTATATTTAAGACTAGCTCCCTGAAGTTAGATCTCTTCTTTCTTCAGTGGTCAGGGTTTTGGGGGGAGAATATGTGCAAAACTCCCCCCTTCTCACACGCAGTCCAGTGCCTGTCTCTGACTCTGCATTAGCAGTGGTTTCTTGTCGCAGTCAAGTGTTCCTGGGGACATCGGGGGTGCAGCACTTAGTGCTGTGTAGGTAAGGCAGCCTCTTCATGTCTGGGATGGTCACAGGATGTTATATTCCTTTCAAACAACATCAAAGCCCTGTTCATCCCCCACTTCCCAAAACCAAACACACACCTCTGCTGACCTGAGTGGGCTTTGCTGTTAGGAGAGCTGGTCTGGAGACAGCGTGGCTACCAAGTTATTTACTTTTCACGGAGGAGTTGAAAGACCCACATAGATTTGCTCTGGCAGAAGTGTGCCTTTTGAAAAAGAAACAGTGGAAATGTCAGACGTCTGTCCTTCAGCTTGGCAAGAAGGGAGGTGAAGCAGTCCCTGCCTCTCACCTTCTCAGCATTGGCAACATTCTTTTTTTAATATGAAAAAAAATCAAGCAAAGCAGTTTACAAGGACCAATTCTCTGTGGTTTTTTTGTTTGTTTGCTTGTGGGTTTGGGGTTGTTTTGGTTTTATTTTTTGAGGAACACCAGCAATACAGTCAGACCGTGGGACCAGTCCATACCAGACCTTGCTCGGGGATCGTAGGCAGGTTGTGCAGGTGTCCACTTCAGATCCAGTTCAGCCTTGTACTTTTTACTTTGCATTTGTGGCAGATACAACCTTCAGACCTTTGATCAATATTGTGAATGCTCCAAATTTTGGAAAATGATATGTCAGGGTTTTTGTTTGGCCTGTTAGAAATGTAGGGATGGCATACAACATTTTGGATTTCCATTCACAGCGTAGATTTCCAAAGGCATTGGGAGTATATAGATGAAGATTGTCTATATTGTGGGTAGAAAGTCTTTTGATTGTGTAAAAAAGTGAAACCACAGAACAACATACAAAAAAGGCAAGAAATTTTTTTAGTATTTGTCTTCTAATACCAAAAGTCTTTTAATGCTGAGTTGTCTTTTAAAGCTGAAAGAAGGAAGATTTAGGTTAGATGTTAGGAAGAATTTTTTTCCTTTGAGGGTGATGAGACACTGGCCCGGGTTGTCCAGAGAAGCAGTGGCTGCCCCATCCCTGGAGGTGTTCGGGGCCAGATTGGATGAGGCTTTGAGCAGCCTGGTCTAGTGGGGAGGTGTCCCTGTTCATGGCAGGGGATTGAAACTGGGTGATTGTTAAGGCCCCTTTGAACCCAAACCATTCTATGATTCTATGAATGCCTACAGTGTCTAACACAAATGAGCAAACTTTGCTTGCTACAAATAGTTTAATTACTTGAGTCTGTATATAAAATATATTGATCCTATTTGCAATCGATGTCAAACATTGAACCTCTGTGTTAGAGAAAATGGTAAGAGAAGGGAGCAGTGGGGAGTGAGGGAAGAGCTGCAGGAGAGGTGGGAGTTGTAAAATGTGACAGTGTAAGAAATCTGAGCACTGTGCATGTGTGACCTCAGCTAAAATTAACTGGCCAGGCTTCACGGGCCAGCAGATATATAATCATTTAACTGTAGACCCCTTGAGAAGCAAGGACTCGAGCAGTTCATGTTAAATATGCCAATAAGTAGTACCAACATTCAGGTTCCTGCTCGCGGGAGAAGTAAACTTTCCTGTGACCATTATAAAACAGTAAGCAAGCAGCTCTTTGTTCCTTGGTAACAGCAGCGGGGCTATTGAACAGAACCAGCTTCAGCCTCAGAAGTGATCTGGGTTTTTTTCACCCCCCTCATTCTTCTGCAGCATGCGGCTTCTTAAGATTTTCTGTGGTTTCTCTTCGGAGTAGAAATGTGTCACTTGTTCAGATAAGCCCTTTTCTATTGCTATTCATGTGTGATAGTGTAACTGAGTGTATTTCATGTATGAGAACTGTGATAATTGAAAATAATTTGGTATGTCCTTTAGGTAACTTCTTAGAAAACACTGAAAAATAGTTCATTTGTTTCTCTTGTTGTCTAGAGTCAATGATATTTTGCTGGCATGAGATCAATTCAGTTGATTCGCCGTGGCCAAATAGCTCAGAATGGGTTTTGCTGATCAGCTCAGCAAGCTAAACTGTTGCACATTTGGATATGCAAAGGAATTGATGCAGGTGTGAATGTAATCTCATTTCTATTCAGGACTTAAAATGTTTTGCAGGCGGGAATAAGAGAGCGGCCACCTGCTTGGCTTAGTGTGCGATTCCAATTTGAAGGAGATCTGTGTATGGCAAACACATATAATGAGAGCTTTGAGAGCAGAGCTTGCTGGATACCAGCACAATCGCTGGCCTTACTTCACCTTTTAGCTGGTGCACAGGAAAAAGTTGCTTTGGTATAAAATATTTGCCTCTGTATAGGCATTGACTGTCGGTAATGCTGTTCAGAATGTGTGCAGTTGGGAGGTAGGGGGGGAAGAATATCTCTTTATTCCTCTTTTATATTAAATATAGTAAAATATTCAGTAAAGTAAGAGTAAAAAAGGTCCTGGATTGGCAATTTAAAGCATATTACTTATTTAACATCCACCAAAGATTTGCTTTACACTGACTCAGAGTAAATGGTGGCTGCCCTGAAGTGTGGACAAGCTAAGGCTCTATTACTGGAAAGGATTGCAAGCTAAAATTGACACACAGCTTGGCTGTGTGCTGTGAGTCAGCCAGTTACTTTGGAATAGTAGTCATATGCATGAGAATAGCTTTTCCCTGTTGGGAATAAGGATTTAAAGAGAGAGAAATAAATAATCTGTGGTGTTTGTTGAAATCACTTATTTCTTTTATGTAACTTCCATAAGATGAATGTGTGTAAGTGACCAGTAAAATATAATACTAAGTGGAATACGTCCCACCAACTGACTACTAGTTTAAAGCTGTTCCAACAAAGACTTGCACACGTAAGTAAAATAAATCAGTTTGTTTAGTTCCACTTAGTAAATAATTTTAAAAAATTGTTATCTCTGTCTCCTCAGAGAAATGGGAACCAAAACTTCAGTTACAGCTGCGTTCCCAGTAGTTGAAGATAATTGTTCCAGCACTTTAGAAAATTGATGGTATTTTACTGGTATCGTATTAGATACTAATTAACAGTAACAACTATTTTTAGGAGATTACAAAGGTTACCTTCCTTTCAGGAAGGTAATTTTACCATCTCACCTGCTTATCGGAAAGACTCAGCCCATCATCACCTCACTTGGAGTTTCTGGTGTTTTCCTGCCTTTATGCTAGTAACGCCAAGGTTCTGTAGGATGGAGTAAACAAGTCCCCAGGCTCCCATCCTGACTTTCAGGGGGCTTCTAGTATCTCTGAGAGTAAAGGAGACAGGTGCAGCCTAAGGCTAATGTGCCTGCTCTGACTTTACCATTCACTGCCTGCACCGTATGTCCTCGTCTCTCTCACAGCTGGTGATCACTCGCTGTTCACGGATGTGTTTAAGGATAGTCTATTTTTATTTTTGCTTCGTATTCTACTCTCAACATACCTTTAGCAGTATCCTTAAAGAAAAGGAGCAGATATAGCTCTTTCCTCAAAGACCAGCAACAATAACAGGGAGAAACACAATGCTTTATACACTATTCTGTGCCTGCTTTTTCAGCATCTTTTGGGGTTTTCTTCTTCCTCTTGCAAGAATTTCCATTGGGGAAAAATCCAAAGCCTTTCGGATGCCAGCACAAAGCTTTACTCCTTCTAGAAGAGCCAGTACTGTCCTTTTAGTGGGATCTGTGTCATGGTGCAGTTGTCAATACAGACTTCTTGCGGGATTTAGGAAGAGCACAAGGGCAGGTGAGGCCACAGATTGTAAGAAATCCCTGATAAAAGGTCTGTCACCAATGCTGTTAAACTTAATTTTACCTTTTGGGTTTTTTTTTTTTACCATGTGCTTCTGATTGTCCTTTTGCTAGTAACTCAGCAAAATATCAGCCAGGTCATTGTCAGGACCATAACCTCTATGCACATTCCATATAGCTGTTATTCTCAGGGTGGCCCCTTGGAGCTAGAGATGCTTCTGAGGGATGAGTTTTCCACCTAAGCCTTTGACTTTAGCTCTTTGCCTCTGGGCTTTGCAGTGTCATATCTATTAATAAGATCATTATATTGAAGTGTAGCATGGATCAGCATGAAACTGCGATTAGTGTTACCAGACAAAAACTGTGATTTCGCGACTCTGCATGTGGGCAGCAATGAGTATCCAATGGGCTTTCCTACTCCATATAGCATTTAAACAACTGCAGGCATTCCCATTAGGATCATCTCAACGTGTTGTGTCTATTTTTAGGTTCTGAGAGGGGTTTTTTGCTGTGAATTTTAGTAGGCAGTGTTGTTTGGGTAGCAACAAGACAGGCATTGCATTATAATGGGTGTTCTGATGGAGTTCATCCGTGTGACTAACCCCGCTATTCAATCATGAAAAAAGCCTTGCTTTGCTCTAATTATGCTACATGATGTCAAAAAGATACTCTTCAGCTGTTCCCAGATTTATAAGAGCCTGATTTGTGATAATTATCAGAAGACAACAATTGGGGTTTGATTAGTTAGGAACTGACATGGTGAGGGAGGGAAGGGAAGGTTTGAAAATGTACTTGGGCATTTACTATAATTAGATTTTGTGGAAATTAATAACAACAAAGACGTTCAGGTGTGTTTTCTACTCATTGCATAGAAGAGGGAATTTCCTTTCAAGTAATTTTGTGTGATCCCTTCCATTTCATAATGTGCATATTTCATAATGTGCATATTTCATAATGTGCATATTTCATAATACCAACGGCGAGGCAAAAATCATTGCTTATTCCTTACATTTCTGTTTGGGACTGCATTCCATTTAAAGGACACACCGGGGTACATGGTAATACCTGACACCTTAATCTAATTGCAGCTGCATGGATGTACTGGGTCTCCTTTATGATCTGGCTTTGTTTCCTGGCTTTGGCTAACTATGGGAGCAGAGGAATATAGGCGTACGGGTGGTGTGTTTGACCCAATATGTTAGCAGATCAAGCAGAACCTGCCCATCAGTGTGTCTGAGCACCCAGGTATTGCCACGTTGCATCCAAAATATTATCTGGAGAAAGGAATATTATAGTTTGAGATGCCAGCTTCAGACTGGTGTGGCTAAGTAGGAAAACCCTGGTTTATTTGGCTTTTTGGTTGATCTTTCCAAGGTTAAAAAGACTGTATGAATTACTTCTAAGTGCATGGAAGCTTCAGGGTTTTTGGTTTTTTACTAGTCAGTTCCTCAGCCCTCCCCAAGTGCTTGATGGTAGCTGTGTGGTCCGAAGAAGCAACCTGTTCTGCAAAAGGCACCTTTTCTGAGGATTTTCTGTGGTGATGGTGTTCTGCAATGTACTCAGGGTGTGATTAATAGAGGTGTCTTAGTGCCATCAGAAATGTTGCCTCAGACCTGAAGGGACAAGAAAATGCAGAGGTCTCCTAGGTGGCCTAGTGATCTTCCAGCCTTCTTTACAGACAGCTTTCAGAAGCTTTAGAATTTAGGGGGGATTGCTCAAAACCTTGCTACTTCATGCAATGGTGTTTGAGCTGTGACTCATTGTATACTGAATATTTCCAAAATCAATATTTACCTGTAATGCCCTTAATTCAAACCTTATGGAAGCAGACTTTACCTATAATACTTTTAATTCAAACTTGATCAATTGAGGAGGTGAGAGGAAGAGAGAAGAAAAAACATCTTGCACGTTTGTTTTTAATTTGTTCCCAGATTATTGAAGAAAATAAAGCCACGAAACAGCTGAGTCCACCTTTAAAAAAAGCCAGAACTTAGACCCAAGTTAAACATTAACCTAAGTGGTCTCGGGCACAAAGACCTGCTTATAGTGATAAGGACCAAGTTGTGTTGTTTGCTTCATTTTACTGACTAAAATAATGAAGCTGCTCCAATGATTTTCACACTGTGTGCAATCACTGAAAAGCCCGTGTTGGTATATATAATAGGGCAGTATCTGGTTACAGTGGGTCAGATATTTCATATTGCAAGATTTTGTGGGTTTTAGTTAAGTGACTTTTAAGGTGTTTTTATTGTGAATATTCAAACATTTGCTGAAAATGCCTGAGGGACAGTCAGAATTCATGACCAGAGATAGGCATATGTGAATGGAAAGTTTCTCACCAGTGTTTTCCTGGCTATTTTGTTATTGTTTTCCTAGTTACTTACCTGGTTTTGAACATTTGAAAACACTATGTGCTTTGAAACATTTTACACGTGTCTAGAAATAGCAACCATTGTATACATTTTTTTCACTTGTTTGTATGGAAAAGGAAAAGAAACATTAGGAATCATATTTGTCGTCAGTTACAAAGACTTGCAACAAACAGGTCTTGAAAACATCCTGGAAAGTTTCCATAATTAGCTTAATATATGCCATAAAAATGAGCTGTGACCATGAAGAGCTACTACAGTAAGCCTGGAAAATATTGATTCCATAATAATGCTTCAGAGCGCATAAATATATAGCCCAGTCAGTTCAAAAACAATTTGCACGGTATGCATATTGCAAAATTATGTGGTATAATTAAGTTTTTTAAGAGAAGCACAGATTTATTATATTCGTATCTTCCTGCAAAAGGCTTTCCTACTTAACTAGTTGAATGACATAATATTCCACATGCTTGAAAACACCAGAAACAAATATTTTCTCCATACTGGTACACATTATTGATGCATTTAATGGAGTATTTTATAATAAGCATGAAAATGCCGCTTGCAATTCTGATACCAAACACGGGCATTGACCTCTGCATACATAGTGAGGTTAAGAATAATTTGCTAGCTTTGGACTGTGGGTATTTGGGGGTGTTTCAGGTAGTCTTCTTTACCCAGCAGGATTTGTTATGGGAGCTAGGAATTTCTTTGATGCTGCTTTTTTTTTATTTACAAGGTGTGAACAGAAGATCCAGTGTTCCTGGATGTGGTAGGAATTAGTGTAGTAGCAATCAGCTCCGAAATAGCAGTTTTGCAATACCCACCGTGCGTTCTCATGCCATAATTTGACTGAAAAAAGAGTTCTAGCTGTCTCTCAAGGTCTTGCTGGTGGTGTAATTTCAGGCTTTGCTAGGAGGAGTCTGCTCTGCCTGTTCTCTGTGCTTGTGCTCTCTTAACTCCAGGGCTGACCCCAGAATTTTTTTGCATGGTGATCTGCATCATGGCAATTAACCAGGCTGGAACTGATGCATCGAGATATAAATTTATATTTGCTGGAAGTCCTTCTATGATAAACTAGGACATTTATCACAGCCCTCCTGTTAAAAGAAATGTAGCTATTGTGTTGGAGGTGATTGTCAGCTAAACCCCCATAATATTTAAGGGGGGGGGATGTGGACCCTTGAGCTTGCAAAATAGCTTTCAGCCTGATCCCTTATATGTCTTTGCTGATAGATAAGCAAGGTACAACTGTGTGGCAGCAAAATATTGAGGTCTATTCTAGTTCCTTAAAGCATAAAAATACCTTCCTGTTATGGAAAATGTTTTCTTATGAAAGGAGCTAATGAACACAATGTCTAGTTTGTATAAAGTGTGGTGATGTTTTCCACTTTACTTTTTTCGGTCAGCTAGGGAAATCACTTGGGTAGTCAGTCTTGGTTTCATTGAGCTGTTTTTCACTGAGCTATTTTTCATGAAGATGTTTTTCAGCTCTGTTTTGTTTTGGAGTTTTTTTCACTGCAGTACTCCAGCATGTTTTTCTGTTCAAGTCTGTGACGTTGTTAGTGTAGGAAATGCTCACCCCACTGCTCTGAAGATGAAAGTAGAGGACAAGTTAAGGAAAATAGGGACACGTGTTTCAGATTAAGGGCGATTTGTTCATTGCTGCTACCGGTAGTGTTTTACAAATTTTTAAGAAAATACAAATGAAGACTTTACAGCCAACATAACTCTAGTCACAATATCTGTTCTTCATTTTATCATATTTATCAGTGAGTGCAAGAGGAACATGAAGTTAGAATCCTTGTGTTATTTCTAGGTTCTTCCTTCCCATGTGGCAGATACTTGACTCAGACTTGGAGTTTGGCTTTTGCCTCCCATGAAGGAGAAAGGCATAAGCCTTGCATTTCCAGTGCCATGCTGAAGATGCTTCTGAAATCACTAGCCACGGTCTTTTTTTTCCTCCGTTTTGATACTTAACATGAAAAGATTTTGTAAGTTTTCTGGTTATCTTGGATAAGTTGTGCAAGTGTATGTTGAACAGTCCTTAATGCAAATTAAAGAGACATTTTTACTGCTTTGTTTGCTTAGTTTTCAGATAATACGTTTTAAAATAAATCCCAACAATTAGAAGTTTGTGTGAGAGAGTTAAGTCAATTTAATAGGCCTTTTTAAGCTGTGAGATGGAATTTATTAGAATTGGTTGACTTCTAAGACCTTAAAAGATTTGTTGGTTAATAGAATAAAGGAGTTTCCTCACAACGAAATTGCCGTGTGCCTAATGTCTACTACCAGAAGTAGTGGTTCTTTAAAAAGTCTCAATAGCAGATACAGAGGAGGATTGTCAAAGGAAAGAGACAAAATATACTTGGGTGGAAATGGGAATATCTTCTTCACACATTTTACTGCTGTGGGACGTTCACTTGACCACCTGATGATTCATTCAGATTGTAATATGTTCAGTTTACTGTGGCTTTCTGTGAGCTTTGATGTCAGATTTCTGAATGGTGAAAGCTGTACTATTGTAAGGTGAATACCTGTTCTGCACACTGCCTTGAATTTTCATGTTGTTCACTTGTTTCAAAAAGCAAAAAAAGCAGTGATCTTAAATCAGCCTATTGGCTACTGAGAGAAGCAAAGAACTCTCATTTTTAAGGTTGATGTTATGACTAACTTCTTTTTGTTTGTTTCTCCTGATAGATTTATACGGATTGGGCTAATCACTATCTAGCCAAATCGGGTCACAAGAGATTGATCAAGGATCTACAGCAAGATGTGACTGATGGAGTCTTATTAGCAGAGATAATCCAGGTTGTAGGTGAGTGACTTTCTATTTTTTTTTATCCAGGTATCCACCAACTTGCTCAGAAATTCACTGTCTTTTATCTTCTACATAGACACGGGGGAGAAATCCATCAAACTGCATGAAATTATGTAGATAATTTTCCTTCAGAGACTTTGCAAATTTATTCGATAGAGCTTAGTGTTAAAGCGTAGTGGAAAAATATTTGATGTTGGTGATAATATCTCCTGACACGGCAATATCGCTCCACACAGCTGAATGGTAAATAAGCAACTCACAAGGGATTTTTTTCCTGCCAGGATACTGTTAGCCTTCACTATCTCTTTCTGATACCTCTTGGGCATTGGTCTTAAAATAATTCACAGTGATACTGGCCTGCTGTGTTGAATCTCCTGCTTTTAATTGGATTTAGAAGATCCATCTATGCAGCTAGGAAAGGAGAAAGGCTAAACTTTTTGTGGCAGAAAAAATAAATCCTTCATGATGAGTTTTCAAATCAGGAAAATCATCTGTCATTAGGACAAATCTCAAACACAGGCTCAGTTCTACAAAGCCATTATTTCCTTTAGTTTGCACCAATATTTGTAGATAGAATTGTTTAGTATCTTCACTATCAATTGGCCCATGTAAATCTACCTGTTTTCCCTCTTCTCTTCGGCTTGGATCCTTTATTAGTTCCTTCACAGACTCATCCATCTGGTACTTGGGATGCCATAGACACATGCATGGGCCAATGGAGATGGATGGAATCGGAAAGCCTGCTGATGGGAATTAGGGCAGCTACTGTTGGAAGCAAACTAACGCATTTGAGATGCAAATTAAGAAGATAGCAATGAAGTAACAAGACATCAGTGCATGCATATTTATATGTGTTTGAGAAGCCGCAAACGAGCTAGTTCCTTGATTTAAAGTACAAATCTGCAAGCCCTTCTCTGGGATGAAATTGTGGGGCATCGTTCCAGAGACTCCACTAGAGCTGCACTGAGCTAACTCTCAGAAAACATTTTTGTCTCTGTGTCGTAGAGCAACATAATATCCCGGTAGCGTTCTACATACCCGCCACTGATTGTGTACTGACCGGTATTCACTATGAGCAGTGTGTCATCCTGTATCCATTTTCTCATATGTATTTAATAGGGGGGAAAAAAAATTCAGAAACCCACGAGCACATAGGTGTTGATTACTTTCATACATACCTAAGTACTCTGTGTTAATGCTGTAGAAGAAAACATCTGCATGAGAACGTGTGTGTAAAAATAGCACCATCAAAACGTGAAGTCGGTTGTACCAAGTATTTAAATCTAGCTGTTTGAGTATTCACTTGTGAAAAGTCTTGTGAAATTGGTCCCTCTAAAATACGCAGAATGCTTACTGTATTTTGCAGTGATCCACCTTTGCTTTTCTTTTTAGCCGTTCTTAGAGCTTCCTTTTGGCTGATATTTAAGTTAAGGTCTGCACGCTCTCAAAGGTTGAAGTACATGTGAAGGACTTAATTTTCAGGGATTATTTTCCATGTGAAATAGAGTTAAAATTTGAGCATTCTCAGTTGAATGCTCCAAATTAACAGTGAGGAAAGTAATTTGTATCTGTTGTGTGTGGCCTTGAGCATGCGGCATCTCATTGTCACAGAAATGGTGAGAACTTTCACAGCTAAGAAGCAGCTTTAACTGTAGCCTGCAAAAGACAAGCTTTTTTTCTGACAAACTAGTGCATACTAAGAAAGCCTCTGTAGGCGGTGTAGGAGAGGTTTTTCTTTTTTTGTTATGTGCTATGTGTAAAAGCAGCCGCCCAGATCCTTCCTCCTTTTTGTCAGGTGCCTGGAGATTATCCAAAGTCATCAAAATTGATTCAGGTTTAATTATTAGTGATACAATTTTTCTTCTGTTCACCATCTGAGATTTACATCACAGATGTTGAGTCTTGGAATACTACTTAACATCCAAAATTGGAAAAAGAATAAATGGAATTAATTATTTTTTAATGAAGACTCCACAAGAGTTAATGATTATAGGGAGACTGTCCTTTCTGCTTACCTTTCTTAAGTAAAATAGCTGCATATTTAGGAAAAGAAAATTTTCAAATTAGTAATAATGTGGTAGTTCTTTTACTTCAGCATCCAAACAAGGAACAAATCTGAAGACATGAAACCAGACATCGCTGCATTTGTTTTTAGAGGGTATGATCTTCAGACTGCTAATGATTATATCAAAGCACTATAGGATGACAGTTTTTTCTGTTTACAAGTCAATTAAAGTGCATTCCTAGCATTCTGGTTTATTTTAGTTCAAAATTTATGAGTTTATAAGAGAATGTCAGTAATATATGCCTTAATAATGCCATATAAACATAGTAGCTATATTTAAATTCATGAATGCAGATAGACTGGGTCTGTGCATGCTCTGAAATTGGTATTATATGCAACTGTCAATTGCTTCCCTGTGAAAACCTTGAATTTTCAAGACTTGAGATCAGTGCTTAAATTAAACTTTATAACCCAGTCCAGTAGGACTTCTTGTACTGATGCCTATGCTCTCTTGTGCACTATTTTAATTGATTGGATACAGCCAAAGTCAGATGAGATACAAAAAATATAAATAGGTAAGCAGACATTGCATGAATGTTAAATACTTACTCACCTAAATAAAAATAGTTTCAGTAAGGAGTAGAATGTGCACATCAGTGTTGTGCTGGGCAATCAGTACACAAAGATATGAAGTGATGGGCACATTGTTTAGTGTAGATGGTTGGGATGTGCCAGGTTAGCCAAATTTAGAGGTGTATCTAAATATTCTGCGTCACATGTGTTCTGGAAATTAATGGAAATTAATAGCACTGACTTAAATGGAATAGATCTTTGCTCTAGTTTTATTAGTCCTCTGTGATTACTCTAGATAACTATTTCAGTTCAAATTCATACTGTGACTTATCTCAGCGTAGCTTTGGTCTGCTGTCATGAAAATTGCACAGTTACATTTGCAGGGGAAGGTTACAGGTTTATATTTCAAACCAGAATCTTGGGATCAAGCCTAGAAGTACTTGCTAGTGATAAATCCTGTCATATTTTGGATGAGACATTACACAAAGGTTCATTTTTCTGATCCTTCAGTGGTTGTTCAGTTAAAAGCTGTAGGTGACAATTCCTATGTGAATGTAGGAATTGTATTGAGCGATATTAATTCATATATTCAAGAACTAATCTAATGTCCCAAGGCCTGCCTAAAGTACTAAAGACTGCAGAGTAGCTGCTGAGGTTGTAACAGAAGGTTTAATTCATGTTTATTAAGTGCATGCACATTTTGTATGGATCATTTAACCCTCCATACATAGCCAATTCTGTTCTGTATGATGCTTATTGAAATGCTTTTGATTTGTTCTGATTATAATTTCTCGGGCACTTGAGGGAGTTTCATTTGCTGAAGACTTTTTTTACTCGGAATGTGTGCCTGTACCTGTAGAAATGGGACACTGACAGCTGACTGGGCAGCAGATTTAAAGAACTCTTAGAAACTTTTGATACTAGGGTTTCCTTTTCACTTGTGTTTTCATATAATTTTGGCTTGCAGTTTCATAATGTGTCTCCTGTCAAAATATGTAAACCCAAATATTCTTTTAGGTGCTATTTTCCAACCTTTGATTTGGATCCAGGTAATGAAAGCATGGTGCCACTCATTACTACTTTCATTATAGAGCACAGCTGGTTTCTTCTGTCTACCTTGGAACACCCCTTTACCTGTGCAGAAAAGGGCGAAGTTTGCAAGCACTTAAAGGCTTTTAACTCAAATTCACCGTATTCATGGGGAGGGGAGAGGTGGTGGGGGAGGCTCTTTGAACTTGCAGTCAGTTTGTGAAAAATCCTCTGCTTTTCACATTTGTGGTTGTGAATTTATGTCTTGCTGAAGGCTGAGATAGAATTGAAAGCCTTTATGATTGCCTGTGACTTCCAGTTTATGCTAACTGATGTAGTGTTCCTACATGGCAGGCAGAAACAGTAGCTATGAGTTGCCTATTTATCTCAGCCAGAAAGCAGTGCTTGTGCGGCTGTGAAATTGGACGCGTTTCCAACATCCCCTGGCATTCAGTGACTTGTGCTGTGAACTGTACCATCGTGCTGACTGTGGGCACACAGTGTTGTCTCATTCACTGCAATCCCTCTTTCCAATCACCTCCACAAGACAGGCAACTTACCTCAGACCTGCTGCAAGCTCCTTGGAGCTAGGTAGAAAGACCAAAGACAGGGTCCAATTTATAGCCAAGGAATGGGAGCGTCAAAATCACCGCGTGATGAGTTAGGCAGATTTCTGCAAAGTGCCAAATATGCCTGTGGACCATTCTGGTGCACGTCCTCAGCCTAGGTTGCATCTCTGAGGGCTCAGTAGAGGGGTATGAGTTAGTTCAACCCACCTGCCAGTTTGCCCCACCAGGTTTTTTTGGTTGTTCTCTATTCCACCTGCTTTTCTTAGAACTTGTACCAACAGGGAAGGGATGACAATTGCATTAGCCTAGTGGAAAGAGTAACTAAGAGCCATAGGTGAATTGGAAGTGGATTATAAGGTGAAAAGATACGGCATAAACCTGCTCGGGAAAAGCTGTTTGCCTGCTCTCAGCAGAAATAGAACCTAATGGGCCAGGTAAATTGGAGTGAAGCTCCAGTTCTTGTAAATCTTCTGATTCCCACCAACTGCTTCTGGTCATCCCTAATCACCAGTGGCAAGAAGGCCAACAATAAAAAAGGAAGTGATTATTGATTGGGAAGTGTTGAAGAATCATCAACTGGTGGACAAAAACCTGCAGGGAAAGTTGCCTTTGTTTTTTTTCATAGCTTTTGAGAGGAAGTAAAAGCAACTGTTTAAAAACAAAACTAAAAAAAAAGAGCACCATAAGATGCAGGAAACTGGTAGTAATGAAATAAAGAACAAATCAGTTGATCATAAGAGTACAAGGATAGCTTATGACATGTTGCAAGCTGATAGAAAGGTATGAGGATAAAAGGAATAATTTTTGGGTCAAAATGGTAATATAACCATAATATAAAAATGGAAGGCGATAAAGAGGTAACATCCCAAGTAATTGCTGTGTGGAATGTAAATTTCTCCTGGCAGAAAAATTTAAGGTGCCCTCCATCTTTATTTGCCATTAATTTTCTCATGTTATAGAAGGGTGTATTTGTTAGTTGAAGGGTTTTGTTGGGTTAAACTTTTGTGTACAGCTAGAACCAAGCATGTACTGCAAGTGTGTGAATATATAGCAACACCCTCAGAGTGCAGGAGTGTTGAGTAAATATTTTGTTTCTACATTTGCATAGTAAAAGAAACCCAAAAAAAGCCAAATGCAGAATCTTGGAAGCAAGTTACTAACAGCTTAGGTGCTTTCAAGTAGGCAAGTCTTGGCAGTTTGCATACAAGAGCTTAAAAAAGAGACAGGTAATAAGCTTTATGGTTTGCTAACATTGATTTTAAGTACATCCTGTGCTTTGGAAGTTCTAGAGGACTAGAGGAAAAACTATGCTTTTTTTTTTTTTTTTTTTTTAGGAAAGTGAACAGCTAAAAGAAGGTTTCAGTATGATCAAATCTGAGATTAGACTTCCAGAAAGAAATACATGCTTTTTGTGTGTAGAGGATGATAGGCCACTGTGGGAAGAGTATGGTGGATTTAGCTGTAATCTTTTTCGTAATAGCATCAATTCTTATGTGCATTATTGTCACATAAAAGTGAGCTGGGGCACCTTGATGTATAAGAAGGGGAATACCAGAAAAGAGTGAAGTTACATTTATTTGTTAGCATTGTTATGACTGCAGTTGGAATATTGTGCCAAATCTGTTATGCTTAGCTGAAGAATGATGTGAAATGAGACGGAGTTCTGAGCGATGTCATGAGAGTAAGGCAGTGTTAGAAAATACAGCTCTTAATAAAATAATTGATGAGAGGCAAGTCCATTTGATTCATCAAATGGGACGTGAACACCTACCTTTATTACAATGAAAAAACTGTGGGAAACTGAACTTTGATTATAGCTGGTTCTTCAGTCTAGCACACAAAAGGCATTTCAGGGTCCAAGACTGAAATGTGAAACTGAGCCAACTAAGACTCTAAGACAAGTATTAAACCACCTCAAAAACTTAAATTATTTCACTTGTGTCTTTAAAGATTGAAATTATATCTTTTTCTGCAAGTCGAATTGCATGTAAGCCATGGAGAAGAAGCTTGAAAAGTCGTCTTCTGGTTTGTGCTTTGAAAAAAAAAAAATTAAAAAAATAGTAGTGTTGTTGATCATAAATTTCCCCTGTAGATTTTAAAATCTATATTCACTCTATAAGCAGTTCAGTTGACATGCAGACATCGACACATACATAGTGTTCACTTTTCCACCTAGCAGTGATTCAGTTTTCAGTGTATAAATCTTTTTAGTAGTTTAAAGGAGTTACCCATCACTGTACAAGATGTCAGAGCAGTTGTTTTCTGCCCCCAGCTGTCCCTGGAGGCATGACCCGCTAGGAAACTCCAGCTGCTTTTTTTTGATGTGTCTCAGCGTTTCACACATTCCCTTTGACAGGGCAAGTACAATCTGAAACTACTTTATTTACCTAGCAGCAAGTGCTCTGGGAAAAAAAAGTTGGAATAAATGTCCTTTGCATAGTTTTTTGCTTTAATTCTTCTTTTTTTTGGCTTTTCAGCAAATGAAAAGATTGAAGACATCAATGGCTGCCCAAAAAATAAGTCTCAAATGGTAAGTAGTAAAGTGGTCTGCTCGCATGTTCGTGGTCAAGTATTGAGTAAGAGTGTGTGACTTAATACTCTGAGGCTTTTAATAATAGTTTTTGATTAATTTTTCATAGAGCAAAGCTATTGTCTGAAGAAAATGAATATTACGGTTCTTATATTCCCTAGTCGTTGAATTAGGCCTCACCATTAATCACATACTTACAATCAATCAATATTATTTTTACATTGATATTTTCTAATATCACAAAATCAAAAAGGAATTTATAAAAATAAAGTTTTGTTCTTATAGATAGACAATAGTATTGAAAAAGCAGAATTAGATATCTATTTTAAAGTTGGAGTAAGAGTTACAGTGTCCTTTGAAAAGAAGCAAAATAAATCAGCGAAAGGCACTAAATGAAAAGATTTTGAATTGCAAACTTCAAGATGTTTTTGTATGCATCTTGGTTTTGGCTGATAAGTTTCAATGTGTAAAAAGAGTTGGTTTGTGTCTTTCTTGTATATAATTCTTAAAACCAAAGAACCAAACGTAAGTGCAATAAAATTAAAAGCATATAGTACCTCAAGACTATGTCTGCTGTGAGTATGGGTGAAGCTAAAATTATAGACAGAACCTTACTGATACCACAAATAAAAAGAGACTGATTTTTAAAATGTGTCTTACGAGAGGTTTGCTTAAAATTTATGGTGTTTTAAAGAAGATTATTTCCTTGTGTATCTTGAGGAAAAACCCCTCTTTTACAATATGAATTCTAGAACCTCCCCTTTGTGTTGCAAATAACTCACTGTGGGTTAGATGAATACCTGTTCTGTGCCTGAAGCACTTTCACATTTTTAATTTCTGTAACTGATCCCAAATGCCCCCTCCTCCTCCATGACTGCAGCTTGGACACAACCACTCACATAGTTAAACCAAAGATGAAAGATTTTATGAGAGTTTGCCATCTTAAGTCAGAAACCACACTGCATTCTGCTCTTCTGTTTGGGATTCTTGTTTTGTTTTTATTTTTTTGTGGAAGCTATCCGTCTTTCTTAAACCTATAGAATCATAGAATAACCAGGTTGGAAGAGACCCACCGGATCATCGAGTCCAACCATTCCTATCAAACACTAAACCATTCCCCTTAAATATAGAGCAAGCACTAGTAAAAAGGAAGCCATCTAGAAGATTTATCATTGCTACTTTTTACGGCTTTGAAGAGGTTTGTTTCTATTCTTGCTGTAGCCACAGCAGCTGTTTAGAGCATAAATAATGGAGGAAATTTTGTCAATTACTGTAATTTAGTGTTCCGCAAGCGTATGCTAAGAACTGTATTTCATTCAGGACTGGAGTCTGTAACAAACTCCAGGACTTTGTAGCTAGAAGTCACTTTAAATCATTATTCTCAAGGAAGGAACAGCCTTGTTGTGTTGGATAGTTGGATGCACGCTGTGGGCTGCTTGCAGAAGTCAGATCTGGTTATAAGCTGAAGCACGCAGGGGGCATGTGCTAGGTCAGGAACTGTGAAGGGTGCTGGAAAGAGGTGTTTGCCCTGTGCTCCCTCCTCTAATGTCATTCTGGTTGCTCATTCAGGAAGATGGAGTGAGTGGAACTGTGTCCTCCACTTGTGAGATGAAGTGCATCAATCACAGCTGGGCATCCCCAGCAGTTTTCCTCATGTGAGAAAAATGAGGATTATTCTTATGGCTTGCTTATAGAGCTCTTTATCACCTTACAGTAAAGATACTCAGGCAAGAACATAAGTATTGTCATAGAGGTGGTGTTTGTGCAATTGCTTGCAGTGTTGAAGGAAACAGCCCTTTTGCAGGTCTCCTGCATTCTAAGAATAATTTATCTGTTACACTGTTTGTTTAGAAAGAGTGATATACATCCTTTGCATTTCAACATACTTTCCTCTTAGTATAGCTGACCTTAAGCTATACCTAACCTATTCTCCAGAGCGTGGGCACTGGTGTTTGTCTCTGATACTTCTGGTTCAGAGAGACAGCAGAGGCAAGGCTATCCAGTCATTTCAAACACTCAGCCAGGTGATGGCTAATTTATTTTTTCAAGTGAATCTTTCAGTTACAAGTGTCCTTATCTACATTGTAGTGTCTGTAAGGTGGGCTTCACAGATGAGTTAAAAAAGTACCATAAACAAAGGTTTAACTTGGCTCATTAAATAGAAATAAAATAGAGTTTAGAGGTAAGCCTTCTAACATAATCATTCCTTATCTGGCAGTTATCTCATTTGTAGACTCAGGATGGCATGAGCAAAGATACGTGTGAGCTGAATTGTGAAAGCTGGCTCCTATCCAGCCAGATGTATCAGCTTAGAGCAAATCTGTGCCTTTCAAGCCCATTAAACAGGGTGTGAAAGCAAGTATGTTTGCTTCCATGTGGCACAGTCTTAAGCCAGTAAAACCAGCCAAACCTCAGAGAGCTCAACGCAGAGCCAGATCAGGTTTCTTTGCATTGTTGTTCCCATTGCTACAGTGTCGGAAAGTATCACACAAATTTGCGCAAACTGAGTGTTAGAGACAGCTTGGGTCTTTCAGGCTCAAAGCCAGTGCTAATAAGACTTGTCAAATTAAGTTGAGTACTGCAGAATCATTTGGGACAATTGGTGCTTATCAACCTAGGCCCAGTGCCAGAAATGACATGACAAGGACCCCCGCTGGCTCCATGAAAAATCACCTAGGTGAGAACCTATCCTCCCTTGTCATCTTGTCAGGGTTTCTCTGCTGTGGGGAGTATCCCTGTCTTCCTTTGCTCTAGATAAAAATTGGCTGGATTTTATATCATCTCTTATAGAACATTCTATATATTGTCGTCTGCATAAGACCCGTTTTGGTTTTTTTTCCAAAACTTCTGTGTTTTTTATACTGTAGACATTCCTCTAAACAAAACCCTATAATTGTGATGATTATTTCCAACTGATGTGCAGAAAAACCCATGGTTAATAGAGGATGTAGTAGTATGGATCATAGGCACTGAGACTAAGATCTGGGGTCTGTCACCACAACTGCATTTGTTTTTTCAGAATGAGGCACAAGAAAGTATTGGCATGGTTCTTAATAACTAGATGAAGGAGGGTAAAATGGCCATTTTCCTCTTCTATGGACTTCTGAAGAAAGACTGAGGTCAACAAGCCTGTGTAGGGCTCTGTTTAATACTCCTTGGTTATAGAAAAACAGGGATCCTTTGTTTCTGCCCCTTCTTTGCCTTCTGTCTCTCTTGTTTTGGGTATGAGATTAGAGTTCAACATTGGGCATCCTGCAGAATCTGGACGGTATAGGAGGTACTGATTACTCCCTTCTCTTCTAGTTAGTGTAGATTATTCTCATTGCTGGAGGTGTCTTTATGGGTACTGAATGTTTCCTATTGTAAGAGGGTTTATAGCACTTACATTTGTAAAATTATGAACAAAAAACCATGTGAATGACTATGTGAATGAGTTGTTATATGAAGATATTGCCTTTGACTGAATGGCAGCCGTTAGAAATCTTGTTTTATAGGGGCTGTGTCCTGTCTGTGAGGAAATACATTGTGTAAAATGATCACAGTTTTTGAAGGAAGTTTCATAGCAACTTTTTAGCACAGTGTGGCAGCTGAGCATTTTATTATCTTGTGTACTAATAGATCCTTTGCATTGCATAGCAAGGAGGAAGAGGGAGGGAGATTGTTTTGTTACCTATTACGTGGAAGTAATAAATCATAACAGATGAGATAACGGTTAGATGAAATGAAATAAGAAAAAGGCAAAGGACAAGATGCTTGAAAGGTCAGACAATTAATGTAGAAAGTAAGGTGGAGGAAAAAGAAGATCCGTATCAGCTAGAAAAGCAATGACTGGGGGGAGAGATGAGTAAAGAAAGTTAATTTTGAAAACATGAACTTGAAGCCAAAGAAGAGAGTAGATACTTGCCTTTGAGGGGATCTGTTGGCAGACACAGATGATGGGTCAAGCACAGCTGAGGATGGGGCTGGAAGAAGGGGCAGAAGAAGAAGCAGCAATATTTCTTATAGGAGAAGTAGAGGGATTTTCCCACCTTCAATGTAAAGGTAAGAAATACTGAATATGACAGTGGAAAGAGATAAGACTATGAAAAAGGTATAAGAAGAGACTTGTGAGAAAACATTTTTTTTCCTATGTTTCAAAATAAAACCAAAATAATCATGGATTATGATAGTCTAAAAAGAATTAAAAAGCTAAATGTCTGACAAGTGATAAAACGTTGCCCTTGTTACTGAGGCCTGAAGGAGCAAAGTGGTAACAAAGCTCTCAGTGCTGAAGGGAAGAGGGTGGGCAGACCTGTAGGTGGACGCACCAGACCCTTTCATCTTCTCATGCTGAGCTGGGGGAAGTTGTGGGACACCCAAGACAAGAATTTTGGAGCAACAGAAAGAACATAGGCTGAACCAACGCCACAGTTCCCTCCTATAATTAGAGGAGGAAATAACTGTGGTTCCTGTGTGGGCTTGTGGTTGGGTTTTATTTTTTTTTAAGGATGATCACTTTGTGTATGTAACTATCAGTGTTATTAAATAACAGAGAGGAGGTATTATTTTTGTGTGTGTGTTTTTTGACCAGAAGTTTTTCAAGAATCATCCCTTTCTAATGCAGATATCAAGCTGTACTAGTAAAATAATACTATTCACTCTTCCTACTACTTTTTGACTTGCAAATGTTAAGAATCTTGTACTGCAACATGGGCCAGAGTCTCTATTTCTTCTCAAGGACTTTGTGAAAGTTGAGATAAAGGCTATGTTTTCAGTACAATAACTTAATTTGCAAGGAAACCTTGTGCCAGTGATGGCAATTTGATGACTATTTTAATATTTGACCGATTTCTTATATTCTGAAAATGAGCTGCTCTATAATGTAGGTGACGCCCAAAGTCAAAGAACAGCTTGTGTGGAAATTCTCCAGGCTGGCAGACACCATGGATTTTAAATGAGCAGCACTGGCAGTTTTAATTCAGTTTTTAGAGTTTGTCCAATTTTCCCCTCAGCGTGACCCTTGCCAGCTCCGTCCCCTGCTCTATGAATCTTTTTTCACTGGAAAAAAGAGCATGAGATATTGAAATCTTCATTACTGCTTGTGTGTATGGCATATGCTATATGTATTTCTGTGTTCTTCAATCATTGAGTTGGAAGAGACCTTAAAGATGATCTGGTTCCTACCTCCTGCCATGGGCAGGAACACCTTCCACTGGATCAGATTGCTCAAAGACTCATCCACCCTGACCTTGAACACCTCCAGGGTTGGGCATCCACAGCTTCTCTGGGGAACCTGTTCCAGTGCCTCACCACCCTCCCAGGAAAGAAACTTCCTAATATCTGACCTACATCTCTTCTCAGCTTCAAGTGTTCTTTTCTCAAAGAACACTTCCATGAATTGAAGTAATAGATGTGAATGCTAGTGTGACATGGCCCATACTTAAAGGATGTAGAGGAGTACACATCAGTGAGTTGGTTAGCAGGATTAATGTGAGCTGAAACCACCTGAGCAGCTAACTGTGTGGATGTGATATCCACTAAGTGGATGAGCTGATGTGTATTGTACTAATAGATAAAAATGACTGCTGTAAATACTAAAAATAGAAAAAGAATGTAAATAATCTTAGTTGCTTGAGGTTTTCTCACGGAAAATAATTCTATCTTTGCTTTTAAAGAGCCGGCATCCACTTTAACTTGTTCCTCGAAACATTTTGAGCATTTTAATATGCCCAGTGTTGTCTAAACGTTGCCATAGCTAGTTGCAATTAATCTGCAAGGCTGTTGCTCCAAACCTCTCTGGGTTGGTGGGGCTGAAGTCTGGTCAGTTGGCTGCTCGTTCCCTAAAGCTGAGGACTCTGCTGCCTGGGCTTGTGCTGCTAATTCAGGAGAGCAGCTCCTCTGGAAAGATCAAAAGCATCACAAGCATTTTTTTTCCCTTCTGCAAATTCCTCGCATAGGATTTTTGGAAACATATCCCCGTGGTTAAATATAGCCCTATATTTTCAAGTAATCCCACTCTGAAGTTGTTGAGAGCAGCCGTGTAGTAAAGGGAACTTTTTTGTCTTCTGGTAAGCCTTTCCCTGCTTTGCTTGGGGAGTTTGTATCTTGCTGTTGGTATATGTTTAGTGATTTAATCTGTGTTAATGTTACTACAGTAACAAGTGGCCTTAACCCATAGTGTGTTTCCTCATAGCTGGAGGTCAGCTGGAGGGGAGGATGTCACCTGGAGCCAAGCCAGACTAGCCACTGGCAGACACCAGCGTAGCTCCCTCAACTGCCCATGGAGACTCTTAGCCAAATACTGAGTTTAGGAATGTTTGAAGCGTTTTCTCTAAGCTTCCTGTGTTTCTGTTGGTCATGTATGAAACTGTTTTGTCACGTAGACATGAATGATTTACTACGGAGGTGAACTGCCAGGTTACTTGTACTGAGATGTCCTTCCTCACTTTATAATGATTTATATATTGCTCCTAGATAAGATTTGTTTTGCTGTCTCTGCTTTTCTTCCAGAGATCCAAACTGTTGCTTTGCTATTATGCTTACCATTTGTGTGTTGTTACCGGTGAGACGGGCATGGTTGGATCATAGGCTTCTGTGTTGCAGACCTTGCTGTCTAAATAAAACCACAAGCCACTCTCTTACCACCACCACCACTCCCCTGCGTAGAAAATAACATGATAAATAGAGCAAGACTGGTTTGGGAAGGGATAAAATATACAGTTCCCTGCGTAAGGCATGATAAAGTGTCACTGAAAAGATATTGGTTCAGTTTCTGAAGGCTTCCAAAACTTTTCTGCATGTGGAGATGGGAGATAAGGCTTTGTGCATGCTGTTCTGTCCACCTTTGCAGGCATTGCAAGTCTCTCATTCCCGTCTGCGATTGTCTTCATGGTCCATGAGGGTGTGCTCCAGTTCTTTGCTCTGCACAGTGATGCAAGAACATCTTTCTCTGAATCAGTGTGAGGTTTGAGAAAGATTGAAAGAGAGCTGACTTGAAAAATAATTTTTTTGGAAAAGCTGGAAGATGTGAGCTTAACTATAGAGACAGAATTAGATTCTGTTTGATAACCTATTTCACGGTTAAATTCAATTATCACTTTTTGAATAAATGTGGTTCTGTGCCCTGTGTGGGCTAAATACATGAAACAGCAAAAGCACTAGGGGGCCAATGTTATTCCATATGTGTATGTGGACCTATCAGTGTCTTTCATTTGTGTATTTACACCTGCACCAAAGTCTAGAAAAATAATTCTTGTTTTTCATGCCTATTATCTATGTAAAATCATTACATAAATGTACCCTTTATGCAATGCTCTGCAAATGCATAGCTTCTTGCTATGTTTCGCATAAATGAGGAAAATTAGTGAGTTATGGATGTCAGTCTAAGTTTCTGTGCTTGTGCTTTGGGGCACATGCGAAGTTGCCCAGGGACTTGTGGCTGTCCCATCCCCAGAGGTGTTCAAGGCCAGGTGGAATGGGGCCTTGGGCAGCCTGATCTAGTGGGACGAGTCCCTGCCATGGCAGGGGGGTTGGAACTGGATGATCTTTAAAGGTCCCTTCCAACCCAGACTATTCGATGATCCCATGTTTACACAGGTTAATTCTGGTTTCCAAGTTGTGCATCATTTCTCTGCAGAAACCCCACTGTCTGCTGCACTGCTTAAAAACAGTACAGTGACACTTCATACTGAAGAAGAATGTTTTGAATTTACAACCACAGGGCTGCGGTGTAGGAACGAAAGCTGTTTGTGCGGCTATTTCTTCTGGTGCCCTGGGTCTTTGAGTTTTTTTTACAGTATACATAGTAGTAACCTCTTCACTCTTAGAATCATGGAACAATTCAGGTTGTAAAAGACCTCTAGGATTATCAGATCGTAGCTTTTATAAAGCTTTTGTACAGCCCAGATTTTTATCTATGTGTCTTGTCATAAATATTTGATTTCCAACTATTACTTAAGTGCTGTAATTGTGTAATAATGGCTGTTGTAATTAATTACTCTGTGAAGGCAATACATATCCAGCAAGTTTTATTTTTTTGCTTTTTTATGTAGGATTATTTGTATATATTTAAGCAGAACTATTGTGCTTGTCCTAAGCAATTATGCAGGAGAATTTCAGTAGGAGGTGTTATCCAGGATGCAGGTGCAAGGAAGGAGGGGGCACATATGTCCCTCCAGCCACCAGAAAATATCTGTTGGGAACAGGTGAAGCTGTGACCCTCAGGCCTCGAGACAGAAATCTGCGTGTCAGCCAAGACAGAGGGTGCGCTGCGCCTGGGAACGGGCCGTGTGGTAGCTCCCTTCCCATGGATCTTTTTTAGAAAGGAACAACTGACGATGACTGTATTGCAAGAGCCCCTTCACGTGACACAAACATGAGGTGACCATTACAACCTCTTAAGTTACTTGTATTTGAATAACAAAATCCGATCATTTGCTGGTGTCCTGTCATCCTGTAGCAATAATTTGGAATCACAGAATCATAGAATAGTTAGGGTTCGAAGGGACCTTAAAGATCATCTATTTCCAACCCCCCTGCTGTGGGCAGGGACACCTCCCGCTAGATCAGGCTGCCCAAGGCCCCATCCAACATGACCTTGAACACCTCCAGAGATGGGGCAGCCACAGCTTCTCTGGGCAACCTGTTCCAGTGCCTCACCACTCTCATGGTGAAGAAATCTGTCCTTATGTCTAGTCTAAATCTGCCCCTCTCTAGTTTATACCCATTGCCCCTCATCCTATCACTACAAATCTCTGTAAACAGTCCCTCCCCAACTTTCCTGTAGCCCCTTCAAGTACTGGGAGGTCACTATAAGATCTCCTCGGAGCCTTCTCTTCTCCAGGCTGAACAACCCCAACTCTCTCAGCCTGTCCTCACATGGGAGGTGCTCCAGCCCTCTGATCATCTTTGTAGCCCTCTTCTGGGCCCATTCCAACAGCTGATCTCTAATTAACATGCATTCATTAAAACTGAGTGTTGAAAGTAGGTTATTTTCATAATTAATCATTTAATAGAGTGCTGCAGTATTAATATGAAACTTTCCTGGGGTAAAAGCTCTGTTTGTGATAAAATGTTCTGTGCGGTTATTTCTATATGAATTTAATCAAATTCTGCATTCCTGCTGCAAATTCAAGTTAATGATCAACATAGCCTTCAAGACACACTTGAGTTAATATTTCAGGAAATACAACAGTGAGAGACAGTGCTTACTGCAGTGTGAGGTTTTAGTGTATGGTCGTCCCTTTTAAGCATTTTTACTCTTTTAAAATTATTCTTTTATGTAGAATTCTAGAATATTTGGGGAAGAAGTCCATCTTCACTAGATAATGATAATATTTTATATTTAATCCCAACAGCACAGTACTAGAAAAGTAACTTTCAATGTGGGAGCCTCAGGTAGAAAAGGGTTTCTGTAAACAGCAATGGAAGGTAGAAAAGGATTCATGGGACTCGCTACCCCCTCATTATGTATTTACTGAGCATGGCCGTGGTTTCTTTCCATCTGTTCCTATCTCAGTTGTGTGTAAGCAGAGATTTAGTGCCAATAACGTGTAGTTAGTGTGGTATGTGCTAAAATCTAGTCAAGTGTCTATTGAGACCAGCGAAGAGTTTAATCTGTATTCTAAATTAACAATTCTCCAGAGGAAGGATACACTGATGATATTTGTTTTGTGAAGTTAAACTTGTTGCATAATAAATCATAATCTAGGATGTCTCAAGAATTCCCATTATGCACAAATTTTCCACCACAACTCTTCAAATGTATTTACGGCATAATCTATTCCCAGGGATATTTTTCAAAGAAGTTCTACTTAGTTTTTTATCCGTAGGAAACTTAGTTTTGAATAAATAAACCTGCAAAAACTCTGAAAAGCTGAATTTTGGAATAAGCAAGCAGAATTTCTACAACCCTTCCATCTGCTTTTCCCAGACCCAGATTAGCTTTGGCAAGCCTTGAATCACCCAGGATTGCTGGAAACTATTCACGATACAAGAACGCCCTTTGGATGCTCTTTGATGTGATTAGAAGTCTTGGCCATCATGAATCACAGCTTTCTCTGTGGTACTTACTGCCCCCATTTCGGTTTGTTACGCATGTTGTGAATGACTTGAATATTCGTCCTGTTGTTTCCAGAGGAAGAGGCACAGGAAAGCTAAGGTTTTACCCATGGTCACAAAGAAAAGAATGCAAGCAATGATGTGCTTAGGCTGCTTCTCTAGCCTTAGGTCAGTGCCCAAACCATTCTTCTCTTTAAAAAAAACAAACAACAAAATAATGCAATTGTAACAGACAGGATCAGCTCTTCATATGGATGTGAAAACAGTGTAGATGTAGTAATACATCTTTGGTTCCCTGGCTAGATCTGTTGCAACCTGCCTTCAGAATTTGGGTTAGCTTCATTTGCTCTTTTGTTACGTCTATTATTTCCGTATTAAGATACCCACCAAATTCTGTCAATATCCCAAAACTTAATTTTGAGATACATTTTTATCCAGATAGTCAGGAGCAACATATGAACAGTTGGAGCAAGATGATAGTTTCCTTAAAAACAAAGAACTGTTTCAGTTGGGATAACTACTAATGAAGATGTATTTTAAACAAAGCAGTGATAGTATTTATATCCTTCTGGGGAAAATGGAATTTGCAATTTTGCCTTGGTATTTCTTATACATAGTTATGTGTAGGAAGTAGTGCATATGAGACACTATTTGAGGGTAGAAACCTCCCTCCCCTAAACCTCCAGGGTTTTAAGGATTGTCAATGTAATGTCTTAAGATTTTAAGTCTGTTCCTATGCTTTGATATAAAAACACTGAGCATAAAAAGCTTGATCTGAAAATACAGACAAGTAATACATTTTACTTCAGTAAGTAGCTTGCTGAAAATAGCTTGTATTAGGCTTTTTCCTTGTTTCTGCATTGTATGTGAAGTCTGTTGGAACACAGCCTAAGAGTTTGTGAAACTTGAAAAACTTTCACATGAAATCAATCTTCTTTTCCTTCTTTGAAAACTAATACACTGGCTATAACATGGAGCCTCAAGTTAAATGCAAAGCACTGGTTTCAATATAAGTAGTGGTTTTTCTGGATAAGCTCATGAAAACACCACATCTATCACTGTGAGAGTTGGGAGCAGAAGTCTCGCATCATAACATGAGTAACTTCCTGTGGTTTCTAAGTGAAGGAACCTACAGTAAGTTTAATTCTGATTTTTGTTTAAGGAAAATATCTGTATCTGTTGCAAGGACAGCACTAGTTATAGTTTTACAGTTTACCCGGTGTATTTGACTTGGCAGAGACAGCTTTGGCTGTAGACGGTTTCCATAATCAAGTCTTTGTCTGATATAGTTGACGTTCAACACACATCGGTGCCCACGTATGGGTTTCCATTTACAGGCTGAGGGTATTTGTGTATTTTTTTCCTGATGTGTCCTATTCTCCTCATACAGACCAGAGCACATTTCCCAGCTCCCCTTTCTAGCACTGACAAGAATAGAAGTTGAAATTGCTGTTACTTGACAAGTGCAAGAACTTTTGTGGGTCTGGTGGCCAGTATTGTTGGAAATGCACAATTACTGTAAGGTACGCTTGAGAATATGGGTAAATCTGAGTCATATACCTGGAAAAGTAGTAGTGGAATGAGAATGAAATAAATATGTTCTGATCCACGCACAGGAATTCAATTAAGCTGTTAAATTTGTGGGTACTTGTTTCATATGTGTAGGAGCTAGGAGAGAACAAGGAGTGTGCAGGTGTGGTGGGAATGAAAACTGATTATGTGCAATGATGTCTTTTAAAAGGCCAGGCTGGATAGGACTTGGAACAACCTGATCCAGTGGCAGGTGTCCCTGCCCAGGGCAGTGGGATTGGAACTAGATGGCCTTTAAGGTCCTTTCCAACCCAAAACCATTTAGAAGTCAGCAAATGTATGTAGCTGTTAGCTTTTAATCCTGCTTTTCAAGCAAGAGGCTGCTGATCATAATAGTGTAACAAAGCAACTGCTGCTGGTCTGATGTTTGAGCATGTTCGATGCTTCTTAGCCATGATGCTTTCTGCTCCTGCCTTGCTAGGTAGCAAGTGCCAGCCAGAGATTTGTGTGAGGAGGAAGTTTTTAGGTAGCTGACTCAAACACACCTTTTGCTTTTGTGAAGATGAGAATGGGAGTTGTGACACTTGATTTTTTTTTTTGTTTTTATGTCTCCTGATTATAAGAAAGGAGGAGTCATCTCTGGTGGCAGGCAGTCACTTAGGTGCGGGCTCAGCCATCCTCAGCTGTATGGATATTTCAGAATAAATACCCGTTGTATAGGGTATGGGAGTGATAATAAGGCTGTTTGATAATTGACTATACCTGAAGCAGTTTATCTACAGCAGTTCAAAATTGCAAATTCATTTGATGCTGTTGGCCTGGAAGTGCAACAAGGCAAGGCTCAGGTTTGAACGCTGCCAGTAATGTATTCAAGCGAGAATCACTGTGGATGTCTGTTCTTGATTTTTCTGCTCCTTATGCACGGCTTTTCCCTTTTTTGAGTAGGTGAGAAATGAGAGCATCCAACTACCATCATTCCTGCTTGCTTCTGCCTTATTAAACATTGCTGGCAAAGCAAACAAGAAATCAGAATTGTCAGCCAAGAAACAATTGTAGCTCATGGTGAAAAAGAAAATACACGCTCCCCTTTGGCAAATCCAGTCTTTTCACATCTGCTTAAAGGGTTTAAGTAATATGTGAACTTACCCAAGAAAGGGCCTGTAGAGCCTCAGTGAGGATTTGCTGCTGGATACTGTAATTTCAAGGAGACAAGTGTACTTTGTGTCAGAAGTCACCATGACACAGGATCATTGGGTCTTTCCTTAGCTGATAGTTATACAGAAACTTCACTTCTGTCCTAAGTACACACATCTAAGTGGTCAATCTGCCACGCTGCTACTTCAGAGTAGCTTGCTATCTTCAACTCTGTGTGCACTGGCAGATCTTCCTCTGTAAAACAATATTTGCATATTATAAATAGTTCTTATCTTAAGGGTCTAGGGACAGAAGCCTTACTTGGAGCTTTTATAGGTGGAATTAATTCTTACCCTGTTGGAAACGCTTCTCTTTAAGCATGATTTCTGACGCATTAGACTTATTCAACCAAGCTTAGGATTCTTCACTCAGGCTGGTGGCCACAAACTAGTATTCATGCCTTAAGCTATTTGACATATTAAAATTTCAATAGCTGTCTTGACTTTGATTTTTTACAATAATAAAAATCAGTGATTGCTTCCCTCACACTTCCTAACATCTTTTTTTTTATGCTTGGCACCTCATGGGGTAGGAGACTGTTCCCTGGTAGAGCATTCAGGGCTTTTCCCTCTTAGGAGTCTCCAAGGAGCCAAGTGAGTGTGAGCCCTTTCCCACTGGAGTCGGGTAGCAGTTGCTTATCAGTTTTATGTGGGCTGCTAGCCAGTCAATGTGTGGGAAGCACCCTGAATTTCTATCAACATAAAGTTTTAGTCATTTCAGCTATAGACCTGCATCCTGTGTTTCACTTTCTTCTTGAATTTCCCTAAATTTCTTCCTGTTTTCCTTTTTGGGCTCTATTTTTCCTTAAAAATCAAATAATCGCTCACAGTCCTGTCTTTCTACTGTGTAATCTTGTTAGTATCACCTAAGTAATCCTTCTTATTTGGAGAGGAGAAATCTATCCATAGCTGTAGAAGACTGGAAATGTTCTTGGAATGATGAAGACTTTGTAAGTGCAGGTGGTAGGAAAGGATTGATGCTTTTGTGTGGTGTTTATTCTTGAAAAGGTATACTTTGGTTTTCCAGCATAGTCCCAAATCACCTCAATAAAAGAGCTGTGTTGAAAACTTAAAAGGGTTGGTGAAGGAAATGGGCAGAGATTGACTGTTGTGTCATATTGAACCTTTGAACTGCACCCTGCTACAAGCTTTGATGTCTGAACATTACAGGAAATGTCTTCTTTAGTATCTATCTGGGTTTAGAAGTATATGGTATACTTGAAATATAATGAGGTTGATAAAAGTTTTGAGTACATCAGTGTTTATAAGTGGTGAATTCACAGTTAGGTAATGCCAATGAATTTTTCTCTATGATAGAAGAGAATGTTTTTATTGTTATAGATAATAAATGAAAGTACCTTGAGAGCAATCCGTGCTGTAGGTTTTCTGGCAGGTTTCCTTGTACTTTTTTTATTACTTCAAGAAGGCTGGTAAGCACAGTTCAGGTGCTGGCAGGGAAGCTGGATCTTTCACAATCCCTTCTCATGTCTCTGGACTTCACAGAATAAAGGTGGCTACCTGATAGCAGGTGTGGGGCTTGGTGTCTGTCACCTTTCTTATCTATAAAAGTGAAAGCAGTGTTTGGTCATGAAGTTTTGGGAGTCAATAAATTAGTGTTTGCAAGATGTTCAAGCATGGAGACCCTATTTTATCCCTTACTGATTATCATGATAGTAGCCAAAATTGCTCAGTATTGTCCAAAAGCGTCCAGTGCATCCACACAACAAAATGTGATATTTCCTGAAATGTTGTTCCTTGCAGCTTCTTAAGGTGTCTCAGCATAGGCTTCTACATCAAAGTGCTGTGGTCTGTGGGGGTTGGCATCTCTCTGCATCATATGAATGTAATAGCAGAGCTCTGGTGGTAGCTTGTTGGGAAGATCTCCATTGCGTATTGAGATACAGCAGAAAAAGATCCTAAGTTGTCCAGCCCTTCTGGAGTTCACTTTGTTAGGTAGGACTTGAGTCTAGCCTGTATGTAGCAGCTATAGGCCCTCACTTTCAGACTTGTTGTGCGGAAGATCCTATCTGGTCAGAATTCATTTTATCCTATACAATTTAATGACTTTGTACCATCTCTCTGAAAGGCAGGATTTCCCCCACAGCGAGCAACCAGAGTTGCCTGTCACTTCTGACACGCAAAGCATGTCGCGAGTGACCATTTTTTGGATTCCAGCTGAGGTTTCCAGTTACAGTTTTTATATTTGACTGCTTTTGTGGCTGGAAACTTATGCCAGCTGTCAACTTAAGAGCAAGTGGCAATTTGCCTTCTCAAGCAAATGTGGTCTCCATGTTTATTTTTGGTTTCGTGTTTGTTGGTCTTATTGTAGGTTAAGAATCCTGGCATAACATCCTTGACCCTTTAGTAACATATGTAGTGATCCTCTTTTGTGGTTAGAGTATTAAATAACTCATTTCATGCAAATACAAATAACAAAGTCCTGACCCACGTAATACTCGATCAATTTAGGACCTTAGTAACTGAGGAGGTTTCATATTATGGTTTCCACGTAATGAGGAGAGGGACTTTTTACATGATAGAAAGACTAAGGGCATTAAAGGGTGGCGGGAGATGAAAGTAAACTGTTATTACAATTCATTTTCTTTTTGTTTCTCTCTTCTTGTTTGTTTGTTCATGAACAGATTGAAAACATAGATGCATGCCTGAGTTTCTTGGCTGCTAAGGGGATTAACATACAGGGACTGTCAGCAGAAGGTGAGTCAATCATTTGTTTCGAATTCCATTTTAAATGAGGAACTTGAATTACTGCTTGTGATTGCAACCAGCACGTGGGGTGTAATGAAAGATTAATATGGATAATTTAAACTTATGGAAGTCTTTGCTCTGTTTTTTCCCCACCTCAATATGAAAGGTAGGTAAAAGTACATGTGTAATCTCTACACAGCTGATTTGTAAGAATAATCAATAAGACCAAATTAAAATTCAATATCTCTTTGTTTCTTTCTGTAAAAACCAGAAACCTCTCATCTCAGTTCTGTAATTAATACATTGATCAGAGTGTAGAGTTTGCAGATATTTAAAGAGAACTGCTGGCAGCTGTTTGTCTATTGAGAGAGAAATTTCTTTCCTTGTTTTTCAATTGTTCTCTTACCTGAAGAAGTATCTGGCTTTCGTTTCTTTTTTTAAAAGATTTAAAAATAAAAATATTTCCAAATTCACAAAGCAATAAAATCCAAATGTTTTGAACCAAAACAGAAAAGAAAAAGACATTTTGACCTCTCATTAATCACTGTGCTTTTGAAAAGCACGAGGATTTTTCTCAAGCCCAGATGTGACTCAGCATACTCTGTTCCTTTATGCCTGTGTATGATATGTGTCAGGTTGTACGGAACCTTTTGGCTTAGAAGCTGTTTAACTGCTTTCTTATTAAGAGATCGAACAGATTTCTGTCATCCTCAGCACCAGCTTTAACTTGTGCTTTCATTTAAATACTCTTGGATCCGGCACTTGGATCTGATAATTGATAAGGCAAACTTTGAATATAGTATATGTCACCTCCTTTAGAGCATCACAGAACGAGTAATTGGATGTGTGACATCAGGTGAGACTTTAAATAAAATTTGGTGACTGTATGTCTTTGCAAACTTAGTTTTGAAGAGGAGGTTATGTCATCACATCATATCACATCACACACTTAGGTTTACTTGCGTGTGAATAACTTAACTGCCTGTGTGTTTAAAGCTGTGCTTTCTTCCTCTGAAGGGATCCTACAGCTGAAATAAGAAAGGTAAGAAAGGATACGTAGGTGTAGTTTGGCTGACCCCGGCTGGCACCTAAGCACCACGCGGCTGCTCACTCACTCCTAGGATAGAGAGAATAGGAAGAGCAGAAGTGAGAAAGCGCATGGGTCAAGATAAAGATAGTATAATGGGTGAAGCAAAGAGGAAGCAAGAACAAAAACAAGCAATGCAAAAGCGATCACTTACCACCTCCCACAAGCAGACAGGTGCCCAGACAGTTTCCAAGCATTGGCTACCTCCCCAGTGCCCTCCCACCACCCACTGCAGTTTTTATTACTGAGCGTGACGTCCTACAGCATGGGATATCCCTTTGGTCAGCTGAGGTCAGCTGTCCAGGCTGTGTCCCCTCCCAACTTCTTGCTTGTACGCTGCAGGATGACAGTGTGGGAAAACCAGAAAGCCTTGACACTGATCAGGGATTGCTCAGCAACAGCCAACACAGGCACCTTATTTATCAGCACAGTCACGAATCCAAAACCCAGCACCATATACTCGATGATGATTTGAAGTCCTAGCTGAAACCCATTTTCCCTTCTGGATGGTAGATGATGTTTACCAGATAACCACTCTGAATGAGCTTTATACCAAAACCATCATACACACAAGTATACATTTTAAAAAATTAAGGAAGTATAAAAACTTTGATAAAATTACAGTTCAAAAAAGTTAGTTCACTAAGTTTGTTTTGTTTTGTAAGAGTGGAAAGCAGAGTAATAGATATTTAGTATACATTGTTCTAACTTGCTGTGTCCTCTAGTAGGAGAAGAGAGGGCTGATGGTTAGCTGTCTTTTTCTGTGGTATATGCTCAAGCTGGGTTAGAACACCAATAACAAACATGTTCCTCCAAAGAGAAGTTTTAATATGGTCAGCCCAAGTACTGCTTGCATTATGTGCCTCGATGGCTCAGTTAGAATCAGGCAGATTCACATGTCAAGAAAAGAAAGTATGATCTAGAACAGCAGAAAGTTTATTTACCAGGAAATGATTAAAAAGAAAATACAGCTGAGTCCCTCGTAAAAGGCAATTTCAATCTTGACATCATTTGTAAATACTGAAAAAAAAAAAAATAGATTTGATATCATTTGCCTACAATGCAAAATCTAAGAAAAACAGCAGAAGAATTCATGGGAAGACTGTCTCAGCGTGCAGAGTTGGCAGCGTGGTGGTGTTCACACTGAGGAAAGGGCAGCATGATTCCTGTTCACTGCTCTCCTGCCAAATCACAAGGCAGACTCAGCAGGGTGTAGGTTATCCCATGGCTTCTGCTGATTTTGTATTTCTTCCTTTCGTTTTCACTGTCCAGGAATTAACATTTTAAGTCCTACAGAAGTTAAGAAGAGGGCAGTTATGTTTACTGCCAACATATGAGTGGGATCATTTATTGGCTGTGCCACTGATATAGAAGGAAAAGAGTGACAGCAAGAGGCGGTGGAGGGGGGAACGCAGGGATGCTTTCTAGAAAATGAAGTTAAGATTTGAACTCAGTAATAAGTTCACTCTTTGTTCTTAGTCACTCCTTAACTGTGCTGAGGAAGGAGGAGGAAACTGAGTGAGAGAGAGAGCATGGAATGAAGAACATAAAATGAAGAGTGCGGTAACCAAATAAGCCAGTGTTTCTATGCAGGTTGCCAAGACCTGCTGGGTCAAGTGCAAATAACTGTTTACTTCACTGACAGGTCCTTATCTGTGAGGAAGTAGAGGATTGTGATGGCTTCCAAGGGGGAATAAACACTGAAGTCTCGCCTGGGTTGCTTGGGAACATGTAGTTTTTGAATAGTGCAGTTTTAGTGTGGAGGGAAGTTAACAACTGAAAATGAGAATCAGGATGATTCCTAAATGTTGAAATAATTGGGATTTCATGTATCATATCCTCCCAGGATTAAAAAAAAATGAGTTTTAATAGATGGAAGCCACTTAGACACAATCTTTCTTTATGGATTCATGTTGTGAAGATGCTGAGGGCCTGCAATCACAGACAATGACCATACAATGCAGGAGATAAGCCCCCACACACACTTTCCAAGCAATCTGGAGCAAAAAAGGCATTCCCTTCTCAAAGATTCTTAAATCCTAAGATGTCCATGTGTAGTTGCTAAAGAAAACTATGGAGGATGCTGGAGAATTCTTTTCCTTACTGCAGATTTTCATTGTTTGTCACTTTGAGCTGTCTCTCTATACCCACGCTCTTAAACTTGTTTCCACACCAAGCTCCAGGAGTTTTAGACTCCTGGAACTGCATCTGCCCAACTAAGCTTGCCCTCCTTCACATAAAATCTCATCATTGCCAGGATTTTGAAGATTATGGAGAATATATATGTGCAGGAGAAACTCAAATTCATGTCATAGATAGCAGCTGCACCTCTTCTGGGTAACAGATTAGCTGGATAACAATCAGCTGAGCAAATCATGAAACCATAAAGTGATGAAAGAAAAAGCCTGGCTAGACTTTGGAACAGCCATGGTTCAGCTTAGATTTTTGCTTCTGAAATGACATTCATGGTTCTGTAGGTAACCATATTGTTGGCAATACTGCAGTTCATGCATTTCGGGTCCTTTCCAATGTCAAGGTGTTATTCTTGTTTCTGCAGCTCAAATATCCCACAGTGCTATTTTAAACATACCTGAATATGGCACTTACCATGGGAGTGCAGTGATTGGATGAAGGATAACAATTTCAAGCTCAAAGAGGGGAGATTTAGATTAGATATTAGGAAGAAACTTTTTACTGTGAGAGTGGTGAGGCACTGGAGGTTGCCCAGCAAAATTGTGGCTGCTGCATCCCTGGAGGTGTTCAAGGCCAGGGTGGATGGGACTTTGAGCAACCTGATCCAGTGGAAGGTGTCCCTGCCCATGGCAGAGGTGGTAGAAATGCATGATCTTTAAAGGTCCTTCCAACCCAAACCTTTTTTTTTTTTTTTACCCCTTCTTTGTCCTCAATAGATTTGGGTTTTGGTTTTTTTGGTTTTTTTTCAATTTTCTCTGAGTTTGATGTATTTTTGTGGTGACAGAGAAGGATGATTAGCAAACTACAGTGGTGGAAGTTCCAGCTGTAGTGAAACAAGCAACAACAGAGACATTGCAGTATGGAAATGTTCAAAGGATGGATTTTTGGGGATTCTATGAAAACCTTGTTCCAGTTTCCTCTTGGATGTCTAGAGTGTCCATTTCAAATATATAAGACAAGTCATTTTTGCTTCCAAATTTAAAATGCATGGGTGAAATGCTTGTCCTTATCTAAGTTAATATGCGTATTTAAGCTGGTGCATGGACTGGAGGGGACTTAGAGTGGGAAGCAGTTGAGACTGCTGTGATGGGCAGGGTGCAATGAGGTTGAAGTGCTCTCTGAAATACTTGTTTTGTACAAAGTGCAGCGGCAATCTGCCAGGTGAATTACCTCAGTCTGTCTTTAAGATAAGAGAAACAACTATGTCAGAAAGTCGTTTGAAATATTTTGCTTAAAGTCAGGAGGGAAGGAGACTGCTTCTTTTGAAACTCATTGCAGGTGTTTTTCTTTTGATTATTAGTTTTTGGACACTTTAGAAAAATGTCAAAAGCAGGTTGCTCTTCTGATAAATCACAGAATCATTAGGTTGGAAAAGACCCCTGGGATCATCAAATCCAACCAAATACAGCAGAAGACAGGCAGCCGTGGAAAGCAACAGGCTTTAGCTGGGGTTATTGTCATGGTCCTCTCTCACTTCACATGAAAGTCAAGTACAATTGTGTACAGCTTTGCTAAGTTTAAACATGCAGACCCCTGGTAATTTCTTTTATCTTCTGGATGGTATTTGTGAAGTTAAGCTTCCCAGTGCCTCTGGCTCTGTTTCGTTATGCTTTGGCCTGTGATTAAGTGCTACTTTCCTTACAGTTCCCGTGAGTAATTTGAGTTCTTTACTGAAGATAAGGAGATCCTTTTTACTGTGCTTTTCTGTCTTTTGTGTCTGGTTTACTTTATTATGTACTTCTACCCATGTCCTCCCTAGTTATGCACAGGCAGATGAGAGAAGGAACCTGCCTGGTGCAGATGCTGCTGGGGATGGGAAGGGGCTGAGTTTGTGCATGACGCTGCATGGGAGCAGAAGTGGACTGGGAAAAGTGGAAACAGACAGGATCGTTGGGACCCCACTGTCCAAGGAGAGACTAAAATTGGCTAGGAAAACAAAGGAAGACAGAAAATGACTGTTCAAGTGTCCTGGGATCGATAATCATTTAATCAAAGGAACAAGTGTTTAGTGTTTGATGGGAACGGTTGGACTCGATGATCCGGTGGGTCTCTTCCAACCTGGTTATTCTGTGATTCTGTGATTCTGTGAAGGGCAGTGGTGGGGAAGGGCACTGGTGGAAGGGCCAGACTGCAGGGAGGTCAACATCAGTAGGGCAATTTAGTCAAGACGTAGTAAGAGAAGGGAATATCTTCGGTCTGGGTGATGACCAGGACCACTTAGATAAGATGTAGGAGTTGCTGAGGAATTGGGCATGGGCCAAAACATAGTTAAGGAACACAGTAAATTCCATTAGTGGTTAGAAAGAAAAGGTAGATTCAGGCACAGGTGGACAAAGAGACTGAAGCTAGAAGCTAGTATAGAAAGGGGAGCAAAATTTTTAAGCCATGAGCAGGAGATTTACTGGGTAAAAGGCTTGGGGTGAAGAACAGAAGCTTGTTAGGCAGCAAAGATAAGCAATGTGAGCAGAAATATGACTGGGAGAGGAAATAAAGGTTAGAGGAAGGCCCGTTACAAAGTCAGAGCAACCTTCGAGCTAGAACTGGGAACAGAAATTAACATTCTGATTTTTACCTTTGTGCTTGGCCACTGTCGTGCCACTTGTCCTCTTCTTCCTCTCTTGTACTAGTCTGTATAGAGGGATTTAAAAGCATAGGGCAGGAGTTAGTTTTAATAGTTCAAGTGGTATATATAGCAGATGCAAAAATTCAGCTGTTTGATGTAGCTTCTCTAATTTGCTTTTTTAATTTAGGAAATGTGCTTAATAATTAAGTTATGGCACATTATTAAGGCTGTTTTCAAGACTGAATTAGTGCTCTTGCATGTTAAGATACAGCTGTTAGCTGCATCTTCTGGCACATGTCTTTATCTTTTGTATTTCTGTTTGGTTTTACATTCTTGCAATTGATACTGCGTGGAAGAACAGAATGACTTCTAGGAATTGAAATGCTTATTCATTCACTGTCAGGCTACCTTTAGGTACCTTGAGTATCCATTCTTTATCAACTTGTGATAGTATCAAACTGGTAATTATGTGTTTTAATGCAGTTATTTCACCCAATAATTATATTCTCTAGTGCAAAACTTGCATCATATTTTCTTAGTGTCAACAATTAATCTGATATTCCAGAAATTATGATAGACTGTGTGATAATTCAGTAGTTTCTCCTCCTTGTGCAAATTTAGGACCAAGAAATCGTTTACAGTGTGATGTTGTTAATATGCTGGGGGTGGTTGTGGGGTGGTTGTTTTGGTTACTTTAGTTTAAAGAAACTATTTAGAGAAACTATATTTTTAAGCACGCTAGCGTTAGCACACAAATGATGCCAGAAATGGAAGACATCGTGCAGTCACTGCAGGGGAGAAATGAGTTATTTGTAGTTGGTGCTCACTGGTAATCAGCTGTAATGCTGATTAGATGTGCAGAAATCCTGCCATATCCTAAAGGAACTGAGTTCAGACGCATTGTGAGAAGTGCAGCGTTTGACCTGCTGTACTGTTGGAGGGCAACAAGGACTGGTGGCCGACAACTGACTTCTGAACATTGCCTTACAGAAATCAGGAATGGGAATCTAAAGGCCATCTTGGGCCTTTTCTTCAGTTTGTCTCGATACAAGCAGCAACAACAGCAGCCACAGAAACAGCAACTGCAACACCATCCGTCCCAGCAACCTCCCCCAGTATCCCAGCAAGCAGGGCCTCCATCCCAGTGCCAGGTTGGGGTACCACAGCAGCAGGTGCCAGCTTCGCCTCAGACTCCGTGCCAACAGCCCCCGCAAGCTGCGCAGCATCAGTTCAAAGCTCAGCCAGAAATGCAGTCCAGGTGGGGAAATTTCCTTCAAGTGCAGGTTTTTTTCATTGTTTATTTCTCTTTTTAATTCTTGCTAAAGGTCTTCAAAAGCCAAAGATGCTTCTTTCTTTAGTTCTGCTCTAGAATATGGAATGTGTTAGCAGTCGAATGCCGGATAGCAATTGGCTTCACACCGTTGGAAATCAAACCAGATGTGCTGAAATATATTGTACGTCCTTAAAATATGTGGTCCAGTGGGTGTAAAATAACCATTAGTCCAAGTAAACACAGTATTTTATAAGGATGTTTTTCTCAGTATTCCTTTTGCATCTTTATATTCACAAGGCAAATATGATGTTGCCCTTACAGAATTTATACTTTGGGCATGGGAAAAGCAACTTTGGTTCTCAGCTTACAAGGATTTCAGCCCTCACTTAGAAGTGGAAGGCTCTGACAGTGGTAAAAGAAATAAATCTCATCACTGCTGATGACAGTCCAAATAAAATCTAGCTTTATTGGTCAAAAATAATACACTGCTGGCTTAAGTGACAAATAATTTTCACAACTGATGTTTATTGGCACTCCTAGATCAGACTACAGATAAATTGAGCAGCCTGGGATTGGAACTGAATGCCCTTTAAGGTCCCTTCCAATCCAAATCATTCTTGAATAGAGGGATGAGTTATCCCTTGACTGTCTTTAATCAAGGAGGTGTTCTTCCTGGGGTAGGAAAAAAAGCAATTTATGAAGGCAGCACAAGTGTGAATGCGTGTACAGCCTTATGCTTATTGGATCCTTCCACTGCTAAGAGGACGAGGGTTTTAGTGGGGCTACGTGTGCAGGATTAAAGCCTGAAGCCATATTTGCACAATTCCTAAATATGAAGGCTTTTTTTTAAAAAAAAACAAATATCTTAAATTAAGTTAAAGCTTATTTATGATAAAATAACACATACTAAGGAGACCACTAGCTTAAGTGCTACTTTATGAGGGATATAAATAGTTTAAATGAAGCCTTCCAAATGAGACTACTCAGAGGTTATTTGGGTTTTGCTTATGTTTGGTTTGGGTGTAAACAGTATCAATTATGCTTATCAAACAGTAACACTCATGCTTGTTTTGGGTGTAAACAGTATTTTCATATACTTAAAAAACATAGTGTTACTACAGCATGTATAAATCTGTACGAGAAGTAATTACTGTAATGTAATGTATTTGAATATATTTCTGCAACATTTCTGTCTAAAACATGCAGAGATGCATGGGACCATTTGAATATTGATTTGATATTTTCAGTCCATTGTGTGGATTGTGCTGGGTTTCACATAATTTAAAAATATCTGAGCTGAAGGTCTTAAATGTCATGTTTTCTTGGGGTGTATACGAAAGAGAAATTGCTCAGATTTTACAGAAATTTACATATAATAAAAGACTGAGGAGGAGAAGAGTAATAAAGTTGGGGGTTGCATGCAGAATTGCATGTTCATTATTCTATAAAAATTAATTCATTTCAGATTTTAGGAGGTTTGACATAAAGTTATACTTGGGCAAGAAGCTTTTTTTTTCCTGTGAAATTCATAAAAACTCTTTGTCCCTTAAACCTGTTACTAAGTTCAATGGCTTAAAAACAAACAAAAAAAAGTTTCTTTGTTCAATGTTCTATTCCATTTTTTCTTTCCTGTCACAGTGCATCTCCCAGGGACTCATCTCAAAGCAAAATCATCCGATTCACTCTTGGTCAGAAAAAGTCTTCTAGGTTAGCATTTCTTCATCTTCTGCAAAGCATGAATAATCCTTTTGCAATTTTTCTGGATGCATGTTTAGGGTTCTTGTTGAACATAGTTTGTAATTAGGCATTTTACAAACAGTTGAAAGCTGGAAGTGCTACATGGAAATTTTTTTTTTTTCCTTTTAATCAAGATGTGGAATGCTTTTTGGCCTGCAAGAAAGTAATATGATTTTCTTGTCCTTATGAGCTTTTGCTTTTGAGAACAAAACATGGTTCTGGGAGTTCTGTCTCCACCATACACATCTGTATTGGCTGTATTTAGATCTCCATTATAGAAACTACTAGTGTCAGGCTGTTGTCTTAGTAAGTGGAGCATCATGTGAACCATGAGAGCTCAGACAGCACTGTGTGAGTCTGTTTCATCAAAGCTCCCCAGTGCTCTGAAGCTGAACGCATCTCAGAATCCCAGCGTGACTTGCATGCCACCTCATATGACCATCTCTTCTCAGTGATCATAAGGGTTGCTGTATTGTTAATGTGGTTAATAACGTTTACTGTTACTACTATTATGGATTAAAATATTTTACTACAATTTTGAGTATAGTAATACGTTGGTAAATTGTACTGTACCAGTTTTATTGCTAGGCTTGTGAACTATTACTGAGGATTTTTATTCAGCTTGGCAAGTTTGTAGAGGTTGTTAGTTCTGCTGCATAACTTGGATATATTTCTCCTGTCTTATTTCTTTTCTGACAACAGTGAAGGTCTGCAATATATAACCCCTGTTAAAATGTCCCATGTTTCCTTTTCATGTTCTCTTGATTATAACTATCACTTGACAGTTTCTTTTTGTCTACAAGAGGTGCTGAAGTCCAGTAATAGTGAGGCTTCAGCTCAGTACCTTGTCTCTAATTTCAGCCTCTAGAAACGTCACCCCGAACCTATTTTTCTTCCCTAGATTTAACAGGCACTGCTGTGAAATATTTTGGCCTAACACCAAAAGCTGAGGCTTAAAACCAGTCAGTTAGACTTTTTCACTTTCTGTAGTTTAAGAGAAATGATATCTTCTTCAAGAGTGTTTTTAACAAGTATGCTTTTTATACTCTGTGTGCTTTTATTGGCACTGACAGTGCTGACTTGAATTGAAAACTTGTCACTTCTTGAGTGGTTACATGGTTTGACTGGCTTTATTTACTTAAAAACGTGACAGGTTTGCAAAACTTGTGTGGGGAGCCTTTTCTTACCCATGGGTGCAAGAACGTTATCCCTCCCCTCCTGCCAAACCCTGCTAGGAATCTCCCAGTACTAAGGGCTCTGGTAGCCTTTCTGCGGTGGTTGGCTCGCACTCATGATGTTTTATCACTGCGCAGAAACTTTCAACTGAGTTATTGTGTCCATCCAAAATAATTTCCTAGTAACCAAAACAAACTTAATGACTTTTTTTGTCTCAATGACTTCCAAGTTCTCAAGAAGAGTGTTTGTCTCTGATTTGCCCCTGCTTCTTCATGTGTAGTCTCCTCTCCAGCAGATGAAGATTCTCTGGAGTGTTCTCATGTACTGCAATGATGAGTATGTACAACTTTCTAGCACCCCCAGCTTTGAAAAAGGCTGGATAAGTTGAGGGGGTCGTCTATAAGTCTTCAGCAAAGTCAACCTCAGAACCATGATGTACTGTGCCAGATCTGTGGTGGTTTGAGTTTGTAAATTCATTTTTGGGTTTGTGTTTGAATGATGCCCCTATGTCTTATCCTCTCTTGCGCTTTGAAAGCATGTGCATGCAGCTGCTGACATTTTTGCTCTTTTACTTCATGTTTCTTTTCCTATTTCTTCCTGGAGAAGTCAGTTTGTTTAGGAAGCACTGACAGACTCCTTCGTGGCTTCTCTTCCTTCCCATAGGCACAGTGGTTGGTTGGTTGCATTGCCGTTCTTTCTGACAACTGAGACTTCTTAATTTTAGCCTATTATTAGCACAAGTTATTTAAGACAGATTTTTGTGGTTTATACAAAGAAACTTTAAAGAGGTCCTACCATACACAAAGTACAAAGAAGGCAGAGAGCCATCTCTTTCATTGCTGCTGTAGGTGTCACGAACTGGTTTGATCATACAGTCGTTAATGTGACATCCTTGTTTTTCAGTGAGTTGTTTCACTAACTCTCTTCAGTATGCATTTTGAGGAATTGCCAAATATTTCAGTTTTTAATATTTATCTATTTGGAATGTAGAAATATGTGCTCATTAGTACCCAAAATACACTGAAAACTTTATGTATGAACTTTGACTGTGAAGGACTCAAACACACATCTTATTCTGAGCTGCAATGCCAGTGGCTTTCCTAATTCTGTTGGGCTTTGTAAAAAAATATCTTCACTTTCCCTTCTTGCCTGAAAAGCATGAAATTGGTGTCCCTCCCTCTCTACTTATTTGAGAATCCTAACTGCATTTTTTTCGAGGTGAGCAGCTAAATCTTGTAAATACAGGCAACGGTAAGGAAATGCTGTCTGAGATTGACCCAGTTTAAACTGGAGGCTTACATCACCTCACTGATAATGTGGTTGCCCTAAGATGGGGAACTGAAGCTTTGTGGGTTTTCTATTTTGTTAAATAGACTGAAATAATCAAACCAGATTAAATTCTTACTGGGCTCACCTGCTGCACTTCGTAGCTTTCAGAGAAAAGATGTGATGTGTGTTTCCTACAAGGAAAAAGGCAGCCACTTGCTATCTCATTGTTATTTCCAAAATAATAGTAACCTTATGTGTCCAGCAATCTGATTTATGAACAGCAGTGTTTCGGTCTTAACCTTGTACCAGTGATGTTGCTCTGCTGAATTTACTTGCAACTAATCCTGATTCACAAATTTTATGGCAAGTGACTGTTAATTTAAGTTTGGAGGGTGTTTTCTGATGTAAAACAATTCAGACTATTGCTTATTTGCCAGGTGCTTTTCATCTAGGATGATTTTTTGATTTGTTCTTATAAAAGAATAAAGACACTTATGAGTATATATTTGTGGTATTGATCCTTTTCTGCTTATGGATGCTATTTCATACTTTTTCCCAGAGTACTTTTTAAATATATATAATCATACTGTTATTCTTCCATCAGACTTCCAGGTCCCACCACGAGGGTGTCCGCTGCAGGCAGTGAGGCCAAAGCTCGTGGTTCTATTAGTGCCAACAATCGACGCAGTCAGAGCTTTAACAACTACGACAAATCGAAGCCTGGGCTTCCCCCTCCAACACCAACAAGTAGCAATGATAAAGGTAAGCACCTAAGATTTTGGCATCCTCAGATTTTTCTTAATGATGGCTTCATTCAGGGGAAACTGCATTTTCCATTAAGCTCTAGAATTTTTAAGACTATGTCAAAGCCATTTGTTGTAAACATGACATTAACAATCCAAAAACCAGCTGGCTTTTCTTGAAAAAGATAAGAGTTCTTCACTATAACTGAAGCTGTGACTTACTGTCCTGAAGGTACACACAAAATAGATCCAAGAAAACCTGGCACTGGTGAAATATTTTATGATTTTGTGTGAAGTACAGATAAGGGGCAATGAATTAATCAAAAAATAAGACATTTTGATGAGTAGTTTTACAGGAATGGAAAATGACCGCTGAAGATTTGTTTTTATATGATAAATAGTAGCATTTACTTTCCTCCATTTTTGTGGAAGATCTTTAAGTTACGAAAGTACATGATTTAAATCTCATTGCAATAATCATATAGCATAGCATTTGAAGGCAGGAACGCATCGTAGTTTTATAGATGTTGCAGTGAAACTGTGTTCACGGCAGTACATCAGAATAACCCTGTCCTGTCTGAAGAGCTGCTTTTTTAAATGACATTTACTGACTTTGTGTCCATTCACTAAGCTAGTAATCTGACAGCATTCATTAGCTTGAGCTTATAGCTCTGAACTCTGTAACACAGCATTGACCAGTGGGGTCTTGGGGGATGTGGCTGGTGAGAACTGAGCAAACCGCTGTAGTCTCTTGTGGTCAAATTGTTGGCGTGGGCTGGCAGCTAATTCTTTATCGCTAACAAAGATAGATCAGTCTTGGATTTTCAGCACCATCTTTGTGCAGTGACTTGGCAGTCGCAGCCTTTAGGCTCAAGTCTCCTTGTTGTACATGCATAACTTCTGTTAACAGTAATGAGGATTATGTTTGAGGGAAAATTACTGGTCTGGTTCAACTTGCCTGTGGTTAGCATGCTTATTTCTTTTCAGGAAATTGTGTTTTTCCTGCCTTAGAAACTGTTGTGCTATGACTGTGTGTCATCAGGTTTTGGAATATTGCCCTACATAGCTGTTGCAGCCCAAAACCTCATCTTGTGATGTTGGCAATGGAGGGTCCTCAGTATCCTGAATCAATTTGATCAGACCTTGTATATGAAGAAAATTACTTTCACGACTGAATAATATAAAAATAATTATATTGTATATGAGCATAATATACTCATAAATCAGCAACATACTGTCTCATTAAATCCATTCTTACTATTTTAGAAGGTGCTCCATATAAACAATCATGATTTAACTGTAGCATCGGCATGTAATTGTCATCTCTAAATCTGATTTAGGTCTGCCTTTCAGTTAAAAGGAGCAAGCTGAGATGTTACGGCATGAGCGGTAGAACCAGTGAAACCTTGTCTTCCTGTGTGATAGCTCCCCAGTATTCCTTTGTCTCCTCCTCCTCAAAACTCTCCTGTTTTGCTCCTTGACTATGAGTATGGGATATGTCTCGTCCTGGCATGTTTGTTGGTTGCCTAGATGATCCCTACCTGAGTTTGGATGGTGTGCTGTTAGGCTGCATTGAAGTGAGAACTTGAACTATCTTGGTTTTTTTTCTCAGTTTACCAAGATAACTAAATAAGAAAAAAAAAATAAGAAAATAAAAGAAGGAAAAGAGAAAAGCCCTCGCATATACAGAGAAATAATAATTTATTAACTGAGTAACTTAAATACCAGCTGCCTTTAGGCAGGCAGTTCTGTCAACCCTTATTCCTCATTGTGACCCATCCCTTTAGAAAGATAAACCAGTTGAAGAAGCATAAAAGATATTCTGCTTCCTAAGAATGTTACAAATGACTGAAAGAAAAAAGATTGGGTTTTAGGTTGACAGCCTACATGAGTTGCATTAAATGCTCAGGATTTTGCTCTGGTCAAGATTTCCAGTCATAAATTATGGCCTTCAAAAAAGAGTTTATGTAAGTTGAACTTTAATTAAAAATATAATCATGACACAAAGTTGGTCTGCATCCATGAGAAACAAAAGCAGTTGGTCTGACACATTTTTGGCTTATTTTAAGTTAATTGTAACATTGCCAGACCAAGTTTATTGTCAAAGTGCTAAGACAATTCAAGTTTTCTGACCCATATCCTGTATTTTGACTAAGGAAGTGAGACTTACATGACCGTGGTGTGCCAGTCCTGTTAAGTTTTCATCTCTTTACCCAGTACTAGCTCCATTACGTGTTTTTGAAGAAGGAAATGGGAGAAAGGGAAATCTGCCTGGTTTTGGCACCCTGTTTTGGCACCAGTGGTCACACTTGGTGACAGAAGGTAGGATTCAGGGTGTTGATTTGAATCATTTCTTACAAAGTAGATTGTAATTTTCAGCTTTTATTAGTCTGTGGCCTTTCCCTCCAAATTTGAATTGTCTTGTTAGTCAATCGTCTGTGTCTTGTGGCAATGAAAGTGCATTAATTGAAACAGAATACATCAGAAATTAAAAGGACAGTAAATGGAGCATGGAGGAATAGCTAGCTGCTGGAAAATAAATAACCTAGATTTTTTTTTAAAGACTCCATTAATCAATTAATGATGAAACTACTGGTTTTCTGAAAATCTCAGGGAGAGGATTTTTGTAAGGTCAAAAATGATGTAAGCTGCTCCAGCGTGTCCAGAGGGAGGGCAGTGAGGCTGGTGAAGGGTCTGCTGCACGAGTCATATGAGGAGCGGCTGAGGGAACCGGGATTGTTTAACCTGAGAAGAGGAGGCTGAGGGGAGAACTTAACGTTCTCTACAACTACCCAAAAGGAGATTGTAGCAGGGTGGGTGCTGATCTCTTTTTCCCAAGTAACAAGTGATAGGATAAGAGGAGATAGCCTCAAGTTGTGCCAGAGGAGGTTTAGATTGGATACTAGGAAGAATTTATTCACTGAAAGAATGGTGAAGTGTTGGGAGAGGCTGCCCAGAGTCGTCATATCTGGAGGAGTTCAGAAAACGTGAAGATCTGGCACTTTGGGATATGGTTTAGTAGGCAAGTTGGCATTGTGTTAGTGGTTGGACTTGATGATCTTAGAGATCTTTTCCAACCTTAATGATTCTGTGATTACACTGTTGCATGAAAATAAGAGATTCTTGGATGCATACACATTATTTGTGAGATGCGTACGGACTCTTGGCAAAGGAGCACACATAGAGATGCAAGTCTTGCTTCCCTAAAGCTTTCATTGTGTCTTAATTATTTTGCTTTCTTAGTCTTTGCTTGCTGTCTCAAAACCAGATTCAAGATGTGGGGAAGAGATGATTCTTCTCTAGTAGTAATAACCTGGACACCTAGTTCAGTCTTATGGGCAGCCTCTTTGAGGCTGGGGCAGGATAGGTTTAATTTGCTTTTCAGAGTTAGCCCTGCAGTTTATATGTGAAAATCCCTTCAAACGTATAGGAATCTCGGTGCCCTCATTCCTCATATCATAAAATGGTTACACGCTATGGTACAGTTTTTGTTTATTGTCACAGTGATTAGTCATTTATAATGCAGTAGCATTCTAGGTGGGGGATTTCAAGATGCATAATTGCTGTTACAGGCTGCTTTTTCTCAAGAAAAATGCAATTAAAGTCTAATCGCATTTTTGGATAGTGGGAAAATAATGAGCCACTCAGGCTTGTCATTTCTAATGTCATCCTAATCCCTTCATGCAACTGGAATATTTTAATTCACTTCTGAATTGTCAGTTATTAAGTCCACACATACGTAAGGTACGCCTTTGGTTTGCTTTCTTGTCCCTTAAAATCCTTTAATGCCACAAGCGCATGATAGCATGGAAAGCATCAGCCACATCCTAAGGTCATTACTGAACTCATCTAAATTGTCGGAGACATTTCTAAGGAACGTAAAGAGGCAAATGAGCTTTGCCTTTTTATGCCTGTTTGTGCGTTATTAATTACTAGTTATACTGAGGCTCCATGTTACCATGTCTTTCTAATTATCACCAAATAAAAAAAAATGGCCAAAATTTAATTGCAGGTGCAATTTAGAATAAAGAAATCTATTTGTCCATGGCAAGAAATCTATTTGTCCATGGCAAGAAGGAGTACAACTGTGTCCTAGGTAGTTATGAAACTTAAATAGCAAAACATACGATTTCAGTAAAGATTTTGATGCAGTGGATTTTCTTATTAATTTATTTAAATATTTTGCTTAGGTACACACAGTAGAGAGTCTTTTGAGACATGCTTTGAAAGCAGTCTGCAGTTCTGCAAAGTGGTTTTGACTAACTCTGAGTGCCCTCGTATATTCCCTCTCTTCACTGGTATTCACACATTAAATTTTCCTTTGCAGTCTCAAAAGCCTGGTAACATTGGGAATATTTGGCATATTACTTCTTGATTTGTATCCGCAGTATTAATAGAATCCCTAAAGTTATGAATCTGTGGGAAACAACAGCTTCATATGTCACCTCTGGTATGTTTGTGGAGTGATATAGTAATGTGACAGGCTTACATGCTTTCTTTTATGTTCTCCTGCTTTGTTACTAATATTTTATTTAAGATAATCCTACAGAGGGCAGTAGAAGTCTGTGAGAAAAATGACACGCTTCTCTGGATTGAATGTTAGGTAAAATGTCATTAGAAAAAAAGACTTTGACCATTTCCACATGAGGTCAAAGGAAACGTTTATTATTAAGATTTATGAGGAAGGCAGTGCTAGTAAAGTCAGGTTTCTCCTAAGTAGGTAAAAACAGGTAGTATTAGAAAAAAGAGAAAAAAAAGAATTTACGTGTCCAGATTCATGCACTCAAATTAAATAAATGACTTCTAATAGCAGCGTTCTTGCAAATTTACTTAATGCAAATGACATGAGAGGTTTCTGAAACCAGATCCTGCTTATTCAGCTATAATCTTAGCTGCTTGTCTCGATTGTCAGGTATGGACATAATGTACAGGAGGAGAGTAAGAAATGTGTGTGCTTCTCTGCTTGATGGTCCCTTTCTTTCATTTCTTTCAAATTTGGGGTAATCCCTTATAACTTCGAACACGGAGTGTATTTAAACCGTGTCTTTTAATATGTAAAGGGTTGTTACTGGAGTCACAAGGATGCATGGTGGCAGGACAAGAGGCACACATTCTGTTAGGGGTGGCAGGACAAGAGGGCACACGTTCCTCTCTGGCAACAGGAATAAAATTCTTCCCTCTGAGAAGAATTACATATTGGAGAAGTTTATCCAGAGAAGCAGTGGAATCTCCCTGGCTGGAGGTATTCAGGACTTGCCTCAGCAGAGCCCTGGATAACCTCATGTAAGGTATTGCTTTCAAGTGAAGATTGGAAGGAATGCTCTCCAGAGTTTTCTTCCAGCTTATGTGTTCTATGATTTCTACATTTTAAACGTATGGTTAGTTTTTAGAGTATGGTATACTCTTGTCCTTGCAAGGAGCAAGGTGAGATGTGCACAGCAAGCTCAAAACTCAGAATTCTTGCGGTAGTGTCTTTAAGGCTGAGGTGTTTAGCAGTATTCAAATGGGCTTTGAAAAAGAGGGTTGCTAATAAAACGTAAAGAAAAGCAGTACATAATTAGAGGTTTGCAAAAGCTTTGCAGTTAGGTATTTGAAAGGTTAGTTTATGTTCTTTGTCTGAAAAGGAGGTTGTCTACAAGATATTACTATTTTTATAGTAATAAGGATTCTTTATTACCTCAGTAGATAGCATACAAGTATCATTTTGTTTGGAATTTGAAATTAGCCTGATTTAGACCACAAACCAGATACAAATTTTAAGAATGAGGATGATTAGCCATCAAAAGAGATTAAATCAGACATAATGAGTCAAAATTCAATATTTGCCCAGAGCTGATGTTCAGACAGAGGTTACAGTTTGGGCTCAGAAATTACTGAGTGAACTTCTCTGAACCATGTTAAGATCAACTCAGATGAACCTAGTGGATTTCTTGAATGAAAAAATGTTCCATTTGAGAGCAGGAAAATGAAGGATGAGCCCTCTTCTGTAGCTGCATGTGAAACCAGGTTAAATATTTGATCTTCTGAACGATTTGGATTGGCTCCTGTACCAAGTACAGGATGGTCAAGTGGTGTTGCACAAGCATCCTCACTGGAACCCTTATGTTCGGCTTAACCTCATGCAGTTTTTCCACTCCAAGTAAATTAATAATAATAAACAGAGACAAACCCCAGGCTTTTGCCTTTGTGCCAAATAATAGTATAAGAATTAAAAAAAAAAAAGGTGGTGGAAAATGAGATCTGAGACTTGTAAAACATGATGGAAATTCCTGTTAGAGAGTTAACATTTGAATTTTTTTATCCATTTATAGTAGTGTTCAGTGCAGAAGCCTGAATGTGAAAGCAAAGGCTTCTTCTGGCTTCAGGTACAGGGACAGTTATCATGACAGCCGTGCCAGTGGAGCTGAGATGTCAGACTCGATTCCTGTGGCATTGAGCCAGCTTGACTCAGGGGTGATGGAAGGTTACTGGGATGGCTGAACAGTCCATCGCTTCCAAGTGGAAGCTATATATATGGCCAGCCTGTTACAGTACTCAGTGCTGCCACATCTGCCCCTTTTCCTGGCTAAAGAAGTCATTCCTTTAAATATTTTAGGCTGAAGGAATTAGGGTTGTTGAGCCTGTAGAAGAGAAGACTCCAGGGAGATCTTATAGCAGCCTTTTAGTGCTAAAATGTGGCTTACAGGAAAGCTGGGAAAGGACTCTTGATCAGGGAGTGCAGGGATAGGGCAAGGGGTAACAGTTTTAAGCTGAAAGAGGGGAGATTAATATTAGATATTAGGAAGAATTTTTTTCCTTTTTTGAATTTTTTTGAAGGTGATGAGACAGTGGCACAGGTTGCCCGGAGAAGTTGTGGATTTCCCATTCCTGGAGGTATTCAAGGCCAGGTTGGATGGGGCTTTGAGCAACCTGATACAGTGGAAGGTGTCGCTGCCCATAGCAGGGGCATTGGAACTAGACAGTCTTTAAGATGCGTTTGAACCGAAACTGTTCTGTGATTCTATGATTTACTGGTTGAGATGATCAAGATAACGTATACAGTTAAAGCAAATGAAACCACTAGCTGTTTCTATTAGGTGGTGATCAAATTGTGAAGTGTGATCTGAACATTTTGGTGCTCAGCTTGTCAGTGACGAGCCTGGACTGATGCAAGCTCATTTCAAAATACATTTGTCCCCCAGGAGAAAAAAAAAAAAAGCAACTTTAAATAAAAAAAAAAAATTGTTTTCCCCAATTCATACCAACTCAATTTGTATCTACAGCCCAGAACCACCTCATAAAATTTTCATCCAGCTGCAGAAGAAAATACTGACACTTCAGTGTTGATAAATCTGTCGTCTTGGGTCTAACATAGCAGTTGTCCTTTGTGGTTTTGTCCATTGTAGAAATCAGGCAAGAGAGGTTATTAGGCACAGTTGTTTGGCTGAATAAGAAGAGTTAAAATAAAAGTAGGACCACTAGATTTGGTCTTGCAGGTGCCTTATTACAGAGCCTGTGCTGTTCAACTTGTTGGGTTTTGAGTGTCGAGGGAAGTTCTTTTATTGGCATCATACTGCGTAACTCCAGTTTGAGGTTCATTAGGGTCTGTGGTTGACGACTGTCATGTTCAGAAACTATCTTGTAGTAACAAAGAGTGCTTTTGGAGAGCCCAGTGGGGACACATTTTCTAAATCAATCTGAAAACCACTTGTGATGTCCTGGTCTCTTTAAAAAGTCATTGTAATGTTGGTAGTTCATAGAAGCTACTATCAATATAACAACATATTATAACAGTTCTTATACATAACACACACACACATAAGTGTTTTATATATAATATTTAACAGTTGTTATAATAACTCTTAGCTTTGTCAGTGACATATTTTACAAATCAAACACTAAATGGTCCTGAAGTAGTAAGGTGTGTGATATCTTATAGAAGAGAGAGTTTATAGAAATGCACAAAGTTAATTTGGGACTGGGAAGACTCCCTGTTTTTCAGTGCTCTCTTTGAATCGGTCACTGCAGCATCTGGTGGCACACAGACATGTTGCTAGATAAGACAGAAATCACATAATCACAGAGTGATCTGAGTTGGAAGGAAACCGTAAGGATCATCGAGTCCAACTCCTATCCCTACATAGGACAACCCCAAGATTTACACCATATTTCTGAGTGATTTGACCAAATACTTCTTGAATATTGTTAGGCTTGGCACCATTACTACTTCCCTGGGGAGCCTGTTCCAGTCCTAGTGTGAACTATTAAGCCTGGTGTCTCATCCAGTGTCCTTTATAGACTGTGATTTCCAAATGAGGACACTGATAAACTAAAGCTGATACTGAAAAGACACTGACCTTTTTGGTACAAGCTGCCAGATCGTTACTGTGCCAATGGATGAGCGCTGTGCCCAGCTTGGCGAGGCTGCAGGGAGAGGGTGGGGGAGAGGTGGAGTGAGGAAGGCTTTTGAAACCAAGAGCAGCAGAAATATATAACAGTTCAGTAGAGACTAGGAAAAATAAGCAGAGTTCCTCAGATGGAGAGATTCCTCTGTTTATTGATGAACTGTGTATGGATGTCAGAAAGCTGAGAAGTGATTTTATAGAATGAAACAGTTGGCTTACGCAACAGATAGCAGTAAGTTAAAGATTATTTTTATTTTATTTGGCATTTATAACTTTCTTCGTGACTGAACGTTATAGACGTAAAAAAATTTCCTTTATTCAGCTTCATGGAGCAGTTACTTTCAATCTTGTTCTATAGCCTTCTCCTATTTAGCTTTCTGTTTAGATTTCTCTTTAGAAAAATGAGTTAATCTAATGTTTGCTTTTAAGTGTTAACTTGATAGTGACTTTTGCACAGCCTTAAGATGAGAAGGACTGAAAAGTAGAAGAGGTTTTATTTTTTCCAAGAGGCATGAGTCTGTAAAGTTTGAAACTTTCAGATGTTACCTGGGAAATAAATGTGATTGGCTCAAACTGTTCCAGATAGGAATGGCTGGACTCAGTGATCCAAGAGGTCTTTTCCTACCCGGTGAGTCTATGATTCTATGAAATAAGTGAGAATATGGTAACAAATTCCAGTTTGAAACCCAAAGTGTTTCGTCTAGATCAGGTAGGAAGCAAACAGTTTATTCTGCTTTAGTGTTCAGGATGCTGCCTGTTTGCTCATCTGTACTGGCAGCTGAGGAAATGCTTTCTGGCTTTACTGACTGAGGGTTTTCCCTGCAATTCAGACTGATGATGATAGAATAAGATTGCATAATTTGTTTTGACAAATCCATAAGCATTGTATTCGGTATTTAGTCTCATTCTGCTGTTTGCAGTACCAAAAAGCCTATGCTGGAATAATCCTATCGGTTTTCTAAATATAACTTGCTTTGATGGTATTTACCAAATATTTGGTATAATTTATTTTGCCTTGAATTATAGTAGAGCGCTCATGACAATGATGCTGCCAGAAAGGAAATAAAAACAGAGAGAGACATGAAGGAATGTGGGATAATCTGAAAGAGACCCTGAGAACCAGGTGGTTTGGTTTGTGTTTTCTTCCTGACAGAATCTGGCCTGGGGGGTGTGGGGGTGTGTGTCCATTAGTCTAAAACTGTTTCTGATGTCCTTACATAAATCTGAGTTGTGTTGCATTATAGATCTGCATTCTGGTTTTAACTCCATTTAAAGAAACGTACTTAGAATGGTGATGCTTTCAGAGTATGTTTTATATTTATAGAATTGCATCTGTCGATAGCAGGAGAGTCCGTGCTCTCACCTTGAAGCAAAATAAGCTGTACCTATACCTGAGAGGCGTTTCCTGGCCTGTTCTGAAATGTCTCATGACAGTGACTTGATGATCTCCTTAAGTGTCTCACTTCTGGGGTCTATTTGGTCTTAAGTGTAGCTTTTTTTAAAAAAAAAAAAATAAATTAGGCTTAAGCTTGGCTGAAGATTAAGCACATATTGTTACTTTTCCTTGGTCTCTGTCGTAACAGTCTTTGTATATTTGAAGGCTTACAATATCTCCCCTCAGCCTTCTCCCTTACAGACTAAACAATTTCTACTACTTCAAGCTTTCTCTCATAGGTTCTTTGTGATAAATCTTTTATATGTCTTGATGATCTCTTCTGGCCTCTTTCCTGTCTATTTCCAGTCTATTTCTTCCGTTTACCAAATGTATTAATGTCTCTGTATTCCTCAAACGGAAGTTTACTGGCTTATGTTGTAAGGCAACCGTCATGAGGGACATCAGCATCAAACAAAATACTCCTCTTTGGGCAACTGAGATATCTCTCTCTGTATATATCTATCTACTGGGGTGTTGCTTGCATCCTTTCACTTTTCTATTTAAATACATTTTTTGAAAGATTGGCTCATCATAGTGAATCTTTAGTGACACATTTATGTTGCACGTGTGCCCATAAAATAGCTTAAAAACTGTCAGAACGTAGCAAGCAGTATGGCACATTTATAGGACAAGATAAAAATATGCAGTAAGTCATACCTGTGTTTAATTTTACAACTGTTCAACTGGCTGAATTTGGCATTTTAAAATGTGTCCTCTAAACAGAGGATGGCTGAAGGGTTAGTCTTGGCTAAATTGGAGCTTTACGAGACTGCAGAACTTTGCCATAGTTGGTAGAAGCTTTAGGAATACCTAAAACAAGCCAAAAAAAAATTAAATGAAGGGGTTTTTGGATTAAAAAAATAAATGAAAAAACTAGCCAGTGACATGTTGTTGACTGTACAGTTTGTGAGGGTGAAAAACTTGAAATTTGAAGTAAAATGTAATATCGAGAAGCAGCTTCTTGCTCAGAGTACATCTGCATAGCTGCATTGAAGATAGCAGAAACTTGTTAATCTATACCAGCTGAAGAGCTGGCCCAGCGTTTCATGGCCTTTACAGTTCCTAAAGGTTTCCTTTTAAAAGAAATATTTACAATTTTTTGTAAATTTATTGCTGGGTGGATTGTGCCAGAAGAGCAGCCATGGAAAAAACGTTCACTATTAAACCATTGGAAGGCAAACAGCAGACTTGAGTAAAAGCCAGCATGTTTCTACCACACCTGCAGAAGCCTCCTCTCCCTGGGTAAAAGCATCATCTAGCATCCCTGGTCCCTTCCATTTATGGCTTCTCTGCTGAACCTTTTGCCTGTTCCTTGTCCATAACCAAATATACCTAAAGAATCTATACTCCCTAAGTGTAGTTCTCAGACCACTCGTGTTTATGGCATATTTCTCACAACCTGCCTGTAGGAAAGATGTGTTAGGTTAAGACTGTTAAGTGTAGATATTGTCTGCTTCAGCTATGTATGAAATCAGTGAATGACTCCAATAGCTTGCTGCCTGGAATTCATTAATGTTTTTGAATAACTCTGTTATGAGAAATCTTGGGGGATTTGATTGTGCAAATGATGAGAAGAAAATGGAGAGCGATGAACAAGAATGGTATTTGTCTAGTATTAAATGGAGAGCATGACTAGTTTTGAATGGCACAGTAAATGTGTTTCATTATTTTTATGATCATCTAACCAGTATGTGGTCGATAGGGGTCCCTCCAACCTCTTTCTTAGGCAGTCATGTGGACAGCATTTTGAATTTTACAGTAACTAAACAAAAACAACGAGGAATTCAAGTGTCTTAGTCGGTTATGTCAAGACAATGAATTAACGATCGCCTGTGCTCCAGTTTTATTTCCCTTCACCTCAACAAAAATGCTGAGGCTTGGCAATGTAAACCAGTCAACAGCAGAACTGTTGTTTTGTATACTGGAACTCTATGTGAACGAAGGGGACTTTACAGAAATGTAAAAATTGAGTTACTGCCATATCCCAGGGGCTTTGGTATGGGTTTTCCAGAGGCACAACGTTTCTGTGAATACATGGAACTGCTCTTGAAGCTACAGTTTACGACACTGAGCTTGAAGAAGTAGATAGGCTAAAAGGAAAGAAAAATATCAAGGAGTAAAGGCCTTAACTTTTGTCTTGTGTTACAATACATTAAGTCACTCCTAAAGGGAAAAACGGGAGATGGAAGTTGAAGGAACCACTTCTGCTCAGCTTGGTGAAGATTTTGTCCTTAGCAAAGCAAAATGTTTCCTATCTTGGCTTTTCTCAGCTTATGCAGAGTTGCCCTATCTGGCAATATCTTCTTTAAGAAGATGATGTCGTTGCTGTTTGTTGCGGTCAAATAGTAGAAGAGAACAACCGAAAGCTTCAGTCATCTTGCAGGTAGAGTCCATGCCTCTTGCACACCAAGAGCTGGTTAATCAGCCAGTCCTTTCCACCCAGCTTTAGTTCTCTCTGGCCAACAGCACTGCAAATGAAATAAAAACTTTGGTAGGCCAGAAGAGTTGTGCTTATGAGGAGGAAGGGCTGTGTGCCAGGTTGCTCTTGTTGAGAAAGTTCTGCTCTACCTGTTCATGGTTGGTTTACGGAAAGATTGCAATTTTTCTTTGTTATAGTAGACTCCTGGCAGAAATACAGGCATTTCAATACTTCAGGGGGTTGCTAAGCATGATAAATGGTTACTGAAGAAGAGAGTAGCTCAGCTAGAAAGCTTTTCTCTGTAGGGCTTTTTATTAGTAGTACTTTGAAGGAGAGTCTTCGGCTGAGTGGATGGGGAGGGTCAAGACTCACGAGTTAATCTTCTAGATGGGAAATGATGAAACTGCTACAGTGTTTTCTGCAGTTCTGACACTATAATGTCATAGAGCAAATCTGCTTTTACTTCCTAAATTACAATTTTGTTGTGCATTTGCTTTTAACTTGGTTATCTAATCTCAGGGCTGGACTAAAAGATATTTCACTTCATGAGAACTTCTCATTTTTTCCCATAGCTGTGAAATGAAAAATGACAGCTCACTCATTCTAAAATGAATACAAATACTGTTAAGTTCTTGACCCTCCAAAGGAGAAGTAACTGTGAGAACATCTTTTGTCTTTGTGTTGCCTTTCATGCTTATAATGATTGGTTTTGAAAGTTTTCAGTTATAGCAAATCAAAGTCTACTTGCTTAGAGTGAACATGACAAATGATGGGAAATTGCATATATTTTCTCCTGACCTTATTATAACGTAAGCTCTCAAAGACTTCAGTGGAAGAATTAAATCATAAGCTTTCAGGCTCTTTTTTTTTTTTTTCATTACAAATGGGTAGGTTTGCAGATGAGTTAAGGCTTTGCAGGAACAGCTGAAATCAGATTTACCCATGCTACAGTGCGTGTTGGCATTGGAAGTAGACCACCAACATCTTTGAACAGGAATGCTAGGAACAAAATAGATTTCAGGCCAAGATTTGACTTTGAAAAGGGGAAAGCGATCATTATTTGTTGTGGACTGTAGCTTGGTTTTGAAAACATTTCTTTTATAGTCAGTTTCAGTTAATGCAGGTTGCTGAAGAAAGAAAATATCTCCCTCACAAAGGAACACATGGGAAATAATAAGCTTATTAATCGAATGCATGAAACGTGCTCTCCTTTTCATGAAAGAAGGGCCTATGCTACACTGAATAAAACTTTCCCCTTTGCATGCTGATGTGTTATCCATGTATTGATGTTAGTGCTTCATTAGGAAACCTAGCATTTGAATCTACATTCTGGCAGCAGAATCCCTTTCGTTTACCAAGATTGGTCTGAGGAGTAAAAGAGCCAGCAGACTTGTTTGCAAGAAAGAAACAGAGAATCTTAAAAAGGCTGAAGTTTTCTTAAGCTGAGGCCATTTTTCATGAGGCTGTTTTATCATGAACCTTTTCTTTCTTGCATTAACTTTGCATGGTGCAATGTAACAAAAACTTGAGGACTTTGAATTTCCAGTTTCGGTGTATTTGACCCGTGTATGAATCAAAATCCACTGTACTTGTGCAGGAAAATATCTCCTCTCCTTTCCCAAAGCTTAGCGTGTACGTTTAAGACTTTCTTTTTTCACTGATATTGGATGTGTAGCATCTAACACTCGCAGAATTCACTTGCTGGAAAATGTTAGGTAGAAACTCAGAAAATTACATTAGTATCCAAATCTATTAATTTATTTAAATGTTATGGTCATAGTGTTGTTGTCCTAATTCTGAATTCTCTCATGTGTCTGTAAATGAGGAGAAATTCTGTAAATGGATTTACATTGTACTCATCCCACACCACTGGCAGCAAGAAGCACAGTTAAGTTCCAAAAAGGAGCATGTGCATGGGGGACTTGGAGACAAAGCAGATGCTGTGTTTAAAAGAAGCAAACTGAAAAAAGTAGGTTTTGTTCAGTGACCCAACAGAATTTAAAAAAAAAAAAAATTAAAAAATACTGGAAACATTGAAAGAAAGGATAAATTAACAAGTTCTGGATTCTGTCAGGAAATAAATTTGGAACATGCTTTTGGATTTGGAAAATGAGCTATTTCACTTGATCCAAGCAAAACCTTTTCCCAAAAAGTCCATGGACTAGAACTTTCACCTGGGCTGTTAGGATGAAGTTGACGTCCCAAATGAACTGACACCTTCCACTGACTTCCAGGAAAACATTGTTGAGCTGCAAGGAACCCTGTTTTGATGTGGGTTGCCTCTGGTTTCAGCTCCCACAGCTGATCTGCAGTGTGTTCACAGCTAACTCAGTGTTTGGGTTGGAGTCAGACTTTACAGCTATGTTATGGACCACAGCCTAGTTCTCCGGTGACTCTTGTCCAGGGTGTGCCCTTCAGCCTGTGGGTCACAGCTCATGCAAGGACTTGGTGTAGGCTCTGAGCTCTGGTGAATGCAGGATGGCTTCATTCATACCGATACACACGTTGCCTGTATTTTTTCCAACTATTGATGAGGATATTCTTGAGAAGAATGCGGGTTTCTTTTCAAAGTCTGTGCAGTTGGCTGCGTGCTCAAACTCAACAGGGTTTTACCCTGTGCTAGGTTTGTGTTGCTGTGTCTGAATGTGCAACCAGCTCTTCCCCACTTCCTATGGGCTTGCCTATAGGTATGTAATGCAACAAGCAGTGCTTTGTAGATGCATTCCTTACCGGTAATTTTCAATGTCACCCTCATATTGTCCCAGTCCCGTTACTCCTTGCACTTCAGTTTTTCTGGGAAAGTAAAGGGTTCCCTGCCCATATTGATTAGTATGTGAGGTTCGCCCCATGACCCTGTAGTAAAACCATTCTAGACATCTTCCTGAATAACAATCAAGTGTGATGATTTGTGAGCGTGAGTATCCTTTGTGCTGAAATTCTTTTTAGCATGATTAGGCCAAGATGCATTTGGATTAGGAATTTGGTGAAAGTACCGTGAATCTCTGGTCTCTGTAGAAGTATCCCGATATTGAGATGGGAAATAGCTACTTTTGGAATTCAACTAAATATATTAATCATAAATGATGCACAATTGACATTTTCATAAAGCTTTCATTACGTTGCTGGGCATCTTTAGTGGGAGGGAGGTTGAGACCAAGGCTTGCTCATTCTGGGCTTTAGAAAGGGAGAATGGTGCAGTGCTGCAATGGGAAGTAGATTTTGATGGGTGAGGAGGACTTCAGGAAATAAAAATAGTAAGAAAGCAGTGGTGTATGGTAAGAGGCATGACGGAGAAAGCAGTGGTGCATAGGTTTTGAAAGCAGAAGGGGTAGTTACATATCCAACAGCTTCTGAAGTAATTGTGACCTTCCTGCCTCTCTCCTGTCTGCAGGCAGGGTACTGTGGTGGTTTGGCACTGCTTCCCTTGCACCGAGTGTCACTGCGACTCCTGTGCTGTCACTTCGTCAGTCCTCCTTAACTGATGTGGTTGCATTTAGCAGGCTTGAACAGAGCAACTAGAGGACCAGGTGGCATTGCTGTTTAGAACATTTATTGGCTTTATTTTCCCTCTCTGCTAGAGTAAAACAGGAGTAATGACCTGGAAGTCAGCTTAAAACAAATACGATTCCTTTTTGTGTCTGTAATCTGGCTCTTGCCTCCTTCCAGCTCCCTGTGGGTAATTTGCCATAGGAAAAGGACTAGCAAGACCAGCCAATATAACAGCTATTGGTTAGTAACAGAGTCCTGGCAGTCTTCTGACTTCAGTGATATTTTTTAAAGGATCATTAATTCCTGCTATCCCACTTCATCCATAACCACGTGAAATGACTGAACTTATTATTAAGAAGTTTCTAATACTCTTAGAAACCTGATTCTACACTAAGTCAGGAAGATGTATGTGCTTTAAATCTTTAGTAGATCTGGTTTGGATCAGAGGAGGGGAGGTTAACAGAGCCGTATCTTCACTGAGCAGCTGAAAGTGAAGTAAAACAGTCCCTGTGTGGTTGCAGTGGCTCATGATTTACAGGGCTGAATTCACAGAGCTGCTCCTGCTGCCGAAAACGCACGCTCTCAACTGCTGTTGATTTTTGAATTAAAAAAATGCAGCTCTGTACACAGTTTACTTTATTGCTAGAGGGCAGGGAAATATAGGTAAGAGCCGTTAATCCCCAGCAGGCTGCTGGGCAGGCGAACAGACATAGATGACAAAAGTTAATTGGAAACATGAGCAGTTTAACAGAAAACATATTTGTGATAATTGAGAGAGTAACGTCTCCAGAAAGGCAACTCTGCAAAGAGAAACTTCAGAGGAGAAGTGGCCACTGGTAGGTGAGTATGATTTTTCAAGCTCTCTTTAAGCTCTGGACAAATTTCTTAACAGGAACAAATAACATTAAAAGGAAGTAAATAAAAATAAGTTTTGCTTTTTCTGAGGGGAGAGGGCTGTTCAGTTACTGCCACTAATTTCTCTTACAGCTGGATTAAGATATGTGGTAATACTTAATCTAGGTTCATTGCATAAGGATGCATTTGGTTTTGTTTTTCTACATGGAGTTTTCTTCTACCTTTTGCATATGAAGATCCCACACCCCCCAGTAACTGAAAGAATTTAAGTTTTAATTTTTCGCCTACTCTTGCATTTTTTTACACATTTGAGGTTTTTCTCAGAATTTAACTTGGACAGCAAATATTTTGCCAAAAGCAGAGGGAACCCTTAGTAAGAAAATAGAGCTGTGTTTTTGCTAATGAAAAAGCATTATGGACTTAATAAGGGAGAACACATTACAAAACACATTTTGGTTTGAATTGGAGGTGATTGGGTTTTTTTTTCCTTGAAATGGGAAGTAAATTTAAATTACATAGTAGAAGCTCATTGCTGTTCTGGGTAGGAAAAGAAAACTGGCTTTTATTTTCTTTAAGTGATACTGATGTTGAAAATAGTGATGTGTGTCTACCTTTTTAATGCTATTAGTGTGAAGTTCCTAATGTTTCATTACAGAAAGAATCTCAGACTAGCTATACTATCAGGTACTACTGCGTTGTATTTTTGGGTTGTTTTTCCTTCTTTATTTTCAGAGCCGGCAGACGGTACAGCCTCCCAGCCCACAGGAATGAATGAAAATGGCTTGTCCTCAATTCAAAGCTGCAGCAGTACTGTTAGTTGCAATAACTCATCAGCCATCCCACAGCCCAGCTCTGCTATTAAACCTTGGCGCAGCAAGTCTCTTAGTGCTAAGCACACAGCTACGTCTTCCATGTTATCGGTAAAGCAGCCTGTATTGGAGCCTCCAAAGCCACCGTCAGAAATCGCCAAAACAACTCCCAACGGTCAAAAATCCATGCTTGAAAAACTAAAGCTCTTCAATAGCAAAGGAGGCTCCAAAGCAGGAGGAACAACGCTTGAGGGTACGGAGTCTCAGGACAACAGTTGTGAAAAGCTAGAGATGCTTCTCAGCTTTGAGGAAAGCGAAGAGTTTGATGCTGCGAACCAGAATGTGAGCAATCCAGGATCAATGTCCAGTAGTCCCAAAATTGCACTCAAGGGAATTGCACAAAGGACTTTTAGCCGGGCACTAACTAATAAGAAAAGCTCTCCAAAGGGTAATGAGAAGGATAAAGATAAACAGAAAGAGAAAGAAAAGGACAAAAGTAAAGATATTGCAAAGCGAACATCTATCACTGAAAAACTGGACCTGAAAGAGGAACCAAAAGAAGAACAGACAGCACTAGCAATAACAGAAATGCCAAAAAAGTCCTCCAAGATCGCAAGCTTTATCCCTAAAGGAGGAAAGCAGAATAGTGCCAAGAAGGAGGCCTCTGCCCCTTCGCACAGTGGAATACCAAAACCAGGAATGAAAAACACCACAGGGAAATCCTCAAGTGCCCCCGTTCCTGCAAAGGAAGGCGAGAGAAGCCGCAGCGGGAAAGCTGGCTCGGGGCTCTCTCATCAGAAGTCTCAGCTGGACAGCAGGCATTCCAGCTCCTCATCCAGCCTCGCCTCTTCAGAAGGAAAAGGTGTTGGAGGCCTCAACAACAGCAGCAGCAGCCAAGCCGTCAACGGACCAGCCGCAACAACACACACCACAGGGAGCAATACTGTGAGTGTTCAGCTACCTCATCCCCAGCAGCAATACAGCCACCCGAACACGGCCACGGTAGCTCCCTTCATGTACAGGTACGGTGAACTTCTCCAATGGACCATTCGGAGCATGACACTTAGATAGGGAGATTTGTTGTGGACACTTTTCAGGGCGGCGAGGCAGCAGGCTGAATGCCGCGTTGTGTTAAAGCTTCTTGCTTTAAGAGTAGGAAATTTCAACCATTTTTGTATCAATGTTCAAGTCTGTCAGAGGAAGATGTATAAGAAGTTGTGGTAGACAGGAGGTTGAATAACTGTATCCAACCCTACTAACAGTTAAGCTGAGAGTGCTAATACCTTCTTGACCAATTAATGCTCTTGTCTTTTTTTTTATACTATGTGGATTACTTTTGTTTAATGTATCATAGCTTTAAAAGTTGCAGCGATGCCAATTTATGATGTATACTCACTCTCTTCAGGTGTGGCTATCCATGGTGGAGCTGCCTCACTATAAGCAGTAACAGAAAATAGTAATAAAAAAAAAATAAAAATCCTTGGTGTACGTAAGGCCAAGCACAAAGTCTGCTGTTCTGTGCATTTACACTGAATTAGATAAGCACAAGAACAACAATATGGGGTCACAACTAACCTCCATCTACTGCAACATCTTCTGCTTGACAACCGCAATAGAGGATGCGTAGGGAAGTGTAATGAGAGGGAAATCAATAACAAAGCTTCCTAAGGGCATGCTCCCCAGCTTGACCATGATGCAAGAAATTTCTGAGTCAGGTGGTGGGATTTTAGGTTTTGACAGCTATCTCCTAGCTTCCTTTGACAATGCTTGATTCTCTCATAGGAAGAGAATGCAAGTGGTTGTTTTGTCTTCAGCGTCATCTTGCTGTTCATGAGAGACCTTTATAATATCGTCCCCTCCCTGAAGATGTGGCTTTTCTAGGCTCAGGTGTACTAGCCTGTTCAGTTTTCACTTGCAGAGATGCTGTTCCCACTCTCTCGTCATCTTTGTTGCACTTTTCTATCATTTTTCAGTTCTACTGTGTCCATTTTTGCCTTTGATCTCTTGGCAAATGTAGTGTAAAAAAATGGTTGGCCACACTTTTTAAATCAAAGTGAGCATAAATGGAATGAACCTGAAGAAGGATGCCAAAAGGCGATGTAGGAAAGCAAAATGGGAAGAGGGATTCTTGAGTCTTCTGACCTCTTAAGTACTCTCCTTCTGTGTGTGTGGAATAAAATGCCAGGTGTCCTTCTGGTATGTGGTCACATGAAAATGAACCAGTTGGGAAATTTGATCTAAGACCTACACACTCTGGTTTCTCTGGCTCCTGCATTCATCTATGTATATCAGCATTATTGTTACATCTTTGGCTGAAGGTGGATCTACTGCTAGGGATTTTTGGAGACTTGTTTTGACTTAAAAATTGCCAGTGCAGTTTATACTATTTTAATCCATAATTTAATAGAAAATTGTGATTATTTTGTTCTTTATCCCTCATAATGTGCAAAAATGCATTCATGATGCTTTGGGTTTTTAAGTTGATCGTGACAATGTCCTTTCAAAAGATAAGTGAAAAGCACTCTACTTGGTATTCGTTTTAGTTTGGATATAGAAATCATTATCTAAAGTGTAAAAGCAGATGAAATCCATGTTTCCTAAATCCAAACATGCTGAACAAAAAATAAGCAATATTGATTTGACTTTTAAAAAAAACAGTAACAAAACTACCTATTGGCAGCTGGAGAAAATGCTGAGGAATTGAAAAAAATAACCTTTACTTCACAGCAGGGAAGAAAAAAAGGTTGAACCGTATAATCTTGCTGTCTTAAAGAAAGAGAAAAGTCAAATTGTATTGATTTGCAAAGCAAACATAAAGCATCACTAAACATTTACTGTCTGGACACTGTTTTGAGTCTGCAAAATGCACTTGTTAATTTATCGCAGCAGCAGTCAGGTTTTTTTCTGCTATCAGTTAAGCTTACTTTAAACATTTCAGCCGCCTACAGACTTAGTTATATTTTTTTTCACACAAACGACATGATAAATTGTTCTCCATTTCATATAAGTCCAACTGAAATTAAGAGTATTGTAATAGTAATACCTCTGTGTGTTTTCACTTTTGCACAGCGCTCACCCTTTGGATAGAAATTCCAGCTGTTTGTTGATGTGGCTCTACCAGTAAAACACAGTGCAACTGCTAAAATGAAATTAGTTAAGATATAGTTCTCAAATCTGGCAATAGATTCTTAGGACATCACTTTTCATTACCTGACAGCCACAATGTGAGACAATAAATGGGGAGTTGGAAGTTAGTTTTACCCAGTCATTTGATTTCAAGTACAAATGAGTGATGTTGCTCATTATTGAAGGGAAACTAGGAGTGTAATGTGTCACCATGCACTACCTGCTTTATATTTCTGCAATATAGACTTCACTAGAGAGGATCAGATTAGCTACAACAACTGATGTTACAGATGATTAAAATTTAGCTGGAAACCCAAGTGTCTTCAGACCCTATCTGAAGAGCTGCGAAACCTATCTTTGACTATGAATTTTTTATTTTTCACAGCTGAGTGCTTGTTTCCATTTCTAGGACATAGTTCAACGTGGGACTAATAAATTATGTAAAATCAGTCTGCTGGTCTGTTCTGGAGAGAGGGCCAGAGTGGCTGATGGCAGGTGCAATTGTCTGGTTGTTATACTTGAGATACATCTGATGGAGAGTGACAGCACGTCTCTATTTGGTTTTGCCTTCCAGATCACAGACAGACAACGAAGGGAACGTAACAGCTGAGGCCAGCACAGGAGGGGTCAGCATGGATTCTGCTCTTTATGTCAAAACTGGACAGCCTACTCTCGAAGACCTCTCAGGTACGTCTTGCAGTACGACTTACTGACTGTGACCTGGTTAAAGCAAGTTTGAAATCACGAGCTCCCTCATCAAGGGGGATTTAATTTAGTTTTATTCTTAATGCTTTATTTCTTGTTAGTTACAATATTCTTTCAGCTCTATAGCAATGGAAAACAGGTGTCAATAATACGAATACTAGATGCTCAAGTTCTACACAATCACGTGTCCCCCAGATTTCTTGAGATTCATCAGGAATTATGAGTACTTAATGTTTTTCTAGAAGATGTGCAGCACCTTTTAGGATTAAGCTATCTGAAGGAATCTGAGTATTCCCATATATTTGATATGGGGTTTTTACTTTACTTCAGAGGTTATGAAAGAGATTAGGTTAATTTCCTTGATGTTTTTATTCATTTATAGGTCTAGGGGAATCTCAGTATTTACTTGTCAATCTGATCAATTTGAGAAGTGGTCTTTGCAGCAGTAAGAGACCAAAATCCAACTTCACTTTACTGTGTCCAGCATAAAAAAGCTGAACTTGATTATCATTAAAATGCTACTGGTCTAAATTCAAAAGTACTTCACAAGTTTATGTAGAATTATCGTTACTGTAAGAAGTATGTGATAAATAGCAATGGTTTTAAAGCTTATCAATATAACAAAGCAATTTTTAGCAATTATATTCTACTAAAGATCTAAAATGTGCCTTTAAAGTCATAGTGAAGTCTCCTATTCCAATTTCAGCAATGTCTATGACTTTGCTTATTGCATACTATTGCATTACATATCATCAGTAGAGCATCTCAGTTTTTTTCTTCTACTTAGTCTTCACGTCCTACAGTTTGAAGTGAGTTTTGAAACTGATTCTCCTGCTTGGAAAAATTCTATGGCTAGAAGTTTCACAGTTGGTTTAATTTCATACTGCATTATGCATTCTATCAATGCTCTGTTCGTACCCGTGTGTGGCTGTGCTGATGGCAAAGCCAAGAGGCAGAGTTGTTGGTGAGGAAAAGGGCTACAGAAATGTATAAATGAGCATGTCTTTGTGCCTGATTTATACATAGGAGGATTAAATCTGTAAAAGGCAAATAAATGGCACAAGGGATAAAATGCTTGAGAATTCCTACTTGAATATGAGATCTAGTTCCAAGTAAGAGATGCAAAATGTCCACCTGCTTAAACTCTTTCAGTGTTAGCTCTTTATCGTCATATTGCCTAGCCTAGATGTATTTCAGCCTGTAAACTGAGAAGCATTTATGGATTGCAAATGGTTTTCGGACTTCAATGACAGGTGTTATGTAAACATAGATGATTGTTCTAGTGGAATATGGAAGTTTGGGGACCCAAAGATTGAAGGCAGCTTACAGCCTCGAACAGTGGAGATGCGAAACCCAGCTGTGGGCAGCCAAACAGACAGCGGCAGCCTGTGAAGGGGCCTTAGGGGAAAGGGAGCAAACAGAACGAAATGGTTCCTTAAACCAAATAAATTACAGGAAATAAGGGACAGATTTATTCTTTCCCTACACACCAGCTATCAATGCTTGTCATTTAAAAAAACCCCAAACATATAAACCAAAAGAGAGCACGGTAGGGAAAACTGGAAGCTGAATAGTTTAATGATACTGCCTGTTTATGAAGACCTAAGTGATTTAATAATTAAGTTCTAGTGGCACTATCCAACGTCAGCCTTTTTAGTATACTTAGAATTTAAGTAACTGAATGTCATTCAAGTAAATTTAGAGATCCATTTAGGTGTAAAAGTGATCTCAATAGAAAGTGGTTTAGCTTGTCTTATGTGTATTAAGTTATCTTCTGTTTGCCTTCATATCTATGTGAGAAATGAACTGTAAAAGAGCACTGTGACCTTTGTTAGGCTAAAGGCCTATAAATATTTTATTTTCTTTACTGCAAAAGTTTGTAGATTCATAAGTGTAGAAAATATTTTCTGTCCCAGAGACATGCTGGCTAAAGGAATTGGTCTTGTTAGGCGGCTGTTTCAAGTCCAGCCAGTTCATAATTGTTTGACCATTTGGCGTAAGTGAATTCTATCTCAGGGAGATGATTTCCCAGGGAGCAGAGACCCATTAAAAAAACCTGCTAACATGGATACTACCTAAGCCTTTATTGCTGATTCAAAAAACATTAAAATCTGTCTTCCCCTCCCTAGATAGTTCCCTTGTAGTTGGGGCTTCCGCACTTGGGTGAGTACTTTGTGCTACTGCTGCTTTGCAGGCAAGACTGATGTGGCTTGTTTTTTCTATGCCACCAGTCTGACGTCTGTCAGAAGCATGAAGTTTAAAGCAAAGAATGTGGAAAGTCCCAAGAACAGCTTATTTATCTATTCCTTAATGCTTCTGATTTGTGTAATGTATAGATAGCCATCTAAACTAACAATCGCATGGATGACCTGTATCCTGGCAGCTTAAGAATGCATCACTTGTGCAGAGAAGGCGGATACAAAATTTGAAGTGTTTGAAATTTGCTGTAGTATTTTCTTTAGTAAATTCCCTAGAATGAAATCATTTCCTTCTGAGCCCAATAGAAGGTTTGTGATGGCTTTTTGGAGGTTTTCTATTTCAGCATTCAGCTTACAAAGAATATGTTGGCACTGCTACACATGCACTTCTCTTCAGCCTCTTACAAGGTTTAACTATGTAAAGCTCAGCTGAGTTAGCAACCACAGCATTTCTTAAGTGACAGCTGAGAGCAAGTAAATAAATTGTGAGGCACTAATTATATTATTATTTTTTTAAGAAATTATGCTGAGGCACTAGATGGACATTTTTAATGTATATAAAATCCTTTTATAATGTATATAAACTCTTCTTATTAAAGAAAAGGACATAAACGCATTTTAGAACAGAGTATTGAATACTCTGTTCTAACAGACAGCAGGATTTCCAAGTGCCAGGAAAAGCAAAAGTCATCCCCCAACTTCATGTCATGTAGCACATTTAAGTAACGATAACTGTGTTGTGATGTTGACAAGCCAGCCCTTTTGCTATTTTACTTCAACCATCACTCAGCATGGAGCACCCAGTCAACACAATTTAGTTTATCGGAAAGCTGCTGTTGTAGATAGAATGAGATCTGTTTTAAAAGGGAAAAAATAAGATCTAGTGAAAATATAGCATTGGAGAAATTAGCTTGTCGGGTTGATGTTAATTCTGTCAATATATGACATGCAAAGGGTGGTATTGATGGAGTATATCTTCTAATGAGGTTGAAAGTTAACCAGGATTTAAATTGGGTCATATGGGGAAATGGCAGTGCAGCAACATCTGGTGGAAAGGCAGCCTGTGAAATAAAGTTAACAGTACAGAGCTCATTCTCAGTCTGGCTGCAGCAGCAGCAGCAGCAGGTGCCTGCCATAGGGGAATTGTATCTGCATTGTAATCAGTTTAGAGTGTTAAATAACAGAAAGTCAGAAAAAAATGCATTTGTGGCAGATTGAGGCAGAGGTAACAGCTCAGTTCTGTGCTGTTTGCTGCCTTATCCTTTTTCATGGTTTATTTTCCCTGTAGGAGAGGATCCAGAAACTCGGCGGTTACGAACTGTGAAAAACATTGCTGATCTTCGGCAGAACTTAGAGGAAACCATGTCCAGTTTACGGGGAACCCAGGTCACTCACAGGTAAAGGAATGGCTTTGTTAATAGGAAAACGGAAATCATTGTGCTCTTGCTTTCCATGTTTTAGATCTGGCTGGGTAGCATCCTTGAAAAATGATTAACAGTGACCATGGAAGCTACTGATCCTTTTGTCTTTAAAGGACTATGCTCAGTGTTTCCTGAGGGTTTACGATGAGCAATTGGTAGTGGTGGATTGTATGTAGAATCAAAGGTGGAGAGTAATGTTGCTTGTTAAATGTGTTAGGTGATGTTTGAATATAGGTTACAGTTTAAAACATTTCTTCATCTTACTCTTGAACAACTTCAGTGCATTACAACCCTCTCCCCCATGTGTAATATCTTGTTTAAAGAAGCAGGTGAACTGTGCTTGACCCACTTGATAAAATGCATATCTTGAATTCCTGACCAATCTTTGGACAAACAAATTTTTCTAATATTATTATTCATCCATGTATATAATTGCTTGGTCTTTGTAAAGCAGCATTTGGAAATCTTCAGCAATATTTAAAATATGTTCTGGATAAACAAAGACTGGTTTTACATTTAAACATTGTGTGACTCAGATCTTTTCAGTGTTGAACAGGCGGCTCGACAGAACAAACTGCTTGGCCTCTAATGAGGTCAGGGTCCTACTGAGTGCTCAGTGCCCTGTGAATACTTTGTGTTTTGGCTTTGAGGTAGAGCTTGCAAAGATAAACTCCAAATGCTAATTTTCTTTTCAAATTTCTATTTATGTGACAGCTTATTATGATTTAATTACTATAACCAGAGGTTACAGAGTTTTTTGCAGTGTATACGTAATGTTATATTCTGAATAGTAAAGTGCTGCTTTTTTTAATGAATTCTACAATAAAAAAGAAATAACACTGTGTTAGTTGAGCAGGAAAGGAAAAGGGGAGTTGATGTGGGTAAAAAGTTGAAGCTATGGATTAGCTGCAACAGAATTAGCTGCAGGTGTTCAGAATGCAAGGTCTTGCAATCTCTGCACATCACCTGAAATCTCATGGTGTGGCAGTCTCATTCTTAAGGTTCTGATTAGCAGTCTACATTTAATCAAATGCATTTTAAGCTCATTGGAAAATACTTTTGACACCACTGTCACTACCGAGATAAATGATTGCACCATTCTCAGACCATACTAGCATTACTGTTGGAACATATTAACAGTTTCAAATGTGGAGAATGGAAGATTTCACATAGCTGATGCTTGTCAAAAACTGTATTTACAGGCTGTGACCTAAAATGTTTTTGTAACCAGAGCTCTGTATAAATACAATAAATACTTTGAGAAACATATTCAAGTCCTCAATATATAAAATATATTTATAGAAATAAATCTCTTTTGCCTTTCTTCTTAATTTTTGCATTTAATCCTTTCCTCAGTATAGCGAAAGCTACCATTTGGTGCTGGACATGTCTCCAGAGTATTAAGGCTTTCAGGGATGCTGCCAAAAAAAAAAAAGTTTCAGAAAAATAGTCCTTCGGCTGGTTTTTCCTTTAGTCAGCTTACTATCCTGCTCCTTTGCCTAGAGTGGCAAAACCATGGTATAATAGAGTTATGTATGACTGCAGATGAAAAAGTGACGCTTTGATACTGTGGGTAATCCATTAAAAAGTTCTTGCTTAAGTGTTCTCACATATATGTTGAACATTTAGTGGCCTTAGTGCAAGAGCATCGTTATTTAAGAACAGTGTTGGAGGAGTAGACCCAACTCTCTCAAGGCGTTGTAGCAGGTAAATTCTGTTAACACCACTATTTACAGTCTGTAACTTGGAAATATTTGGAATGTAGGGTTGCTTAATCAACTGAAACCTCATGGTTTATAAGGCTGCATTTAATCAAATGCATTTCTTTTCTTAAGCACATTGGAAACTACATTTGACACCAACGTCACTACTGAGATAAGTGGCCGCAGCATCCTCAGCTTGACAGGACGACCAACCCCCTTATCGTGGAGACTGGGGCAGTCCAGCCCCCGCCTGCAGGCAGGCGACGCTCCATCCATGGGAAATGGGTACCCTCCGCGAGGGAATGCCAGCCGCTTCATCAATACAGAGTCAGGACGTTACATGTATTCAGCACCTTTGCGGAGGCAACTAGCGTCCCGCGGTAGCAGTGTCTGCCACGTGGACATCTCAGACAAGGGAAGTGATGAAATCGATCTGGAAGGCATCACCATGGATGCCACCGGCTACATGAGCGATGGGGATGTGCTGGGCAAGAATATCAGAACTGATGACATCACGAGTGGGTAAGTGTCTTTATTTTTCTTATTAAATACAATATTTTGTGATTCTTGCATTATGTTAAATGGCGCTTTATTCCTGTGATTATTAGGAGCAATAAAAGAAAAAGCAACAAAGATATTCTACTGGTTTTAGGAATCATTTAAGAGTGACAGCTCATTACTACAGTTAATTTAGTCAGGGGGATTTAAGTGCATGATCTGAGTTTTACGTGCATGTTACAAAAAGATGTAAGAAGATACTTGTGCACATGATGAAATGTTTTCCTGAATCATGAGTTCATTGTGGCCCTGTCAAACACCTGCTGCAACATTCGTTTATGCCCACAAGATGGGGAGAGTGAGGCATTTGCTATACTGTTAAACCCTTTGGCTGTTTGAACTTTTAGGGAACACAGTTCACAGGAAGGGCATGAGTTTACACCTCTGTGTAGGGTAAAATAGTTCTCCACGCAAAGCAAAGTCTAAAGAACAAGTTAGTGTGCAGAAATATGAACTGATAGACAATTACTAACAAGGTCTAACATCAACATATTACCTCTGCCTTGACTGGAAAAAGCATTTGTTCTTTGCTCCAAATGCACTATTCAAGTCAGTATGTCTGTTTTCAATTCTTTTTAGAAAGTGCAGTCTTTTCTTTAGCTCAAGTGCATCAGCACTAGATAGATGTTAAAACTGATCATTGAGATGTAAATGGCGGGTTTGGTTTTGTGACAGCCTTCCCCCTGTCTGGCCATGTTAAATCCCTTGCTTTGCTCTTATTTTTTTGTAAGTGACATTTCTTGTAGCATTGGCTTATTTGGAAGATTTAGTGTCTCTTACCGAACTAGAAGGATGGAATCCAGCTGCTCTGTCACCAACTTGGGCACTGGAACAGGCTGCCCAGGGAGGTGGTTGATTCACCTTCCCTGGAGCTGTTTAAGGCACGGGTGGACGAGGTGCTGAGGGACATGGTTTAGTGTTTGATAGGAATGGTTGGATTCAATGATCCGGTGGGTCTCTTCCAACCTGGTTATTCTATGATTCAACTTAACCAGTTAAGTTATGCAATCTGAAAACCTCAGCTAACCCTGTCCATTGTGAATATTGGAATGTTTTCATGTTGTCCTTTTTGAGAAGTCAGACACTTTATTTTTAATTCTTCATAATGAAAGCATATGGTAAAGAAGCTGATGCAAAGAAACAGTATAAAATTCTATTTCAGATAAAGCATCAGTAGCTGTTGCTGAATTAATAATGCATCATATCCCTGAAGCGCCTTGTATTTTCCACAAATAAATCAACTTACACCAAAGTTATGCAGTGTTTATTGTAGTAACAGTTATTGCTTTTCTTCTGGACTACAACTTTTATTCAAACTCATGGCTGTAATTTTGGTCTAGAAGTGAGGAAAATAAGTTTTGAGCAGTGTGGTGGTTTCTATAAAACATCTGGAGTATGAGCTGATAAGGGTCCCTGGCAGAGTTGTGTCAGCTTAGGCTTCTGCTGCTTATATGCCAGAGCAGCCCCACTCTTTGTAATCTTTACTCAATGTACAAGGTTCAGGTTCCAGGCTGAGGAAAAGAAAAGAATAAGAAAGCTGTTAAGCTTATGAATGATATTTCCAGAGAAATCTGTCTTTTTCATATGCTTTGCCTTTAGCTACAAAAGGCTATTACACTAAATAATGTAAGTTAGCTCATTGATTTATATAGCACTATTGTAGCCATTGACTAAGTTCCGAGGGCAGAATCTGTATTGTAGGTCAATCCATCGTCAAAAAGATCCAACTTCATTGCCAGGTTGTGGCAGTTTAGAGGCTGGGGGCTTTAGAGGTCTTATCATTACTGCACTGATGGGCATTTACAGTGAGTTCCTGGGAGCAGCCCTGCAATCTTGGGGTTAAATAGTCTGTGGAGCGTAATTTTTTGTGTGGATTCCCCCAGAAGGGAGTATGCAGTATTGAATTGCAGTAACAGCATTGGATATAATACCAATATTAATGGAGAGAGATAATAAATGAGGATGTTATCTTTGGTGAATCTCACTGACACCTGAGCATTCTGGATTGCCATCTTCAGTATGAACGGATGTTGTGATGGCTTGTTTAATGATTCATCTTCCCCTATGTCAGTTTATTACTACTAATAAAAAAAGGTAAGATAGTGTTGTGGTTTTGTGGGAAAGGAGTACTGCACTTCTCAGAAATTGGAGAGTTTACTTGTAAAGAAAGTATCTGTGTGACTTGGTGCAGAATGAATCTCTGAGATCAGTGTTAGGGTGAACAGGACCAACGTTTCCAGAAGCTGAGTTACAGGATGCGGAAAGCAGCACAAGAGGGCATTTATAGCATGAATAGCTCTTTCTTAGCTGGTATGTGTTTCACTTTGTCATTTTTCAGAATTGCTACAATCCTGCCGTCTGAAAACCTTGGATCTGTGTTTTCCTTGGCAAACTGATAGGGAAGGAAGCCAAAATACTTGTTGCAGCCAAAATAAATCCAATAGCCAAGATAAACTATTTTAGCCCTGTGATCCTGGTGCTTTCTCTGAAATGTACTGGGTCATGGGAAGTTTCGTTTGGCCTCCGTTAATAAGGCTGCTCAAGCAGAGCTCTGGCAGACACCAGGATTGCTTTCCTAGGGTTAGAAAAGAGTATCTCTTCCAAATGGGCAGAAAATATCTCTTAAACTAGGAAAGTCTCCAGAGGGTGGATCAAAGGTAAGAAGTGGTCTTATTGTGGGAGCTAAAATATCAATTGAATGACAAAGCAGCAGGACTGGGAGCAAGCACCCACCTAAGCTCCTTCAGTGGCTGCCTGAGCTCGGGGTTTCAGAGCCTCATCAGAAAACAGCACCTCACAGCCCAAACCCCTCTCACCCCAAAGACTGTTGGAGGGGGTGTGTGTGTGTGTTTTAACTCTCACAGGTTTTTCAGGGGCTGTTTAGAAGGTTTTAGCCACTTCAGTCTCCTTTTAGCTACTAGCATACATATTCCTACCTCTTTTTGTCATTTCCACCCTCCCCCTGCCCTTCTCTGTAATGAGATATAATTTCCTTTTTATCTGCCTTTGGAATGGAGCAACAGAGCTGTGTGTCAGGAAGGCCTTTTAAAATTATTTTCTTTTAATTTAATTAATCTTCTACCTCTGTTTTCATTACCCTAATGTACGGCTTTCTATGCAGAAATAACAACGTGGATGTACTGATTAGCGCTGGTCGGATTTTCTCAGGAAATGGCTGTGATGTCCACAAACACAGCTTGTCAAAACAAATTTTTTTTTTCTTTTTTGCAGAAGCATGGCTGTTCCAGCTATGTTCCAACAAAATGTAGAACTGATGATTTGACAGCTCTTCCACCCCAGAGCCTGGATTTCAAGGCGGGGCCGATGGGAGCAGCCCCGTGTGTGGATTGTAGGTCTGTTGTGTGCCAGACTGGGCTTCAGGGTGCACCCAGCTCAGTCTTTTTGAGTGTCTCATCAATAAATGTCACCTAGTGACCCTTTCAGCCCTTGCTTTCCCCAGCCTAGCAGTGAACTGCTCCCTCAGCTATTAGGTGAGCAGAGAAGGGCTCAGCCTGTGTATGACGTTCAGGGGCTCTATGCTAAAATTCTGCCTGCAGTGAACTTATGCAGGTGCAGCAGCTGTTGGAGAGTTGCAGGGGGATGTTGAGACTTTTTACTATTTCATTAACCTCCTCATTTATTTGTTGCTTTGGGGCCAATACCTTCCCATACCAGATCTCTGTTTCCACACCCTCTTAATGTGTTTGTGCGTGTGATGCTCATGGGATTGTGATTCCTTCTTGTTTATTCAAGCTTTATGCTCCCAGGGGATCTTTCTACAAGCACTACAAGCAGGTGACTTGGGAGCACTGATGAAAGGATGCTAAAAGGGGGCGCAGGACCCTCTGAGCTGTGGGGAATCAAGCTTAGCCCTTGCTTCTGCACAGGTCAATTAAACCCACACAAAAGTACTGTTCCCTAGGCAGAAAAAATCATGTTTGTGGTACATGAGGCTTGTCTACCCTTGAGTAACAAGGACCAAAACTATCACAGCAACAGGGTTCCATTGTAGGCTGAAATTCAGCAGTTATATCTATTATAAGGCAAAGAAGAGCTGAAACCAAGGACTGATCCTACTGCATGTTGAGTAGTGTGATTGATACTTGCCAGATTCTTGTGGCTCAGTTGCTTAATTTTGTACTATTGATCGGACAGTGACATGTTTTTTCCAGGTGTCAGGGTCCTATGGGACGTAACAGTCCTTTGCTGGAGCTTAGGATTTAGAGAATGAAAAGCAGGATTATGCAATTTGGTGCTCATGAAAACTTGTTCTTGGTAACAGTAGTTAAGAGAAACCATTTCTTTCTAAGCTGTCTGCAAGAGGAATGGTTGCTGCTCCAGGTAATGTGGCAGCAAGAAATCAGGAGCTAATCCTGGTTCACTCTGTTCATTGATTCAATGCTAACTCTAGTCTTTTCTGACCTATTTTTCGTCATGGCGATTATGACTGTATTTTTTTCTGTATGCTTAGAGTTAGTCACTTTACTGGACACTGAGCTTCAAATGATATGATTTTAGTGATAAGATTTCATCAAAATACAGTGGATGGGTAAAACTTTCCTTGTATGGCTGTAACACTTCAACATGACTAAGAATCATTAGGAGGTTTATTTTATTTTTCTTCTCTGTTTGAGCAGAGTGTTTATTTGAACTGCCTTCTGTCTTGCTAGGACTGGCTTCATACATTTTGATCTCTAGCTTTGCAGAATAGTAGCTATATATGGTAAATAGAGACTTAGCACAAATAATGAACAGGTCTGGCAAGCAAACTCTAAATTTTATTAAATGATAATAGGAAACCTTAATTTTTCACTTCTTGGTAAACTATGTTGAAACTGGATCAGAACTGGCTTTTTAATTTAGTCGTAGATATCCTGGTGCTGTGAGGAGGAAAAGAAAAAGATATGGCAGTGTTTAAATCAAAATAATATTTTTATTCCAAGAACAGTAAAGTGGCTCTTGATCGGGGAGTGCAGAGATAGGGTGAGGGGCAACAGTTTTAAGCTGTAAGAGGGGAGATTTAGATTGGATATTAGGATGAAATTTTTACTGAGAGGTAGGTAAGGCACTGACACAGGTTGACCAAAGAGGTTGTGGCTGGCCCATCCCTGGAGGTGTTCAAGGCCCCATTTGATGGGGCTTTGAGCAACCTGACCGAGTTGAAGATGGTGTCCCTGCCCATGGCAGTGCAGTTGGAACTGGATGATCTTTAAGATCTGTTCCAACCCAAACCATCCTATGATTCTATGAACTGTATTTAAAGATTTTTCCAGGAGATATGATTAGAATGTGACATATGTATGTCCAAAATTGTAAATATTGTGTATTACTTTAAATATTCTTAGATAGTCCACTCAGTTTGGGAATAGTTCTGTTGTTGGTTTCATCAGTAAAACAATATTTGGTGATTTATCACAAATGCTATGTCAGATAACATGACCTCATAGAATTTTTCTTGCACTGTAGAATTCAGCATAGGAAGACACCCTAGGTTTATAAATCATAACCTTAGAGATCAGCTGGAATCAAGCTTTTTATTCAATGTACTGCTAAAAAGGGTCACCTTAAGTCATGTGGAGGTTTATGAGTAAAACAAACTCCCAAGCTGTGTTGTATTTTTTGCTGGCTTGTACATACTGTCCTATTGTTAATGCCTACCAAAATACCATATCACAGAATCACAGAATAACCAGGTTGGAAGAGACCCACCGGATCACCGAGTCCAACCGTTCCTACCAAACACTAAACCATATCCCTCAGCACCTCGTCCACCCGTGCCTTAAACACCTCCAGGGAAGGTGACTCAACCACCTCCCTGGGCAGCCTGTTCCAGTGCCCAATGACCCTTTCTGTAAAGAATTTTTTCCTAACGTCTAGCCTAAACCTCCCCTGGCGGAGCTTGAAGCCATTCCCTCTTGTCCTGTCCCCTGTCACTTGGGAGAAGAGGCCAGCACCCTCCTCTCTACAACGTCCTTTCAAGTAGTTGTAGAGAGCAATGAGGTCACCCCTCAGCCTCCTCTTCTCCAGGCTAAACAACCCCAGCTCTCTCAGCCGCTCCTCATAAGGCCTGTTCTCCAGCCCTTTCACCAGCTTTGTTGCTCTTCTCTGGACTCTCTCCAGAGCCTCAACATCCTTCTTGTGGTGAGGGGCCCAGAACTGAACACAGGATTCGAGGAGCGGTCTCACCAGTGCCGAGTACAGAGGGAGGATAACCTCCCTGGACCTGCTGGTCACGCCGTTTCTGATACAAGCCAAGATGCCATTGGCCTTCTTGGCCACCTGGGCACACTGCTGGCTCATATTCAGTCGGCTGTCAACCAACACACCCAGGTCCCTCTCCTCCAGGCAGCTTTCTAGACAGACTTCTCCTAGTCTGTAGCACTGCATAGGGTTGTTGTGCCCCAAGTGCAGGACCCGGCATTTGGCCTTGTTAAACCTCATGCCATTGGACTCTGCCCAGCGGTCCAGCCTGTTCAGATCCCTTTGCAGAGCCTCCCGACCCTCCAGCAGATCGACACTTCCACCCAGCTTAGTGTCGTCCGCAAACTTGCTCAGGGTGCACTCGATGCCTTCATCCAGATCATTGATGAAGACATTGAACAGGGCTGGACCCAGCACTGAGCCCTGGGGAACCCCACTTGTCACTGGCCTCCAGCTGGATTTCACACCATTTACCACCACTCTCTGGGCTCGGCCATCCAACCAGTTTTCCACCCAGGAGAGTGTGTGCCTGTCCAGCCCAGAGGCTGACAGTTTCTCAAGCAGAACGCTGTGAGAAACTGTGTCAAAGGCTTTGCTGAAGTCCAGGAAGACCACATCCACAGCCTTTCCCTCATCCAGTAGCCGGGTCACTTTGTCATAGAAGGCGATCAGGCCCATATCCCACTCTGGGGTTGTTTCTGTAATAAACACCTCAGCAGTGCTTGAACTGCTGCTTCGGTGCCAACAGCTTTTTGTAACTTGAGCAAAAGGACGGCTTCTAAAGGATAAAACACGGTCCTGCTCTGGGGCCAGCCAGCAGAGGGAGATGCAGTCATACACACTTTGTCCATCTGGATCATCTGCAGAGAAGGAGGAGGCTTGACTGAGTCTAAAATTGCTGTGGAATAACTCTTCCTCCGCTGCTGACCCTGCTAAGAACCTGTAGGAAAGCAGGTTACTGCTTTCCTCGTTACTGCTCTTTGGTCACACATCGTACCCCTTCCTACAAAATTTAGGAGGACAGTGCAGAATGGATCTTTTTTTCTATAGCTTATTTATATGATACTACATGTTTTCTGTGATCTGAGAAAGGATTTTAGGCATTTCAATTAAAATTGGCCTATGCAGAACCCCACTGAACAGCTGCCTGGTTCTAGTGGATCTTCTCCTTGTTCTGGTCAGGCAGCCTGTGCTTGGTGGTTCTCATCATTTTCTCTCAAGTCATGAGTTACCACTTACAGTTCGCTTGAGTCCACAGTGGCATTTGTACACCTGAAAGGATTTGACCTCTTGCATGTTTTCTGGTATTGTCTACCTGATTATGACAGATTATCATCTCTGGGGTCTTCTTCCAGGGTGGAATCATTCATTCTATGTCAGCACACGACTGGGTGGGTTTCAGAAATCATTTAGGAATTGGAACCACAGGGCTCAGTCCTTCCTTCTAAATGACACAATGGCTGTGCTGTGATTTGCTCTCCTTCATATCATTGGGCACTGGAACAGGCTGCCCTTGGAGGTGGTGGAGTCACCTTCCCTGGAGGCATTTAAGGGACGGGTGGACGAGGCACTGAGGGGCATGGTTTAGTATTTGATAGGAATGATTAGACTCGATGATCCGATGGGTCTTTTCCAACCTGGTGATTCTGTGATTCTATATGCATGAACCTTCCAGCGTAATGAAGAACTTGGGCTTCACTGCCTGCTGGCCCAACTCCAGTAAGGTGGGTACCTGATGCCCTTTTCCATCATCTGGAAAGCATCGAGTCAGGCATCAGTGTTAGGTTAGTCCAGCTGATGAATGAATTCTTCTGTAAGATTGAGTAATGTGGATTTTAATCCCCTCAGACACAGAAGGAAGCAATTTTTTCAATTACGTTTTTGTGCTAATCACCTTTAACCCGGGTATGCTGGACGTGGAGTTGGGCTATGGCATAACCCCCAGATTTAACACCTGCTATGGCCTAAGTCCTGCATACAAACAGTGTTCACAGTCCTGATCCAAGACCTCTAGGTCACACAGTTCAGGACTAAATCGATGGCCTCACCATGTTGAACTAAACCAGCTCAGCTTTAAAGATATCGTTTGGGAAAAATGTGGGAAATGACAAGAAATATAGTTAAGCAAGATTGCTTCTTAAAAATAGTTAAGCTTTTACTGGTCATTTGGTTACAAAGGGAAAATTGTTCTAATCCTAACGACTCCTAATACTGTAATGAAGCCCTCATGTCTCCTAGCAAAGTCATTGAAGAGTCACTGCCCAAATTCCTCTGTGATCACAATCTGGGAGGATCTGTCCTAGTCTCTTTCCATGAGTTATCTCAGGTCTGGCTGTGTTCTTGTACGTATGTTAATCCCCCAGCTTCTTTGGAGCTTGCTTTTGGCAGCTGTTAATAGTTAATACTTGCATTTGAAGTCTCATTGCTGTAGCCAGAATTCTCCTCCAAGATACAGTGCTCCATTCATTTCTGAAGGGCCATTCAACCCCAAGACAGATGAAGAGTAATAAGTAAAGCTGTAACCTGTCCTTTCTTCTCATAAACAGCCCAAAGAAGGGGAGAGAAATTAAGGCAAGCAAAGAGAAAATAAAACAGTAGTAATATTTGATATGAAAATAGTAGCATAATCTTACTCTAACTCTGGCTTTTGAAAGTCTGGTTACCTTAAATGGATGCTTTTCAGTGCCTAATCCCTGTCATCATCTTGGATGGGCTGACTAGATTTGTGAAGGAGTTTTAAAAATGATGGTGGAGCAAGCTTCTTCCTTGAGAACATGATGAATTTAAGCTTAAGGTGTATTTGGCAGACAGGTTGAGGGACTGTTGGAAAGACGATCAAATACTAGAAGTGTCTCCTTCGAAACAGCAATGCTGCAATGTGAAAGGTGCTTTCTTTCAGTCTAACGTTCTTACATACTAACAGTTTCTCTTGAACTACATGTAAGACTGCTAATTCCACAGGAAACTAGTTTCTTCAGAAACTCTGTGAGAAGCCAGTGCCCTGGAGGGAACAGATGTGGTATAAATGAAATTTGACCTATAGTGGCAGCCAGCCACCCAAGTCCTTTGCAGGCTATACTGTCCTTGGAATTGCTTCCCTTAGAAAAGGCAAGGTTTGTGGTAACGAGCCTGCAGAAGCCACTTCTTCCAGTAGATATCTTCTTTCCACTCCCCCTCACACCCCCCCGCCCCGAAAAAGTTCTAAGTAGTTAATGAGGCTGAAGTTGTTTTGCTTCTAGACTGGTTTGGACAGTGTGAATAAGCAGCTACTGTTCACCTTATTATTGACTGACAGGTCAGAAGTTTCCCCAAGTAAACTGTAAAACTAAAATATACTTACTAAGTTTTGCATAATCTCATTTTTCCCATCTTACCTGTTAGTGGAAAAAGTATATCCTTCTTCCCAGCAGTGATGAGGATTTTTGAAACTGCAAGTGATTTATTGTATTTTTCTGGACTTCCCATGTTTGGGTTTTAGCATCTTCAGAACAATTCATAGGTCATTGATTAGTTTGCTAATTGCAGATAGTTACTGATTATTAGTAAAAGTCTATTAATTTATAAATTCTACACTGCCTTCAATATAAAATTATATTTTTAATGAAATGAGCAATAGGTTTGTGCTTCTGTGAGCCTGAAATGTAATATTTGGCCTAATGTTAGGGTTTGGGGTATTCTATTAGCAGTCCAAGCACAGTTCACCTGCTTATTTAAAAAGATATTACACATGGGGGAGAGGGTTGTAATGCACTGAAGTTGTTCAAGAGTAAGATGAAGAAATGTTTTAAACTGTAACCTATATTCAAACATCACCTAATCTTATTCCTGAATGCCCTTGAAATTCACGTGGATCAAAGAATGCAATTTAAACCAGACATAGGCTTATACACAGGGTATGCGTTCAACATTTTGGTTAGAGATGAAGTACTGTGCTGATGTGGTGGTGAGTGGTCATTTTAACATTTTAATGGTGAGTGGTCAGGTAAGAATAATGGATGGAAAGATTTAGGGGGAAAACATGAGGAAAGAACACATGGTGTAATTCCGGTGTCATGATGGAAAATACAGACCAAAATCGTACTAACTTGGGAAGTTCAGAGTTGTCATCATCCTGCTGTTAGTATAACATTTCTTTTGAAGTCAGATTTAGAACAAATTCCTGGTTACAATAACAGGATCGTTTTGATCACTTTTATTGTATTTCAGGAACTACAGTGGAGAAATTTCTGCTGATTTTTTAGCGACTGGCAAAGTTAGACTCCTCCTTCTGATACTCCAAGCTTGTTAAATCTCTTGATCTCATTTAAGTGACTTTAATGATGAGGCAGATAAAGCGTAGTGAAGATAAACATTTAAAGGAAAACATGAAGGGTAACAGTGTTATTGCTGGGGCTAGAAGTGAACGCTTCAGAGTGCCAAAGCGGATGTTAACACACGGAATAAGCCAAAAGCTGTAATTCTTCCATGCTTTTTGTTCTTCAAGTTTCAAGCGCTTGGGCTCCTGGGCAAATCTTCTGTCAAGAGGCACCTGGGCAGCTATTTCCAAAATAACCTTGAATCAAAAGCACCAAGAGGAAGGCAGGAGCCCGTGGGCTGCCAGTCAGCTCCAGTTTTGGAGCATGTTGCTGCTCTCTTGCTTGTGTGTTTGGGATTACAGAGCCGTGCGATGCTGAGCAGATCAGAGTAGGTTTGCCCAGTCTGTTGTGCTGTTTGCTGCTCCTTCTCTTCCTAGTACTTAAGTAAGTAAGGAATGCCTATCCCTTGGCTGTCTGTTTTCAAAATTGGAAAATTCATATTCGTGCATTTAAGAGGTGAAATGAATATATATGAAGTGGTAGAGTTGTCAGACCATAAAAGCAGGTGTGCTGTTGGCTGTATATGTGCTTAAGTAGGGAGTGCAGACAGAAGTGAAGTGACGCAAACCACTGGTTTTTACTGATCCCTGGCATAGCCTTGTTTCTTCGTGTGCCTTTCAGACGCGGGAAATAAATCACTTCAGCATCAGAAGTACCCCAAAAATATTGCACTTGGAAGGGCTTATTACAGCATTCAAGATTTCAGAGGCACAGAACGGGTGTGTTTGGCTAAAGAAAAGAGAACCTTAAAGGTCCAGGTTATCTAGGGAACTCCAAAGCAAATTTATGCCTGTAATACAGCACAGGGAGCCACTTTCTTACAGAAAAAAAGGTATCACCTAGAAAGTGCACTGTACATTCCCGTTGTGTGTTAGAAGTGCACAATACTGCTATTGTTTGACTGGAGTCTTAATATTCAAAGAAGCTTCGTTAATTCTGCTAGCTTGCTGACAAAGAGTAAAACCATGAAGATGACTATTAAGCATTAATTCCTGAAATGATTAGAAACTGCTTTTAACCAGCATCATTACCATCTTGCCGTCTGCTCGTTAAGTATTACTATATTTTACTTCCTTAAAGGCAGTCATCCTCGTTGGCTGTCGGTACCATCCCTAAAGCATCTGTTTTCCCCCAGGTCAAGTATTTCAACTTTTCCTTATTTTGGGACAGCTAGAAAAATACTTCCAAGTGTTTGGTTTTGCATTGAATGTGCTTGCAGAATTGTTAAAATTCATGAAGCTAGAAAGGCATCTAGTACAAGTTTGTCATATTTTTTAATAAGAGAAGTCAAAGAAATCACAGCTAATCATTAACTGGCCTAATACAGTTGTTTGGACTGCAGTGGGTTATTGGAGAGGAGAGAGTAGGATACTGGCATTCCATATTATGTAGGTGTATGATAGGACAATATATTCAGGTAGCATTGAGTATTGCTAGAGTTATACGTATGCAGGGTAGTATCTCCTGGTTTTATTCCTCCTTGAGTAAAACCTTATAAGATTATCAGAAGAATATCTTCGTTACGTTCTTCTTTCTCATAAAGCAAAAATCTGCAGCAATAATTCTGTTGTTTTCATAAAGACAAGATGGTTTCTGAGACTCAAGGCAGTTTTAAGCTTGAAGGGATGGAAAGGAAAGAAAAGAAAGTAACAGCTGGAGGTTTATGGCACAAGTAGCTTTTAATCTCCTCTGTACTAACCGATACATATCAGAGAATATTTTTTTCATTTATTTTAAAGTGTATTTATTGTAAATGCATTTGTCTCCACAGAATTTAGCAGCTAGTACCTTTCACCTCTGCATGCAGGACTTAAAATGTAATTGGGTTTGGCGTCTGTTTGGAAAGAAACATTCCAGGGTAGAAGACATTACATGTAATAAATAGGATCTAGAGCTTTTAATCTATGATTACATAAACTTGTTTCAAAATAAGAAAATCTGTCTTATGTTGTTCTTGGATGCAAGAAACCTGTCCTACTGGTATTGTGGGTAAAAGTTGTTGTCTGTCTGTGCTTTTTTACTGGGTTCTGGTTAGAGAAACTCAGGGTCTAGTTGTCAAAGATGCCGAAGGCCAACTTCCGTTGACTTACGTATGATTTATGAGTGCTTAAAGCCAATGAAAATCTGACTGTTAGTTGTCAGTTTGAAGCAACTGCAGAATTATTCTAATTAATCTGCTGAGCTTCTATGTAAAGGATAAAAGCTCCTAATGCCAGTGAAAAGGCTTTCAGCTGATTTCAGCATGGCTAGCTCTTAAGAATAATATATTTCCTTTCACATATTCAGAGTAATAAGAATGGAGACCCATCTATGTCAGCTGAAGTTGATCTTTGATCTCAAAGGACTAGACACATGCCAGAAACCTGACAGCAAAGCTGAAAGCTGCATTTTCCAGTACATGTACAAGGGGTATTCATATAGAAACATGTTTCGTGTGCAGACAAGTATCTGCAGTAAAGCAATTGGCGTATTTGCATTAGATGTTTTTGCAGAATGCTGTTTGTGTGTTTGTATAACAACATGGTCTTAAGATCTACTTTTCTTGTCTTTTCTTTTCCTTCCTTTTATTTTAGTAGCATAAGGAAAAAAATATTCTTCCACAGTAGTATACTTATAAAATATGTCAAACAAAAGTTAGAATGACAGACCTCAGGCGCGTTCTATGTGAGTTACAGTGAAACTGCTCCTCGTGCTTTTTACAGTCCTTGTTTATGAGTTTGGAGAATCATGTCCCCACAGATTTGCTGAATGGAGAATATTCTTGTATCTGATTTAAAGGGCTTAACAACCTCTTAGTCAGTCTCCCCAGGGACCCTCCTTGTTGTTCTTGGGGGAGGGGCTGTACAGGTTTATACACCTAACTGAAATGCTAACCAGCAGATTGTGCAGGGCTTGCTGACTGGTTACCATCCCAATTTTAGAAATGTAGTAATCAAATTTGACTTGGGTAAAGTACATCAGTTGCAGTAACATCTCGCCAGCAGAGGCATCGCTGGCTGCAGCGAGGAGCATCTGTCCTTTCTTGGTGTCGATGAGGGTGTCTCTCTGTTAGGGAGAGAGCTGTGTGCCTTGCTAAGCAAGAGGAAGGTGTCCTGCATATCTGGGTGTTATTTTGTGCGCTACTGTCGGTTCGCTAAGAGTGGCTAAAGGATTAAGAGGATACAATCCTTCAACTCGTAACTCGGTGAGGTATGTTGTGTGTGAGTTGTTAGAGGTATTCCAGTGTCAGGTGTGTGAAAATTTATCCAGTGTGCTTACAGAGCTGTCGGCGCTGCTCATGCAGAGGTACCTGGGTTGATGCACTGGTGGTGGTAGCACAGAGCTCTCTCCATGCCACCTTCTTGAGAGGCAAATGGGACCTGCCTTTGTAGTTTAAAGCTCGCTCCCATAGATCTGTGGTCAGAAACACTTTAAGAAATGAAGCTAAACCAAGAGAAAAATACTCCTGTTTTATTTTGACTCTTGGAACTTGTTTATTACTGTTGTGAAAGGCCACAAAATATTTTAAAACACTATTGAGATGTTGGTGTAGGGCAGTGCCTTGAGAAACTATTCAAGAAGGGAAGACTGGTGTAACTTCTTAATTTCAGTATTAATACATTAAAATATGTTATTCATAAACGGAACCAGAGTAGTAGGTAGTTGTTCGGTTTTTAAAACTTTCTTTACTTGGTTACCACCACATCCAGAGGTTACATTAGTGATGGGTATTGCTGTCTGCGTTGGTACAGACATCAGCAAAAATGCTGGATGACACACTCTGCGTTCCTGTGAGGAATTGTTCCGGGTGATCAACAACATCTATCTACATCTGTTCTTGTCCACCACATCATTTCTTTTCACCTAAGATTAATTTTTTTGTTTGTCTAAACTAGAAAGTAAGAAATGTGCTGTGTTAGCAATTTGTGAAGTTTCATATATACACCTGGACCTCCTTAATATCTAAGAACAGTAACATGTGCAGATGTTTCTAGGTCACAGGTGCAGACAGAATACAATGTAGGAGCAAAACGAAGGTTGAAAGGTCATTCCTGCTGCAACTTTGATTCCTCACATAAACCTTGGTATACTCATTGTTCATGGAAGATCGACAAAATCTAGGAAGAATTCAATGTGGTTTTTGCAGTTAACTTGTAAAAGGGTTGAGATTTCCATCATGTTTCAGCCCACACAACAGAGTTCAGAATGGTACAAACATGCAGTTTTTGGACAGGAAAGTATAATTAATGATAGCATTGACAAATATTATGTTACTTCCATCTAGGCAAGCTTAGTGAAAGTTTAGTATTCTTGTTTGTCACAGTTGTGTTGAAATTCAGTTCTTACTGATAAGATAGAGCATAAGGTGTAACAGAGAATGGTGAGAGGCAAAAAGTATCTCCCATCTCATCAAGAATGAAGGTTTCCTTGCTTCATGTTCCGAGTAACATTCTTAAGTTAAAAGCGGGGAAATTGCAATCTAGTTAAAAACGTGGAGAAGATAGGAGCTACAATGCTGTCTGAAAGTTTTGTTGTTTTACTAAACGTGACATTTTGGTTTGCTCTTTCAAAGGTACATGACCGATGGTGGTCTAGGCCTGTACACTCGAAGGCTAAACCGGCTGCCTGATGGCATGGCTGCAGTGCGGGAGACGATGCAGCGTAATACTTCACTGGGACTCGGAGATGCTGACAGGTAAGGTCTCACTCAGCAAATACTTGCCTATAGTAGTGCATTTGATTTGCACTCTACCTAATGCGTATTTGATCTCTAAGATTAAATAGCTTTGAGAATTCAGATACTGACTGTGGATATAAGCTTCTCCCAAGCATTTCAGGTTATATGCTCGCAGAGGTTCTGGGATAAATGCTGGCTTTATCTTCTGATTTCTTTGCTGAAAGTTTGTCTGGGCTTTAGTAGACAGAACACAACAAAAAGAAAATGTATAACTTCTATTTGAATAGTGTTTGAAATAAAAAAAGACGGAATTGTCTTATCTTCACTGATTCTTCCAAGTCAGGTCATTCAGTGTGAATGGTCAAGGGCAAAGATCAAGAATTAGGGGACTAAAAATCCATAATTTATGGGAGTGCAGTCATAAAGGAAGCAGGGGAGATGGACAGTAACGAGACGTATCTTCCGTTACAGTTGACATAAATGGGTTAAGTACTTGTGCTTTCAGTGGTGTCAGCCTATAGCTGCTTATTTCCCTTCCTGACACAAAGATGGATGACTGTTACTGTTGATGTAGTAAGTTAACCATATCCCTTATCTTCTGTGAGAAGACCCTGAGTATAAAATGTGGATTTTGAGTTACACATTTGAACAAATTTATGAACTAAAGTTTTTTTTCTCTTTTTATTTTGTTATCAAGAATGCATTCCTGGGACATAATGCAGTGATTGAGTTAGATATTACTGATACTTTATTGATAGTCATGCATGGATTATTAAGGAAATAGAAGTGATAGAGAATCTAGCTTTGTTTTCAAAGAAAGTCGTACTAAATTTGCTTGTTGTTCTCTGATGTTAGTAAAGAGCAGAATGGTAAATCTAAACAAAACGACTAAAACCTCTTGGAAAATCTCACTTCTGTTTCAATTACTGTGTCAACATATGCTTGCCAGTTGTAAAACATACCTGAATTTTTCAGGAGTTGGTATCTCTGAAATTTGCAACTAGAAACCTGTACTTGGCCCCAGCGCTTGTTCCTGGTTGTGGGTGAAAGCACCAGGTGATGCAACTGAAGAGCAATCAAGTGTCATTCCCATCTGTTGCTGTGTCTTCAGAACATTGCCACTTTAACAGAAGCTCTCTGTTTAGAATACAGAATTGGTCTAATATAAATTATATTGTTGTTTAAGTAACAGTCAGTCTTCAGGAGAGCTAGTGATGCATTCCTCATCACTGATTCCTTCTCCCGTCCAGTATTTTCTGTGCTTGCAACACTTTTTCTTGGCATGTAAATTACTCTCACACTTTATTTGCTAAACTCCTTCCCTGAAGACATCATGCATCAAGACCAATTACATACATTCAACAAGAGAGATTATTTGTATGTTTAAACGTATTCCTTTTGGAATGGGATTGTGACACACTGAAGTGCAATCCCTAGTTCACATCAATTTTTTCAGCTTTGAAATCATTCTTTCAGTTCATGTGGGAGGATGAACTTCACACACAATGAAGACTTTGTATGGCTGGCAACACAGGATCACAGAAAAATTACCTTTGGTCTAGAGTCAGTGACATTATTATGTGTTGTTTTGATTTAGTCTGTCCTACTTCTACTGCAAGCCTACTCACTTTATGCAGGAAGTCAGAGTTTTCTGACAGTGATTTAAAAATAGCTTTTTGTTGGTAGCTGGGTGATCATGATGAGCAGTTTAAACAAAAAATTAATCATGGTTTGAGCAGCAGTTTTACAGGGTGAAAACTGGGATAAGGAAAAGGAGTTGAGTAAAACAGTGTAGTAATTGATTGCTTTCTTCGTTCTATGGCTGGAGGCAAGCAAGAATACCAAGTCAGTTTATTAATACACCCAGAAAACATATGAAGATTACATTTAACTTGTTCAAAGCAGGTGGTAATTGAATGCATGGGAGGAGGAATATGAACGGCTATGAACCTTCGACTATAAGGTTAATCATTACATTGTTATCAGAGGAATTTTTGCAGTGTGCTTGCTTGCTTGCTTGCTTTCTTGTGTTATTAAGTGTAGAAGTTTAGCTGAGAAGCTTTTACTTGTTGGCTCTGGTGACATAAAGCATGGACCTTAGAAGGTAAATTTTCCCCTGCAGCAGGAAAATCCAAACAAGGCAATTTATTTTAATGCTTGATTGCAAGGTTAATGGAATCACTGCACAACACAGCTGAGCTTATTCACTTCAAGACAATTTCTGTCTGCATAGAAAAAAAAGGCATTTTTAATGAAAAAAAGCACTAAAAATGCCTTTTTATTTAGTTTCTGATTTTTTAAAAGGTTGCAAATTAGCCACCTATGCTTTTCTCTCCTTTCTGTATATGTTCTTGATGTGTACCATCTGGTTCTTTTAGTGGATTTCACATTTTTAGGCACAGCGCCTTGATCTGAGACTGAATTCTGCCCTTACTTTCATATATATAACTTGCATTTACACATGCATATAGAGAAAAGGGAAGAAATTTGAAATGTAGATTTGAGTAAATCTTTCTGTAATTGCTTGCTTTGTATAACCTATGATTTAGAGAAGATAATTCAGACCTATGCTGATTTATCATATCCTTGTGAATAGGACAGGAGACTATATTAATCAGTGTGAGCTTGTCAGGAGTAACTGTAGTACTGACTAATAGACCTTAGGGAAATGTCTATATGACTTTGGAAAACAATCCTCAGTGAAGAAGTGCTTAAATAACTACTTCTGAGCATGATTAACTTGTATTGTTTCATTTCTACGATTTAATTTGAGGTTTCATGCATTACTTGTCTTTGCATAAGAGCGTACGGCATAAAAAGGTCTTCCCAGCTTCTGGCTGTAAAGGACCTGTCTCATCAGGTAGCAGTTTGCATTGTCTTGGTACTTCGAACAGCTACAGCATTGGTCCACTGTAGGCAAAACATGGCTCAAGTGTTGAACATGAGCTCCCAAGAGTGTTTTTATATCATGGTTCAGATCTTTCACTACAGTGACAGTCATCAGCTTTAAAACAGAAGCAAGAACGTTCATTTCTAAACACAAGCTGAAGAGCAGTTGTTATCAATTGGTCAATACCTAAGAGCCAGAGGAAAAAATTGAAGGAAAGGCATGATATGGTGTCTGTGTGCTGTAGAAAAGAGAGAGATGGATGATTCATTGCTGGCCTAACAGGGAGGGATTAACTAGGGAGAGGGAGCAAATTATTACAGCCTGTAAAGGCTGTCTCTTCATTGAATCTATGGCTTTTAATATCCCCCAGAGTTGTTATTTTAATACTCTGGTTTATGTATTGAAGATGCTCTCTAGAACTCCCTTGACAAGGAGAAGAGGTCAGAGATAAATGTGTTAAAATTGTCTCCCATGGGTACCAGGTGCTTTTTAAATTTGTGGCTTGCATGTGAACTCATTCAGTGGGCACACTAATACTGGTTTGGTTTTTTACGATTCTTGTTACTGTGCACATAATTTGGGGGATACTTATGGTACACTGGATGAAGTCCACCACATTTGAGGAGTACTTCTGTAGGATTTGGTGATAGTGTCAATCCTGTTTAGAGAGGCATGTTGAGAAGTGTTGGGAAGTTGTGTTTGTTTCTCGGACTTGGTCTAATTTTATTCATTGCATGCTGGTCAGCAGAGAGTTTACTTCCAGCATTCCAAAATATCGGGGACCTTGGTAGCAGCAGCAGAGCTGTCTGCTAGGATGGCATCAAGTCATTCTCGCCGTTCGTGGAGCTGCTCAGTGTGGATGACAGTATCCCCAAGACCTCTGACTCAGGCCTGAGGCTCCAGCAGTCCAGCAATATCAGGATGGGGCCCCAGCAGCTGTGGCAGGATGCGGAGAGGGACCTGCCAAAGCACAAGAGCACCATTCCAGATCACCCCAGCAAGCGCAGGGTTCTTGCAGTCGGCACTGGAGTGGGAATGTGGGATTAAACCCACAGCAGGGCTGAGAGGGAGACAGGGGTAGGGTGGATGGGGGACAGCTAACTGATATGTTTAAAGTTGGGTGGTGCTTACAGCTCTGTACACCCAGTACACCTCCACATCTGCGGTGCAGCAGGAGAAGCTGTCAGGTATCCACAAGTTTGAGCTCCTATCTAAAATGCCACGTATTTCCTAAGCAGTTATCGCTTTCAACTGCTGAGAATGGTGACTCCTGTCTGAAGAAGGTAACGGAAATTCTTTTGGGCTGACTGGCATTGAAAGAAAGGGTGACCACCTTCATGCCCACCAAGGCAGATGAGCTGTTCAGGCAAAATCCTATTTCTGTGGCACTTCCGAAAGAGGTGCACTCCCTTCTCTCCTCTCTCAGACCTTATCTAACAGCTGGAACAGAGTTGTCATGAAGTAGGGAAAGTCCCATTTGCTATGTACCTCTACACACACAGAAGTGTAGAAATCGGAGCATATGGGCTGTGCAGGAATGGAAAATCCTTCTGGGTTGCAATGTATTGGCAGGGACAAGAGTGCGTAACTGTATTTTTCTTGCTCTGGGATTCTTGAAGCTACTGCATTTACAGAATCACAGAATCAGTAGGTTGGAAAAGACCTCCAGGATCATATAGTCCAACCATTCCTATCAACCACTAAACCATGCCCCTGAGCAATTTATATCGGGCTGTTCCTTGGTGGCCAAAAAGCTCTTCCATACTGGAGGTCCTGTCTTTAAGTCCTATTCTGCTCATGGTACAGGGATTTTCCAGCAGTCCGATAAGGTAACTTTCTGACCTTTTTACAACAGCTAATAGTATTCAGAGTGAAGCTGAGACTTGACAGAACAAGGAGTCACTTTGCTTCTGATCTTTTTGAGTTGAGCCTCAGCATCCTGAGGCTTAAACAGCTCGGTGTTAATGCAGCTGCATGGGGCTTAATAATGCTCTGCTATATTATATAGACAGGCATTAAAGCTTTGGTGTGATAGTCTTGTGTTGCTGCAGTGTATACTGTTAAATATACGTTTGGCCAGGATAAATAATTACATACGCTACAGTGGAAACACTTGGAGCTACACTGTGCTATTACAACAGTACTATAAGAATATGTGTAATTTGTTTTTATTAGGAGAGGTTTTGGATATTCTCACTAAAAGTACATTTATTTTATTAACACTGATTACTGCGACTTGAGACTACTTAATTTGATATAAGGGACATTGGAACTGTGCAAAACCTCACAGGGAGCCTGAGTAACTCCCACACTGCTAGCGGCTGTGTATGTGTGTCCAGGTATATGTGGTCAATAAGTAGCTAGAGGATCAGTGCTAAACATGGCAAGTCTGATTAGTGCCTGAGCAAAGTCCAAGGGCTGAGGTCAGCTCTTTTTAACTTGATGATTTTTTGTTGTTGTCGTTTCTTAAGTGACAAAGGCTCGGCTCAGCAGCTTCTGTGCAGTTACCACGTGCTCTCATCCGCCTCAAGTAATGTTTCTATCTTATTAATCTAATTTTAACCGTAAAGTTTATCCTCTCCGATTATGTTGTTAGTTCACGTTAATTTTCATATATATCAACTTATTCATTCATTTTAGTTTGGGGGAAATGAGCAAACCACCTTGGGTGTTCAAAGAGGTTTCATTCCTTCTTTCGTGTTCACTGTCAAGCTTGATTTCTTCTTCTTATGAAACTTGCAGCAAGAAATACTCTTTGTAACATGACTTAATGCCTTAAACATCTCTTTGAAACTGTTGAAGTTATTTGATGCTATCTGATATGCGCATGCATGGTTTTATGTTTCATTTGCATTTGGATGCATAAATTTCATTTTACTTTCAGAGAGGACTGAAACATAATGTTGCTTTTGCAAAGTGAACTGGTTTGAAAGCAGAAGGGCAGAGCAGAATGTTATCAGGAAACAGGTAGAAATGTATTCATAGACAACTGTATGTGGGGAGAAGGGAAAAAGAGAAGGCAGAATCGCTGACTTGAGTCTGTGGGAAAGAGAGATGAGTATGCTGTGCCAACTGATGTTCACAGGGTTTATGTTCATCCAGGAAAGCCTTATACTCCACTTAATCTATATTTTGAGACTGTAGGCATTCTCTCTGGACTTGTAGCTAAAGAATGTACCCATCTGTTTGTGCTTTAATAGCATTTCTGAACCAAAGGACTCCTGAGATGGATCAGGTGGTGGCAGGAAATCTGCATTTCTATGTATCTGATGTCTTTAATGTGCATGCAAAAGAAAGACACAAATTTTCTGAAAGAAGATTGTGATTTCAAGCTGAAGTCCAGATACGAGTTCTGTGCTCTCATTTCTGTTGAAATTCTTTGTTGGATTCTAGTTATAACCACTCAGCCATTTTTTTTGTTAATATGGATTGAAAGTACCGATGCCATATGGCAGCATGAGTTTCCTGGTCGTTGCTTTTGGTCAGATCGTGCTAGTGGTTTGGCATCCAACACCAACATCCAGAAGGTTGAAACAGAGGTGTGGTTTGCACACTGTGGTATAGAGTTTGGGTCTCTTGCTGTTTGGGGTTTTTTTATCGGCTGACCTTATATTAGCTGCAAGGAGCTAAACACGTGGCTAATAAGGATTCTTTCCTGTGAGTCTTGCCCTGTGTTTTCCTTCTCTCCATCACAATTCCAGTCATACTTGAGCCACTTATTTACCTTTCCTACATGACCTCCTCTGTGCTTCCAAAGTGTTTTCTCTTGCAGACATTGATCTCTCCAAGCAGTGCATTCTGCTTTCAATACTGGGCTTTACTGGGCTTTCATCGTGTCTACCTCTGTCCTCAGTGCAATACTGAAACCTAGCTTCGTCCATGAAATGTCTTTGAATCTTAAAGTCGTTCCCCGCTTTGGACACATTCTCTTATTTAGTGATGTCAGTCTCGGATTTCACTTTCAGATTTGAACCCCACTGAAATGAGGGTGCTTGTAATACACAGTGATGCAGTTAAGTTTATTATGGCAATGTATATGCTATTGAGTCATTTAGGAACAAGGGATTATTTTAGAAAGAAAAAACTGAGAGCCAAAGGTAACTTAGGACTTGGCTCAGCAAGGCTGGGTGAGATCATGGGAGAAGAACAAAACTTTCTTTGGCCATTTTCAGGAATAGTAGTGAATTTAAGTTGTAACTTAAGGAGAAGTGATTCAAGGGACAGAAGGAAAACATGTAGTGATTGTAAGGAAAATCCCTCTGACACTTACTGACTTGTAAACTAGTCTGTGGGAAGTATGTCCTTTGAGGCTTAAATAACTACTTCCAAGCACGATTAACTTGGATTGTTCTGCTTTTACAATTTAATTGGAGGTTGTGCACATTACATGCCTTTGCATAAGAGTTTAAGGCATAAAAAGATCTTCCCAACTTCTGGCTATAAGGACCTGTCTCATCAGATAGCAGCGTGTGTTGTCTTGGTACTTCCAGCAGTTTTGGCATTGGTGGACTGCAGGTAAAACACTGCTCAGGTATGAACGTGCTCTTCAAGAGTGGTTTTGTATTATGGTTCAGATCTTTGATGACTACAGTGACAGTCTTGTCATATACTTAGTTAAAAACAAGATCATATTCAGTTTAGCTCTTAGGAGGAGTTGTGACTGAATCTGGATCCTGACAGAGAGCAGAATCTCAGTAGCTTTTCCTGCTTTTGGCCAGATTTATGGGTGATCGCAGAGGAGACTGTGGACCCAGGAAGGAGATGGTCAGGAAAGAGAAGCATGAACTGAGCAGAAAGCCAGAGGACATTCCATGCGCTACATGGATATGTCACTAAGAAGAAGGTCATGGAGTTCAGATTATTTTCAGATGCAATGATTTATAGGAATATTTACAAATGGTAAAAATTACAGCTTTCAAAGACAGCTGAGGGGCAGTATTTTGCTGTTACTTTGCATTTTATAAAAACAGATTAGGGTCATCCATATGTCTCTTGGCTCAGGTAATACACAGCGCTTCACGCTGATTTGTGGAGTAAAAAAACCCTTTCACTGGAGTATGTCTAAATTCACTGACTGCAATTACCTTGTTGAATCCTCTTATGGTGATGAGATGACTAAAAAAGATGTGTTAGTGTTCAGTGCTGGAGGGAGATTGTTGGACTGTGTTAATAACCATGGGAATGGTTATTGGTTCACAGTTCAGAAGGGCTGAAAAGCAGATTGCAGCAAGTCATCAAGCTGGGGGCAATGCTGGCCTGTTCTGAAAAGTGGAGAGTGAAGGAGATGTCAGTGCTTTTGGAAAGATGCAAATTCATCTGAAAGCAGAGACACAGTGTTGGTGGATATCACAGTAGAAGCTGTCCATTGAGGGTTCTATTGCCTGTACAGAGAAATGATTCATAATTTGGGTAGCCAACTCCTATCTTTAAACTTCGATGGTGCTTACAGCCCTCTATATCCAATACACCTCCACATTTGCAGCGTAGGAGGAGAACATGTAAGGTATTCAGAACTTTGAGCTCCTATTTGAAATGCTATGTTTTTTATAAGCAATCACCTCCTTCAACTGTCCGGAATGGCCACTCCTTTGTTAAGAAGGTAATAAAGTAACAGAGACGCTTTTGGGCTGACTGATGTCAAAAGAAAGGAAAGGGTCCCCAGCCTCATGGTCATTGAGGCAGAATAGCTGTTCAGGTAAAATGAACTTGTAAACTAGTTTCCAGGAAGTCTGTCCTTTGGGTTTTAAAAACTGATACGAACCGAAGCAGAATCACATGTTAGAGGGAGAGTGATGTGAAGAACCAAAGAAGGGTTTTCCAAATTAACCAATTTATTTCATTATTAATGGTTGAAGGCAAGACTTTTACTTGTAATTTGTTAGATGTGCCTGTTATGATGCAAAATGTGAATGCTTCCATTAATCTAACTAGTACCTCGGGGGAGAAGAGGTTATTTGTGATTTTTATTCTGTTGTCCCTCATGCAGTTCACTTCATTAAAGTCTCTAAGCAAAAATATCCAATCACCACTCCTAAATTCTAGAGGAATTCACTGAATAGAGTTGTCTTTATCAGTACTAGTCTGTGTTAAATGTCTGACAGTAAAATTAGACAATGTTTCACAGCTCAGCCTTAAGATGGCCACTTTTTTTTGTTGAAATAGGACTGAAAGATGAGAGGCTAGTTTAAAATTATTTTCATGTCATTATTGCACTGGGATAAAGGGTTTGGGGATTTGCTCTTGTTTTTACCTTACAGATTAGTGATGCAGTGATTAAGCTTCTAATGTAAAATGTCAGGTTGAGGTCTCTGCTGTGCCTGACTGGACCAGAGATCTCAGTTTTGACCTGCTCTGTTTGGACTGTTTAACAATATTTCTCTCTGTCTCTCCTGCCAAAGTATTTGCTGGAAATAATACCCACACAAGATACTGAAAGGTGTTAGTAAGACTCTCGGCTATTGTGGAGCTATCAGATCATGGAAGTGGGATGGAAATAACTCAAGTTGAAGTCCTTGAACTCCCACATCTCTCCTGGATGATTTAAAAACTGAAAATTAACAAAAGGCCCAAGGGAGTCATCTTAGTGTTAAGAGTTACATTTTTTTATGAACCAAGAGGATCTCCAATGATAGTTAATTAAAAAAAACCAATTCAAACCAGCTCTAAAACATCACTGTAGCAGTAGCAGAGACGGCAGTTTAAGAGTTTTAGCTAAAGCTTGCGAAAGGAGAGGAGAGAAATTTCCAACTGGACTCCAGTTCTTGCTTCTAATCTGCTTTTGTGTTGCCATTGTAGTGTAAGGGTTGTGGTTTGTTAGAAGGTAGGTCTACGGAGTTCTCAGGATCTCAAAGAAAGAGTGGTAGGGAACACTCTGGGCCTAAATACATATTGCATATGAAAAACTACATCAATAGAAAACTGAGCTGGTGCGTAGTCCATCTGCTGCAACAAGGTCATTGTGGTAGAGCAGTCGCCCACCTCTGCCGTGGATTTATCTCCTGCAGTCAAACAGGAATCATAAGTGGTGGGGAAAAGGCATCCTGTCATGAAAGGATATATCAAATCATATACTTACAGACAATTTCAGTTCTGATATTTCCCTTTCAATTTCTCCCACACCTATTTCTAACTTTTCCAGGCCCACTTAATGCTTTTTGTCCCAAGTCTCTTGTTTTTGTGCTGCAGGTCCCAGCCTTCAACTTCGGAGTTTCCATCTAGATTTGTTTTCCCTTTTCTTTTTTCCACTTTATTCTCCACATACAGTCTCTGCTTCCCTTCTAGACTTAATTGTCCTTGTTCTCCAGGGCCCTCCAGAACGGAATAAAACATTTATATTGTAAGACAAGGTTTCTTAGAAAAGATGGATATAGCTTAATAGTGAAATCTTGTATATTTTCCAACAATACTCAGGAATTGTTGTGCTGGTTTTACATGAGATCAAGGTTCATCTTTAGGTTGGCATGCAGCTTGGAAAACTTCAGGCCAAACAGCTCAATTTTGGCAAAATGATAAGTAATTGGAGTCATTTCCCCTGCTAATTTCTTCATTTCTGTAACACAGCCATTGATGAAGCAGAGGGTGTAACCTCCAAGAGAACAAACATGCGGCACAAAACCCAACAGGGCTGGGGCTGAGGAAGGAATTACTGGGCAAGGAACGGTTTTACAAATTTTTGCTCTTACAGAAATTCTAGGAAAGGTTAAAAATAGTCCTGCAGAGACCCTTGACCATCAGGACTTCTGCAGGGTAGGATGAGTAAATGGTGCCAGCATCAGTGACACAGCTCGGCAGACAGGACTAACAGAAGTGATCCAGCAAGAAAACCACGCTCAGATGTACTAAAAAAAAAAAGTGTAAAATTGTACTTTTCTATTACTTTTCATGGCTGGAATGATTAGAAGGGTAAATTAATCTGAAGTACGATATGAGAACAGTGGCACAACATTAAAAAGCTTTCTTGACTTTGCACAGTTGAGCTTCTGTGTTCTCCCACTTTCCCATTTTCTCCCTTAAGGAAAAAAAAAAAGAGTGAACATGAAGCCTAACTGCTTTTAACTTGTTATCATTTAAGAACTGCAGAGAGATAATGTAGGTGAAGTTGCATATATTAATGGATCATTTAAAGAGCCCGCAGTTCAGTAGTGATGGGGGCGGAGGGGAATGCAGACCAGGGGAGAGGGAGGCTCCGCTGAGCTTTGAACTGGATCAGATGCTTGAGGGCAATTAAACACACAAGATTTCCCCCTTTAAACAAAGGCACAGAAGGGAGTTGCCCTGTTTTCTGTGCTGTTAATCAAGAGGAGAGAAGAATGTGTAAACAAGAAAGAAAAGATGGTGCTGTATAAAGAAAAGATGTTAGACCCCAGCAGGAGGCCAGCTTGAGTTGCATCTCAATAAATAATAAGCGCTTGTTATGCTAATAGTCACTATTTTCAATAACATGATTTGCATACAGATCATATGCACGTTAATTACACTGTGCACAGCCAATAATGCACATCTTAGGTTTTGTCCTCAGCGTTTTCACTTGTAAAAATGATGCATCACGTTAATGAATATTACAAAGGTTTGGAGAGTGAATAAATAGCTGATACAATGAACATACCAAGCTAGATGGGCCCTGGAGATAACCAGGCATACCAGGGAAGGAGCCCAGGATTAGTGTCACTGCTGCCACTGACAATATCTGTCCTTGCACCTGATTATAATGAAAATAAAATGGAACAAAAGGGTGCATGAATGTATGATAATGCAATGATGCATGATAATAATCCTGAGTTAGCTAATTACTGGGGGGGAGGGGTTGTGTGTATTGCTGTGCCTTTATACTGGAGCATGTTTAGTAGTTTTATGGTGACTTTGTGTCACCTGGGGGAGGACAGGCAAGATCAGGCTCTGGGGAGCAGTGGAATAGCCTGAGCAGAGTTACTTCTTGGAAAATGAGCAATGCCTGGCATTTTGTGACCGTATTTCTGACTGTTAGGAAGATTGGACTTTTGGTGAGTTGGGTCTGAAGAGCAGCTCCACGTATTCTTTCTAGTCTTCCCTCTTTTCCCACACATCATCTGGATGTCCAGCATTTCTCACTTTGTTATATCTAACTGAAAGTTCCTACTTGTCCTCCTGACCTACGAATTTAAGTGAATCAGGTGAGTACAAATTGGCCCATAGAATGAGAATGTCATGGGGCAGAGATGAATGACGCTCTATAAAATGTAATGATGTGATAGCTGAAGTTGCTTTGTGCTGGATCTATATCGCATCCGGCCCCACTTCACTCTTGTCAGATGTGCATCTGTAAAGCATAATGAATACAGTTCAGGTGTCTCTGAAACATGTTTCATAACACCATGTAGTTGTGCCTTCTGTATTAGTAGCTGCACTGATTTTTTCTGATAGTGTTTTGACATCACTGAGCTCTGCTTTCATGTTATTACTTAAAATGGAAGGAAAAAAACCCAACTAACCCTTAGTATCTTGGGAAAAGATCTAAGAGTTGTTATCTTGCATTCCAGATTAAATATTTAACATAGTTCACAAAGTATATAATAGAAATATTTACCTGTTAGGAAACTGTAAGAATATAATTTACAAGTTATTACCAGATTAATTTTTCAGGTATCAGGTAAGGATATCGGTATCAGATAATCTGGGACCTATAAGGCACAGATGTCTGGAATTAGTAGTTCAGTTTCAAAAGAAAATAACTGTTAAATGCAATAGCTTGCCACATCAATATTCAGTTATTATTGCCACTGGTGTTCCCACATCCCACTGCAGCTCACTCTGCATATTTTACAGTTTCTTTAGTTTTCTGTTTCATAGTATCTATAGCATTTAAAAGGATTTGCTCTTCCAGAGAAAAATTAATGGGTTTAATGATTTTGAAGAGATGCTGCTCACTCAAGTTCATTCAGCACAGGCAGCACAATTCTGCAGGTTTTGGATCCCTCACCAGCCTACAGACCGCAGGGAGCAGTGAGGGGGTGATGCACACTCGCTCCGCAGTGTGTGCAGCCCTTATGACGTGTTGTCACTGCCACAGCTGAGCTCTTGCATAGGATCTGAAGCAATTGTTGTTATACCAGACCAGTTATGCACTCATTAAACTTTGCTGTTCCTTCTCGTTCCCAAGCCTCGCACTCTCCTCCACTGCAGTATCCCACTGTGCCTGCACTGAACTTCATCCCTGGCATGGAAACCATGAACCGAATTTGCCCAGTGGTGAATTAGTTCTAAGCTCTGCTCTGAGCAGCTTGCCATGTGGAGGAAACTTTATGTCCTTCAGCAGTAGGCTCATGGTCATTGCCGTTATTCTGAGATAGCTTCTGCTGAACATCTGTGAAAGGACAGAGATTTAGGTAGTGTTTAGCTAGCAGAGTTGTCGGTGTTGGGTAGCACAGGCTACCACGGCAAAGCCAACTGGTACACTGTAGAATCTAAACAACATGCCAACTGTCATCTTTTGATAGGAATGGTTGGACTCGATGATCCGGTGGTGGGTCTCTTCCAACCTGGTTATTCTATGATTCTATGATCTTGTCCTCCAGCTGAAATAAAAGCAGAACATATCACCCTTAGAGGCTTCCCGTATTTGCAAGGAGATGAGTGTTTTCTATCTGGGTGAATAACTTCTGAGCAATGGAAAATGAGCTTTCGGTTCACTGACACTGCAGCTAAAATGATGAGTTCTTGATAAGACCAAGTCTACCAGCTGAGATTTCCTCCAGTCAAGCCTCTATAAAGCTGATTGTTTTTCTGCTTAAAATGCTTGCCACAATACTCTGATCTGGAGGACCGTTAGTCTTCTCAGGTGATCTACAGCTATGATTTTGTTAGGGCTTAGTGAAGGTCAGAAGTTCATGTTGGCAAGTTGTGATTGCCACAGGTGTTTATATGATAATTAAGGAGGTCATCAGCTGCAATTTTCAAATGTTAGTTTAAATTCATTATATTATCTGACAAGCTTAGGGTTTTCTTACTGCTTAATTAAGAATTTCTGTCTCCAAATAAGAAAAAAATATTGAGTCATAAGAGCTGCTGGCATTATTCACAAAACTGTAAAATGTAGACCTAGAAAAGGCTTTTGTTTAAAATAACACACTAGTTAGACCTGTTGTCATGTAGATAAGTGATTTCATACTTGTCTTTTGTGTAAGGAAGATTAATAATTTAATAATTTAAAGAAAACTTAGTGTTTTTCTTAAGCAGGCATCTGTAATAGTGGCATATGTTGCATTAATGCTCTACTCTGCATATGGAAATGGCAAGTTAGTCCATTTGACAGTAAGAGTAAGAAAAAAAATCAGTTCACATGGAAAAGCATCTTCGAAAGAGAGTGGAAAGATTTTGCAAGGTAGTCTAAGAAAGAGGCATATGTTTTGGCTCAGATAGAATGTTTGGAACATCCTTGTGTTGTACAGCTGAAGTAGATCCTTTTTTTTACTAGAAAAATGCAGATGTACTCTCAAAATAAAATTCATTTGATTTTTGTTGAAGTTGAGAGTTAAAGTCTTTGTTCTCTGCTCATTACTTAGTTGAAGTGTTTATGTGGTTTCAACATTTATAGACTTAGTAATACAGAGGATATGCAAACACTAAAGATCCAGCTATAATGATCCTAGCGTGATTTAACAGTTCTGCTTTAATTAGGATAAATGAGTTTACTTTTCTAGTGGGATATATTAGCTTTTTAACAACCACAGCAATGATAAACAGCTGTAAATGCAAAGAAATATATATAATGGGTATGCTGAAGCAATTAAGATAACCCTATTAAGATAACACTAGCAATTAAGTAACTCTGTTGATCATAGAATCGTTAGGGTTGGAAGGGACCTTAAAGATCGTCTAGTTCCAACCTGCCTGCCATGGGCAGGGACATTCTATCATAACTGAACTGGATTTGACTAAGACACATATAGTTGAGAGCAGTGCTTTTACAGTGGATGCCACGAAAATGTTAATGACTGCAATGAGATGGTTAATGACTGCTATTGATTAAGCAGTAATGATTTTAGGAATTTGTCAGAGGTGTGTGGGAGGGTAAATCCAGTTTAACAGGACTTTTCAAAACCATATTACAACTACTTGGAGAGCTACTTATTCAACCAGGAGTCTCTAAGTGTTGATCTGTAAAGAGATATCCTTGGCATATCCTTCTTTGGCCTGAATGCATCCTCTTATGTTGTTCCCTGGTTCTTCTGGCTAAAATAGAACTTGTAATTCAAATTTTATCTCTTTCTGAGCAGTTTTCCACCTCACTGGCCATAAAGAACTTTGCTCCTAGACTATGGAATTGTATAGCTTCTTATGCACATATCTGATGCTTCTCCTCTCTGCATTACTTGTTCCCAAAGGCATTACCTTAGAAAGCGCAGAAAACAAACTGTAAGTCCTATATAGACATCCACCATATAGTCACCCCAAAGCTTTTTATTCAGAGTTGTGCTGGCTGCACTGTTTTTATAACTTCATATGTTAGAGATCAAGCTGAAAGTCTTAATGGTTCCAGAAGACAAGGAAGTCTTGTAACAATGTAGAGATAAATAAATTGTTATTCTATTCAGCAGTTTGGACTGAAGAGTTAATTTTTTCCTCTTGGTCAGTGGCTTGTGTATTAAAAATGTGATTGGCATTGTTTTGTTCTTTGGGAAGAGGACTGATTTTTATGGTTTGTTGAAGGATGCAAAGAAAACTGAATTTAAAGCAAGGGGGATGATATTTCATTCCTGTGTTTCTCTACATTAACTGCCTGTATTTTAAGATGGGGGGGTTCCATTTTATATAGACTTTTTAATTAACAAGCTATTTACTCTGTTAGATATTTTTGTTTGCTTTGATTATTTGCTATATCTGAGAAAAAATAGATAGCATAGAAAACAAATACAAAAGCATATAAATGTGTATAGAATATATGTTGGTAACATTCCTTACTGAAGGAATCTGAGACTTGGTAATGTGTTTAAATTTAGAAACAAATGTTTGGATCATCTAAGTATAACCCCTGGATTCAGTGTTCATTTGGAATTCCTCTCAGATAATAGAGTGCAAGCTACATCACTGCTCAGCATCTTCCATTTTTATTGGATTAACTCCATTTGCCTGCCTTTTTCCTTTCCCCACTGCTGCCGGAAACTAGCCATTTGTTCACTCTTACATGCTTATTCATTTGAAGTGGGTATAGTGAAAAGTATGCTTCACACTTGTGTAAACGAAAGTGCTCCATGTAGGCTACTGGCATTTTTTTAAGCACTCACAGAATCATAGAATCACCAGGTTGGAAAAGACCCACCGCATCATCAAGTCCAACCATTCCTATCAAATACTAAACCATGCCCCTCAGCACCTCCAGGGAAGGTGACTCAACCACCTCCCTGGGCAGCCTGTTCCAGTGCCCAATGACCCTTTCCGTGAAAAATTTTTTCCTAATGTTCAGCCTGAACCTCCCCTGGTAGAGTTTGAGGCCATTCCCTCTCGTTCGTCTTCTTCTGTACAGTGTTACCTCTATGAGTAATTTAAGCAAAAACCTAACATTTTGTATGCTTCGTGCATTCAATTATATAAATAAATAAATCCAGATGGCACTACCATAATATAATCGTCTGCTCTAAGGCAACTCCCCAAAGGACTCCTACTGTGGAGATGTAAGAATGTGAAGAAGCGTATTCTGTAGCATGTAACTCTTAACACTCTGCAAACTGAGTGCCTCCTTCATTCAGCAGAATGAGGGGAATTGAAAAATGGATCTTCATTTTTCCAGACTCGCCTCTTCCAGGTCCCCTTGGATCAACACTGAAAAACTACAACTTCACAGGACTGTAGCAGCTAGCATATGTTTTCTGCTGTATCTCTTTGTTGTGAGTTTATGTTGATTCCAGTGTTCCTCTGGTTTTAACTAGAATACCTTCCCAGGAATGACAAGTACACAACCACAAAAAGTTGGGTTATTTTTAAATTTACTTTAACACAAGACATAATTTCTTTAGACATAGAGTTTTAGCCCCAACAGTTCGATGCATAATAGTTGTAATGGTGTAGGAGTGTTGCCGTGTTCCCACTTTTATGTTTTCATGCATATATATATATGTATATATATATAATATGTATATATGTATATATACACATATATATATATGTATATATATATAATATGGAAGTACTTTAAAAATATTTTTTATTAATAGTATAAAGTTAAAAGGATAGAAGTGTGTTCAAAAGCGTGTTTGAGTCTATTCGGAATATGTTTTGTCTTTACAAATATGCTTTTTCCTCATTTAAATAATTCTAGTGCTCTTTAGGAGGAAAGAAAGAAAAGGCATCCTAAAAAGTTATCGTTGAGATTATTTTAAGACATCAGTTTACCCAGTTTTAATGGAGTCTCTTCCAGGCTGAAATGTGGCAGACACTTCATACCTCACGTTGTAAAACAGTTTGCAAAGGCTGAAATGCAATGTCTTTACAGTCCATGCTGCTTGCACTACTTTTATAATCACTGCAGTCATCATTTCATAAGCTACTCACTGATATATCTCAGCTAATGAGAAAAAAAATACAAAGAAAATTAACATCCTGCAGTAAACCCCCATTTTCATGCATTTTGGTGTTTTCTAAGGGAGAGTTTGAAATGCAGCAAGATTCGTGCTGCTTTAGCCTAGAATGCAAACCTGTAATTATGGTTTTGAGCCTTTTCAAGTAAGAATCAACCCACACATTTCTTTGATATGTCAGTCTCTTTTGTTGCCTACAATTTTAGCTTGATTCAGACCTGAATGTGATTCTTCCTAAGGTTAATGAGAATAGCACATGAGCCTGGGGAGAACAAGCGATCAGAGGTGCAGTGATTTTATTACACTGAGTATTAGGACACTTTGCAGTCTTTTCTAAGCAGCTGTTCTTTAGGTAAATTAATACCTGGGGTCTCTTTACTTCTCCCCAAATTTAACTACCATAAAAGAACTTAATGTAAAGCTGTTCGCCGTGTATCTCACCCGATTGCTATGTGAAACTTCTAACAAATGCTTTTATAAACTGCAGCCATAACACACTAATCTTCTGAACTTCCTGACTCATAAAACTATGATTATTGCTACATGTAAAATTCATCTGGAAATATCCCTCTGTATTTAGTGTTATGGGTATTATGTTGCAAAATCCCTCCTCCTTTGCAGTGTGAGGGCTGCCAGGAAAGCGAAGGACAATGGAGCTGTAGATTGGTGTAGAGAGTAACGCTGCACCTTAATCTTGTGATTTTGGTTTTATTTGGAGCTGGTGATTCAACAGATGGGATGTTTAGATTCTCTTTTTTTTTCCCCTAGACAACAATTTCAGATTTGATTATTTTGGGAATCAGAACATTTCTGGCTATTCTTATTTACCATTAGCTACAGGGCAGTCACTTATTTCCTATACAACTCTGTGAGAAGATAAGTAAGAATCATCACGTTTGTGGGACCCAGTTTGATGAAGCCAGGAAGGACGTTAAAGATTAGAAAAAGCTTTGCTATTGTGATTCTTTTAAGTATTGTAATATCTGAGAGTTACCCTTAGAAACTATTCTGTGATTAAAGTAATGAAGGAAGAGCGGTTTATGGGATTCATTAATAAAGGACTAGTCAAACTCAGCAGAGGCAAGAAGAAGGGATTTATAGTAGTCCACGAGTAACTTCACCCTCATTTTCATTACGGACAATACATACTTTATTTTTTTTAAAAAAAAGAAATGTGATTCTTGTTTAATCTTCAGCAGAGATAATGACATCTGCAGCTTTGCATTTATACACGTACACATTGCAAAGGGAGTATGTTGACTGCACTCTAGGGTATGGACATACCAAAAAGGAGAAAAGTCATGCTTCTATCTTTTATTCACTGCCAGACTAACTTAATATAGATAATCGTCCAGCTGCAAGAAAAAAAAAATCAAATGAACTGCCTTTTTTAATTTTAAAACACAAACATTTGTGTTAAATGATGCTTTTCCCAAGCCACTTTTATTATTAGTATTGTTCTAAATTGCAAGTTGTCACATCCACCAGCCTCTAAATTACCAGTCCTCTGCGTTGCTATAGTAACACCATGGCCACTAAAATATATACTCCAGCATAGAAAGGCAAGCTCAGACTGCGACTCATTTATTTGAAGGTTTTGGCAGCAGAATATCTCCATGAAGCCTCTATAATATAACCCTTGAATACTTGCATTTTAACTCCTTCAACCAAAAACACAGCATTGCACTGAAAGATGTGTTTTATTTAGGCTAGGGTATACAAGCTGAACAGATTGAACAAATACATGGGTATAGTTGATTTCAGACTACTCTTTCCCTCTCTTCTCTTTGATTTTGGTGCAAAGATTGATGGTTTTCTTGAGGTAAGGCTATGAGGACAGTGCAGTATCGTCTTCTGCTTCCTTTGTCTGAAAGGCTGCCCATCTCCTTTTCATGACTCGATCCCTCATCAGTTATCTGGACAACCAAAACTACCTTGGCTGGATTCAAACTGGAGTTTCTTGTTTAGTGAACAAGTCTTTCTGTAACAAAGGGAATGGACTTGTATATTCCTATTTGTCTGGAAGTCAATGTGTTGGTCAGTGCTGGTAACTGTAAGAGTCAGTGTTCAGTGTGTCTCCCCTTTAAAATAACAAAATACTACAAAAGCTATAGGCTTTTTATCTTGAATTTAATCCCTTCTCCTGGTGCATATTACTGTAATACATTCTTACTTTCATAAATCTGGACCTTTTTTGCCCTAATCTGTTCTCTGCATTTTGCAGTCCAATTCCCTGATTTTGAACGGTTTGTCAAGTTAATCTTATACCCTCACTGTGGCTTTACCTCTGGTAGATGTCTCTTCTCAGCCACAGACTAGCTTCCCAGATCTCACCTCTAACTTTAGTTTCCCTGTTTGAACTCCTCATTCCCAGACCTTTCACATATCCACTTGTAGCACTTCTCCCACCGACTCTGTTCTGCTCACAGTGACCCTGAACCAGTCTCTTGGTTCTTCATCCACCCATGGGCTTCCTGACCTCTCTCAACATCCTTCTACTTCAAGATGCAGTGTTGCCTTCCATGCCCAACTAGTCTTGACTATCCAACACCACTGTGTTTTCCATCAACTATGTTATTACCACCATTGCTCTTCTATTTCTAGTATTTCTCTTGTCTGGAGTACATGCATCATTTCTTGCTCTGTGCTCATTAGCACACAGGAGGCTCCATGAGTAGAGTCTGCATGGGCTAAAAGTGGCCAGCTTTCCACTTCTCATTGTCTTGCGGGTTTTCTACTGTGTACAGGTTATATTCATGAAGCATCTAGCATAAGGGTAATTAGTGCCTCTGAGCACTATTAACCATGATAAATACAGCTGATGTAATTTCCCATAGTAGAGTAAAAAAAAAAAAAAGCCACATGTACAGCAGAATGCAGAGATCTGGGAAGAATCCTGTCAGAAAGTATTTATATTAGGCTAAAATAAGAGTTTTGAATGCTAACCACCATGATTTTTTATCAACCAAATATGTATAAATACCCATCTCTATTCTACTTGAAACAAAGGAAAGTAATAAGCCCCTTACTTTACAGCTGTAAATAAGGATTAGTGTGTTTAATCCCTACCTGGATAGATCCTTGTATATCTTCTGCCAGTTTCATAAGGTATTTACTTGAAATACCGGTGGACAAATTGGTATTTTCAGTACCATTTGTACTGAAAAATGTTTTTCTACCTCCCCCAAAAATAATTTTGGGTTTTATCAGTATTCAAATATTTTATATTAAAACATTTTGGGTATGTGTACTGCTGCATTCTCATAAAACTATGTTTGTTTCAGTAGTCATATTGAATCCGTTTATAAAAGCAGAGTCGGAAACAGGCTTTGAGAGACTGCAGTCTTTTAGCTGAGATCAAATCCTGTCATTTAGTACCTTCGAGTACAAGGTTGCTGACATGAGCCCTTACTTCATCCGATTCGGTATGTGGTCTGGAGGCACCCAGTCTGCCTGCTTGGCTGCCATCAGGTTACAGCTTTTCACAGATGACCTAGTCCCAGCAGAAAGTCTTGACCTCTCACTTTTTCAGCACTTCAGAGGTTAATTTCGTTGAGGGATCAGATTTCTTTCTCGGGGAAGTTTCTGATGATCACCTTCCAGCTAGGCTTTACTTGCCAGTGTCTTTCAGAGCTGCTGGATGTTGAGGGCTCTGTTGGAAAACAGCCTAGCTCCAACTTTTTTTTTTTTTTCCCCCAAGTCTCTTCCTAGATAGTCAAATTACAAGCTGTTTTATTTAGGGAGGCGTTGGATGGTAGCCTAATGAAGGTATCAACCTGCAAAATAAATCTGAGTCCCTTTTCCGGAATTCTTCATGGGCAACAAGGGGGAGAAGTGCTTTGGTCTGGGAATGTTGCAAGGTAAGAGATTTTCTGCACTTTTAAAAGCACGTGAGTGTGCTGTGTTATGCAGGTTTAGCTTTTTAAATGCTGCCAGCAATGGGAACACGTTAGCTGATGGAGTAAATCCGAGTTCTCCCTGCACTGTTTAATTTGACTCTCTGCATGCTACCTGAAATCAATATATTTTTATTAATTACAAATATTTGAATAAGATAATAGGAAGTTCTGCAGGTGAGAACTGACAGCTATGCCTGTATTTGTTTATTTCCTGGCTTTACTGCTGGGTTCTGTGAGGTTTATTGACTAGTTACTAGCGTCTCATCAGCTGCAATCTAACCGGCTGCCTTTCCACTAGTGTTACGGGCTTTTAGGCGCAGAAAACTGTGGGGCTTTGTTGTATTTTAGCAGGGTTAAGTTTGCTTTCTGTGCAAAAGAGCAACCTCTGTGGGAATGAGCTCACTGCAGGGAAACAAAGGCGTGTGTGAGGCTCTTTCAGGCCAGATCCCAGCCCGGAGTGCACTTGCTTTTTAGCACATAATGCACAGTTCTTAATTCTCACTCCTGTGCAAATTTCTGTTGGCTTCCTCATTTGTCTGAGGAGGGTGAGATCTTTTCCTCTTTTGCGGTCTCTTTCGAATAAAACCAAATTTTAAAGGCTGGCATAAACCAGGATTTATTGGTACTACTTGGAACGTTGTAGTTCTGCTAAGGAAAAAAAAAATGCTTTCAGAATTGGTAGTAGTTGACATCTTCCACACATCTCCATATTACAAAGAATGAAGGATTTCACTTGATTAAGTCCTGTAAATCGCTGGCGTGATAACGATGATTGTTTTTCAGTGGTGCCCTGTGATCAAATTAACACCTTTTGTTGCCAAGCTCACCTTTAAGATGTATGTCAGCAGGCTGTAAAGCCTTCAGAAAGTCAGATTTTGTGGGTTTCCTCCTTTTTTTTTTCTGTTGGGGGAAGATTTTGCAAGAATAGGCATTATCTTTGTCTCCATGTGCTTAACTGCAGCTGATGCTGCTGTGGGAGAGGAGCAAATGGGTGTGAAATCTGTTTTGCTGTGTGGAGGTTTCTGCCTTGATCAGTGTGTGGAGAGGCTTTACAGTGTATTCTGTATAGGGAAATACTTACGCAGTGACTGTAAGTTGCTTTTCCATCCTAAAACCTGTGATTTATTTATATATATCACGTCTTCCTTTTGTGCCTACACGTTTCTTGCTCGGGGTTACAGCCTGCAGACCTCAAAATATTTGCATTAGTGGAGTTAGAGCATCGGGAGGGATGAAAACAAGGCTGGGAGGCGAAGGAGCCATCTTCTACCTGCAAGCTGGTGTGGGGTTTAGCTCTGTGGGTGGGTTTAGCGGCCACGTTTCCCTGCCTGAGGCTGCCCAGTTGTCCCAGTTGGTGCTGGGGGAGCTGGTGGGCGAGTAGCCCTGGCTGGGGGGCAAGTGACTGCAGGGGCAGGTTGGGCTTCAGCCCCTTGACTCTTCCCACTCAGCAGCAGGGAATTCAAACGCCTTTTCATAGAATTATAGAACGGGTTGGGTTGGAAGGGACCCTCAAGATCATCCAGTTCCAAACCCCCTGCTATAGGCAGGGACACCTCCCACCCCCATTTTCATTCCCATGCTTCCCTTCCACATCTTAGTGACGTCGGCCCTGCAAGAATTTAGCTAATCTTTTTTTTTTCCCCCTCCTTTTTGGTGTTTACGCCCGTTTTTATTGTGTTTTGGAGGCCTTGGCACAGGAGGCTGCCAGGGAGCAGTGGCCTCTGGGCTCCTGGCAGCTCAGGCTGGTGCTGGGGGAGCTGCAGGTGGGAGGGGAGGGTGAGAAACCACGGCGGTGCTGCCCCCAGCTTGCTGCTTTGTAGCAGAAAGCAACGTGAACCCCAAGGTATCTGCTTTCGGAGTCGGAGAAGGTATAAACTGTTCAGGTGAGGCCGAGAGGAAACAAACAGGCGCAGTGTTTTGTTATCACAGCTCCTCATCCCCTCGCCTGGAGGAAGGGGGTGTTGGAGCTGGGTCTCTCGAGAGGGAGGAGAAGGATTTTTGCAGGGGTGATCGTTGCTTGGGTCTTTGCCTGGAGACTCCTGTCCACGAGGGGAGACCTCATTGCTCTTTACAACTACCTGAAAAGAGGTTGTGGAGAGGAGGGTGCTGGCCTCTTCTACCAAGTGACGGGGCAAGATGAGAGGGAATGGCCTCAAGCTCCGCCAGGGGAGGTTTAGGCTAGACGTTAGGAAAAAATTTTCACAGAAAGGGTGATTGGGCACTGGAACAGGCTGCCCAGGGAGGGGGTTGAGTCACCTTCCCTGGAGGGGTTTAAGGAATGGGTGGACGAGGTGCTGAGGGACATGGTTTAGTGTTTGTTAGGAATGGTTGGACTCGATGATCCGGTGGGTCTCTTCCAACCTGGTGATTCTATGATTCTGTGATTCTCTCACTCCATGGGGGAGCTGGGGTTGTCCCTTCCCAGCAGCTTTACCCCCACCTCTTGTTGGTTGCTTCAATCTGCTGGACACGTTTACTGGAGTTTATTTTCTGGAGAGCAGCAGAGGATTTGTACGTACAGAAGGTTTTCTGACTTTCTTTAGAAAGCTTTTCCCAGCACTTCTTACTGTCTTGGAAACAAAGGTATAGTAAACAAAGCACATTTTTTTAACGTAGTAGCAACTAAGATTTAACGCTGACCTTATTGTGGTGTGATGACGCTGATTTTCTTTCCAGTTTTTCACTGATACAGATCAGTTGGAGTCACTGGAATCACACAGAAATGGTCAGGGATGAGCATCAATCCCGTGGCCTTCAAAGCAGGGGGGTGAGGGTGCTGCTGGCTGCAGGGATGCTCTGTTCTCAAGGTTGGGTTAGGCTATAACCCTACCAGTGGGTTATAACCCTCCTCTTCCCGTGGGAGATGTTCCTACCCATGGCAGGAGGGTGGAACTGGATGATCTTTAAGGTCCCTTCCAACTCAAACCATTCTACAGTTCTATAAACCTCTTTATTCTTGTGGTTTGAGCTAAATTAGCGTCAGTTTTGTGACTAGTTATATTTAATCTTTTTTATATCCGTGTTAATAACCTTATAAATATAACACTGGATTTTATTTTGTCCCTTGAAATCTGACCAGGAATTTGACCAAGCCATTGTCAATTTTCAAGTGCACCTCAGACCTTCTACATTTATAAACACAGCCAGTCCTTACAACCAGAGCAGCAAATGGTGGGCAGATGCCAAAAATACCATTTTTGGATCGTGAGTCCAGGAAAAAAGAGTTGGTAGCTGGCTGGAGCATTTGACACTAGTTTTATTAGGCCTCACTGGGATTTGTGTTCTTCCAGACCTAGGGTCAAAGGCAGTGCCTTGTCGTGGTTTCTTGCCTTCCCCTGAGGGTGTGCAATGCCAGAGGAACCCTTGTTGTGAACAATGGCCAAAAAACAAGTTCCACCAGTCAAGTATTTTACAGCTGAATAGAGTTGTGCTGGCTAGTGCTGTTTAGTGGCTATGGACACTGAAGGGCTCTCTGAGGAAGAAGCTGCCATTGGGATTTCTGCTTTATAGCAGGAAGAGATGAGCTAGAAAGTCAGGTTGCTTTCCTGGAGCTTTAGGGTGTTTCAAGTGGGAAACTCCCTGGTACTAGCTGCGGTTAGCAGCTCCTGCACATGTGTGCTCAGGTGCATTCACTTCAAGTTTGACAGTGGCTTGGTCAAATTCCTGGTCAGATTTTAAGGGACAAGATGAAATCCAGTGTTATTTTTATAAGGTTATTAGCACTGATATAAAAAAACTAAATAAAAAAAGTATACATAGTTTTTTAGTTTCTACATATATTTTCTTATCCAACCTTTTTGGACACTGATTGATACTGTTTTTCTGTGTGCTATTCTTTTTTTTTTTACAAATAGTTGTTTTAAATGTAAATCCTGAAACCTTAGATTGGATGGATTCTAAATAGAGCTTGACAGAGAGCTGCATTTCAGTGGCAGTAAACCAAATAGTCATTAAGCATGAAAACGGTCTGAATAGCTCCCAGCACACTTACAGCAGTTTAACACTGCACCAAAAAACGTCATTAAAAGGATTAGATTCTGCTCCAGAAAGAACAGACAGAAATGGTCTATATTCATTTTGCCTGGTTTACTTTGCACTTTCCATGGTCTGGCTTTACAGAGCGTTTAAAGGTAACAGTCTTGTCCCCCTGGGCTCCACTTTTAGTTAGAAATAACGTGGTTTATTTTAGAATGTCTAAATGAGATATAATAAGAAGACAGCATGAGATATAATAAGAAGATAGTAATAAGAAGATGTGGAGAACATGGGTGATTAATAGCCATGTAAAATATGTTCATTATATTAACTTAGTCGACTTCCATCCATTCTTTTGCAAATTGTTATTTGCCATTTTTCATAGCAGTTTGAAGGGAAAACCATACAAGGGTCTCTACATGGTTTTTGGATTTCTGACATAGTGATGTCAGCGTTGTAGGAAATCCCAGAAGAAAATAGTGAAAGCTGCAGTCATAATATCTCATGTTATAGCATGTTTATTATACACTTATTTGGATTTTTTTATTTTGCCTTTTAATTCTTTGAAGATGCTGCTAAATTTCAATCATTTTGCACCTTGCCCTCTTTTTTTCTGTTGTTGTTCACCTATGAACTCATAAATAGTTAAATTTTTAGGTAGAAGAGGGTAATTACCATGTTTCCACTTGAAATATTGTAAAGCCCCAAGGCCCTATCTTGGACAAATGTATTTTTAAGCAGCAAATTGTAATTTTGGTTTTGACTGAAGATCCAGCAAAGTTAAAATCCACACCCATCTGCTGAGAAGGGTGCATTTTCAACCTTTGACAATAGCTTTATTTAGTAGGATTTTAGTGATTCCTTTGCTTTGGACTTGCAAAGGGGGAAGATTTCTGCAGTGAGGGGGCTGTGCTGAGGATCACAGGATGGTTTCATGTGCCATCCAAGCTGACAAAGAAGAGCCAATTCTGTGAATGGCGATTATGCAAGATGGAAGAGTGTTGATAGGCTGTGGAAAAATACAAGTCTGAGCCTAACTGCTTTACAAACCGTTTTCAAAAAGCAGCTCTGAGTATCTGACCTGCTGCTCTATGTGAGCAATCTATAGCAGCAGGGTTGTTAGTTGCATTAGGGCAAGCAGGCTGAGATGGGAAGGAAAAGGAGGATGCTTAGTTTCATAGAGCGCAGGAGGCAGCTTTGTAGAAGTTTAAGTCATAGTGGTGACGGGTTTAAAGTGGGTGGTTGTATAATTTTTATATATAATTCACTTTTAAGGGTTTTTTTTAATTATTTTTTTAGTACTTAAGGTAAGGTTTCAGGTGATTGATCAAATAGTGGAAGGAAAGCCCAAACATTTCAGCTTCATGTTATGGTTGAGTAGACTTCTGCTGACATCAGAAATTATTCATTGCACCAGCTAAATTACAAAGATGTTATCTTGGCTCTGGGAGCCGGGAACACTGTAATTAAGGCTGTTAGATTCCCCATTCTCCTTCTTTGCTTTTGCCTTTAACCATCAAGACGCTGGATCAAGGTAAAAGTGATCTAATTTATATGGAGGGCTCAGGGTTGTTTCAAGAACAGTCTGAAATAGAGATGCCTTGGTTTGTTAACAGATGATATCCTCTTGAGAAGCTGCAGACAGGGACATGGATTGGCATGTCCTATACTGTTGTAAAATACCCCAAATACAGCATGTTGTGCTTGGGGAGTGTGTGTGTAAACTTTAGTGTAGTGGATTATTGACAGCAGGTTAAACAATCTATGGGCTTTAACTGCATTACTTTTTAGCAGTATTTGTTGTGTGCTTATAAAGTTGCTTGCATTGGCATTTAATTTACAGAGTGTAGTGAATTCCACATGCTTCTCACTTGCATTAAAACCGTCTCTAGTGTTACTCCAAAGGACAGCATCAATAATTGTTTATGTGGGTTTTCAAAAGTATGTTAAATTCCTTAAAGGGATGTATTTTCTTGTTTTCTTATATCCTATCATTCTTCTAGCTAGAGATTAACCCCTATCATACCCCTGCTGAGAGTAAATTTTTCAAATAAAGCAGAGATGTCCAGTTTTAGCTTACACAGCATCTTACCTTGTCAGAACAGCCGTGTGCACAAGGATCAGTGCTTGGGTCATCATCACGCCTACAGGAGCTGTGTTGCTTAGCTTCAGGCAGCTGTCTTTCTACCTCGGAATAGCTCATCTATTTTAATTTAATAACAGATTAGTAGACTTGAAAATACAGAATTTGAGTTGTTCGTAATTTCCCTCAGGACCTAAAAGACTTCAAGCCCAGGATATACTGCAGGGGAAGCCACAACCATCAATGTATGCAGGTGCATGTTTCTACCTTTGTCCTTAGGCACATGTCCCAGTTCACAAGGGCACTCGACTATTTCCATAATGCCCTAGATTGCCCAACTGAAGTCAACAGGACTGGTTGATGCCAGTAAAACTACTTATGATTAACAGTAGACACATTCTTTAGGTGCTGATGAACTGGGGCTTGTGATAGAGTGGTGAATGGTTGGAAATGTAGTGTTTCTGCCCATTCAAACTGGAACCGTGAGTTACACAAAAGAACATTATTGGGTTGTGGTTTTGGGGAGGATGAGGGGGGCATTGCTGTATCTTCATAAGAAGGAAATTAAACTGTTAAACATGGAAAACATTGGCATTGCTGATATTGTTATTAGGACTTTATTATAAAGTGCAGAAATAGGAAAAAATATGTTAGTTGCTACACAAAATTTTTGAAAATTAGCATATTCTAGGCGGTTATTTTAATAACTTTTATTTATAGACTTATAAAATCTAGGAGTTGTAATTGCTTTAAGTTACAGGTTTTGAAGTAGAAATAAACCCCAGTTATAGGTCCTGTTTTTAAAAACTGAAATCTAGAACTAACATTACTTCCAATATTTTACATTATAATATTTAATTGCATACTCTGAAAAAAAAAAAGAAAAAATGCTTTAAAGAATTCTTACAGTTCTTTTCCAAGTTTTCAGGTTTTTCATATTAGGCACTTGTGGGGGAAGTATGGTGGATGTTTTTAGGGGATGTTTGTGGTTTTGTTCCTCCATGGATTTCTTTGTATGGTCAGCACATCTTTCATTCAATTATGCTGAGGAAGATTTTGGATAATAGCAAATAGAACTGTTGAATCTGGTTGCCTGCCTTTCTCATACTCAACCGGTCTCATTGTGCATGGAGTTTTATTTTGACATGTAATTGTATTTTGTATTACAGTGAAATCTTCTTTAGAAATATCCATGTGAGGACAAATCTGGAACATAAAATTATACCTTTGCTTTAAATTGTAGCTTCACCAACACTGTGGACTGCAGCGTGTCTTTCCAATCAGGAGAGCGGGACTGTCTGTGGGTTTATCAAATAGTGTTTTGAAAATCTTTATGCAAAGCCAGGGCTTTGCCTGTGACCAGGACACTCCTGGAAGTCAATCAGAGCTGGCAGGAGTGGTTTTTGTGTAAGCTGGAGGACACAAAAAGGGCCACCTGAAGGCTCAGTGAAGGGGAGCCTGTGGCAGGGGTCAGTGGTTGATCCCTGTGCCTGTCCCTCCCCATCCCTGTCCTCTGCCAGCAGAGCAGCAGAGCTGAGCACTCCCAAATTTCCTGAAGGCAAAAGTTAATCTGTCTTGCTGAAACTGTTGATCTGAGCTTCCCAGCTGGCCTTGTCTGCAGTGATACTGCCAGAGCTGGCACAAGGGATGGTGCTGGCAGATTGATGAGGACCGTAACTGGGAACAAAGCAGTAGCAAAGAGCAGCTGCAAGCAATAACCCTTGCTGCCGGCTCGCAGAGGAGCATGGTCCCTTGGCCACTGTTTCATGGGGGATTCAGTAATTGTGCTGCTGGTTAAGCTGCACTCAATTTTCTCAAAGGCTTTACGTAGATATAAATGAACAAAATATTCCCAAGTAACAAAAAAAGCAATTAAAAATTATTAAAGCATGGTTAAACCACATACTGGTAGCTGTTTTGTAACACTAAGTGAGAAAAATGAAATGCTTTTCATTTCAGAGTTGCCAAAGGTTAGAGAGTAAGATCACAGAACGAGGTTATATAATAAGTCAGTGGTAAAGCTATGGATAAAATTCCAGAAAGCAGACACAGATTGCCTTCCTTAACATAGTTCCATTACATACCACACAATTTAGTTTTAAATGCATGTATTAAACATTCAGTGTATCGATTTGTGAATGGCATCCACTGCATGGTCAAAAAAACTCACTGCAATCCTTTTGTTAGAAACTGGTAAAGCAAATAGGAATGCTACAGTGAAGACAATCTGGAGCTCTCAAAATCTGTGGTGATACAATAGCTAGTGAGCTGCCAGGAGATGAGTTCTTACTGCTAGATTTGCAAATGAACTATGGAATATATATTTATGCATTTCCAGTAGTACTTATCCATCAGTGGACTGAAATGTCTTCACAGACCTACTTAAAGGCCGATGTTTCAATCCCAGCTTTATTGTTCTTGGAGATGGAACACTTGTAAGCCAGTTTATAAATCTATTCTTTAAGCAGCTTATTTTTAAGGGCATTTTAGGAGCAGGACATATAGCTTGACTACTAGAACATATTTGTTCTGTGTCCCCTAACACTCACATAGCTTCAGGCATGGGTGTTTTTGTTGTGTTCTCTGTTTCCTATACTTTCAGTTACAGATTTCTCTTTTAACAAAAAATATTGAAGCTGACGCACACTGGAAGAAGGTAGTCCTGAATAGTAAATTGTTAATAGATCTCCTTGAAAAGGGTGCGTGGTACAGGGCTATGTACCATCTGAGCAATTAAACTTTCAATTACTAAAAATATCTGGTGCCAGTGATTGTGTTGACATTAGATCCAGGTTGTTGCCCAGGTCTGTGTAACAACCAGGTACTAAATATTGCTTCAGGATTAATTTTTATCTTGCATTTAAGTTCCATCTCTATGTTACAGCTTAGCAAATCACTGCTACATCTACCTTGGAGGTGCCTTCTTTGCAGCACTTTTCCCTGCTCTGGAACTGCAGGCATAAATTTTGAGCGTCACTTAAAAGTTTATTTACTCTTGCAGAGTTGCAATTGAGGCAGGAAGAATTGCATCACTGGTGCTACTAGCTTAATGAAGGTACACGTTAAGCTTCATGGCAACCATACAGTCAATGAGCTGTATTAATTTAGACTTGAAATGTAATGAAGATAACTTAGGACAATAAGCATAACATTTTCATTTGGCAACCGCAAGTAGGATAAGGCTTGTAGAAATAATAATTTACTTTTGAATGAAGTTTTCTCTTTTGACCTTTGCTTTCTGTCTTTGTGCTTTTTCTCCAGCTGGGATGACAGCAGCTCTGTCAGCAGTGGCATCAGTGACACCATAGATAATCTCAGTACTGATGACATTAACACTAGCTCCTCTATCAGCTCCTATGCCAACACACCTGCCTCCTCCCGCAAAATCTTAGATGCACAGGTAAGATTTCTGGTTAGACAAGTAACATTGATATCTTGTTATTTTCTCTGTGCAGTAGGTATAATTGTTTTAAGTTGGATGAACTTGAACACACAGCCAGCCTTCACTACAGACAGTATCACTGAAAAGGCAGTGTCAAGCAATAGTAACCATCTTATCATATGTAGCATTTATGAATATTTCCTCTGTATGTGAAATCCGTAGGGTCTTTGCTGCAGTGGAGTGGTGACAAAAGGGTTCTGCCTTCCTAGCGGCACTGCTGTACAGAAAATGCACATCAGTAAATGGGATATTTTTTTAGCGGTAGAAAAAGTATGATGTTTTTTATTGAAGAGTAGAATTTATTAAGTTAACGTGAAGGTTTCAAGATTGTGTACGCATCCATCAGAAATGCAAACATGCTAGGCAAATGAAGTAGATTATTTTAAACTTCGAGGGCTATGTGTTTCTGAAGGCTTTCTACTTTTGGCATAAGGAGGATATATTTTATGTCCATTGGCAGGCTACGTATACATTTTGTGATCAGATACCATGCATCTCAAGAGGATGAAGCAAGTGAAGGTGTCCAAGTTTTTCATTCATCAATTAGACTGCATAATATAGATACTCCCAGTAATAGGAACTGTTTTTTTCCCACTTGTACAGAGTTTTGTTTGGAAAATTATGGGACTAAGAAGTCCAGCTTTGTTCTTTGTATACCCACCTACTCAAGGAACTCAGGTGTTGTGTGTCAAAGCAACCAGGATGCAGTGACTTGGCATTGCAGCAGGTAGAGGAGGGGGCTATAGGTATGACTTTCTCCTCTGCTTCTTTCCTCTTACATTCTTCTCCAATCCTTTTCATGACTGGGCCCTAAATCTGGTTTTAATATAAGTTTTAGTGTAGAAGTGTGGTTGCTGCGAAGTGTTACTCTGCCTATAAGGCTGTGGTGTGAGCACGTATCATTAGTTTTTGTTCCCTTGCCACAAAGTGCATATTTGAGTCTACTTTAAAGATTTCTAGTTAGTCATGGGTTGTTTATCAGTGATTGCATATGTGCTAATACAAATCCCATGCAAGTTGAGAGCAGTTAAGATCAATGAAGTGTGCTTTTCAGTCCGTAACTGAGAGTAATATAGACAACTAGAAGTGTTTTTGACAGTTGTTACTGCCTCTGCATTGTAATAGTACCGGGAAAAAAGGAAGATAAAGGGAGACATGACTAAACATTAACCTACGAGATAAATAGAAAATCATTTGACTTCTATCTTCTGATGGGTCACATTCTTGGAAACACCTCTGAGAGATCAGAATCTTTGTTGACGAACTCCTCTTCCTCCTCCACAACTCTTAAAGCATCCAAGAGAGCACAGACAATACACAGAAGAAAAGCAGCTGAGGCTTGTACAGACAGTAGAGCGTAGTCATTAGAAGGCGAAGCTGGGAGCTGAGACATAGAAGTTGTGTTTGCAGTTTGTTGATGTGTGTCTGTGACCTGCTTCTCCACTCAGTTTTCATGGCTGACAGTATTTATTCTTGGTGTTGCTGTTATCTGCAAATTATTATCCATAAAATAGTTTGGTTTTGTTTGAACAGAATGTCCTAATCTTCTCAGTCAAGGGACTGAGAATAGCTTGGAGTGATGGAACCTTCCCCATCAAACCTTGCAAGGTTGATTTTGTTGCTGCCCAAAGTAGTCCTCACAGCTCATGACACACTGAATGCTACATATTATATGGCTTTTCTGTCTTACCTGGAGTACTGTATGATGCCTGTGCCCAGATTTGTGTTCCCCTGTGTGGCAAGACAAAAAGGACTGACAAACGTTTGCAGAGGGATGTGGGCTTTTCTTCCCAGGGTATCCACTGCTTTATTTCTCCTTAATGTGGTGCACTTAACTCTTCAGCTGCTGTGATTCCGCCACAACTTTTTGAGATGGTACACAAGTTGGAATTTAGATAATTAAAGGGGGAACTTACAGCTAACACTCATGCAGCTGGGAGTCCAGACAAATAGTACAGCAACATCAAAGGGAGAGAGTCCTAACATGTCAGTGTCTGCTGATAAAATCAGTAACATGCAGAATCATCTCTGTAAAGGAAGAAGACATGCTTGCAGGAGTAAAAGTCTCAACTAAGAAATGGATTTTCGGAGCTTTTAAGTACTACATCCTCCAGAGCTTCAGTTTCTCCGTGTTTGAGAAGCAGGACTTAGGCATCCTAGTTGTAGCGCCTTTCTGAGATAGTACTATGCAAATGTTTACAAGTAATTTTGCAACAATCTAGTGATCGGAACTAGAATTTGCCTTCCCGTGTTCCCTTGTCTTGCTCCAATTATAGAATCATAGAACAGCAGGGACACCTCCCAGTAGATCAGGCTGCCCAAGGCCCATCCAACCTGGACTTGAACACACCCAGGCATGGGGCAGCCACAGCTTCCCTGGGCAACCTGTTCCAGTGTCTCACCACTCTCATGGTGAAGAAATTCTTCCTAATGTCTAGTCTAAATCTGCCCCTCTCCAGTTTATACCCATTCCTCCTTGTCCTATCACCACCTCTCATCAGCTTTATGAGTAGTCCTTCCCCAGCTTTCTTGTAAGGCCCTTTTCAGGTACTGGAAGGTCGCTATAAGATCTCCTCTGAGCCTCCAGGCTCAACAAGCCCGACTCTCTCAGCCTGTCCTCGTTATGCCAAATACCAGACCACTTACTGTAGATACATGACTTTAGAGGCCCTATTTTTTTTCCCTTATATTGCACAGAGTTAGATAAATTACCTTTTAACACAGCACTGTGTATAGAATGCCTTTAAAGTCATGTCATACATATATTTTAAGGAGAACTTAATATCTGGTGGACATTAGAAAATAACTTATGTAACTGAAATAAGATGGAAGAGTGAAAGAGATCAAGTAATGAAACTTGTTCATGTAATGCTAAAAAGATTAGAAAATGGAAAAGATACAATTAGTTTACATAGAAAACAGCAAGACCTTTCAGATGTGCGATCCAGACAACTTCTTAGTTTCATTGAAGCCAAGATGGGTTTCGTCTGTTCACAGCCTCATGAGTAGACTTACAAAACTGTAGGAATAAGTTCAGGAATCTGGGTGGTTACTGCTACTGCCAGCTCAGTCAGGTGGCAGGCTTTGCTCCTAGTTTATGCTCGCTGTGTCTTGCCATGACCTTCAGAAGACAATATTTCCACTTTCACCTACTCCACACCTTTCAGGCGGGTGGAGTTTCAGCTGCAATCCCAAAGCCAGCTTTCACCATGTTTTGGGTTTGATTCCTTAGTCATGTTTCTGTGCTGTTCTAGTATTTACCATTAAACAAGAACACCTCTAGCCAGAGGGCTTCAGGGGAAGATGTGCGGCATTTCAAAGGCTACAGAGAAAGCTTTGGCCATGGACGTAATAGTGGAATGAAATGGAAAAGAGCAAAGATACGAGGACTCTTGTAATGGTGTTTTCTTTGTTGATGCTGTACTGTTTTATAGATGTAAAGGAGGGGTAATAGAATGCACAGGAATATTTCATAACCAACCAAAACTAGCATAAGCCTTTTACTTACAAGTGGGTGTATTTCTTGCTCTTGAACACTAGCAGTGTAAATCTGCAATTTCAGACAAGGTACTTGAAGCAAGATACTAATAAGAACAGGTGAGGAATGATGTTGAGGTGGTTTTGTTGATTGAAGATTTGTTACTTCTTGCCCACGCTCTCTTCTGAGATCAGAAAATGTAGGAGGTGTTTGCATGAAATGATGATTTTGGAGAAGCACTGGACATAGAAACAGTCGCACTGCAAATGTGTTACACGTCTATCAGCGTTCGTAAATAGAAAAGTAATCATCCCCAAACCTTGCACCTGTACAAAAAGAAAGAGGCGAGAAGCAATATTTTATTAAGTCTATGCTGAGTTGCTCTGTTTGAATGGAGAGGCAAGGAAATGACATTTGCATAGCATGAGGAAAATACAGCAAGACAATAATATCTAAATCCATATTTCAGCAAATGCTTGTTTGTGTAAAAGCTCAATATACAGACAAATAACCCAGGCTGTAACTATTTCACATGACTGAAGGAAGACCATTATGATGTGTGGTGTCAGCTTACAAGTACTGATTGCTTAAACTAGTTTTTCAGGCTTTCAAAAAAAAAACCCCTAATTACAGTAAAAAGTAGAAGTAATTAAGCCACAATCCCCTTAGATTCTTTAATGTTAATGGTGTGATCTGGTAAGAGAAGAAAACTCGTGAACTTGAAACGTGCTTTAGGAACTTAAAAATAAATAGTACCATTTTGCTGAAAGCCTGATAAATAATCATGCATCCTTTCCTGCGCTTTTTTTATTATTCAGGGGGAGTAAAAGGTTGTGGGCTTTATAATGCCTCAGGGTATTTAAACTAATTTCCTTTTAAGTGATATTACCCTTTGACTGCTGCACAGTGCTGAGCACATTCATCTTCTGCTGAAGCTGCAAAGAAGAAATGACAGTTAACATCTTACCAAAATTCACCAGCTCTTAATTAGGAGCTTTGTGATCAAGTGTTGAATTGGCAGTCTCGTTCCTGGTACTGTGATGGCTAGAGAACACTACAACTATTAGAGTTTTATTAGGGTCAGGGTCAAATGTGGACATTTGTCACTTGTGCCTTGTCACAAAACAGTTTGTTGTGATGTTACAGAAGTTGCCCAAATTAAATTAATTGACAGCATTTAATGGGAGAAGTAGAATTCTGCAAGAGTAGCCATTAGCAACAGAAAATGCTAATATATGGGGAATGTATTATATATGTAGAGTAATAGATTTAATTTAAGCATTTCTGAGAATTTGGCAGTGGCTTGCTAATCAGAAAATTCTACATTTGATGTTAATATTTGCAAAATTCTCTGTAATAGATTGGCAGAATAATCAGTCTGCGGAAGGAATAAGGTAAAACTGTTTATTGAATATAAGTTAAAAGCTGATGTAGTTTGTATATTTAAGTCAGACTTGAGTATTGTTAGAAAGTTGTTGGGGATACGTTTTTCTTCAGTTCTTTAGTGTCATTCTAGAAATATGTTAGATTAGAATGAACAGCATTCCACATCTTCAGATCTGTTTGAAAAAGCTGCCTCCTCATGCTCTGGAGATCAGATTGCGAGACAAGAGATAGGAAAGCAGCAAGAACAAAGGAAAGCTGGCTGCACAGGTTTGAAACGGTTTTTTGGCATTGCAGTAAAAGGGTTCGTCAGAAATATGAGATGGAGGATTATAAATGTCATGGAGCTGAATATGTCCTTTATAAATCAAGTGCTTTTTCTCTTTTTTTTTTTTGCCCTTTCTTCATTCTAAGGGGAATGACTGCTACCTTTTTTGTATTTTATCCCTAGCTTATTAAAAAAAAATATGTCATTGCTGGGGTTCATTTCCTGCTGTGTCGTTTCTTTATCAAAGGCTTGTTATGTTTGTTGGTACATAGAGATGACTGCTGAGTTTATTAATCAGTTTGAAATTTCTTACTCATTAAGCTTCTTAAAAGAAAGGCTTGCTCTGAAGGTTTTGTTGCCATTCCTTATCTGTCCTAGACTGATGCAGAAAAGCATTCCCAGGTTGAGCGGAATTCCTTGTGGTCCAGTGATGAAGTCAAGAAATCAGACGGAGGATCCGATAGTGGCATAAAAATGGAGCCGGGATCTAAATGGAGGCGGAATCCCTCTGATGTGTCGGATGAATCTGATAAAAGCACTTCTGGTAGGAAGAACACGGTTATTTCACAGACTGGCTCCTGGCGACGGGGCATGTCAGCTCAGGTTGGCATTACCACACCAAGGACTAAACCTTCAACCACCTCAGGCACGTTAAAGACACCTGGAACAGGTGAGAAAAGGTGTAAGACATAAACAAGCCCCAAAGTGTGTTCAGTATGAAAACAGTTTAAATACTTTACAGAGGCAGAACCTGAACTTCAGGTAATCCTGTCTTTATTTTTAGGTATTGTTTTAACCTGTGGAGCACCTAGTATGTCTGCAAATCTATTTTTGTTCATTTTAAAATGCATAGTTTGGATTAGTACACTGTGAAATTTGTTTTCATGACAAGTCTCGGCTTAAGCCAAGCTATTTATTGGTCACAGTATTGCCATGTGAAGAACAGATAGATAATGCAGTTTTTGAAGTCCAAATGTGTGATTGTAGAGATGTTTTTTCCCTGTACTAAACCAGCATGTTAATTTATACTAAACACTGCTTACTTCTGGATTTTCTTGTAAATGTGTTAGTGATTTTAGCACTTGCAGATGTGTGAATGAAAATGGATTGAATTTGCAAGTAATATAAGTTAATACCTCTCCTCTTATGCAATTGTACCTGGAAAAGCTGGAGTTAGATACTCTCTTGAATGATGCTTTTTAGGAAAATTATACTAATGGCCTAACACTACTTCTGTCTAATGATGAAAAAGGATCAATCTGTGGCAGCTACAGAGGGAAACATTTTTTTTCTTATCTGTCACTATTACATAAGAGTGTTCTGCTTTTCATATTCTCGAGGGCAAACACACCCCATACTTTCTCTGGCAAGTCTGCATGTATAACTCACTAGAGTGGCATGTAAGTTCAGTGCAGACTAGGTCATAATTTCTGACCACACTGTGGTGGCTAACATGCTTTTGCTTTTCATGCTGCTTTGAGTTTCATCATTTGCTTGATGTTTTCAAGTCATTAAATATTAGAATTCTTTTTCTATTTTTGTAGGGAAAACTGATGACGCCAAGGTATCAGAAAAGGGTAGACTATCTCCTAAAGCTGGACATGTTAAACGTTCCCCATCAGATGCAGGACGCAGCAGTGGTGATGAATCCAAAAAGCTTCCCACAAGTAACTCTAGGACAACTGCTGCTAATGCTAATACATTTGGATTTAAGAAACAGAGCGGGTCAGCCGTAGGCATGACTATAATCACTGCCAGTGGGGCAACTATCACCAGTAGATCGGCTACCCTGGGAAAAATCCCAAAGTCATCTGGACTCATGGGTAGGACCACTGGTCGGAAGACTAGTGTTGATGGCTCACAGAACCAGGATGATGGCTACTTAGCACTTAGTGCCCGAACTAATCTTCAATATCGTAGTTTACCCCGGCCCAGTAAATCCAGTAGCAGAAGTGGAGCTGGGAATAGATCTAGCACAAGTAGCATAGACTCCAACATAAGCAGCAAATCAGCCGGGTTGCCTGTCCCTAAAATGAGAGAGCCTGCCAAGGTAATCCTTGGAAACTCTCTGCCAGGATTAGTCAATCAGACTGATAAAGAGAAAGGGATTTCGTCTGACAACGAAAGCGTGGCCTCATGTAATTCTGTTAAAGTGAACCCTGCATCACAGACTGCTTCTAGCGGAGCTCAAAGTACTCACCAGCAAGGAGCCAAGTACCCTGATGTGGCCTCTCCCACTTTGCGCAGGTAGGCAATAAATTCGTTGGTTGTGCAATGATGTTAGTCGGAGCTGAATGATCAGGACTCTTCAAGCCAGGACTGGCTGTGTTTTGTGGAGCACTTACTATTTAGCATCCTTCATCAAGATCTTTGTATTTACATTTAATTTCACATAAGCAGGTTGGCCAGTGTTGTAAGTAATCAGTACGTCATGTGACAGCAGCAAAAATTAACATTTGGGGAAAGAAAACTTGTCTGGCAGGAAGTTTGGCAATTCTGATAGAAGTTTTTGTTACCAAAATCACATGTAAAGGCTTTGTCCATGCAGATATTGCAGGAATAAGAATTTTCTTACGTGTAGTTACAAAAGAGTTCTTGCACCAGTGCTTATGTTGCAAGCTTGGAAATACTCCAATGGTGGATCAAGTCATAAATTGCCAACAGGAGAGTTGTTTCAGATTTCCACTATGACAACAGCATAATTTGACTTGCCAACAGGGGAGTTGTTTCAGATTTCCACTATGACAACAGCATAATTTGACCTGCCAATACATAGTCACATGCCTAACCCAAACTGATCCTTCAGTTGTGTGGGTTAGGCCAGTGTGTTGCGAGTCTTATAACATCAGGTTATTCGACTATGTAGAAAAACTCTAACTAAAGTTACTGTCTAGATTGGGTTGAATTTTCTTATGTTTTTTAAAACAAAACTCTTCTCTGTCTTCTATTTCTCCACCACTACCCCACGCATTATTTTAACATCGAGTTCGTCAGGAATTAATTTGTTGATGCACTGTACATCAACGCCCTTGATATTGATGAAAGGTTCTGTTAATTGATTTTTCAATTTAATTTGACATTGAGTAGCTTGTCTGTTTAAAGTTGCGGTGTTTTGCATTTCATTTTGTCTTGACGCCCATAATACCCATACAGTTATGCTATCATCCTGCTTCCAGTGATGTGAGAAAAGCCACATTCCATCTGAAGCACCAGTGCAAGCATAATGGCTGTGATGGCAGCTTAGGCTAATGCTGTAAAGAGTTGCAAACTGTTTCTTTTTATATGAGTGATATTTGATGAGCCTATGTGAGGGTGATTCAATAGATTTCATTTATTTTAATCCTGGTTGTCATTAGATAAACGTGTCCTTTAGAATATTTAATTTTCGTCAATGGCTACTTAAAACCTCCAACAGACCTTTCATTTTTCTAGCCGTACCCCATTGCAAGCCTTGAGTATGTTAATCGTGGAGTTTGATAGACAATTTCATTTTGCTTCCTACAAAGCCACATTGCTATCCTTGTAATTAAAATACTGAATTAGCAGTACAGGAAACTTCAAAGAGAAGACAATGAGGCTCAATTTAACTTTTCTCATGTTTTGATTTACGATTTCACTGTTGAATTTTCACCAGACTCTAAACAGTCGTGTATTGAAATGCATCAGAGTTGAATTTGTCCTTGTCTACTTATTACTGATTTCTGGAATGGCAATTAAGAAGATTGAGTTTGATTTTTATAGTCAGTTGAGATCAGTTGCACACGTTGATTTTTTTCATATTTCCTCTTGGCAGTGTAATTTTTTTAATAATATACAGTAAATTGGAATCCATACCTTTGTAATGGTATAGATTTGCCTGTGAGTCTGTGAACACCCGTAACTTCTATGCTGTCATAAATAGTGGAATTAATTCTGTGATGAGACCCATTCCTGTCTTTGTTCTCTCAGTATTCGTGTTGGCTCTGGTATTATGTATCTGACCTGTCCCTTAAGTGAAGCCGTCATTAATCTTGATGGATTTTATACATAAATTGACCCTTCATGTTTTGCAGTATATAATACACAGCTTTTCTGTTAATGGGAGACATTCATGACCCAAGAGCCAGCTCAGATATGTTGGTGTGTTGTTGGTGATGGCAGATAGGAGTGAGATGTCCTTCCCTGTAGGATATGTCCTTCCAGAGATAATCTCTGTATTGATGTGACTGTCCTGCTGCATTGGATTTTCTTTGGCCTGAAATGATTTTCTTTGAACTCTCCAGATCACATCCTATTCTGAAAGCATTCATTACGAGGTTGTGGTTGGACCAGACATTGCCTTTAGCAGCAGCACGTTTGCATTTGTGCCACAGTGCAGCCTCTTTTTGATTGTGTTAGAGGTGTTGTGAAACACTTCGTGGAAGACTGCATAGCTTAAAAACAGCTTGTAAAACCGTTGTGTGGGTGGTTGGGTGTTTTGTAAGCTCTGGGATCCTATCTGCCAGAGTACAGTTCCCCCAGTACACCTGGAGAGGTGATAGGCAGTGGCATAGGAGCAGGTATACCCCAAGCTGGTATTGCTGAAGGCCACGTATCATTACAGTATAGTTTGATATTTTTCTTCATACTTTAAAATGTTAACTTTTAAATAAAACCTAGACTCTATGCATCTCTAAATCCCTGTAGGAATGGGTTTTGTCATTCAGACTGACTTGTCTATATCACTGTCTCCTAACAAGTGAGGTGTAGTGTCCAAATGAACCGAGTTTGCCAGATCTGTGCTGGTTTGTCAATGTTCACATCAGATGCTGAGAGGATGATGGCACAGAGCAGTGCTGGATTATGAGACAGATGTAGATTGGCATCGTAGCCTGATCCAGCAGTGTTGTCCCGGTGCTTTGTGGCAAGTATGCAACAGCAACAATCCAGCTGAAATGTGTTCCAGGCGTCTTGCACAGGTACACTGGCGCTGCAGGTGGTACTGTGCGGTAAGTGGAGTGCTTCTGGGCATTGCTGGACTTACTGCACACGTGCTGTACAGTGCTCAGCTATATTGTGCACCCTGTGTTTCTCGGAAGTGTTGAACAAAGTGACTTAGTGTGCACGTGGTGCACGGACAACCTGGGCATACTCAAAAGCAGAGAAAGTTCTACTTGGTGCATATCCAGCCGTAAGTCTTTGGGAGATCTTGTAGAGAATGCTGTAGTGCTCTATTCTGAGGACTACAGTCAATAGCTACCTGCTTTGAAAGGTGTCATCCCCAATACTTCACACTGTTGATAAGGAAAAAGCAAATCCATATGGGTGTGTGTGAGGAAGACTCCAAAGGCAGTTGCAGGAGCCAAGTGGCAGAAGCAGAAGTAATGTTTGGGCTGGATTTTTAAAGCTGGAGTCAACAGTTACGCTCCTAATTTTGAGGATCAGTTTTTGAATGATTGATAATGTGATCTTAAGCATGTTTACTTCTGAGACACTTCTGCGGCCTTGTCCCATTGACTGTTGATCGTAATTGGGTCTCTTCTTTGGCATTACAGTTGCATCACAGGCGACAGTGGTGCAAACTGGAGATGCTAGTCATTCTGTTCCAACCATGCTTTTAGATCCTCTCCCTTGCACTAGTTCTGGCACTCAGCTCATCTTTTACTGAGCCAGTTCTAGGTGCCAAAGCAGGCAAAATCTTATTCTACTTCCCAAAATAGTAGTTCCCAGCCAGCTTGGCTCCTGAAATGAGACAAACCTACATTTGATATCAGGAAATATTTTTCCTGTTACATCCCAGGAAATGCTGCATCTGTGCGGAACATTCAGTTGTTTGCACAGAATTTACCTGAACAACCTTTCAATTTCTAATATTCCATGCTTCAGATTAATCAATGCAGTGTTTCTGTAATATCCTTTTTCCTTAGGGAGCAGAAGGCACTACGGGTGTACTTTAGCTTTGTGAAAATATTAATTGGTTGTGCAGAGAAGATAGATTTGCAACTGTTGTAATTGTTTCTGGACTTTATTGAAGATGGTGTGAACGCTAGGAGATTTATATTTGTGTGTGTCCAGTTTAGGATCATTTACTTAATGTTGGTTTTCTGAAACTAAGATAATATATGGTCTAGATATAAAATATCCTTGCACATAATATTTGATTTTATGTATTTTTCATGTTGTCTTTTTTTTTACAGACTTTTTGGTGGCAAGCCTAGTAAACAAGTTCCCATCACAACAGCTGAAAATATGAAAAATTCAGTAGTTATCTCCAATCCTCATGCTGCTATGAACCAGCAGGGTAATCTTGATTCACCATCTGGCAGTGGTGTGCTGAGCAGTGGGGGCAGCAGTCCTCTGTATAGTAAAAACACAGATTTGAACCAGTCTCCACTAGCTTCTAGTCCCAGTTCAGCACATTCAGCTCCTTCCAACAGTTTAACATGGGGTACCAACGCAAGTAGCTCTTCTGCTGTTAGCAAGGATGGCATTGGATATCAGTCTGTCAGCAGTCTTCATACCAGCTGTGAATCCATTGATATCTCTTTGAGCAGTGGAGGTGGGCTGAGCCATAACTCCTCCAGTGGCTTGATTCCAGCCTCTAAAGATGATTCTCTGACTCCCTTTGTCCGAACCAACAGTGTTAAGACTACGTTGTCCGAAAGGTTAGTAGTTTTTTCTCTTGTTCCCATTCAACTTGTATGTATTTCAAACATGAATAAAGTGCTGGCAGCAGTAGTCAACACTGCAGATGCAAATAAAGCTGTACTTCTTACTGATAATACTGAGTAGTATTATTGGAACATACAAAAAAGCTATTCCAGGCAAGGGGCCCAGTTTAGAGCAAGAGGATGGGTTCAGATGAGGCTTTTGATTTGCTGTAGTAGCCAGTGTGACAGTGTTTCTTGTTGCCATGTTATACCTAATATTTGAATTGTGCATCGTATATTATCCTTCCAAAGCAGATCTGATCGTGATATTCCAACAAACCTCCAGTGCTGCTATAATTTTGATTTGAGAAGCCAATTGTTTCTTGTTAAAATTCTTGTTTGTAACATTTGACAAGCTTTTAAACTGGAGGTTATGCTGAAAAGAGAAGTCTCTGTCTCCCTAGTCACTTCATCCTTTCTTGGCCTCTCCCTGCTGCCCTGTCCCATTTCCAGCTGCTCCGCACAGGATTCTGGTTACAGGCATTTGTGTGAATGCTTAGTGGACCCAGCTGGGAGATGGACCCAACTGAAAAGCAGTTACCTAAATTGTATTTCAGACTGATCAGTTCTGCAACTCTTTATGTGATGAGATTCATCAGTATCTGTGTGGAAACATAGTAGGAGCTAGGAACAGACTGGCCAGGGAGGAAGGAGTGGGACTATTTTTGCAGCATCAGAGCTGTATTACTGGCACATTGAGCTAACATTGGGATAAATCAGATAATGACTTGCAGAGCATGCTCTTGGAGTGATATTTCTAGAAGGCAGTAGTTGCCCTGCAAGCATATGTCCTGATGTGTGATTATGTAGTCAGGCAGCAGAATTATTGTTGCATCTCAGTGGAGAAAAGTACTGCTGAGTAAGATGTTCTGACAGTTTGGGTTTCTGTTTGTGTTTATTATAAATCCTTTCTGTTCTCTCCTCTTCCCATTCTAATATTCCTTCTCTTGTTTTCTGTCTTGTTGGACTGATTCTTCTAGCCCTCTTTCTTCCCCTGCTGCTAGCCCCAAATTCTGCCGAAATACTTTGCCCAGGAGGCAGGACAGGTAAATGCTGTCTCAGGACAGGAGGATGCACAAGGCTGTAGGTTTTTGTTGCCCATCTCAGTGAAGCAAATTGTTTTGTGACACACTGTGCTCAGTTGAGTCCTCTGCTGTGTTCATCGTTCAGGTGTGAACTGCCACCCAGACATGCCAGTGAGAGTCCCCTCAAACACCTCATCTATCTACCTAAATCGATCAGGAGAATGACATATGGCAGAGTTGGCATGGTTTTGGTGTTGCTGTTGTTACTGGGAATATCTTTTGGGGGTAATTTTTTTTCCTTTGCTGAAGGCAATTTGAAAATTTTGCCATTTTTTTTCCTCCAATCTAAACTCTCACTAGCATTTCAGCATTCCTCTGGCATGCTGCTTTTTCCCACTGCCTTTCAGGCCTGTCCTTTTTGTTGTGAAGTCCCTGTGTCATTCAGTGTTGTCAGTCTTTTATTGCAGTTCGGCTTGTGAGTGTTTTGCAGGGACATGGGTACCTCCATCCTTATAAAAACAAATGCAAACATTGGGAAAAATGATCCAAATCTAAACATTCTAGCTCACTTTTGCTCGCTGCTATAATTTTAGTCACTCCCACACTGTAATTTAGCTATAAGGATTGTCGATAAATTAATTTCGTTCAAGCATGTGGATGTTTTCTTTAAAAACAAATTGACAGAGTCTGCTCAGTTACACGTTCATCAGTTGTAAAAACATAAGTATTTGGGGTTTGGATGACTAATAGATTGGTTCAAATTAGCTAATGGAGTTTAAGCTAAGATTTGAAAATTTCAGCAGTCTGGGCTTAATATTTTTACTGCTGTATATTGCAGCAGTGTGACAGTAGTCAGCTGCATTGCCTACACGGTGTCTCCTGAAAGAAATGATGGGAAGATCATTTGGACTTGCAAGATTCTCATTGGTTTTCACGGATAGTCTACCGCACACCTGCTGAAAAGTGTATTTTTAAGCATCCATTTGACATTTAAAGAGTCCTTTTTGTTCATTGTGGGTAGGAGAAATATCAAAACCACGTTGGGAACAGATGAGATTCATTGGCATGGTACCAGCTGCATGTTTGTGCAAATCCACACCCGAGTAAGGAGGTTTTTGCATGTGTCTGTAGGAAGGTCCCAACACCTTTTCCTCTGAAAAGGTTGTGCAGATGTTTGTATGTCCTCCTTCTTCGTCCTGATTTTATTCCTTCCCTTTTGTTCTTCTCTGAAGTTCTTTTCTTTTAACTTTTCTGCAGCGACCCACATCTTGATAGGAACACTTTGCCTAAGAAGGGACTCAGGTATTGGTGTTTCGACATGGTTTAACAGCTTTTGTTGTGGCTTTGGAGTTTGCTTTGTGTTTCTGTTGTTGCTGGTGGTGATAGTGGCAGTTTGCAAGAGGTGGCAACAATGTTATTCTTTACTTCCTTTCTTTTTTTTTTCCTTTCTTTAATCCTCAAAGAAGGCTATTGACCACTGTGCTTTTTTTTTTCATCCAGTGGCTTCTCTGCTTGAGCAAGAATTGTGGCTTTTGCTTGCTGAATTGCTGAAAAGCATCTCATAAACCATTACTGGGCTTGAACAATAATTTTGCAGCTTCTGTGGCTAGTACATGACTTGCGATAATTTTCGCCCCTGGGAACTTTCATGTTAATATACGAATGAGAACGATTTTCAATATCGTGCCAAACCTTTTCGGATGAGACTGGACGTGTTCATTTGAAAAGATATTTGCTTTAGAAAAACTAAATATATAGGACTCCTAGAGATACTTTCTAGTCTTCTAGAAAAGAACAAAAAAGTCTCCAAACAAACTTTTGGCAACTGACTTCCAATACGTTTTATATGTCTGTAAGTTTGTTATTTTTATAACATTAAAAAAACCAGACCAAAAGAAAGATTTATCCATTGCTACAATCAACATTAGGTCTATTAACTGAATGCTTTAAGCATTACAGAATTTACAGAAGCTATCTTAGCCAATTTAGAAAATTGCAGCTTCAGAATTGCTTAATGCCACTTCAAGGATCACTGAGTTGATGCCTTGAATAAATTGCAGCTGCAGTTCATTCTGTGCTATACACATTGTTCTTCATAGCAGCTTTGTCCCGTGAAGCTGAGTGCTAAAAGCCTTTCTTAAAATGAAATTTTGTGTAAAATGTTTCTGTGGTTCTCAAGTATGTCTCTAATAAATAGACTCTCTTTTAAGACTGAAACATTTGATTGCTGAAGAGGTAGGTATTAATGCTGCCAAATAAAACCCCAACTCCTTAGTGTTAAAATAAAATGACTGTTTAAAGCCTCTTTCATAATGAACTGGCGTATGTGCAAAGTTTAAGAGATGTAGATAGTCAGGGACTGTTGCTTAAGTGTTGAGAAATAAGCAGAAGAATGAACATTTTTCAAAAGTAGCATGAGTTTTTACTATGTTAATTGTTGTACTGTTCACATTGATTTCAAATAGTCTTAATAAGTGATATCTTACTGTAGGGAGTTTAGCTGGAAGGAATCTAATTAATTAAGTAGATAATATCAACTAATAGTAGGCTCCAAGTGTTTGCTTTTTGGAAGGAGAGCTAATAACTAATAAATATTTTTCAAAAGCAGATGGTGTAGCATAAGACAGACACTGAAATCCGTCAGCAGACAAGTGTTTCCATGATGCTCTTTCTGTTGATACCTGTACTCTGTCCTGTATTTCACATTACACCTCCAGTGACTTACCTATTTTTCAGCCATGTAAAAAAAAACAAATCTAAAACTTTGCTGAAGCTGAAGCCAGGGGTGCTTTGCCGTTGATGTTGGCGTAGACAATGATTCTGCTGTTTTCTTTGCCTTCAGAAAAGGCTAAACATAGTCTTATTTGATAATTTAACGCTATTAGTTTTGAACTAAATGGGACACACCTCCACAGTGTTTTATATTCATGTGTCTGAAATATGAATTATTGAGTCATAACTTGTTTAAAAATCTGAAAATTACTTTGTTGACTTGAATGTGGTTATAATATAACAAAAAGCCAGCTAAGCTTAGCAATGCACCAAAATACTAAAATAGTGATAGAATTTTGACTTGATGGTTGGATTTCATGATCTTAAGGGGTTTTTCCACCCTAAACTATTCAGTGACTTAAGGAAAGGAATTCCAAATGAAGGTTTTATTTTTCACTTGCACACACACACACACACACACTATATTTTATTTTACAGTGCACAACCTCTGTCTCTAGCATTTTGTTCATTACTAGTTTGGTTACTTCTGAAGCAATAGGAAAGGAATTTTGAGTTGAGTTTTTTCCCCCCAAAGAGGTGGAATGAATTAGAAACAGCTTGGAACAGCTCCTTAATTCAGAATTGTATTGACTTTATAGCATTTTTATTCTTAATTTTCATGTGAGGGTCCTCCATCTTTCTTTCCCTCTCTCCCTCCCAAAGTCTTGTGGTGTTCCATGGCTTTTTTTTGATATTATTATTTTAAATACATGTCAAAGTTCATTTTGAAAAAACTGTTTTTGCAGGTATACTCCATCTTCCCAACTCCGTAATCAAGAAGATGCAAAGGAATGGCTGCGTTCCCATTCAGCAGGAGGACTTCAGGATACTGCTGGCAATTCTCCATTTTCATCTGGATCCAGCATAACATCACCCTCCGGAACTAGATTTAACTTCTCTCAGCTTGGTGAATAATTATCTGTTTGGATAATTGTAGCAATACATTGTGTGTCTTGAAAATAGTGTCTTATACTATATAATTTTCATTCAGGCTCTGAGTCCAACATTCAGGAAGCACTTTCATTGAAATGTATGTCTAATTAGTATTATTATTTTGTATGCCCGAAGGTGGCATGCTTGCAGTAACTCTTTAAAAATACTTCTTACTGCCTACGTGTTTAGTAGTACTGCTTTAAACTCCAAGCATATTACTATATATGCCAGTCTCATCATACTAAGATATTTTATCTTAATATATATTTTTCAGGTGGCTTGGAAAATTGCACAATGCTCTGTCAGAAATAAGATAGGAAAGTCAGAAGAAATTTAAGTAAAAAAAAAAATGCCATTCCTTCACTTAATAGCATGGATAGTTGTAAACATTTTTTTCTGGTGAGGGTGATGAGGAACAGGTTGCCCAGAGAAGTTGTGGATGCCCCATCCCTGGAGGTGTTCAAAGCCAAGTTGGATGAGGCTTTGAGCAACCTGATCCAGTGGGAAGTGTCCTTCCAACCCAACCCATGCTATAATTCTATGATTTTTTAAGTGAAGGAAAGAGTAAAAAACGCTTGACAGGATCCATAAAGATTTGCAGATTTTAGTTGACCATATCAGCGCTTGATATAAACTAAAGTGCCAGTAGTGCTTATCTGGTATGCTGATTAAATATTACTTAGTTGCCTTTGCAATTTGTTTAGGTATGTAAATGAATTATAATGGTATGTTTTGTCTTTAAATTAAGTGACATTTGCTAAGTACTTTGTCAAACAGGTGTTAGCTGTTTCTTTTTGCCTTTCAGAAGGCTTTCAGTCTTTTCTAGAATGATAAATAATGTGCAAAATAGTTAAGCCTATAATTATGAATGCTTTGCGTTGTGTGAATTTGCAGGAACCTTTGCAGTCACCTGTTCCTAGTGCAGGTTTGAGTTGCAGAGGTGACATTTTAGAGCCTCTCTTGGTGCTGAAAAGAAACAAATTAAATAGACAGTTTTAAATAAACCAACACTTAAAAAAATTTCAGCTGAGTATACACATAGTGTAATTACATTGCCAACAGCTTACAAACTGTCATGAAAGTTCCTGAAAGTACTTTAATAGTAAAAAAAAAAAGTACAGGCTTAGGCCCCAGAGTGTTAACTCTTTATGGAGAATATTGAAAATTATTTGTGTTAATAAGCTTAAAAAGGCATTTTGCCACAAGCACAACAAAAGGAAAAGAAATTATTTTTCTATGTTCTTAAGGAAGGAGCTTGGAGATGTCACACTCGAGAGGCCACTGCGTGTAATTTAATAGCAAATGTTGATATGAAAATTTAAACGCTTTAAACAGAATTATTATATCTTCTGCTACAGCCAGTGTCAGTTGATGGTGTATATAGAAACAGGCAATGATAGCATGCCAAGAGGAACCTGCCAATTCAACAGCATTTTTGATGTTTTCTCTTCTTTTTTTCCCCACAAATCAACTAGTTCTATATTTTTGGTACAAAAGATGTCAGACTGGAGTAGATGTTTTGTGCTCTAAACAGTGGCTGGGATAATAGCCGCTTTTCGGGCAAAGTTGATATTTCACAATTCTTAGGGCCCCATAGTGGAAAGAAACAATTCTGAAATACAAAACTACTAGGAAACAAAAGCCCTTAAAATTTATGAATTGATATATAGAAAAATGTCATTTCTGAGAAGGTGATAATTCATAAGGCCTGTCTGTATAGGCAAAATGCTAGTTTAAATTCCTTCAGGTATTTTAGTCCTTTTTGAGGAACAACTGTTCCAAATTAAATGAGGGTTGGTTAATTCATGCCTACAAGTTGTTAATGAGTTGACTGAGCTTGTCTGTAGAAGTATAGATGTATCATTTAGTGTTTAAAATGACCTTTTTCACTTGGGTTTTCTTATTTGCTAGCTTGACATGCATACCTCTTATCTGAATTAATTGAATTTAGAACAATAATGAAGACTGGAGAGGGTGACATCAAAAAAATGTGTCTTAAACTAAAAAAAAAAGGGTTTTGGTAGTAGCACAAGAGTTAGGTATGAAAATGTGTGGCCGCACAAATAAGTAAGTGTTTATTCTTCACTTTTATAGCAAGTCCGACCACTGCAGCCCAGATGAGCCTGTCAAATCCAACCATGCTACGGACCCATAGCCTTTCCAATGCAGATGGTCCTTATGACCCCTACAGTGATACGCGCTTCAGGAATAGCTCGATGTCCCTGGATGAGAAAAGCAGAACAATGAGCCGGTCTGGCTCATTCCGGGATGGCTTTGAAGAAGGTCAGTAAAACGTGTGATGGTGCTGAAAATGATCACAAGATGACATTCTCATATAAACCAAGTATTAATTTGGTGCTTTTCAGTTCAGCGTAGTGGTCGTTTCAGAGCACAGTTTTCTTTGTGTGGAGTTCTCGGTGGTAGAAAAAAAACTTTTAGTCCTAGTCATCGTTTTGATGATAGTCATTCAGTGATCCTTTTGACCAGGCATAGGATGGCATCTTTTACCTAGACCATCACTGTTCAAGAAACCTCATCCTGTGCTTCATTTTTAATGACTCTAGTACATGCTTAGAGTGAGCATGTTAAAGTGTTTCCTTAAATAGGGCTGTTCTCCTAAACCTGGGCCTCCATACTTCTGTTTGTAGTATAAATAATATCAGCCAGACTGTTATTTCTATCCCAGTTATTTTTTCCAGTATTTGATCTGTATTCAAATTGTCTTTATTTTTTATTTTACTGAGTGTCCTGGGTTGATATCACACAGCTTCCACAGAAGGGACCTGAGTTGTTCTTCAAAACATTTAGGCTATTTTTAATTCCTTGTCATCTTTTCAAATATATAATCATACATGATAGAAGCAGCCTATGTAAATATAAGAAGAAAAAGTCATCTATAATAAATAAATATTTAGTTTGGTTGCTGCTGGTCAAGCAAACTTGTGACTGTAGCGAGAGTAGCCATAACCACACGTTAAAACCCTTAAGTGTTGCAAGAAGTCAAGCGCGGAGTGAGCTTGTGGAGTGGTTTGTAGGAAGCTCTTTCAGTCTTAAATCTCCTTTCTGGCCAAGATTAGGAACTTGGTTGGATATGAGCAACCTGATCTAGGTGTCCCTGCCCATGAGAGGGGAGTTAAAACTGGATCATCTTTAAGGTTTCTTCCAACCGAAGCCATTCTATGATTCTGTATTCTATGAAGTATTTTATCACTACAGGTTACACAGGCCTTTGCTGGCTTGCTTGCTTCACTGGCAAAGCCTTGCAGTCAGCTGTGTTAATCCTAGTGCCCCATTGTTATTACTCCCCTAGAGCCAGGTATGTGTGGGAGCCACACTTCAGCGCTCATAGGGGCCTTCAGGAGCCAACAGGTGCCTTTCTGGAGATACTGGTTATTCCATCAGTTTTCTGCCATTGGAATAGATGGAAAGTATGTATTTGATGTGGCTCTGGAAAGATTCAAGGCTAATTCATTATTGAATTTAGCCAATCTGACTCCATTACATTTGATTATATTTTAGAGGCCATGGCTGAGAATCTTCATTAGAGGTTGAAAATTATTAGAAATAATGCTGTAGGGCTGAAAACTCTGTCATTGCTGGAATTAAACTTTGTATGTGCCATGCTCTCAGAAAGCTAGATGATCATGGTCAAAGATCGCTCGATACATAGTCACTTGAACTCCATTCTGTGATGAACAGTCCTGCTCTCACTAAAGCGTTCCTTAGTATAATCTGTGAAGGATATTAAATCACTGCATCTGTGTTACAATTTGATGATTTAAGGTTCCTTCCAACCCAAACCATTCTAAGATTCCTGCTCGTTTCGCAGGGAATCACAAATTATAAGTGAGCAAGTGGTTCTGAATATGGCTTATCTGTTGTCTTGTGCTTTCAAACCTCTGGATCTAATTCACCTTCACCTTGAGAGAATAGACCAAAAAGTATTACAGAAATTCAATTTGTAGTTAATGAACAAATTGATTTTATACAATCGGCCACTGTCAGTGATGAATAAATCCAAGTCTTCAATAAAGCTTGCCAACCTACTTGCTAATTATTTATTAGCACATACAATTACAGGACATTTATTTCTTAGCAGCTTCAGCAGGGACAGGATGTATTCTTGAAAGCCTTGTTTTTATTTTGTCTCCACAGTGTGAAGTACAGTTGTGTTCTCTCACAGCACAGCACGTAGGTCAAAATGTTAGTCAGCCTTGCAGTACGTAACTCTTTCAACAGGAAATGTTTCTGGACTGGGGAGATGTCAGCAGGAACAGCCTCCAAACTATCCAGAACACCAGGGGGGAAAAACACAGCCTAAAACTTAAGTGGTCTCTTGGCTGGCCATTTTCCCACTTTCCTGGCCATCAGGCTTCCCCAGGAGCTGTGCTGCTGGCTCCACCCTGATACCTCAGTGCCCTGGAGAGAAAGGACTGAAATTCATTGTTGCGGTATAAATTTTTATCCCTTTTTATGCTACTGACTTCAGTGCTTGTTGTTCTTTCTACTCTTTGGAGAGTTGATTACAACTAGACTGTTTCTGTTTAATGTTAAGAGTGATGCATGCATACATATGCATTTATGCTTTAAAAACAATTTGGGTTTGTAGCCTGCGTGCAGATGCATGTTAACTGCAAAACCCAGGAATCACATCAAGAGCGTAACTGCCTTCAGGCTTCTAATTAAATAGCCTTAAAGTAGCCGTCTGCTACTTTTAAAGTATAAATTACACAAAATATTAACTCCTTAGTGGTTCTTGAAACTAGAAATCTTAAATTAAACATATGTTCAAATGATGCAACGGTCATGTTTTACGAGGCAGGAGTATGACACCCAGTGTCACGTGGTTTTGCCTATTTTCGTTCGTATTCTTCTTTCCTCATTTAAGTCCCAATGTCATCTTAAAAATCCCAGTAAATACAAACTCGGAAATGCCTGTGTCCCAATCTGTGGTAAGGAGATCTGTTTCTTCTCTGGCCAGTTCATATGGCTGCTTTCTTTAATACATCTCTATTAGTAAAAACAGTACAAAGGAAGAATATAGAGAGGTAAACCAGCAAATAATATTGTTTTCTCTGTATGTGTCTGTTGGTGGCCTTGTGTGATATTGCCTGCACTTTGGGCTCTCCCATCTTAAAAAAAGGTGATCCTAAATGCAAAAGGCAGGTAAAAAGAAAAATGACAAGGAGATCATAAGTGCATAATGTCTGCGATATGAAGAGAGTTAAAGTAGATAGCAGTCTTCAGCTTGGAAAAATCATGTCTGAAGGGAGATGATAATATATTAGTTAATAAAGATTTTTATCCACTACTTCTCCTATCACAGAGATGTGGAGACACCCAAGGAACTTACTGACTGATTCATCAGCAGATACAAAACAACTGTGAAGAATTTCTAAATACATTTCTAAATTTCTTTCTAAATATAAGAGTCTTTTATTACAGACAAAATGTCTCAGTGGATTCCGAAACAGTTAAGCAAGTTAATGGTAGGTAGGTCACAGCATCTATGAGAACTAATGGTCTGGCTGCAGTTTCCATCTCAGGAATTTCCATCTCTGCTGATTCCCAGAAGAGGCAAAGATGTACCTGAGGAAAAAAAAAAATTACTGGGTATCTGCCTTGTTCTTGCCTTCTTTTCCCTAAATATGTGCTGCAGTTGCAGCCAGAGATAGAGCACATGATTAGACAGACCCTAGGTCTGACTCATCATACTTATTTTTATGTTCTTAATGCAGTACAGTCCTTAACATCTAACTTTAAAGATCATTTTAATTGAAAATATTATTAACCAGAAAAAGCAAATGTGTGTGAGGATTTTTAACTTTTGTGTGGTTTTTCTAAATTGTCTTAAATTCCTCCAGAAGCCAACTTAGACTTTGTTTACTTCTCTATCCAGCCTTGCCTTGGGATATAATATCAATGGGAAAGCAGAACCCATTTATTATGAGTGTAGGAGAATTGCAGTCGGTAATTAGAGCAAAATGGCAGCTTTTCTAAACTTGATTTTGGCTGGAGGATTTAGATGAAAGAAAAAGTGATTCAACACGGTTTCATATGATTTGTATGAAATTGCCTGAAATTTGAATGAAAGTTTCAGTTGAATGTGTTTTGTTTCTAAAAATAAAAAAAAAAAGAATGGTAATTTTGCATGTTTCAGTAACAGAAAGAATAGCTTCCAGTAGGTTTTTTAATAGCATCATAAAAAATAAAATTATGTTATATGTAAATCCTAACATTGGGATGATGGTAACAACCTTGAGAATCAGTGTGTATATTTATCTGATATTGAATGTATATTTAAATGCAAAAACTGCTTCAAAAGGATTGTTTTCCAGGAAAGGTATTGTAGCCGTGTTTTCACTTGGGTAATTTTTCGATGAGAGAAAGAACTTGGCCTTGTTAAAAAAATTAGTCAGTAGTTTCTGCCCTGGGTGCTCCACATCTTCTTGTGGAGCATCTTGTCACATACTGGAGCTGGCTATCATGGTCTTCATCTTGGTCTGCTGCTTAAAGGAAACAACCCACCCTCTCAATCTCATTTAAAACTTAAGATGAAGTACTAAGTACTTTTTTACATAAAGTACTTTTGTAATCTCTTCTGCATTTCAGTTAATTTGTTGGGGTTTTATCTTGAGTCAGCCCTTTCACAAGAGTCTTAAGATAATCTGTCCAGATAAATGTTTACTTCTGAACAGATCTTCATCAAAATTTTTCTTTTTAATGTTGACCACTTCTCATTTTACCCGAAAACAATTATTAAATTGTTAAAACAGGTTTACTAAACCAAACTTCATGGGTTGTCTTACCTGGCTGTGCATTTTTCAAGCTGTACATTATTGTTGCAATAATACTGTTCGGTTCATGATGGATGACACAATTTGTGGTAGTATTTCTTCAGTAGGCTGGTCACTGGCAGTGGATGATCTATGATGATTCTACAGTGTTTACTGTATTTATATTCATTATGTTTATTTTCTCTCCTTCAGTGCATGGTTCCTCTCTCTCATTGGTATCCAGCACATCATCTATTTATTCGACAGTGAGTATAATGAAATGAACAGTTTGGGTTTACTAATCAAAATTATTGAGTTGAGTGGTCTTATTGTGTTAATTACTTTTGTCATTCAAGGAGGAGGAAAAAAAAGTGCTTTCCATTTGATAGCGTTCTGAATGCTAGCTACAAAATAAATGTTTATGTTCATGAAGTTGTCTGTGGATATTTAGCAGTATCCTCATTAAACACAGACATTAATGGCCTAAAAGCAGCAGTTTGTTTTTTAAGTCAGTATTTTACAACTACTCTAAATAGGCTTTGCTACAAAGGACCTCAGTAGATCTGAGGAGATTTGAACCTCATTACCTAAAGCACCTCAAAATTTGCTGAGTAAAGTCATTCCAGCCTTCTGTTAATGACTTGCTACTAAAGAAGTTTGAGTAAGTTTTTTTTACTGCACAGGTTTTACTAATTTTAAAGAAGACATTTATTCAATATGCCAGTAATGTTTTCTCCAGAAGTATGTATATATTTAGGTTATCTGATCCCAAAGTAAGGCTTCCTGGAGTTTGAAAGTAGAGGTTTCTTTAAATGCATGTTGCATTTGCTTATTTTCTTTTATAGTTTCACAAAGGGTTGTCCGTTTAAACCTATACTATGGAAGACCTTGTGAGTTAAGAGTATACCTGTGCTGTAATGGGAGGAGAGGCTGCAACGTGCAGACCCTATCTTGCCTTGCTTTTCTCATGCTGGTTGGGGTGTTAACTGCAGAGACTCAGGGGCACAGCAGGTTCCTGCCCACGCAGGACTATACAGAAGGGTTTGGCACTGATGGTTAATTCCTAGTGGCTTCACTATTGTTGATATCCAAGCTAGCCAGATTAAAGGTGGCTCACGTATTCCTGGCATGCTATGATTGTAGTTTTGGGGGGTTCTTAATGCCACAACCCTCTTAAAAAAAAGTGGATAATAATTACTTCTGAAATGTGTATTAATTGAACAGGATCATCTTTTTCAAATTCTTATGCAAGTTTGATGCATTTTCACACTTACCACATATCTGTGCAGATATGTTACAAGAGTACGTGGAAGAACTCGCTCTTGGAAGATCGTGTGTAGCTGTCCGTGAAGTCTGAGAAGCCACCATAGTGTTATTTAGCATTATTTCATTTACATATTTCACTGTTAGGAATCTCCGCATGTAACATGGCCTTAAGGCTGTGATAATAAATTGAAAATACTGCCTTTTATTATTGACCTTGCCTCAAGGAAGGTCCGTATGAAGCCAAAACAGATAACATATCAGAAGGATGGAAAACAGACCTTTTCCTCTTGGCTCTTGTTTATAACCATGAAAGCCACAAGGAGAGCACTTAGCAGCTTCTGGTTTATGTGCCTGCTGCCCAAGCACAAGTGACTGTTAATAGTGTGGTTTGATGGGTATAATTTTCCTGGTGACTGGTAGTGGACATGTTTACATAAGAACAGTGGAATGTGTAACTTCCTACCATATACTTCTCTTTAGCTTCTAACTTCGGTTCAAAACAAGCCATAGTAGCCACAGTTTCATCATGCAGACCGCAATGGGTGGTCAGTGCATCCACTTTGCATCCTCAGACAACTTGTTATGTGTCCTCAGTTCTTCATCACCACAGCACCCAAGCGGGAGTATTTTTTTATTTTTTTCACATCACTTTGGAATGCAGAAATGTGATCTCCATTCCATGGAGAACTGAGCGTGGGAGGAAGGGTATCGACTAGGATTAGCCATGTTCTGTGACATTTCTTGTGAGAGTCCCTTGTGTATGGAGCCGGGGCTTCACCCTCTCATGGTTCAGGCTTGGGTGCACTGGTCAGCAGGTTGGGAAGTAGAGCCCAAATTCCTTCTTGCAGGAGGAAGTACGGTACAAGCAGCCTGTTTTGTTTTTCCTGAGGAGTAAATAAGAAGGAATTTGCATTTGAGTTTTTGAAATGCAAGAAAAGAAGTTGCAAAATTGATACATTTGTCAAGCTGATTGTGTTGTAATATCCTCATGTATTTTCCTCTTCTTTTATTTTATAGCCTGAAGAGAAGTGCCAGTCAGAGGTAAGAGCATGTAGTGTTTGACAGGCATAAATGTTCTGTCAAGACACTCTAAATTTCGTGTCTTGCTATTTTATTTCTCCATATTCTGGTGCAGTAAAGTGTTCTCTCACAACACATAGATTCGCAAGCTACGGAGAGAGTTGGATGCATCCCAAGAAAAAGTGTCAGCGCTGACAACTCAGTTGACTGCCAATGTGAGTACAACTCACGCGAACAAACATTAACAGTGAATGCATTTAATGTACCATATACCCCCCAATGCTGGACCTTTCCAAAAATAACATCCTCTATCCTACTGAATTGCCTTATACCTTTCTCTAAATAAAGATTTATAATATTCATTTGGCTTTATAAATATGTAAACCATCTTTTGATTTTGAGAAAATCATTGGAGACGGGGGTCTTTTTTGTAAATAGTGTCTTGTTTTGACATTAGGATGGGATAAGGTAAAGATGAAGGTTATAATCAGTAGGAATAAAACTCAGTATAAACATGGGTTGAACTGTATTGTATTTTCCTGTTGCGTAAAGATGATAGATAACTGAGGCACAAGGGGCTCTGTGAACTAATACACAGCTACAATGTGAACATACCCGATTTTTAGCAGCGTGGGCAATGCTTCTGCTTGTTTCCTCTGAGGAGTAAGTAATGTAAAACACTGGGGGAAAAAAAAATCTTGGAAGCCAGGAGGTGTTGAGGCAATGCTGTGTGACCCTGAGTGAGTTCATTTGTGTGTTCTGTGCTGTAGTCACAGATAGCAGAAATCTGCAAAACAGAAGCACTTGCTAGAAAAATAAGCAATTCTAGAGAAAATAAGCTACAGGTGAACAGTCAGAAAATTGGATCATACTGACATCCTAATGAATAAACATCAGAACATAGACTACTAAAGAGGATATGCGTGTCCATCAGCTCTCTGAGTAGGTGAAATACAGAACTTGGTGCAGCAAAGGACGGCTTTCATTAGTAACACCCATCCCAAGAAGGATTCAAGGGGAAATCTGCTTAGGTGTTCACTGCAGGCATCACAGTGCTTCATCCAGCTTGCAAAACAGAAAAGGACAAGAACACAGTTAACAGAGAAGTCAAAGAAGAGGGCTTTGGCTGTGTGTAACCACTCAGTCACTTTTCCAAGAAGAAAAAAAAAGAAATAGTAAAAGCCTTCCAAAGATTAGACCTTACATTTGCCTTTCAAGTAGAAAGGGGACTGAATACATGAGTTGGTATTCAAGCCTCTTTTACATGTGAGAAAGTAAGAACTGGATTCTCTTGTATACGTTTTTTTCTTATGTTGTTAAATAACCCAGCTTGTGTCCTTCAAAGAATTTGTCTGCTGCATGACTTATCTAGCTTTGCCTTGGTTTTATTGAGTTCTTCATACGGTGTTCAGGTTGTGTAGGCTGTTGCTCAGTACAGGAGCTGGTAGCCTGTTTCCAAGAGCAGTGAGTAGCACGTGCTACTCTGCCTGCCCCAGCTGCCATTAATTTGGCCTAAAATTTTTGCATGGCTACTACCGCTGTCTTTGCGGAGAATAGTTCTTAACATAATCTGATGCTGTATGTTTTCCCTTAGGTGTTGTTTTGGGTGCCTTTTCCTGTTTTCCCCAAAAAAGTTAGCATCATTTATTATTTTGATAATATTCCATTTGTGGACTTGACTAAAATTTTAAAGTTAACTTAATTCATGCTATTTAAACCTCTTAGTCTTGGACCACACCCATATTTGTCCATAGGTCAGCTACAGTCTGCAATAAGCGCCCTAGTAACATATTTCAGTCTCTAGCCACCCCACATAACTCTTTTTCCTTGTAAAACGTGTTCCCAAAAAGGTTAAGACAGATAAATGCTGTTTGTTAAGACATTCAGGGATATTGCCGTTACACAAGATATTTTTGAAGAACTGCTTTTAACTTGGGAAATTTGAATTCATCTCTTTATTTAATTTATCATTTTTTCCCTGTATACAGTATCGCAGCTTTTGATGCTTCTCGGGCCATCAAGGACAAGAATTTTGAAAATGTTTTGCTCCAGCTAGGGAGTGAAGATAACTCTTTTTTCCATAGCTTACTAAACAATATCCACATATAAATAATTTCGGTTGTGTTGCTTGATGTGGTTTCCAAAGGGCAACTTTTTCTTAAAGTTAAGATCAAAGCATTAAGATTTGTATCCCGTTATTAATCAATGCAGTCCTGCTTGCCCATTCATTTTTTGCTTTTGCAAATCATTGTTGAGGATTCTTGGGTATCAGTTTTGTTGTTCCCTGTTCATCCTCCCAGTCTGTGTTTTTAAAATAAATATTTAGGTTTCCAAACGTGTAGCGTGAGGATTCAAATTACTTCTTGCTATTTTCTCACAGTCTCAGCTCTGCTTATTTTCATAGAGGCTGATGGGAATGAGAGATGCTCATCTCCGTGTTATTGTATGGCTCATGTTTGTTTTCATTGCAAATGTGAGAACAGTTATTTAGGATAACTCATCTGTGTGCTGATGACTAAGTCTGGAATAGCTCTGTGAAAGGTTTTGCTATTCTGTATATATTTAGGTGAGAGAATGTCCTTTTCCACTTGGAAGGATTTTGCACAATTTGACTTGTCGCTGAGTGTATAGAATTATTTTTAACCAAGAAATAAAATATTATTTGCTATGGTTAGTGTGGGTGGATTGTTATGGCTAATGAGACAAATACATACTGAACTATGCATGGGTTCAGTTGAATATGCAGCTGCATATAGATGTGTATATAGATTGATATACCTGTTTATAAGTAGATAGATATACTATCTATTTTATATCTATAAACCAGTGCCGTATCACGGCACTAGAAAAACAGTAACCTTTTATCAAATTTCTTTCCATCTTTTCCATCTATTTATCTTTCCTTTTACTTCTTAGTTGTGTCCAGTTTTTAGCTGATGTCCCTAATAAATGCGAAATTGGTTTGTCAGTGGTTCATAAGAAAAGAAAAAAAGGTAATTGGCCAAGTCCCAGGAAGTTGTAGATTATATTTAGCACATGGACCTTAGCCACAAGCAAAATGCACTCAAATACTCAGTGCTCAAATACAGTCTTTTGAGTTAGATGCAGGTATATCAGCTGATAAAGCATTTGGCAGACTGGCTGTGATGCTGCAGTAGTCCTGTCTCCATCCCTGTCCCCCTCTGAAAGATGGTGTCTCTGGGCTGAGTTGACTGACTTGGCTTTCAAAGCTTTCCCATTGGATATCACAGTGAGACTTTCCACCCCTATGACTTCCAGTATGTTTTTGCCTTTAATATCCACAAGGAAAACAGTGATAGAGTTGGAAAGATGTTTCTGCCAGGACTTCCTTTATCTAATAATTTGCTTTATATTTTATTTACTGTTTTCTATTTTAGTTTGCTTGTTAGGGTATCCTTCTAAAACGTAAGATTGTTTTGTGGAGTTTTTTTGTACTTTCTGGAAAAAGTTAAACTTCTTGTGAAAAACTCTGTTGCAAGAGTTAGCTACTTAAAGGTACCCAAAAACTATCAGTAAGTAACCTTCTTAGAATGGTCTGCATAGAAAGTCAAAGATTAAGTCTGATTTCAAAAATTAACAGCAGGAGGTGTTTAAAATCTCTCTATGTTTTGTGATAGGAGGTCTTTACATGTCATTGCTTGCAGTAGCCTGGGGACGTGGCTAGATAACCATGGACACCCTTCCATGACTTTCTGGTTTCAGAGATAATTTCAGATGACAAGGTTTATTCTCTGAAGCATCCCTTAAAAGCCTCACTTAGTTAATGTGTGATATTTACAAGAAAAATGAATCTAACATGTCTTTCTGTTTCAACAAAGTGCCAAAATGTATTTTCCATTTATCACAAAATCCAGGCAGCTTTAACCAGTGCATGAACTGGATTAGTTTGAGATGTAGCTCTTTGGAGGACCTTAACTTCTAGGAACCCAGAAGGTGGTTTTTTAGGACTGCACATTTTACAGAACAAATACGAACTCCAAACTGGAAAAAAGTCCCACTTTGCTGCTTTGTTAGGGTATGTCTGAGATACCTGTAGTGGCTATTGGAATCGTGGTAGCAAAGAAGTGGGTGTAGCAGCTGATTGAGGAGCCACTATCAGGAAGTCTCCTACTTGATGAGCCAGGTCACACTGTTACTCTTACGTCTGTGTTTTCTGAAGTGTGTGGTAGCAGCTGCTTCAGAGCAGGGTGTGGTTTACCGCCTATAATTGCAACATTTCATAGTGTGCTGCTAATAGTAGTTGTACATGAAAGGGCTGTCATGTTTTAAAATCCTGAAATTGTTTCTTACGTTTGGCATTCCTAATTTTCCACGATTAAATTGTTCCTGGTAATTTGTTTGCAAACATTTTCACGATGTATGCTCTACTTATTTGACCTTTTTTAATCAGTGTTCTTTTTTTCGTATCAGTTAGAGAACAAACAGTGCAATATGGGAGGTGGCCCAATTAAATACTTGCAGAAATACAGTTGTTTAGGGAGACAGAACAAATTCCTTCTGTATGGTTAAATCTTCAGGCTCACCTGGTGGCAGCGTTTGAGCAGAGCCTGGGGAACATGACGATCAGACTGCAGAGCCTGACAATGACAGCGGAACAAAAGGCAAGCTTGAAAAGTATTTGTACTTTACAATAAGAAGTACAGAACTATTAATGCAGAAGTATTCACTTCTTTTTCAAGCATTGTTGCTGATGCTGCTTGTGTGGTTGAGGGGGAAAACAATCACATCGTACACTGTTTGCCTTAGTTTCCTCAGCTGTGGTGATGGAGTACCATCTAGTAAAAATGTTGTATAAAAGACTTGTTTTCCTCACTGGGATGTTGTGACAATTGATCAGGTTATTCCTATAACTTGTTGTTTTGGACACAAGTCTTCAGCATTCCGTGTTTTTGTAATAAACTTCTCCCCAGTACATCCTCACTTGCGTGCTCAAGAGATACACGAAGAAAGATACTTGCACAGCAAGCAGCATTGGATTTTTGGACAGGATACTTGAATATGTATTATTTCCGTATTACAGAGCATGTACATTTTTTTGTATCCTAATAACCAAGCTGTTTTTCAGCTATTTGAGGATGTGCTTCCACAAATATAATTCTCATCTCCTTATATGTATATATTCCGTAAATTCTCTATCAGCTGCCAATGCTCAGATTAGAATGTGACTTCTTTGGAGAAGATAGAATATACCACATGCATTTTCCAGTGTATCACTGTGGTTTTTTTCAAGGACTCGGAACTGAGTGAGTTAAGGAAGACTATTGAACTACTGAAGAAGCAAAATGCTGCTGCCCAGGCTGCCATCAATGGAGTCATCAACACACCTGAGCTCAACTGCAAAGGTGAGAAGCAAGCGCTGCATTTAGCAACTGTGCAGTGCTCCTGAGACTTGAGACCTCTTGGTAATAGCTGATGTAACCATCAGAGATGAGCTTTGTCTCATGACCATGCTCTAGTTACTTGGTTTGGTATCATGGGGATTTGAAATGGGTATCGGTGTAAATAGTGCAGTCAGTTATACAGACATAAATGGATGTGTTAGAGACACAAGAAGGCATTTTAACAAAGCTTTTCCACCTTCTGTGTGAGCTCACTGAATTTACTGTAAGTATTTAGTAATTCACCCATATAGACACTGTTATGAAGCAGCAGGGAGCAGAGATCCTCATTTCAGAGCTGTCAGGCACTTGGCTTCTTTTTTTTCGTTGCTTTCAGTAATTTCCAATACAAAGTCTGAATGTAATCTCATCTTACTTCGCTTCTCTTGCTTATCCCAGTAATTTACGCTTACATCTAATTTCCCACTTAATTTTGACACCGCCTCCATTCACATTCAGGACCTGGAACTGCTCAGCCCGCGGACCTGCGGATCCGGAGGCAGCACTCTTCGGATAGCGTCTCCAGTATTAACAGTGCTACCAGCCACTCCAGTGTGGGAAGCAACATTGAGAGTGATTCAAAGAAAAAGAAGAGGAAGAACTGGGTGAGTGTATTTTAACAGATTGTGGGAGGTTTATAGAAAATTGTCAGGACACGCACGGTGAAATTTAGCTGCTCAGCTCCTCCCCTCATGCAGCAGGTCAGCACAAGGACTATGCACTGTTTAAATCCTGTGTAAACTCTCTTTTGAAGGCTTAATTGAGTCGTAAAGGATGTATATGCTTGTGTTGACTCTGCATAGGATTGGATTTTATCTTAACAGCTGAAAGGCCAGTCTTAACTTAGAAATAGCTAGAACTGATCTTTGACAGCTAAAAGTTATATGGTGTCCAACCCCTTAGGGAAAACTCGATGTCTGTCATTAAAGTAAAACAAATCCACAATGAGAGATCATTCTTTTTTTTATTATTTATTTTTGGCTGGTTGGGCTTTCTCTAAGTGAACACATTAAATAGTTTAAGAACTCTGTCTTGAACATTACTATGGAGACCTACAACAACAAAAAAATACCAGTCTTTAAAAATCTATTGTGATGGACATCTATTTTGCAAGATTTTGCAATGCTTACCTTTCATTTCCCATTTTTCCTTCTTTGCTTATCCATGTACCATGTACAAGGTACCCTGTACTGGAGGAAAGGTACATTATGTGAAACTCAATTTTGAATTACGCCATAACTGCCTTAGTGACCTCGTCTGATTGTAGTTTGGACTAAAGTCCCTAGCTCCCTTATTGTAGCCAGTGAAGCAATCCATCCCTTCCTTCCCACTGCATTTAAATCTCCATCTGTCTTTTGGGTGTACTGATAAATCTGTATAGCTACAAAAAGTGGTTTGAGCTGGTAAAAACTTGATTTGTATTTGGGCAATATCCTCTCAGAAATGTTTATGAAACTGTTGAACTGTAAGAAACAGCTTCCTGAGCAGGTTCTTGGTTTTCTTTCTCTTATTTCAGTGGTTTCATTTTGATGTCTTGCCAGCTCCTTCATAACAGCAGTATTTCCACTCTGCCCCATTAAATAATTTGTTGAATGGAAACAATATTATCTCCTAATCCTTCTTGTGCTGGGTTTTACATTAGTTATAGATGAAGTAAATTACTGTAATTTTTAAATGGCTGGTGACTCTTGATTTGTGACTCAAACCTTTTGTAGTCATTAAGCCTTAGTTAAGATAAACAATTAAAAATTTTTGCTTTAGCTTCTCTTGTTGTTGTAACCTAGTAGATCTTATGCTACATCAGCCCACGTTTCTCATTTATCAGATTGCTATTTTTAAAGAAGTTTAAGGTAACATCTCCTTCTCATAAAGAGAAATAAATTAACTTTTCATGAAGTAGAAGAGACAGGGCAGTATTTTTATGATGTTATTAAAAATTAGCACTTCGTTGCTATAAAACAAAAATGGAAAATTTAATCAGTAATTTACTGAGAAAATATATAAATTGAGCCTGATTCATACACAGTTTATTCCACAAGTACTAAGGAAGTTCTCAACCAAGATCTTCTTGTTATATTTAGGAACAACACAGCTGCCCATTCGAAGCTGAAACACTGGATTTTCAGCATTTCTTACTGTAGGAGTCTTTGTCTAGTTTAAGAATAACTTTCAGCGCATATTTCAGCACCAGCCTGTTTACAGTTTGCAATTAGTGATAGCATTAAATGATGTTCATGGAGTGCCCTGAGTTGGAAGGGACCCATGAGGATCATCAGTGCCAAACCCTGACTCCACACAGGGCAACCTAAAGTTAAACCATATATCTAAGAATGTTGTTCAAACACTTCTTGAACACTGTAACTGTTGAACTGTAACTTCAGGATAACAGCAGTTTAATCACGTGAATATTCATTCTTTTCATTGTTGGGAAAATAACCGTCATGTTTTAAAAGGGGTTTTTTAGTTGCAGGTAGGTAGAGAAGATTCAGTATTTTCGCCTGACGAAATAGCTGTCACTGCATAGGAAAAACAAAATTATAACTTGGCTGTTGGTCAAAACATTCTGTCTGAGCCAAGGAGAAAATGTAATTTAAATAAATAGTTAAGAGATGTGGGTCTGGTGTCTCCGGCAAGTAATGCAAAAATGACTGTATGTTTTTTGAAACACCTGGTCGTTGTTGATTATTGGTCATGTTTGTCTTAGAAATCCAAAGCTTTCCTTATCACTGGCTTTATCTGTTAAAACATGTCTTTTTTCCTTCCCCAACTTTTTTTTGCTTGCGCTTCTTCCGACAGGTCAATGAGGTAAGGAAGACCTACTTTAGATTATGAAATACGAAGCTAACCCATCCATTTACATGACTAACCGTTTCAACATCATTAACCTTGTCTGAGCCACGTTGCATTTTAGTTGCAAGTTGCTATGACATCGCTGAAAAACTTGTTGCACTGAACAGAATTTGCTATAAATTAGTTATCTTAAAAATAGGAAGCATTGATATCCAGTCCTATTGACATTATTAATCTCACAAAGTACTTAAGGAAAAAAAGCTTTTTTATTCTTTTGTTACCCATATTAAAATATATGTGAGTATGGCTGTGTCATTTGGAGTATTTGCATGTTAGAGTTTTTTCTCTGTGGCTTTTTTTGCCTGGTTTCATTCTTAATGATGTGCCTACTGTTGTGGTCTTGTTTTTTTCAGTTACGCAGCTCCTTCAAGCAAGCTTTTGGTAAAAAGAAATCTCCCAAGTCAGCATCTTCTCATTCAGATATTGAGGAGATGACTGATTCTTCATTACCTTCTTCACCAAAGCTACCGCACCATAACACCACTGTTTCAACACCATTGCTAAGAGCTTCCCATTCCAATTCTCTGTAAGTGATTTTTTAAATTTTTAAATAGAAAATGGAGCGGAAGGCATCTTCCTGCGTTGGTAGGGGAAAGAAAAGTATCATGCTTTGGAGAGATCCAATGTTTTCCATACTAGCTTTACAGCACGTCTGGAGCACTTTGCAGAAACAAACATAAGGAAAATGTACCTTACACCATCCTGTCCCCTCTGGTTCCTCTCTCTAAGGATCTGCACATCTGTAAAAGCACTACAAGAGTTTGCTTAGTTATGTGCAATGCTAAAAACAACTGCTCACCGTGAGGTCACAGCACAAGACACAGTGGGCCAGACAGGATTGTGCTGTAGATGGCAGCTAGTGTTTTGCCACTCATCAGTCCTACTCCCAAGCATCGCTTACATTATATCTCAGAATGGGCCTGTGCTTTGGGTAAAATCCTTAGCCCTGTCATACTGGCAAAAGAATGAGCAAAGATCATACTTTCAGCTGCTGCCTATTTTGAATGTGCTGTAGTCAAAGGAGGTAACAGGCAGAGGACAGAGAACCTGAATTTATATGTTGAGGGAATTAAAGATATATAAGCTGATTCCCGACCCAGTACCTTTGCATTAGTGTCCAGGAAGCTAAAATCATTTTATTGCTACTGTGGTATAGTTCAGTATTTTGCTGGGGTGGTGGACGAGGTGCTAAGGGGCATGGTTTAGTGTTTGATAGGAATGGTTGGACTCGATGATCCGGTGGGTCTCTTCCAACCTGGTGATTCTATGATTCTATATTGATTAGGAAGAGTATTTATGACCAGGGTGACCTTGGAGTGCAGAATTAATTGGATGTCTTGCTGCTAATGAAACAAGCTGTGCCAAGTCTGGGATTTTGTTTTCTCTGTTGGCTAAAGACAGCATGTTTTGTACTAATCTGTAATGATGACTTCCCAATTAAGCTGACAGATTCACATAAAGGTAAGGGTTTACTGGAAATCGAACAGCATGGTTTAGGGATATAGCTGAACTCAATTACCAGCTTGTCCTGGCTCTGCTCTGACTTGGACAACTCCACTGAGCCAACGCAGTATGCTAAATTATGTGAAAAATAATTTGATAGAAAGGTGAACAGTTTTTTTTCCTCAGGTTGCTGGGTTGGATCAGCTCAGTGGTCTAACGAGACTGTGAAGGGTGCCAGAGCTGGCATAAGCACGGGAGCATGACAGCAACATGGCCGGGAGCAGGCTAGGGAGAAAGAGCAAGAAATAAATGTGTTTCTTTGGGTAGTAACGAGCTATTGTATAGGCTCAGCTCTAGGACAAACCATACCCTTCTGCCTATGTTTAAATGGAAATGAGATGTGGACTTTAAAGTCAGGACTTCTGCTCTCCTGGTTAACTCATTTTGTGTTCATGGGAAGGTCACAGGCAATCTTGAGGCTTCATTTTGGCCAACTGTGAAACGAAGTTAAATAATTGCCTTACCACACCACTGTGAGTCTAAACTCACCTTTAGAATGTGTTCAGAAAACTTCGTAAAACAGATTTTCTGTTAATTCTATCAGTCGCTGCATCACTTGAGTAGAATAGAAAACTACAGACAGTTGTACAAGGCAATACAGTGAAACATGTAATTAACAGACAGCCTTACGACCATGTAGATGTCATGCAAAACTTCAAGCCTGATTTCAGACCAAATGCATTTCAGTAAATACCCAGACTTGAAGTTTTGCCCGTCACTTGTCCTCACATGAAGTGGTGAAAACAATAGCAATAGGTTCCAGACTTACCATAGCGATGAAATGTCAGTAGCAGAAGATAATCCCCTGTGATTATTTTTAAAGCTTCTTTCAGTCTCTTGAGCCTCAATCGGTGACTTTCTGGTGACTACAGCAAATTGTGCTTTAGAAATCTAAGGCCAGAAAATCATCAAATCACGAGCCCGTCTATCATCAGTCAAAATGCTGTGTGCATACGTATTATCTTCATGTGAAAGGCAAGAGGCTAAATATGAGAAGAGTAAATATGGGAATTGAGGGAAGGCTAGAGCATAAGTAAAACTTGTGTATTTTGGCTCATTGGCTTTTTGGTGGAGAAAACATCTCTCATTAACATGATGTAAGGAGAGACATTTTAAATGGAATCTCCCTCAAAGCATACAGCTGTGTAGTCGATCTTTATATAGATACACTTACAAATGTGCTGAAATGTTGCTCACCCCAAATGTATTTTTTTCTGTGGTGGGAGGGAAGAAAAACACCACCAAAAATTTTTTAAGCATGAGTGCTTTAAAGCGAGCAGGAATTTATCATGCTTGAATAGGTGTAGAGTTCCAAAGCCCTCCAGAACAGTTCAGGGATACCCAGATGTGCACACCTGGTGGGTTTTAAATCTGTCTGTAAACTCATCAATGTCCAACCAACTGCTATTAGTGCCTGCGCTCCCTTAATTTATTCATATTTTGGCTTTAGAAGTTTGCCTTTATGGTGACTACCATGAATAAAATGAAAAATATCTAATAGGTGACTTCCAGAGTTCTGTTTCAGATGCTGATTAAAGAAAAATAACCCTCAGACACATTTATTTCACTAGTCCCTAATGTTTCCCTGAGCTATTTAATACCTGCTTTATGGCATCAGTAATCGAATAAACCAAAACTATTACGTGCCTCCTGCAGAATAGAAGGTTGTTTTTCCTCCCTTACTAATGATAGAATAGCACGGTCTAAAAGGTAACAAATGGTCTTATTCAATGTCTGTTTTTCCATCTTCTCCAGTATTTCTGAATGCACTGACAGTGAGGCTGAAACAGTCATGCAGTTAAGAAATGAGCTAAGAGACAAGGAGATGAAGTTGACTGATATTCGTCTAGAAGCCCTTAGCTCTGCTCATCAGCTAGATCAGCTTCGGGAAGCAATGAACAGAATGCAGGTAAGAAATAACCACCCTAAACACTGCTGTTTGTGTTGACGTGTTAAAAATTTCCCCACCTGCCGCACTGTAAAGGTCTGAAACAATGAAGTTTGAAGTTTTTGAATGTTTACTAACAATTGTGTCTAGCTTCATGCCTCATACCTTGGTTAAAAGGCAGCTTGTACACATGAATTCTGCTGCCCTCAGCTCTGCAGCTGTAACTGTTACAACCGTAGAAACCTGTGGGGAGATAGTGTCATTGGCTGTCAGCAACCTCTTAAAATGTTCTCATGCTCTCTGCCTTAAAAGTAGCTGCATTTCAGTGTTTAGAAAGTTAGAAAACATAAATATGCTGTGAAAAAATAACATGGAATTGTAATAATTGAAATAATTTGTTAAAATTAATTACAATATTATGAAAATGGCATTTCTGTTAAACTCATATGTATTCTTCACTTATTTGTGTTCCTCTCAAGTGTGTTTTCACTGTGCCTTCTAACTCCTGACTTGTCTTTTCAAGAGTGAGATAGAAAAATTAAAAGCAGAAAATGATCGACTGAAATCTGAAAACCACGGCAGCTGTAGCAGGGCTCAGTCTCAGGTTTCCATTTCATCCTCTCCAAGGCATTCAGTGGGGCTCTCTCAACACAGTTTGAACCTCACGGAGTCAACCAGTCTCGGTGAGTTTAATGAGAAGGGCGGTGGGCAGGTTTTATCCTGCACTTGGAAGATTTTGGTTTAGTTGGCCATGGAAAAATAAAAGCATGAAAATTATTAACAGTTGAGGTGTGGAAATATGTCAGGAGCTGGCACCCAGCCTTCTTTTAAAATGTCGTCATAGGTCTGCTGCGCCCTAGGTTGGAGTTGTCCAATTATGACCTCAGCTGTAGAGAGTCATGTTTAAAGCCATTTAATGGTGTATATTTGCCAAGAAATGTATTGTAGGAAGGAAAATACAGAGTAACTGACTAATAATTTTCAATTACCTTCACTTTTTAAGAGTGATACTGATATTTGGTAGGGAAGTCAGTAAACCTAGTTCTTGTGTTTTAACCTCAAGGCATGTGAGGGCCAGGTGGCTTTGTGTTTAACTACAATAAACATGCTGATAAACCAGAATAGTCTTCATCGCTGGTGTTTTTTTATGTTCACAGACATGTTGTTAGATGACACTGGAGATGGCTCTGCCCGGAAAGAAGGAGGCAGGCATGTCAAAATAGTTGTCAGCTTTCAGGATGAAATGAAATGGAAGGAGGTGAGTTGTGTTTCATCCCCAGTTTTGAAATGTAAGGGGCTTTGGAATGGGGCAGAGAATTGTTTTGAAGGCTTTTATTTGCAAAATATCTTTTAAAGTTTTCTCTGCAAAATAGTTCGTTGGTGTATCGCTAGTGATATCCAAGGCACGAAGCCCCCACTTCCTCGGAACTGCTGAAAGCCAGCACCACCAGTTCAGGTTGTCTCATAGACTTGCCTGCAATAGCCTTTTATTTTACAGCTTCTCGTTGGTGCTGTCGGCATCATGGCCATGAACCATGTTGGTGTAACTCAGGATTGCTAGACTAGACCAAGTGTCAGTGGTGTAGGTGATAATGGTACAATTTAAACTTTTCACTAGTATCTCTGAAAACTAGACCACTCTTTAAGCATCAGGGAGGTCAGCAAACTAACCTGCACCATCTGCTTAAGACTCTGTTAGAAGCTGCACAAAAGCTCTTGTGTCTTTCTGTTAAACTTCAAAAAATTTTAGCTAACAATGAAAATGATCTAATGTATCAATAGAAGGTGCACCGACATGCTAGGAGCATGCTAGGTTCTGGAAGAACTTAATGGATCCAAGCTGGGAGATGTATAGCTTATCATTCTAGTTTGAGTTGTCCCCTCTAGTACAAGTATCCCATTTTGAGTGACATCTTTCAGATGTTCTCCATTTCCAAGTAACCAAAAGAATCCTCAAATACTCCAATACATTTCAGCTGTTGTAAAATTGCAGCCCACGTCATGTGTAAAGGATGCGTGGATGTACTACAAATTCTATATTGCTAATTCTGTTAGACTCCATTGTGTTCACAGTCAGTGAAGTTACCATGTGGAAATGATTCCTTACATTTTAGTTGAACTTGAAGTCTTACAGTAGACATTAGTTTTTCTTCAGTGAATGTTTCATAATGAGTAGAATAGAAGAGAGGTGTGTCCTGTTTTTTTTTAATCTGGCTTTGAAATCAGAAAGAAAATTATCAACTTAAATGCTGTGATATACCAAACATAACACACGAGTTGTTTCATACACATATATATTAAACTCTCTCTTTGTAACTATATATACCTATAACTATGTATAGTTACATATGGTTTGTTGGGGTTTTTTACATTTTTATATATCTATATATATATATATATTTAGCTTTCTACGTCCATGACAACATTTCTAGAAGTATAAACTATCTAGAAGATAAAACTTGCAAATGCCACACACCACAGATTTGATTGTGAAGTCATGGAAACATGAACATGCCGTGAATTTCTTTGCTTACAATTTTCCTAAGAGTCTTTTTTGTCGTTTTGCTAAGCTGCAAACCTCTCAGAGGTTTTTGAATTGTTCATGGATTGATTAATAAATATGTTTTACTTAACATCAGTGCCACTTAATTACGCTTTAGATTTTTTACTCCAGCACTGTAGAAAATGCTTAGTAGAAGAATATCATGTAGTATTCAGAATTCATCGTACAGAATGGTGAAGGTGCACCATAATTAGAATATAAAAATAGCCAGCATTTTAATTCCATTAAACAGACTTGTCTGATAGAGTTAGGATTTATTTATTAACTTAAATTCACATTTCTGTGCATTTAGGATTCAAGACCTCGCACCTTCCTCATAGGCTGCATTGGAGTCAGTGGCAAGACCAAATGGGATGTTCTGGATGGGGTTGTAAGACGGTTGTTTAAGGTTAGTGAGTACAATCTGCTATGTGCATGAATTGTCCTCTGTTAGATTTTGATGATACCAAGCAATATTTAACTTGCTGGGATACTGTTATAGCTTGCTGTTCTACTGTTATAGCGTAGAACAAAGTCATAGAAATTTCCATGCTGCCTAACTTGTCATGTCCCTTTTTCACCCTAGGAGTATATCATTCATGTGGATCCCGTGAGCCAGCTGGGATTGAATTCAGACAGTGTTCTTGGCTACAGCATTGGAGAAATCAAACGTACTAATGGTGCAGAGACACCTGAGCTCTTGCCCTGTGGCTATCTGGTTGGGGAAAACAACACTATTTCAGTTACCATCAAAGGTAATTATGCTTGACTTGTCTGTTGTAGTTCTCACTAATTACAGTTTTATCAAAGTTGTCTTTGTCAAGAAACTCAGAGGGGTAGAAACTTTTTGTTGTGTTTCTTTTTCCCCATCCCTGCCTTATATTTATTGGTCTTTCTATTTTCATTTGATAAAGGTGGCACCTAGACTGTGCTAAGTCAATAAATTCAGCAAATTTTCAATCTATGACAGCAGGAGCTGCTACACATGCAGCAGTTTTCTCCACATACCTTGAATAGATGCCTGGAGTCATCCTAGACAAGACCTCATGCCACAAGTGTTGTAGTGGAGTTGTTTGAGCAGCAAAGTATTATCCAAATTAATAAAGCTTCTGAATTTCAATCCTCTTTCTTACAGATATATTTGCTTTTCCCTTGATGCAGAGTGAAAAATTCATTATTTCACTTGCTTGATTTATCTCACTGAAGAGTCCCTCCTCAGACACCAGTAATGAGGGATCCCTTAAACTCTGGATTGTTTTCAAAGTATCGGTTTTGTTATTTCATACTGAAAAGAAATTAATTTCTCATGTAAGCCCATTTGGTTTCTCATGGAACCCTTTTGATGTAAAACTATGCTTTGAAGCTAGATTTGAGGGAAAAATCTGTAACCGCTGGATTCTGAATGCACATAAGCTTGCTCAAAAGTTACACCAGTGGAATCTTGAGTGTAGATCTGCGTATAGCAGTGGAGTATTTGAGAACATTGCCAAACACACTGCAGCTCAGCTTCAGAGTCTGACGATCATTTGACTGGAAGTAGTTTGATTTTCTAATATTAGTCTAGAAAATCAGTTACCTTGGGTAGCAAATCCGTGGGCAGAAAGACAAAATAAGCCATGAAATATCTCCATTTACTGAGGTTTGATGTGAACCCAGAGTATTCTGCTTACTTAGAATACATTGTACAATAGTAAATCCCAATTGAAATGTTGCTTAGGTCTAGCCACATCTGTAAAGCTGCAATCTGATTTTATATTTAACTTGGTTTGACTTTGAACTGTTCATGAAGAGAGATGATGGTGGGAATGGTTAGACTCAATGATCTGGTGGGTGTCTTCCAACCTGATGATTCTATGATTCCATGAGTTTTCAACAAAAGATAAATGTATTTAATCAATTTATGGAAAATCACTTGCATATACCTTTGAGATACAAAGCTGCCTATATAAATATTTAATATTCCAAGTAACTGTTGAGGCGCAAGCATTTTTCTGTGTGATCTGCCAGCTTCCCTTTCGGCTGTTTATTTTGAAGCACTGTCTTTTCCCTGAGCCAGTTCTGCCTAAAGTGACTGCTGACATTGCGTAAATGCTTATCAGTCGGAGTTTTACATTAGCAGAGATAACTATCAGCATACAAAGGAGTTTAATTACAAGCATTTGGGAAAGCAGGGGGAGTTGATGATAGCTGGGGTTTTTTTTTGTCTAGTGATTCAAAAGTAAACAGGTAAATTCTGGATGAATGCATACCATGCGTGGTGAAATGCTATAAAATTGGTGGTTGGTGTGTGAAAAAATGTGGCATTAAATCGTTTGTACAGCAATTCCTATAGGGACTCAGACAGCATAAGATGCAGGGGAGTACTTCGAAAATGGGGAGGGCTGAAGAAGGATCCAGGCTAAGCCCAGAGGTCATTTCTGCACTTCTTTTGCCAGCTTTATATGTACTTCTCTCGACCATGAGGGATACCACAGTGGGGAAGGGATTTATCTCTGAAGCAAGAAACAGTTTCGTCAGGTCAGATCTACATCTGCTGTTTCTAAGCGTTGCTTCAGGGGTTTTTCATACTATTACTGGCCCCAGGTACATTCACAAAATCACATTTTTCAGTTCTCCGGTTTGAGTATCTAGTCATTTCAAGTAATCTCGACTTGTTCTATCTTCACTAATAGGATTGCTTTGCAGCATCACAACTACTTATTTAAAAAAAATAAACTTTTAAAAATGCAGGTACCTTGGATAAAAATGAGGAATCTGTCTAAATGACGAATCTTTTCCTGTTGCAGGTATCTGTGAGAACAGTTTGGATGGTCTGGTATTTGAATCACTGATCCCAAAGCCTATCCTGCAGCGTTATGTATCTCTCCTGATGGAACATAGACGGATTATCTTATCTGGCCCCAGTGGCACTGGCAAAACATACCTAGCAAACCGTCTCTCTGAGTATATGGTCCTTAGAGAGGGCAGGGAGTTGGCCGATGGCATTATTGCAACCTTCAATGTAGACCACAAATCCAGTAAGGTGAGGAAACGGGAATCATCCTTGCACAATTAATGTTACGGCATATCAAAAAAGATTTCTCCTGTATTAATCCATCAAAAGCTGGTCTGAAACTTATCTTTTTTTTTCAAAGCGTTATGTTAATCTTTTAGGAAGAGTAGTTAAGATTTTCAGATGTGCAGATTCACCTGATTACAGGTACGGAATAGCAGGCTTCCAGGTGTATATTTAAACACCTAAAGGTGTCATGATTTTCAGTTGGTTAGGAGCCTGAGAATTGCTGAGGAAGTTAAACACCTGCATCCAATTCCCAGCAACTTAAGTGATCCTTATTGCACGTGGGCGTTTTTCCAAAAGCCCTCAAATGCATTTCTGGGCTGTCAAGAGTTTCTGCAGCTACAAGTATCAGCAGTTACAATCTGCATATGCTGAGTTTGGAGTTACTGTTGTCCAGGCACATTCCTGTGCCGGTAAGGCATGTCTCTGCCTTTTTATGTGCTGCTGGTTTTGCCTGCGTCTTCCTCCAATGAACATCTAGATTATAGAAAGAGAAAAGAAAGCTGTATATTTGATGGCTTTAGGGATGTTTTCCTCTAGAGGAAAGGTGTTTTTGAAATTGTGTTTGTAGGCCACTGATATACTGTAAAGTAAGCTATGGAATAAATGCTTTCAAGCTGCTGAGAGCATTTCAGCCACATTCACCTAGTGGCAGCCCCGCAAGCTCATCCTTCTTTCACAGCATTACTGAAGGCTTCCAAATTTGGCTTCTGCTGAGGGATGCTTAATTAATTTAGATTTATTTTATTGGGTGTATTTCAGTATGCACACAGCAGCTAAGTAACAAACTTAGCTGGGATGCGAAGTTTGGTTTGGTGCATGAAGAGTTGAACAAGTTCCTGAAAAGAAAAAAAATACATTTCAGACCTCTGTCAGATTAGAACAGTGTGAATGAAGAAAGCACAAATGAAACAAGACCATCTTACCTTCAGACCCCGTCAGGTCCTGATCTCACACAGGTTTTTGATATAGTCTTTGAATCTTCAGCATTAATGACCGAAGAGAAAGAAACCTGTCTGATTTTTCCCATATTATTCTTTTTTCTCATGGAAAATGTGGACATTTGTAAGATGGCAGGTTCTTCTGCTCTAGATTTCATGACAAGCCAGTACCTTATTTATCTTAACTGGATTTTCAAGGAATATGATGAAAGCGCTCTCTTTTTTTCTCTTTCTCTTCTTTATATATGCTTTACAGGAACTCCGTCAATACCTGTCCAACCTAGCAGACCAGTGTAACAGTGAAAATAATGCTGTGGATATGCCTCTTGTAATCATTTTGGATAATCTGCATCATGTTAGCTCCCTAGGAGAGATCTTTAATGGACTTCTGAACTGCAAGTACCACAAATGGTAAAGAAATAGTATCAGAACGCATTCTGAATTTCAGTACTGCAACCAGATCCCCGTCATTGCAAAATGTAATAACAAAAATGAACTCTAGATTAACTTGGTAAAGTGGACTAAGTTGGGCTGACCATCCATATTATGGACAGCATTTTGGAGGTATTTTTCTTCATAAGATGATCAGTTCCTCTGAAATAAAAAAAAGTAGTAGAGGGTTTGGGTAATTTGTATTGACTTCATGCAGTAGATCTTCAATATTTAAACTTGGTGAAAGTTCCAATTTGTGATTTCTATTTTGCTTTCAGAATTTCATGTTCTTGGAAGTTAGACTCTCAGTAGGGGATTAGATTATAAGTCACTACAGAAAACTTCTTTGACCAAACGGGTTTGGACAACCTTTTTTAATGTTGAGATCTTACTAAAAAGATGTTTTTCAAATATACGAGTATGATTTACTTGTGGTTTTTTGTTTGTTTTTTTAATAGTCCATATATTATTGGCACAATGAACCAAGCCACCTCCTCAACACCTAATCTTCAACTTCACCATAATTTCAGGTACTGTTTAGTCATGTTTCTTATTTATGCTTGTGGGCTCGCAAAGCAGTAATGGCTACTGAGTCACCAGAAGTGGTTCTTATCAGCTGAAATAGTGAACTGAGAGAGAAATACCATTCACTACTGGTTGCTGCCCTAACGTGCAGCTTTGTTATGATGCTGCTGATGAAGTAGCTGTGGTTCGTAAAACCTCCTTTTCAGAGGACTTCAAAGATAATTGATCCTCTAGCAAATTTTAAACAAGGTAATATGCAAAGCAGGTACTGAATGAGAAATAAGTTGAAACAATGCACAATACAAATGGTTTAATCTAATGAACTCATCATTCCAAAATAATTTTTGCTAATAGATATATGTGACCAGGATAAGCTATTTATAACCCTAAGGATCTTTAAGGTCCCTTCCAACCCAAACTATTTCATGATTCTATGATTTTGGTCATAGAATTGTAGAATCGTTTGGTTGGAAAAGACCTTTGAGATAATTGGGTCTACTGCTAACCCATATCTCTGAGCACCTCATCTTACCTGTCTTTTAAACGCCTCCAGGGATGGTGACTCAGCCACTTCCCTAGGCAGCCAATTCCAATGCCTGATAACCTTTTCAGTGAAGAAATTTTTTCTGATATCTAATCTGAACCTCCCCCGGCACAACTTCAGGCTGTTTCCTGTCATTTTATCACTTGTTAGTTGGGAGAAGAGACCAACACCCACCTCACTGCAACCTACTTTCAGGTAGTTTTAGAGTGATAAGGTCTCCCCTTAGCCTTCTTTTCTCTGAACTAAACAACCCCAGTTCCCTCAGGTGCTCCTCATAAGACTTGTTCTCCTGCCCCTTCACCAGCTCTGTTGCTCTCCTCTGGACACGCTCCAGCAGCAAAATGTATTTCTTGTAGTGAGGGGCCCAGAACTGAACACAGTATTTGAGGTGCAGCTTCACCGGTGCTGGGTACAGGGGAATGATCATGGTAATTGTCTGGAAATAGTAAGAGAAATTTAGCTGAGAATAAATATGTTCCATAGCATGAAAGAGAAATGATGGACGTTTCTTCTCTTCTGCCGTAGATGGGTGCTATGTGCTAACCACACTGAGCCGGTCAAAGGCTTTCTTGGCCGTTTCTTGAGAAGAAAACTAATTGAAACAGAGATCAGTAGCAGGATGAGAAATGCAGAGCTAGTTAAAATTATTGATTGGATTCCCAAGGTCTGGCAACATCTGAACAAGTTCTTGGAGGCTCACAGCTCCTCTGATGTCACTATTGGTAAGTGCTCTGCCCATATGCCCAGGCATATGTAAATACATATATTTTATTTCCTTATATATCAAATACAGCTGTGTACATTTTCTTGTGCTATAATTTCTTTTAAACCCTACTTTTAGGTGACAGTGCACTCTCAGGTGAAATACACTAGAAGTTTCTAAACCTTTTTTTCCTTTTTCTAAGAAAAAAAAAAAAGGACTTCTTTCTGCATCCTGGATACAAACTATGTTATTAAATCTGGTTAACTCTTCTCACTTGAAGGCTATAGTTTTTCAAGTTGATTTAGAAGATTTTTGAGTTCAGGAAGAGCAATTCACCAGCCAGCTATTCATATTCTCTCATCCTTGGCTTCTTTCTCCAGAGAACTAGAAGTTGTTGTTCGATCCTATTTTTGATGCATATCATGATCATGATTTGAGAGTAATATCTGAATTTCCTTCTTCAGGTCCACGGCTTTTCCTCTCCTGTCCAATAGATGTAGATGGTTCTAGAGTTTGGTTCACTGACTTGTGGAACTACTCCATCATCCCATATCTTCTGGAGGCCGTTAGAGAAGGGCTACAGGTGAGCAGACAGAAGTGAAAAAACATAGGTCTTGAATGGTATCTATTCAAAAGGCAACACAGCATTGGATAATAAAACTGAATAATGGCAACATTTTCTGAAGATACAACTTTGCACACAGAGTATCTGTATGGCTGTGAAAATATAACTTGAATTCAGCTTGAAATTAATAACAGTTTTTCTCTTCAAATGATTCTGAAATACAGAGTGGAATCACAAACAGTCCAGATTAGATTTTTTTTTTAAGTATTTAGATACCAAGCTACTGACGTTTTCAGTGGGGGGAGTTAAACACTCAAATATTTTTCAATAATCTGTTCCAGAAACACTCCTTAAAATCATACTGTGCATCTGTAAAATGTGTTTATGGTCAGAATCTTAGCTATGCAGGATTTTCCTTTGTAACTCAAATCTTTCATCAGAGGAGGAACAAAGCTCTGTATGGAGAGAAATGTGTTAATGAGTGACAGAGTAGGTATCAGTGACACGTTGGTTTCTTCTCAGTCTACAGGAAGAATTTTTTAGTAGATCCCTTCATAATTCTTTCAGAGGCCATAGTGAAATCATCGTTGATTGCCAGTGCTTAGTAACTGATTCATACTCTAGCAATTTGGATAGTGTTAAGCATTACCACGCCATTCTTAACTTCTCTCTGACAACAAAGTATGTTGGAATCTGGAGGAGCATTTCAACAGAGGATTGCTATGGACTTGCCATGCATCTGTGGAAAAAATGAGCTTTTTTATTCTTCAGTCTTCTGTACAATCTACAACATTTAAAAGACAGTTTTTCAGGTGGCATGATCAAAAATCAGTAAATTCTGGGCGTTGTGTGTGTTAAAGCTAAACATGATATCACATACAGAAATAAAAAGGTGGATCACAGTGAGAGCCTTAAAGATTGAAAAGGGGCTAAAGGTAGATGGACAATAGGAAATTATGGCAGTGTGTATCATTAAGATACAGGAAGCATTATTGAGGGAGGCGAGAAGGTCAAACTTCATTTTATTGAAGAGAAAGCTAAAATATTACTTGGTCTATGGGAGTCTTCTGCTTTAGTCTTGCAGGGAAAAACAGTTTAGTGGATGTTTGACAGGTTTGCACTAGAAAAGACACGCAAAAGCTTGTTATTAGTAAGAATAATTAACAGTTATGAAATTTTACTTCCGGGAGTAATAGATTCTCCATCACATAGGTCTCTGTGCTCAAAGTCTTTCTGAAACATGAAATAAGTCCAAGTATGAGCTCTATATAGAACCTGTTTTGATACAGAATGGTTCTTTCATGTTTGTGAAAAACAGTTCTCTCCATTATGCCACTGCTTAGGGATCCCCATTGCAGTGCCTTGCTGTTAAGATACTTTCCAAAAGTATGAAAACTTCTTTTGGAAAATACTGGGATTTTGGTTTGATTTGCTTGTTTGTTTTCTGTGCAATACCTTTTCTGTATTAGAGGTTCAGCTTTCATGTGCTTGGGAGTACTCTGCAGAGAATGGAGAAATTGTGAGGGTGCACCAGTCTGAGTACTTGAAGTACTAGAAAAACACAGCAGTAATGGGATTTTACATCATCTAGTTACACCTACTTTGTATTTCATTTGCTATCTATACAGCAGAGCTTTATAGATATTAACAGAGAGAGAGTAGACAATCCTGTAATAGAAAACAGCTTTTACCAATGGCTCCTTACAATTCTATGAAATACATGAATTCTTAAAAAAATTTGATTAGAATTTGTGCAGACTGTGCCATTTGAAATTTGTCAGTGCCTGGAGACCTCATTTTCTTTAAGACAATTGTGTTAAGCTCTTAGATGTGAGGGACATGATAGGTCCTAAAGTACAACACACACAAAGGGACTTTGGTAGGAAGAGAACAGGAGAACCGTTTTACATAAAACTTCCTATAAAGGGAGGTAATGGGAGCCAATAGTCTTTTTCACCTGGAAGACGTCACAAGAGAGCATGTGGCTTTGTTTCCCTCTTGGACAGGAGAAAACTGATACAGTGATGCTGTTGTGCTGTGTTTTGAAGCTCTTCTGTCAGCTGATCAATAGTTCCAGAAAGCATTGAAAAATAAGTAGCGGAAATTAAGAGAAAGAACAACAATCTTTTTGTGCTCTTGTTTTGCCTGATACCTGCATCTTTCTGATTATTTGAATGATTTGTATTCGGAGTGTAAGGATTTCACTTTCTCCCTCTGTGCTGTATCTGATCCTGTATCTACTTCAGTCCCATTTTCCCAAATTCCACTAATTCATTTCCATATGAATAATTTCTAAATTTAGAATATATTATTCCTAAGACTTCAGTTGTGCTAATTAATATCTTAATGCTAGAAATGTGTAGTTCATCTTGGGGTATTTTCTGTCCCTCACACTCACAAAGGCTCCTCTGAGAACACATCTTCTCTCATGAAATTTCCTGCCAGGAAGGAAGGGTGGACTGCTGATTTTTCTCTCATCTCTGTGGATCTAAACGGAACTATTTTTATGTATCTGTTTCTCATTTAGAGAACTATTTTGGGTCAAAGACAAGTGAGCCAAATGGATCCTTTCAATAATTGCTCCCATTGGAGCTGAGTGTTTTTGTTCTTCTAAACAGTGATGTGAAAATTAGAGGGTTACATAAAACCCTAGTTCTTCCTGCTTGGTGTGTTGATAGAGAATGCAGCACCAGCAAAAAGAGGAACCAAACTCTTTGTGGCTTCCTGCCACCATCTCTTGTACTCCAGTCATTTGTCTTTGGTGCTTTGTGAAGTGACCTGTTCACTTCTTATTCCCTTTAATTGCTCTCTAGAAAATGTGTGAGTGAAAGGGATGGACAGAATTGGTTGCTGTGGAAAAGAATAGTGGGTTAGTCGTTCAGACTCTCATGTGCTAAAGATCTGTGACGATTTCATATATTGAAATGGGAATTGTACTTATTAGCTAATTTTCAAAAATGAAAAAGGATCCACACAGACCTTGTAGGTAGCAAAGATGTGAAAAATAGGAAATTCTCCACTTGGCAAGTGATACATATTGCTGTAAATTCAGGAGCAAGATTAAAATAGAAGATCTGGTTTACCACAACTTGAAGACGTTATGCTGGGAAATAATATAGTACAGCCCAAGGATGAGGAGTATTTGGGTTTGTGGAAGAGGCTGTGTTGAAAATGGCCTAGCACCATCTGCTGGGCACCTCTGCTCTGGGCTGGGATGCACTCAGGTCAGCTTCACAATAAAGCACATTTAGAGCAATTTAATACTTTGTGCATATAAAAACCAAAACCATTAAAATCCCAAGAAGAAATAGTGATGTGGAAAGTCAGACAGTCTTAGATCCATCAGAGAGTTGATTAATTTCTTTGTTAGACCACCACTTTTCCCTCTGTATGTTGTGCAGGAAAGGGAGAGTTCTCTGAATCCAAGTGGCGAAATGCCAGTGACGCGCTGCAGTTGCTGAAGGATGTTCAGGCTGAAATTCATAAAGCAGAAGTAGACATCTCAAAGTCACTTGAAGTTGTATTCATGCTTTTGAAGTTCATGTGGCATTAAATGAATAGATTATCTAATTAATGTGAAACGAATGCAACAAGGAGAAGAATACGTTGGATTCACTGGCACAGTCTGTTCAACACAGAAAAAAGTTTTGAAACCGAACTTGTTTACTTGAAATAGGAACATGGCCACAGACAAATCCTGCTGGCGCTTTTCCTTGATTGAATACAGAGTAATTCCCTTGACTTGAAAAACTTTTGCACTGCTATCCGATGATGTCCGTCATTATTGCCTGATGATAGGTCTCGCGTTTCCTTTTCACTGATGACAGTTTCACGATGACAGTAAATGTGGATAAGGCAGCTGCTGGTGCGGTCCGGATGTCAGCATCGATGGCCTCTGTTGTATATTGAATTTACTTAAGTTAACTTTATTAACTGAGGTTATTTTCAGGTCTCCCTCTCTTCAACTGCAGGCTCAAAGGAGGTGGTCATATCAGTTGCCATTAAAAATAGGTTTGTTTGTCATTAGGGTTAGGGAAATCTCACTTGTTTGGTTGTTCATCTCTGCTGGCAAATGTTTTCTGCAGTCCAAGAATTATGGCACATGCATTTTAGTTGGGTAAGCACTGAATTAAATGGTTGACTAATAGGAATGTTTCACATGTTTTTATGCTTTTCCAGTTGTATGGGAGGAGAGCACCCTGGGAGGATCCTGCCAAATGGGTAATGGACACGTATCCCTGGGCGGCCACGCCACAGCACCATGAGTGGCCACCTCTGCTACAGCTGCGGCCAGAAGATGTGGGCTTTGATGGCTACTCAGTGTCTCGGGAAGGCTCAACCAGCAAACAAGTTCCAGTGAGTGATGCTGAAGGAGATCCCTTGGTAAGCTTTCATTTTTGAAACAGCAGAACCATTTTGTTACCCTTGTTTCTAGGGTTTGGGAACAGGAATAACAACATAAAGGACAGCTGAGGAGGATTTACAAGTTTCAGAATGAAAAGGCAGCGTTTCTGGGGAAGTCATCAAGTCAGCTCAGGGAATGTATTCGCACAGAAGGCCTGTACAGTTTTGCAAGAAATACTGGCAGAAGCTTTTCAGATTAATTTTTGTTAAGGATGTTTTGAGGACTCATTTCTTCAGGAGTGACTGGGGATGTGTGTTACAAAATTAATTTTTACACTGTGGAATTAAGTATTTGATCTTGTTACACATGAATAACTCTGTGGAATCATTTCATTTAGCCTGTTTTGCCATGATTACAAAATAGACTCATTGCTTTATTTCACATAGTTTTAGAGCTGTATTTTTGACACTTAATGAAAATTGAGATTTTTCAGTGAATGTATGAACTAATAATCTCCATGACTGGTCTCTAACTTCTGAATCAGAAAAACACCATACAAACAGATAAGGAAACGTTAACATCTATTCCAATAGAATGTATACATTGAGCATGATGGTGATGCTAAGTACACATTTTCTTCCAATGGGAAACAGTTACTGAAACCATTGTGCAAACCATGAATGCCATGAAGCTGTTCTGCAGAGTTAATATTTTTATGCCTCAGGATACAAATAATCATGAACTTCTGTGCCTTTGCAGATGAACATGCTAATGAGACTGCAAGAAGCAGCCAACTACTCAAGTCCCCAGAGTTACGACAGCGACTCTAACAGCAACAGCCATCACGACGACATCCTCGATTCGTCTCTGGAGTCCACGTTGTGATCTTCCTGTGATAGAAATGGTTGTTTCCATTATTGTTCTCCCACTTGGCAAGAACCCTGATCATGGACTTATGAAAAGAACATGTTCCTGGGCTGGGATCTCAGTATTAGAGCTGCATGAACAACAAGACATTTGAAGTCAGTCTTGAACCTGGGTGCAGGCAACCCAAGCAACCTTTGTATTGTTTTTCCTTTTGACAATGATGAGAACTGCACTATTCATTTGTTTTCTTCTGTTTAGTTGCTGTAAGCTCTCATGCCTAAGATACTGAAGATGTTAAAAACAATCATCATTATTAAAAGTTGAAGGGTAGGGGGCGGAACTTCACAGCTATGAAGCAAACAGCTTTGTGCCATGTACTGTCCGAAAGGAGAGGGGAGAGGAAATTTATTGCCTATGCTGCTTCTGACCAAACACATTTAGGTGAGGGCTGGACTTTTACCAATCAGCTTTGCAGATTAAACTCAGCTTCATATAGTTCTGGTGCTACAACAATATCGCTTGCCTTGGTAATAATACTCAATAAAGGCAAAGCTGCAAAACAGGGAAGTTTGAATAAATATTAAAAAAGAGAAAAGAGAAAAAAAAATAGTGCTGCTCTCCTTGCCAGTCTGAGACCTTGGCTTTCTTTCATTGTGTGTTTATAAAGACATATATATAAATAGGAATATATAAAAATATATATATCCAGTCTAAACAAATCAGGTTTTTTCAAACACTGTGTAACAGTCAATCCTACTACAGAGGAAAGATCAGGTAGCCCTTTTCTAGTCAGGGCCTGATTCTCTTCCCACTTCCATCCACATAACGAACTCAGTTGATTTCAGTGGCGTTACACCCGATTCATTTACACTGATGAGAGTGAGTTTCCCTCCTCTGCACAAGTCAGCAAAAGGGCCGTGCCCCGTGAAGTCCTACAGCTCCAAAGGACCTTCCGCACCATGCAGGCATTGTGATCCCTGCATACGGAGGTGAGCTACACCCCTGAAAAGGCATTAATCAGACTTCCAGTTTTTAATTCTTGCCATGAAACATTACTGCTATTTTTTTAAAAAATCTTTGGGTTTTATTTGGAGCTTTTGTTCCAATCAGCACAACCATAAATGGCTTAATTAAAACTCAGCTCTGTGACACTTCCAGTGCTACCTTGGTGACATTTACTTCCATGACTTCTTTTTAATTGAAAAAAAGAAAAAAAAAGAAGAGTAGTATTTTACCAGTGTTCAGGTCTGGGAAAAAAGGAGGGATGGTAACTGCATCTTTTAAGTTTAGCTGGGCCATGCTTTTGAGTTTTGGCAGAGCTGTGAACCTGGTTTTATTTCTCCTCCTCTCTGAACGCACACACTTACACTGTCAGTGTTAAGGCTTGTACTTCTGTTGGGGAACAAGAACACCTCCCAAAGAATTGCACTTTCCTTTTTACGGAAGCAAACACCTACACCACCATCACCACAACGTCAGCTGTACCTCAGCGAAAACGTCACTCCTCGATATTGATTTGTGCTAAGCCTTTCCAGCTATCTTTTGGTGCTGACTTTTAAAGCGATGCCTTATTTTGTACTAATTGTTTTGATTAAATTAGTGCTGTATATTATGGGATTTTATTTAAAGAAACAGGGCTAAAGTCATCTCTTGGAATATCATAAGTTGCTGTGAATATTGTTTGTATGAGATACTAGAATTTGTTTAAATGTGACAAAAAAAAGGAGGGAAATGAGATAACTTTTCAGGTTCATATCAATCTGCAGCTAATAAATCACTGAAGAGCTGGTTTTTCCATGCAGGAGAAGATTTTAAAAAAGCTTTTCGACTATAAGTGCTGTCATTAATAAAATACAGGAATATGCTGTTTTTTCCAATGTACAGAAAGAAAACTTATTACAAACACTTTTTTTAAGAGCTTGTGGGTTTAAAGTAATGTAACAGACAAGTTCATGCTTCTGTGACTCAGCTTGAGAGGATCGTTTTATTATACCTCATGACTTTCTGTAACATAACTGTACTTTGTCTTACTGAGCTGGTCTTGAATCTGCTCCTGTTACAACTTTTAAGTGCTGATAACTTTTTTTTTTTAAAGAAAAATATTGTAAAAGAAAAATTTAAATATTTTAATGATGGGGGGTGAAGAGCTTGGTGTTGTTACTGTTTTAACTTTATGAACTCTTATTTCATTATTTCAGTAAATGAAATGTCAAGAGTTACTCAGCCAATGTTCCTAATCCAGTTCTTGGTACTGTAAAAATGGGATAAATCTGTATGGAATCAAATACATAGCATGCTGATGATGAGTTTGAGAGAGGTTAACTTTTCCAGTAGTCTTGACAATTCTGCTTCCCAGCACTGAATTTACCTGCAACTACTGTGAATTTTGGTACCTAATCCCTCAACTGAATCCATGCAGATAGAGCATGTGCCTGTAAAAAAAAAAAAAAAAATCCAGTTGCAGGGCTAGGGCTTTAAATGGAGTTCATATCCTAGAAAAAGTCTCAGTTAGCCTTTAACTGAGTGCTGTAAGACATGTTTAAAATGGTGTTTCATTTGTGGGGAATGGGGTATTTTTTTTCCTTCTCATTTTTAATCCTGTGCTTGAGCTCAGGAAGGAATTTCTGTTATCTCTTTTTTTATTGACATTAGCTTGGATTACAGTGCGAGAGGCAATTTTGAGTAGGCTGAACATTCTTGGCATCACAGTATTCAGTGTCCTTTCTGAAACTTCGGGAAGCAGGGTTACCTGTTGTGCACACATCTTAGTTTTTATTAAGACTTTTCATAGATTAAGTCTTTTTTTAAGTGACTCTGTTCTCATTTAAGACTTTTTCAAAACACTTCCCCTTTTTTTTTTTGCCTTTTTTTTCCTAACAAAGCTGGCTTGTTTAAAAAGAAACCAACGAGAAAGAAATGCAAGATTCTATGCAACATCCGTGTTGAGTTATAAATTGAAAATATAAACCATTTTGTTTCCTTCGGAACTGCCAAGAGTGATACAGGCCATAAATGAGATGTGGTTTATTTGGGGGAGGGCGGGGGGGAGGGGGGGGTTGGTTAGCCTTTTTGTACATTTTGGAAGAAGCAAACTGGTATTTCATTGTTGATGCTTAACTTCAATATTATGTGTATGAAAACTTGTCTAAATGTGGCAATTTTCTTTCAAGGAAAAAAAAAACAAAAAGCAAAAAAATCTGTCGCTATTAAATGGAAGGTTGCTGTTTTGATCTAGTCGTTTCCAGTGGAACAGTTTATGAAATATGTTCTATAAGATGTACATTTTTTCATTGTAACATAGAAATGTAAATATTTGATTAAAAGTGCTGCATTTTGATGAATTTTTTCTAGCCATTTTTAAAGAGAAAAACTAGGAATTGAGTATTTTGTGTACGTTTATGATGTTTTCCATTTGCTCCTCTCCCTATTTAATTTTCAGTTCTCATTTAGGATTGGAATTTGTGAATGGTCTGTTTGAGATCATGCCTCCCCTTTCTCACCCTCCCTTCCTCGCCCACTGTGTCATGGAGAATAAAGCTGATGATTGTACCAGTCTTAAATTATTCATGATTCAATAAAATTGATGCTTATTTATTCAGATTTGTGGCTGCCCAGAACTTTTTGTCCCTTCTTAATGGACATTTTTAATTTTTTTGTTTGAAGATTGTGGTTGTTTCAGTTCTTGTTTTTATTGGCTGCTTCTAAGTACTTGTGAAAAGATGCCAGCAGCCTTTACCCATATCAAGGAAATTTAGAAAAGGACTAAATGTTTGCACACGGTGTCCATCAAGATCTGCTCAAGACAAGACTGGTCTATCCATTTAGGGTGTCTCTACATAAAGCTGGCATGACCAGCACACTGGATGTATCCTTATACCAGATGATGCCAGCTTCTTCCAGAGAAACAATCCCTGTTGTCACCAGGGCTGGACGTGGCAACGCACACAAGGCTTATTCTGAACGTGCTTTGTAGAATGTACGTCATAGAACCGTAGAGTGGTTTGGGTTGGAAGGGACCTTTAAAGACACCTCGTCCAGCCTCGCTGCAGTGAGCAGGGACATCATCAACCAGATCAAGTTGCTCAGAGCCCCTGACCACAAATACTTCCAGGGATAGGACATTGGCGCTTTTTTGAGTAGCCTACACATTACACGCATTATTACAGTTTCCTCTTTACCCATTTGGTGGGTGTACTGTGATTATACAGTAATAAATATACATGGGTCAATAAGAATACGTAGGGATCTATTTCTTTCAAATAACTGCTCTGCTCTAAATTGGGGTGGGGGGAGGAAAAAGTTACTCTCTTTACAGAAAGGATATATCCAAAACCTCTGCATTTAAATTGTAAAGGATAGTTCTCAGAAGTGGTATTTCTTTTTCCCTGGAGACTGTTTTCTATTCGTATTTCTGCTTTATATTTTACTGTCCATTCCTTCTAGTTACCTTGTCTTCTGCTCACTGATTCAAACAATTGATATGATAATTCACCGATATTAAAAAAAAAGGACTGAAAGAGAAGAAATTCCACTGAAAAACTGGATGATCTGCATTCAAGTTAGTCTAATCTAAAAATACTCCACTTTTTTTTTTTTTTCACAGCACAGCAGTATAAACTGTAACTTGGAGCTGAACTTCCTTAATGTGGGCTTCATCCATGTGTCCACACCAATTTTCCATAGGCAGGGTAGTTTTGGACATGCTTAAGCAGATTCTTCTGTTCTGTAAACTTCCTTTGATTCACAGAATTGTATGTTTTAGAATTGACCCTGGATAGCACTCCAGCCCTGATCTTGGACAATGTTAGAATCACTACTGGACTGGCACCGAAATGCTTAATATCTCTCAGGATCTCTTCTTCCCCTTCCTTTTTTTGGCTTCCCCATCCCTTCCCTGTCTTCTTGTTCTCTGCCCTGCTCACACTTTCTAGTACACTCATCTTCACTTTTTCCCTTTACCTCATCTTCTCTTTAATCTTTATTGCCTTGCTTTTCTGTTTCCAACATCCTATTTTATTGTTATTTTATATTCTCCGTGGGACCACCTCGTCCTTTCTCAGTGCTGTAGGATCAGTGCTGACTTCCTTCCTGCAGTCAAAGGAGAAGTTCCCTGAAGTAATTTTATGAGCTCAGCCCGCAGTCTGTGTCATATACTTACACCCTTTGCTTTCCATAGACCTTTTCCGCTGCTATCCTGAATTAGTCGTGGTGTGTAGACACGTATTCTTCATTGGACTCCGTGGACAATCAGTTTGGTTCTCTTTGCTCCGCAGTCTATATTCTCTACTTGGCACAGGGGGGACCCATAGGAGGTTGCTTTTTGCAGCACACAGTTGGAGCATGTCAGCAGGAGAGCAGCTGCCCATAGACCCTATAAGCCCACAGTCATTTCCATCCCTCCCTGTTTTTACTAGAAGACGACTTTTGAAGGTTAGAGTGGAGCACAGCAGCTGAGGACAACTCCTACTTCTGCCAATGACAATGGCCTGTAGGCAACTCTTTCCCTGTGGACATCTCTGTCTGCTTAGCCACACAAAGAAATCCATGTTCTTATCACAGAATCCTTTGGGTTGGAAGGGACCTTTAAAGGTCATGTAGTCCAATCCCCTCTGCAGTGAGCAGGGATGTCTTCAGCTGGATCATGCTGCTCAGACACACAGATGCTTTTAATTTGATCCTTTGCTGGAGGCTCCAAGAGGCTGAGCCAGTTACAAAAGATAGAGAATTCCTCCTCTTGCTCCTCTAAGAAGTTCACCCATGTGGGGCTGGGCAATTAGGAGGTCTGAAGGACCTTAACATTAAATGAGATCCATGGGCAGGTGGGAAGAGGCTGTTCTTCTAGGGACATATTGTAGTAATCCTGACTGAAAGATGAGAAGTTGGCGACCCACGTAACAGTCAATGTGAGAACGCCCAGCTTCTCTGCTACGCTGCCCTATGCTGCAGGACAGCATGTCCTTCGGACCTGGGTTGGGCTGCACAAACCCCTTGTCCGTAGGAAGAACTCAGCCACCTCATTCTAACACAGGAGACTGCCAGCAGCTCCTGCTGGGTACCCAGGACTAAACCACCTGTATGTCCTTGCCTTTAACTAACTGTGCAGCAAGAAGTTTTTATGAGTACATCCTTTCTTGACAACAGAAATGATGACAAGAGTTGTTTTGTTGTCAGAAAAAAAAAAAATCCTATAATAGCTTGAATGGTGACACCTCTGGATGGGTTGTGATGGATTAGAGGCCTCTTTGATGCTGCACCACTCAAGGTTCTTGCCAGCTTAAAGGCTTTACAATTATCTCTGCTATCCTCATTTTGTAGCGTTAGCTCCAATAAGCAGCACTTTGATACCTCACCCAGTCCAAGTGCCTTTCTGACTGGGATTATAATGAACCAGCACCACCCAGTGCAAAAAAGATGTTAGAACACCAAGCCCAAGCCTAGTGAGGGAGGAACAACCTTATTCTTCTGAGATCAGGTCTACCTGAGCTGCTAAACCTCATGAGCAGCAATATTTCTGGCAATGCTATTCCACTGTTTTCAGCTTCTCACTCGCCGCCCCCTTCCCTCCTTCAATCTCCACTGTTAAATCGATCTGTTTCTGCACAGCAAGTCATCCATTATTTTCCTGGAAGGCATTGAGGACTTCTTACCACTGGACACGCTGACAAGGAGCAGAGTATTGCTAGATCTACTGCTTACAACTCAGTAATGCGTAATTTACAACGTAACTATCGTTGTAGCCTTGGATATGGTGATCATAACATTGCAGAGTTTAAGGTTCTGCTAAGCACACTGAAGACTAGCAGTAGGACAAAGGCTCTGGATTTCAGAAGGGCCAACTTCAAGATGCTCAGAGCCCAGCTGTGAGAGAGTCCATGGAAAGTATCCATGGAACACAAAGAAGTGTGTGACTGCTGGGAGTTACTCAAGAACAGCCTAGAAGCACAAGAACAGCCAATCTCCTGCAAAGGGAAAGGAGGAAGGCAGAACAACTTAGTAATGAGCTTTTAGGCATGCTTAAAGCAAGGGAAAAAAATAAAAAAGACAAAAAAAGACATATGGTGTCTCTGAGAAGGTGGTCAAACACCCATTAAGGACTACAAGAACCTTGCTAGGGCATAACTAGGCTTGCATATACGGGGCATTGCTAAGAGTGATAAGAGACATGATCACCCTACTCTACACAACACTTCCCAGGCCGTATCTGGAGTACTGTGTCCAGTTCTGGCCTGCATAATTCAAAAACAAAGCAGACAGACTAGAAGGGTCCAAAGGAGACCCACAAATATGACGAAAAGTCTGGAGAACCTGCCCTATGAGAAAAAAACTGAAGCAGTTTGGTGTCTCTTCCTGGAGAAGGTAAGGGTCAGGGAGGACCTGATCACAGTATTCCAGTGCTTCAAGGGCAGCTTGGATGCTCTCATTTCACAAGAAGCCACATGGAGAAGACAAGGGACAATGGGTAGAAACTGCCCAGGGAGAGGACTTTATTGCCATATACGAGATGTTTTCACCTGGACCTGGCTGTGGCACATGTGAAAATGCTTCCAGCTTCCTGAGGCTGCTGGCTAAGGATGCTGCCAGACAGCTCCCTGAGGCAGGACTGTCCCTGAGAGAACAGGTTTGTGTTGGGTTTTTTCCTTCCCCTTTCCAAAAAACCACTCTCCCACGCTGATCAGAGTTACAGAAGGCACCAGCTGGTTTCTTAAGGGATAAAGTAACTGAGAATTTGCTGCCCTGAGCTAACAGTCACCAAAGATAAATTCCCCTTTCTGCCTCTCCAGTTCCCCAGTATCAGATATTTCCATCCTAGCTGTGAGAAGGAAGAATAGCCATGGGTCTTTTAAAAGAGCACTTTAATATCAAAAAGCAGCAGTTTTTGTAGGAGTGCATTACATGATTGCTTTGTTCTCCGGTTTCAAAAGCTGTGGATGCTACTAATCAATATGAGCATCTTTCCCTCTCTGTGGAAGCAGGAGGCATCCTACCACCTCTCCTCCTTTACCAAAGCATAGAGAGCTGCATTGAAGGATGGATGGATGGATGGATGGATGGATGGATGGATGGATAGATAGATAGAAAGATGGATGGATGGATGGATGGATGGATGGATGGATGGATGGATGGATGGATGGATGGATGGATGGATGGATGGATGGATGAAGTCCAGGGTTGGGAATTTAGCATTAGCCTCATGAAGATTAGGTAGCCTCAGAAAATAAAGGGAGGTGGCCTTTGACATTCTACGTTAACAGACAATTAGGAAACATTTTGCTGTTAGCAATACACCCAGGCTGATCTCACAGTGTCCTGCACGGCAGGAACAAGCCCAGTTGCCATCAGATTCTCCTAAAGCAACTGGAATCTCTCTGTGTTTGAGGTAAGCAAATATGTTTATGCCTCTGACATAAGATCTCAGAATGGGTAGCTGCTTCTGGAGGACTTCCCATGCCACAGCTGTTCTGCATGAGCCATCGCATGGGAGCTGTGAACTCTGGCTTTACCTTTCAGAGTATAAAATGGAAGCCTTTGAAAAGGAGCCTTTTTCTTGCAGGATAGGGCTGTGATCTGGCAGCTGTTGGTAAGTCAAAAAAAAAAGGAAAAAAAACTCTTTCATTTCATATTAAGATATCCCTAAGTCTCCAATGGTTGTGCTTAGTGATCATACAATGATATTTTTGCTGTATGAAAAGACTGTTAAGAAGAAAAAACAAGAGAGCGAGATTGATAAATGTCATGTTACAGGTAAGGATTTTCCTGTGCATAGTGGTTCCAGGTTATGTTCCCTTTAGTAAGGGTATTTGACAGCAGAATAAGATGTAAGGGCACTCATGTTGAAAGGAGTATCTTGAAATTATTATTTGGGGTAATGTTCCAAGCACAGACGAACAGTAAAGAGCAGAGAGTGGGAGATGACTAGTTGCTTCTGTTGAATGCTGAATCAGGAGGGCTTATGTATAAATGGTACCTGTTCTTAGCTTGAACATGCTTCTCTTTCGAGTATTGTGGTATGTGTGATGCTGGTTGTCTCTGGAGTAGCCTATAAATTTTGAAGCAAATTAGGTGTTTTAAATTAGACTTGTCCTTATAGGTTGCTTAACTTTGGTCTTATGCTTGATGGATTAGTAAAAATCGAGTTATAAGTAATTGTCGAGGAGTGCTCTATCACTTAAGAGTCAAAAGATGCATAGCAAAACATCCTCCGCTATATACAATGTTGAGCATGCATATAAAAAAAATCTTTTATTCGATCCTAGATGAGCACAATTGTGCCAGTTGCTGTTTAATGTACATTACTGTGATGTTTTAGGAATGCTTGGGAGCTGTGTTGCTTTTTTGGAGAAAAGCTTTTTTTAAAAAAAAGAACAACAAAAACCAACCAGAAGGCAAAACAAAAACAACAAATATACCCAACACAAACCCTCATACTGTTTCACTATTTTTGTGTTTTGTGGAATAAATACTGTATGTGCCTTATCTGTCCTCTGCCCTGTGGCAGGTGTGTGTTACCAATTGCTAATGGCTGTTAGGGTGAAGCTAATTAAGGTGCCAGTGTGTCCCGATGTGTTCAATTACTGAATTGGGAGGTAGCTAAAGACCTAGAAGAGGTTTCTTAGAGGGGTGGTCACAATGCCTCAAACCCAGCAGCGCTTAGGAGGCTTTTGGACAATGTCCTTTGAAAACACATTTTAGTTTTTGGTCAGCCCTGAAGTGCTTAAGCAGCTGGACTAGAGGATGGTTGTAGGTTCTTTCCACCTGGGATCATCCTCTTCTCTTTTTCATGCCTTTGCTATAGCAGCGTGGAGCACACAGACAGTTGTGTTCAGGTGACTTGTGCTGCCTGTTTTATTTTAGTGTATCTTGTGTGGTGGGCATTAGTCAGAGACTGTGGAGCAGAAAATAATATGTGTAATAAAATCTCTGCTTCAGCTTCTGTATGCAAGAAGGAAAATGTTTGCATTGGTATAATATGTATTTATATCTAAAACACCTGTGCTGATAGTTAGAGACTTGTCTTGTGTTAGAAGTGATCCTTAACTGGACTTCAGGATGAAAAGTTGTTTTAAGTTTATCTTTTCTGCTTTGCTTCTCTACCCCACAAGACTTCTACTTACGTGCTCCTGGTGCGCAGTCTCCAGTATCTCAGCAGGGTGAGGTAAGGCAAATGTCCACACCCTGACCTACCTGGGCAGTAGCTGAAAAGGAGGAGGAGAGTTGAAGGTGTTAGAGGGGAGCACAGGATAAGTTCAGCAAAAATTAATTTAAATGCACGTAGGGGGAACCTGTATTCATTTTAACTGCAGAAAATCTTCACTCCTTTGGTAGAGCTTAAAAGCTTCCCCGCTTAAAAGGAAGGTAGATATTGTTGTAAGGTTATTTAATTTGAAGCTGATGAATACTTATTGAATCACTATACTCTTGATGAAAGGCAGGTGTCTTTTCCTTCCCTTTTTTGCCCCAGACACAACCTACAACAACTTGTAAACCAGAACTGATAACTACTGAATGGTCACACTTGGAAATCTACTTTTTTTTATTTGAGAATCATTCAATTTATTATATATACATATTTAAAATCTGTACATGGTAAAATACAAAATAAAAGTGTTTCTTTATAAGTTACACAATTAAACAGCTACATTTGTCTGTAGTTTAGCCGTCATTTAATTAAAGAGAGAAACCTTGTTGAGCCATAGTTATATTCATTCACAATAACCTTGGTATAAAACATCCATACAGAGTAAGTGTACAAAATAGTGTACAGTTCATATAAGCTGTGCAAAGACAGCAAAGTTCAGTCAAAAATCAAAGAGGTGTATCCACTTTCCTCCGTCCACACCAGGGATAGCAGAAGCAATGTGGAAAATAAGCACAAACCTGTAGGCAATAAGGTGGGTTAGGAGGTGCTTTGAATATAATATCAATGCATAAATTAAAATGAAACACATATAAATATATAAGGTCTCTCCATTAGACAAGGAACACTTATGTTATCTGTTAGAAGCACAAGGGATTTTAATGGGTCTGTTGCACAAGTATCTTAGTGTTTGGGGTGAGGAGGGAGGCAGCGTTTGTTCTGTCTTCTTCGATGTTATTTCCTTTTGGATGAAAGGGTTGCTAAATTGTGCTAGTCTTCAGGATTTTGAAATCTTAACAGTAGCTGGAAACTCACTTGAAAGGTAGTAAAAATGGCCACATCATCTATATCGCATTTTTGGTTTTTATTGGGGCAGGGGGTGGAGGGGGACATGGAAAGTTCCACTTCCAATAGGCAATACTTTCCACCCTGCTATAGAGCAAGGAGCTGCCTGCTGCTTGTTTTCAGGACAATGTAGCTAATCGAGCAATTGTTGCTTGTTCAGCAGAGAGACTTATCAAAAGGTTAGCAGATGCTATGAATATGAAAACCTCCACATGGGGCAAAGAATAAGGAATGCCTGTGAGCAGAAAGTATTGCAGCTGTGTGATAAAGAACCTGCGTTGGAGAAGTGTGTGGACGTTTGGGTGAGACATCACCTCTTCAATTTATAGCACTCAGTTATATTTACATCTTTGCAATGTCCCCATGTGATGGTAGGGGCAGGCAAGGTGATTTAAGAGACTGTTATCTCCTCCTCTTCTTCTTCCCCTTCATCATCCTCTTCCTCTGAGTCTGAGAAGTCTGAAGGTTTGCTGGGGCTGCTAGAATGGGATGGAGAAGGAGACATCTGGGAGTCCAGTCTGTCCCTCAAGTGTAGGTGTTCTGGGGACTGGTGGTAGGTTAAGGGATGCTGGGGGCTGGGTGGGCACACAGATGGAACTTCTTCCTCCTCCTCCTCGCCTGAACATTTCTTGCCTACATCACTGAGGTCTGGATGAGGGTTGAACTTGGTGGGTAGGGTCTGTTCTCTGCAGCCACCAGAAGAGAGGAGCTCTCTTTCTTTGGAGTTCCTCCACTTCATCCTCCTGTTCTGGAACCAGATCTTCACCTGAGGGACAAAGTAACACAGAAGTGAAACAGTGCAGTAAAACAGGAACCAGGAAAAGCCTTTAGGTTGCATCCTTGAAACCCTGCTCGTGCCCACACTGAGGCTAACAGAAACCGCAGAACCTGACTCGTGGGGACTGTAGGAGAGAGGTTGGGGGGCAATAACGCTGTGGTCTGTTCTATCCTACTCGGCCAGCTGGGAGTCACATTTCTTGGCTTCATTGATGCTCGTGGCGCTGTAACCTGCCTTGGGCTTTCTCCTGGTTGTAGACAGTTGTCCCTGCTGCCATCCCCTTCTCTCAAGCTGCCCTCTGCCCTCCCTACCCGGCTCCCCTCTCACCTGTGAGTCCTTAAGGCCGAGCTTGGCTGCCAACTTCTTCCTGTCGGGTTTGCTGATGTACTTCTGCTTCTGGAACATCTTCTCCAGTGCCTTGCGCTGCACGTCGGAGAAGACGGCGCGACGCAGCATGCCACGGCGGGGCTTGCCACGGGCAGCCAGCGGCCAAGAGAAGGTGCCGGGGATGGGGACCACGGCAGAGGCAGCTGTAGGGGGAACACACAGAGCTGAGCAGAGTGAGACTGGCCCCCGCTGCCCCCTCCCTGCCCTTTGGGTGGGCACCGATCAACCTGAGGCCACAAAAAGGAGCTTTAGGCTTAACTAAGTGCCCCCCTTTCAGCCAGTGATCACTGGGATTAGATCTATCAACTCAAACGTGTATAAATGGATCAATAGTGGCCGGTTTTGTTGGGAGATTCAAAGGTCTCTGGCCTGAAAAGGCAAAGCGAGGCGTACCAGCTAAGATAGAGGTATAATAAAAAAGCTTTCCCTCCCACTCAGACACATTTGATTTTTTTCAGACTCTTTTATCATTTCAGACGCTTTATTATGCTTGAGATGAAAATGAGGACTTTTCTGATTCCAAACAAAACCACTCCTCTTCAGATGCAGTTTTGATCAATCAGTATTCATGTTTTTATATTAATCTCCTCTCTGCCTCCCTCTCCAAAGTTGAAGAATTCAATCCGAAGACATGAAAAGTAACAGCTAATTAGCACATTGCCTGGTTCCCAATGGCATTGGTATGATAAAAAGGGCAGAGTTTTGCCTTAAAAAAAAAGGGAGGTGGGAGCTGGGGGGGTGGAAGAACCTCCCCAAGAGAGACAGAGATGCTAATGAAGCGTGAATGGTAATTGTGTAGTAATGAACTAACAGAAAAAGACTAAGGACAAGCAGCTAACGCCATATATTATTGGAACAAAAGAGATTTACACTTTCAAACTAAACACAACGGCATGCCAGCCTCCTCGGGAGAATACTGATGGAACAATCGTCTCTTTCCCCAAATCATTTTCATTAAATGGACATGAAAAGCTATTTATAAAGCTCAAGTTGTTTTTGTTAGGCTATTCACATGCTGGAGAAAGGGAGCAAATTCCATTATCCGGAGGATGAATGGAAGAGCTTGGGTTATTTTTTTTTTCCTCTCTCCCTTTCCCTGTTTTCTTTTTAAATTAATAGCTTGTTTGTGTAATTAGATTTCTTCTTTTTTTTAATTGTTCTCTCAGCATCGCAACACTTCAGTGCTGTAAGAATCATAGAATCACTAGGTTGGTAAAGACCCTTGAGATCATCGAGGCCAACCATACCTGTCCACTACTGAATCATATCCTTAAGCACCTCTTCAACCCGTCTATTAAATACCTCCCGGGATGGGGACTCGACCACCTCCCTGGGCAGCCTCTGCTGCTGCCTGAGAACCTTTTTGGTGAAGAGGCTTTTTCTTTTTCTGAGCCTCTCCTGGTGCAAGTTGAGGTAATTTCCTCTTGTCCTATCACTTGGGAGGAAAGACTAACACCCACGTTGCTCTTGCTACAACCTCGTTGCAGATATTTGTAGAGGTATCAGACCCCCAGTAGCCTGCTTTCTTGCCGAGACTAAGTCTTTTGAATACCACTGACAGTCTAAACGAGGTGGTTATACAAGAAGTGGTTACCATTACAAAAAGTGGAATGTCTTTGATTTAAGCTGAGGTAGAGTTAAGTCTCATCTAAGTAATTGGTTTGGGGTTTTTTTTGAAAGTTAGACAGAATCTCTCTGATAGCATCTTTTCTTTCAGACTGTGTTTTTCCAGACACCGTTTGTTCTTTGGAGATGTGTTGTGTGAAGAATGGTCTGTGCTGAACAGATGTCTCTTCCTCTCTAATCACCTCTGTTTGCAGCCTTTCCCTATCTCAAATGCAAGGTCAAGGAGAAAGCTGGAGCCAGTTCCAAATTAGTAAGAGACTTGACTGTTGTGAAGTTCATAATAACGTTAAAATTAGTCCTTGGAAAGCAATAGAAAAATGTATAAGATTTCTGGAAAGATTTATACATATGCAAGTGGGCTGATGTGAAGTTCATAATATTAAAATTAGTCCTTGGAAAGTAATAGAAAATGTATAAGATTTCTGGGAAGATTTAAACATATGCAAGTGGGGAATCTATTCTGTCCCCAGTTCTTGTCTCGCTGCACACGATTGACGGACATTGCTCCCTCGTGTTGCCCTGGCCTGGTTAAGGGGTGCTTGCTTTCTAAAACTCCAAAAGGAGTCTTGTGTAGTTTGTGCTGGCTTTTTTGTTATCGGCGGGAGACCTGAGGGGAAGGGCTGGTTGGCGAGGAAGGGAGGGGAAGGGCTGGTTGGCAGGGAAGGGTTAGTTGGTGGGGAAGGGCGGAGGAGGGAAGTCTAGCTGTGCCTGTGGTACCCTCGGTCTGCCCGAAAAGGGCAGGATGGATGGAGGGGGAAGGAAGGGTAGAGGGGGAGATAGAGAGGAGAGCATCCTGGCAGAGGGATGCAGGGGAGCATCCTGCCTCCCGCGGGCTGCGCTGCGCGGGCGCGGAGCGGAGGGAGCTGACCGCTCCCTCGTGGTGCTGAAAGCAGCGGGGAGAGGCGACGGGGCTGGGAGGAGGAGGAGGAGAAGGAGGAGGGAGAGGGACCCGCTCCGCCTCGGGACCGTGACAATCCGGGCTAATTTGCCGAGCAGCGGGCAGGGGGTGTCACGCAGTCACTGCCTGTGCTAAATCGGGCATCAAATTGGCGCGACTGATGCTTGAATGTTGTACTCCGTCCAACCTCTGAACCGGAGCAGGGAGGGAGGGGGACGCGGAGAAATATTACCGGGCTGTTAGTTACCCCGGAGAGGGAAGAGAGGCTCTTAAAGACCTACCTGGGAAATAGGAGGACCGGATAAAAGGCTGGAAGGATCCTTCAAAGTACGGGAAGGAGAAAGTCTTTGGAGGGACGCTCTGAAGCAGCGCAGGGGACGTTTCTAGCAAATAAATAAAATTAAATTAATCGGAAGGTGAAATTGGAAAAATGAAATTAATAAAATTACTGAAATTAATCAGAGTGAAATTAATAAACACGACGAAATGTATCGGAAAATCGTGAAAGTAACGCCGGCTGGACTCGACCGACGGCGGTTCGAGGAGCGACCCGCGGCTGCTGGCTTTGGGGGCAGATGGGGTGGCAAATTTTTCCCCCCAGTCCTCCCCCAGAAAGGGTCAGACTGAGCTCGGGGCGGCCGAGGGAAAGCGGCACCGCTGCTGAGATGATTTTTTTTTTTTTCCCAGCAAAGCGGCTGCCGGGGTGGCAGAGCCGGTCCGGATCCCGTCTGTGGGACCCCCCGTCCGCTCCTCCCGCTCCCCCTGGAGCCGGCAGAGCCGGGACGAGCCTCCCGCCGGCCTCCCCCTCGCTCCTAAACACGAGAGGGCTCCGCAGCCCGGGTGCCGGGTCCTCCCTCCCCTTCCTAAGCCGGGTTCCCCCCCTTCCTCCTCCCGCTGGACCCGCGGGAGCGGCCGCTTACCGGCGCGGGGGGCGGAGGAGAGGATGGCGTTGACTCCGAACTTGAGGAAAGTGGAGTCGCTGCTGGAAGCCTGCGGCGAGCAGATCCTCCTGGAGGAGCTGGTAGAGGAGGAGGAGGAGCTGGTGAGCTCCGGCGTCCCCGACTCCGTCCTGGGCGCCGAGGCCGGGGGGGAGATGCTGGGCGGGGGGCCGGTCCTGGGCAGGTAAGCGCTGGGTCTGCTGATCCGGATCAAATCTTCCACCAGGAAGCTGGAATGGCTGGAAAAAGCCGTCTGCAGCGATTGAGGCAAGGTGAGGGTGGGGGTCGGCCGCAGGAGGCTGGGGTAGACGGCCGGAGGAGCGATGAGGCTGGGGAACATCATCGCAGGGGCCGTCCGGTGCTTGCTTGCTTGCTTGGTTTGTTTGCTTTTTTCTTTTTTTTTTTGTTTTCTGCTTTGCAAACCTCGTTTAGTAAAGATCCAGCTCGCAAGCCTGGCGGGGTTCTCTCTGTCCTTTCCTCCTGGACGGTGGGTTTTATAGTGGTCAGCCCCGCTGAGGCTCTTTCAAAAGTGACAGCCCCAACAATGGGGTTCAACAAAGTTCTCCACTTGAGCTTCATTCAGGGCGAGCTCCGGGCTTCTCCATTGGTCCGGGGCTGCAATTTATGATTGGATTAGACTTCATAAGCAACCGGGGCACAATGGCCCCGCCACAAAGAAAGTGTAGTCATCAATTTTGCATATTGACCGCCTCTTTGGAATACAGGGCTCCAAAGGCTCCCAGCAGGGTTTTGTTCAGAGGCAACACACACAGGCTAATTAAATGCCTATTTAAAAGTTTCGAATGACATCTTGCCTCGTAGAAAGGGAATTATTTAAAGAAAGCACTAAATTTATTTGCCGCTCCCCTGCTGAGTTTAGGAAATAAATCAATAAATATTCATATAAACTTATCTGCGGGCTCTCAGAAAAGCACGGGTTTTGTGGAATGGAAAATACAAATTAGAAAGCCTTGGACTAAGCTCTGTTGAGGGGGTAAGGATATTCGGAAAGCGGATCTCGTCGTAGTTTGAGCGCCTTCTGCTATTAGGACGCAGCAAAACTTGTGTGTGTAGTAGGAGTTATTTTTGTCTGCACGTCAAAGGTTGGATATAAAGTGAATATAAAGTTGGATATAAACTTGCGGTGTTAACCCCTGCTTTCAGGATCCGAGTCCCCCAAGAGTCTTGTGTACGTTGGACCGACACGTAAGCCTTGTTGTAGCTGAAAAGAAAGTCTGGACACTGAAGGCAGAAGAAACCTTAACGGTTTTGTGGGACCAGAGCATCCCCCTCAGGTCCTCTATCTGTCGGTCCTCTTAAACTCATCCACATCAAAAATAGTGGAAATGAAGGCAACGTTGGAGAATTTATACCCTTTTGGCTCGAGTAGGCTGAGCTAGTCTTGGTTTTATCAGTACCGGTGGCTCGAAGCCTTCTCGATGCTGCCAAATTCACTTTGTATCTGCGTGCTTGTGCGGAGTTTTGGAGGTGTGTTCACCTCGGTGCCGCAGAGCCAGAAGTCCCTTAACTTTGGTCCGAGGGACAAATGACATCGGCTAACAGAAAAGTGGAAAACAGGGATTGCTCTGGCAGGGAGATTTTGTTTGTGGTGGCAAATATGGAAACGGGCGCAAGTGTAATTTATTTCCTCAGGATTTGGGTGATAAAAGCAACTATTGAGAGTGGTTTTACCTGATTTCTCTGTTAAAGACTGTAACAGATGTGTTAAATGTCCTATGTTTTAAAAGCACCCTATTCAGCCCTTTGGTGTGGCTGAACCTTTGCAAGCAGAAGTGTGCAGCTCAACCATGCAGCCTTTATCCTATTAACCATGAACTAACTGTCACCTTCAGCTGTTTTCCCTTTTTACTTTTTAACACAAAGCTTTCTCAAAAATCTTATTAACCAGCTTTATTTCTCTCGATGGTTTTTGTCCGGACGTTTTGTGTTGATTATCTCCATGTCGATGCTTTAACCATTCAATAAAAGTGCATCTGCGATTTATATCACATTAGGGAAGAAAGAAAGTCTGTTAAACCTCTCCCTTGATTCAAATCAAAAAGTTATTTATTAGAGAGGACGGAATCAGCCCTCGAAATTGTATGATCCCGACAAGCTTTCCCGGTGCTGCGGGGATGAGCATCTGCACAAGGCTGGCTTGGAAGACCCGCTGTCTAAAAGCATCGCTCTGAAATAAGACCTCGCTGGAGTCCCCCCGCCCCATCCTATTTCGTTAATCTTGATGCTTAGTAGGTAAAAAAAAGAAAAAAAGGGAGAGGAAGGCGTGGGGAGAGCCCAAAGGGCTCGGGGGGTGCTGGCCCCAGGCGAGTGTCGGGGAGGGGGAAGAGGGGGGGCTGCCCCGTCCTGCTCCGGATTAATCTGAAGCCCGTTTAGACGCGTGGTTGCTCTCAAGGTGTTGGTTAGCAAGCGGACTGGGACGGTAGCGGATGGAAAAAGCAAATGGGTCTTTGCCAATAGTATAATTGACCGGCACCCCTGTGTCCCATCCCATCCCACCCCATCCCACCTTTTTCCTTGTCCCCCCCCTCCCCGCCCACGGCTTTTCCCAACCCAGCTCCGTCCTCTCGGAGCAGCCCGGACGGAGAACACTTAGGTTTTTGTTTTTTTTTTTTTTTACAGTCATTATACGTTTCCTTTGAGATGATTTACTCCTTTCTTTACATATACATCGGGGGCATTTTGCCTGACTATAGACCAACTGCTGCTAATTTCTCTGGTTTAAAAAAGAGGGTCTGACTTTTTCTGGAAGGGTGGGTCAAACGCATGCTGGGGCACACGTGGACCCAGTTCCTTGTGATGCGTCTGAGCACACTCATAAAGAAACCCTTAAGCACCAAGGCAAAAGGGACTAGACATCTATTGAAAGGGAAGATAGACCATAAGAAACCAAGAAATCGGACGAAAGGATCTGATTTTAAGTGATCTCCTTTGGAAGCTTCTTTTCAAAGGCAGTGATCATTTAAGAGAAGGGAATTCTAATGTCTCAAGATAAAACCTGTGACTAATGCCGTTTGACCTATGCTCACGCTGTTTTGTCCTTCCTGCCATTCATTTTAATGTCGTTATCTTCAAATTTATTTCTTAAAAGTCATTCACTTTCTTTGTCGCTTTAAAAAAAAAAAAAAAGAAAAAAAAAAAAGACCCCAAAACCTCCGGGAGAGGAGGGGGTAGGGCTGGGGTTGGGTAGGGCTCGAAGCTTGCGTGTGTCCCGGTCCGAGGCTGGTAATCCGCATGAAATTGGGAGAGCCAGCACTTCAAATCCGGAGACCAAAGAGAAAGAGCTCGGCTGGGCTGGACCAGCGCCTCCCTTGGGAGCTCCATCCCTTCCCCACCGGCCCCGGGAGATGGACGTCTCAATCGCTACCGCGGCTCTGCTCCTGGCCCCACCCGGGATGCTCCCCCGAATCCAGCCGGTCCCCGGTGCTTCCCGCAGCCAGGTGAAAACCAAGCTTCACCTCTTCTTTCCTAGCTGGGAACCCTCCGCAAGCCGGTCCAGGCGAGCCCCTGCTCCATCCACCCCACTCATCCACCCCTCGCACTCCTCTATCCCGAGCTAGGGACCCTCCACAAGCGGCCAAGGGTCCAGGCAGGTCCCTGCTCCATCCCATCCTAAGCCAGGACCCCTTTACAAGCCACCCAAGGGTCCAGGCAAGTCCCTGCTCCATCCCATTCCAAGCCAGGACCCCTTTACAAGCCACCCAAGGGATCCAGGAGAGCCCCTGCTCCATCCCACCCCAAGCCAGGACCCCTTTACAAGCCACCCAAGGGTCCAGGCGAGTCCCTGCTCCATCCCATCCCAAGCCTGGACCCCATTAAAAGCCACCAAAGGGGTCCAGGCTAGCCCCTCATCCAACCCACTCCAAGCTAGGACCCCTTTACAAGCCACCCAAGGGTCCAGGCAAGCCCCTGCTCCATCCCACCCCAAGCCAGGACCCCGTTAAAAGCCACCAAAGGGTCCAGGTGAGTCCCTGCTCCATCCCACCCCAAGCTAGGACCCCTTTACAAGCCACCAAAGGGTCCAGGTGAGTCCCTGCTCCATCCCACCCCAAGCTAGGACCCCTTTACAAGCCACCAAAGGGTCCAGGTGAGTCCCTGCTCCATCCCACCCCAAGCTAGGACCCCTTTACAAGCCACCCAAGGGATCCAGGTGAGTCCCTGCTCCATCCCACCCCAAGCCTGGACCCCTTTACAAGCCACCCAAGGGATCCAGGTGAGTCCCTGCTCCATCTCACCCCAAGCCAGGACCCCATTAAAAGCCACCAAAGGGGTCCAGGCTAGCCCCTGATCCATCCCACCCCAAGCTGAGACCCCTTTACAAGCCACCAAAGGATCCTGGTGAGCCCCTGCTCCATCCCACCCCAAGCCAGGACCCCTTTGCAAGCCACCCGAGGGTCCAGGAGAGCCCCTGCTCCATCCCACCCGAAGCCAGGACCCCTTTTCAAGCCACCCAAGGGGTCCAGGCGAGCCCCCATCCTGCTGCAGCGCTGCTGGTCCTCGTTCTCCAAAGCTACGAAAGAAGCGTGTGTGTGCAAGTTTTGTTTTGTTTCCTTTTTCTTTCCACTTTTTCTCCCGGGCAGCGGGGCGGCGGCAGGGATGCTCAGTCCCCGGCGTGTCGAAGCTCCAGGCTTATCGACCTCGTTGGGAGCTTGAATGGAGGCTGCGGGGGCGAAGCTATATTAAGACACGTAAGGCTTCACCTTTAGAATTCAAGCACAAGGAACAGTAACTGTTGGTTCGTTCAAAGCTCTTCTAGATCCCCCCTTTTCTTGAAAATCCTTCTATTGTGCCAATCAAGCAGATGGTTTGCAGGAAATATAGCTTGGCCCCAGTGACCGAAACTAATTTTAACTAGCTTTCCAAGCCTGGCACGTTTGTTTTGCTCTTACAAAATAGCTAAAAAAACAGCTGGCAAGGGTGAATTAAACCCATTAAAGACACATTTATAAGAAATTATATTCACATAGGTTGCTTGAAACCCCCCTAAGAGGGGAGAGATGAGCGTATTGAAATGAAAATGTCCCTGAACACACTACCCTCCTTAACATCGCCTGAGAGTCTCAAAACATTTTACTAAATAGATTAACTTGACTATTGTTTCGCATCACATTTATCAGCTTCATTAAGTGAATAGCTGAACAAATATATTACGCATGCATGAAAAGCTCTTTTGGGGGCTGCCTTATTGTGTCCTCAGCCCTGACAGGTGGTTAACTGTGTTTCTCTCTCCTCTCCCCCCTCTCTCTCTCTGCGCAAAGAAAGAGGGATCTCGGACAGAGCGTACAGCCCAGATTTGGCAAAGGGACCTAGAGGGGAGAGTTACTTTCTTTTCCCTCACCATTCATGCTGGCCAGCCTAGAGTGCACGCAGCCTGAAATGCAACCAGATGATCTGATCATGTCAAAAGTAATTAACTTTAGTTTGGTCTCTGTGTGTTCCTTGTGCTTTGCTAAACTCCTTCCAAGCCTGTTTAATTTTAATCCTTTCTTCCAAGTTTGATTATTTTTGTCCACTTTGTCCTTTTATCCTTTCCCCAACATCCACCTTTGTTTAAATATAAAAAATCCCCCTGGGATTGAACAATCCCTCTTCTTTCTTCTCCACTGATCTGTCTAATAAACAATCACACAAACTCCCTAAATATAACTCCTTTCATGAGCTATGATTTGAACATTTTGGAGGGCCATGATGTGTAACATGCAGTACAGTGCTTTATTCATTGCCTTCATTTCATGATTGTTTAGCATGGTGGAAACTAGCTGGGAATTGGGCAGCGGCTGCTCAGATTCTCAGATGCTTGGAGGCCAAGGTCTTGCTTGTTTCAGTTGTGATCTCTGCCCCAAGAGTTTCCAAGTTAGACTACATAGATGAAGCATGGAGGAGGGGAGGACTTGATACTTTCCCTGTATATTTTTTCCAATACTTATTTCTCTCATTTTATTCAAGTAAGTAAGAAGAACTAAAAATAGTTGTTTTTCAAATCAGGTCTTCAATCTGCTCCTATCACCTCACTCCGAAACAAAGTGGTGGTCCTGTGCTTATGACTGTGGCAAATTTCTGTGGTCACTGTTTCACTGAAGTACTCAGACAGTGAGTGGTTTTAAGCACTGGGAGCTGAGGATCCTATTGCTTTGCCCACTCACTGACAGTGAACTTCCTTGGTGCTTAAGCCTCTCTGGAAAAGTTTAGGAGGGTGGAAAGAGAGATGCTGATGAGAGCTGGAGTACTTGGAAACGCTTTCCCTGATACGAAGTTGTCCCTAATGCACACGCCGCTGGTGAGTAGCTGGGTAGAGAGTGATGGGCAGTGAGGTTAATTTTGCTCCTTCTAGGTGGAAATGCTTTCAGATGTTGTGATCCAGTGGAGGAAATGGCTAGTGTGTGGGGTGTCCAGGTAGGCAGCAGAGAGGTTTTAATGAATCAGTCACCTGCACTGTGGTGGGGTATCACGCTGCCTGGGAAGTCATATGCTTCCTCGTGGTGCAAATGCTTTGACCGTGTAGGTGTCAACTTTTTGGCACAAACTCATTGTTGCAAGAATATTCCTGACTTGAAGGTGTGGAGGCATCTTCAAAACCCAGTGTTCCTCTCTGAGTCCTAGGGGAAGGAGCTAAAAGTCTCTTGGTGGGACAAAAAGTGATGTGATAAGGGGAGAAACTCAAATACTCTATACCAGTTACTTAGCAAGACAAAAAGTGCAAAGTTTCCTTGCTGGCATACTGCAATGTTCTTACAATTGAAACAGGCACTCTCTCATCATTGAATTCTCTGGGCATTTAGTGGTTTTACCTTCAAAATATTATGCTGGTGAATTTGTTCATTGAGGCAATGGATTCACAGTTAAATGATTCTGTTCCAGACCATGGCTATATTCATGTCTATAGGCTGCTGACAAACTGTACTGTGTCTGTAGGGGAAGAGATTATATGTGACGGTCTCTTTGGAGAAGATGCAACACTTTGCATCCAGAAAATAAAGCAATTTTTGTGGATGTTGATAGGGATTATATTTGATTATTGGAGCTCTGACAGGAGGAGAGGGTTTACAGACTTTGTCCCTCAGGGTTTACCATCACAGAGCCCATGAGAAATGAGTTAGCAAGCACTGGTCCATGTGGTCTGTTAAAAGTTGTTTCGTGTCAATCAGAAAATCAGATGAAAGAAGACATTTGTATTTCTATTGTCTTTTGGGCATGCTTTTTGTCTAGTGAGGTGTTTTGGGTAGAGAAAATTAAGGAGAATGAACCAATAATGCCCGAGGAATGAACAGGTTTGTGATCTTACACATCAGGGACAGCTCTTCAGGTTTCTCAGGTGTAGCTCTCTGAATTCTGGACGACTTGCTCCCTGCAGAGCCAATACATATTGCGTTGGATCGCCACTCATGAGAAAGGGTTGATTTCTTAAGAAAACATTCCACTTATTGTGGAGACTGGAACGAGGATGTCCTCCTTCTGGGCTTTGCTTTGGAAGCAGCGCAACTTCATGATGTCTGGAGATGAAGGGCTCTTCCATTTTATCACTGGGGAAAAACTGATGAAGTTCTCACTTCCCTTGCACTTGTAAAACATTCTTGAAATAGCAAAAACCAGACTGGAACCTTTCTCATGGGAGCTTCTGAACCTGTAGGAAGGATGTTCCTCCTTGAAGAATTGTGTTTCTTTCTGACAAACAGAAAAAAAATGCCTTATTTGTTTTCTACCAGCCATGAGAATGGGGAGATACATGGTGGAATGTGTTGCCCATTTATGTCTTCAGCTTTTTGAAAGCAAACGGAAGTCTCTAGGACTAAGGGAGAGTGCAAGCATGTAAAGAAAGTTGTAGAAAAGCTTTTCGCCATGCCTTTGGCCTGGGAGTGTTGCTCGTTCTGTTAGGGCTGAAGTCAGGGGCAAAACTCATGCTAATTTCAATGCAATGAGGTTAAGCCCTAGAAGAATTTGAATGTACTTGTCTCTTTTCAGTACTTTGTCAGGAGTGTTTTGATACTGCAGGGGGAAATATCAAAGACAACTGAAGTTTAGCATTAGACGGCCAGGATGCTTGAATGGGATCTTCATAGTCTGAAAGAGGTTTTCACAGGTTTCTTGTCATGCCTGTAGAAATAAGAACCACTTAACAAAAGTCATATTTTAGTGGTTCCATTCACATTTTTGGCTCCTATCACAACAAGAATTTTGTATTTTTTTTTCCTCTCTGGTTTTCCATTAAAAATGTAAGAGGGTGGAAAGAATAAATTCTTACGTCTCTAGAAAGGCCTTCAGGGGCACTGGGTGGGATTGACAGGATTTAAACTATGACTTGAAGAAGTTTGGCTGTCCTAGTACAGGACATGGCTCTTTTTGAAGAGCCATACTCTGACTACTATTCCTCAGACTCAGAAAGGTCAGGAGAGAGGAGGATAATGTAGCTTTAAACTATACTTGCAATCTCTAGATTTATGGATGCACTGGGAAAATGGGTAGTTCTCTAGTGTCTTTTGAATTGTTCTGGCTTAGGTCCTAAATAGAAGTCTATTCCCTCACCTATCAAAGTTTATCAAGCTTCCCCTAATGATATCCCACCAAAAAATGTTCTCTCCTCCCTTTTTGCTGAAAGTACACTGCACCTGCAGAAATACAGAATCAGTAGACGGGAATGCGTAGAGACAGGTCTAAATTGGTGCCTTGGATCAGAGCCTCCTCGAGTGGCAGTTTAAGCGAAGAGGCTGGACTTCCACAGCGGAGTGGTTAGTGCTGAGGGCTTTCCCCTGCTGCTGTGCTTATGGCAGAAGCAGGAGGGGGTAGGACAGTTACTGAAGCATGGAAAAGTTTTCATTCACTGCCGTCTGTGACAGCTGTGTGCATGGCAAGTGTCTCCAGATTTGTGAGAGGAAGAATAGAGGATGTCCTCTTGTCACCTTCTGCTATTTCTAGAGTGTCCTTTAGCCAAAGAGAAGGCTTTTTGATCTCTGCTCTGATGCTCCAGACCTGATATTTTAAAAGACTGTTCCGAGAAGGATGAAATAACCCTGGGATTTATGAGGTGTACTGATCTGAGCAGAAGGATCCAGTAATCAGATACCTTTCTTTGGGAAAAAAATTATTTATAAAAAGGTTTGCATCTGATTTCAGGCCTCACAGTATAAAGTGGTACAGAATCTGGTCTGGGTTGGGATCAAATTCAAACCTGAGGTATTTGCGCTCTGGGCTGAAGGAGCAGAACTGTGGAACAGCCTCACTATTTCAAAGAGAAATCTATAGGCTTTGTATGAAAGCTTTAGAAAGAACATAGTCTTGGCTTATTTTACATTTCCCATCTAGCCTCATTAAAGTAGCAGCTAGGGCTGATGTGCTCTGACATGCTACAGCTCCTTTTCACTCTGCTTTTGGTGCCTCCAAGAAGCCAGTACATTTCAAGCTTGCTACCTATGTTGGGAAACTGACTCCAGTACAAAACTAGACTATTTGGCTGCTTGGGAAAATCTGGAGAGAAACAACTAAAGACATCCTCCTAGGCTGGGGACGTTTCAGCTCCCACTCCAGGGATCTAGGGTGTTCCCTGGAGCTGGGGCCATGTGGTCCAGAGGACTGTCCTCCTCCTCCCACCTCAGCCTGTTCACTATGTCCTTAAGGCAAAAATTACACCTTTAACGCTCTGGCTTAGATGTGTTTTAAGTGGTGCCTTCCTGAAGAGCTGCCATTAAATCATAGGATTTGTTTTATAACTTATATTTTCAAATAAAGCTTTGTTTAAGCAAGACAGCCAAATAATTACTTACAGCTTTTAAAGAACGTGTCCTCTTTCTTTTCTGCTTCATTTAAATTCCAAAGTGCACAGGACTCACATTTTTAAGTAGATTTTAACCATGACTGGAGAAGCTTAGTTATCAGTTATGCACTATAAACAATATGCAGGGGGGAGATGTTTTGATCAGAGCTATTCAGTCCTTGCTTGCTAATCTAATTACAAAGTGTAGGTTTCCTGACGTAGAGCTGCTTGCATAGAAAAGGCTTTTCTCACACCTGGTGGATTGTTCAGCCAAGCTTTTTAAACGCTTACAGTTTTAGAGGAAAAAAAAAATCTTTTTAAAAAACAAGTTCCTGTGCAGGGCAATAGAAAGAATTTAGTGGTTGTCAACATGAGTTTAGTATCAGGGTGCTGCGTAAAATGTGGGTTCACTTTACACTGACCTTTGGACATAGTAGCCCAAAACATTGTATTACTTTTTTTTTAAGGGTTAAGGAGAGTATGAAAGATAACAGATGTTAGTGGCTGTATTAAATGAAAAGTGTGCGTGTGTATCTACGTACAAGATGCTCCTATATTTTTCTGGATGTTTATTGTTAGCGCCTCCAGTGCTCCGCAGCTCTGAAAGGGCAGCTTTGAATCACAGCCCCAGCAAAACAGTATTTTTGTGCTGGTTTAGTCCCCTGATTCCTACAAACAAAATAAAATACCTTGTCGAATAAGGGCCATTGAGCAGGGATGATGGGTTAAGAGTGGGGGTCTGAGGTGGCAGCGTGGGTGCTTGTTTATCAGGGAGGAGTTGTCAGTTGTTGGCTGTGCTGGTGAAAGGAGGGACGCTAGAGTCTGATGGCTGGGAGAGCATTGATGTGAGGTAACGGGGTAATCGGATTGAAAGTTAGCCATGGTATTTATGTCAGTTCACATTTCGTCAAACGAATAATATGAGGTTGCTACCTAGCCCAGGCCTTGGCCTGGGGGTTGGGTTATAAAGAAGCTAAGGCCTCATTTGATTCAAATATAAATTAATTCCCACTGGAGCGTTGGCTGATTAATCTATTTGCATAATAGTAGAAAAACTGCAGTGTGGTTACTTTTGCGGGGATTTGGACAAGAAAAGCTTTAAATTCATTTGAAAGAATAGTGTGTGAGAAGTCAGGGAAGCAAAAGCACCTCTATTGGGCTCCTGAAGCCATTTCTTTTCCCCCAACTCTGATGTGCAAAACCGAAGGCTAAACTTGTTCACGTGGAAGTTTGGCACCCTCCTAAAAGAAAATTGTGTTCTCGTGTCTAGTTACACTTACATTTTTGTATTTGATGTAAATAGTGTTGCTTTACTGTCATTAGTACAATGACATTCTTTCTCATTTTTGATATTTAATTAAAATTAAGCCTAGCTAGAAGGGCATACCACATAGATGGAGTAAATATTGAACTGCAGCAAAGCGATGTGGGGAGTTGAAGAACTAGGAGAATCAAATTCATTTGAAATGTAAATGGTGTGTAATGCTGGTTATCGCTTGCTGTAGGGGAGCGAAAGGTTGTGGTTCTGCTAGCCTCATGCACCTTAGCAGTGCGGCGGGGGAAGGAGAGCAAGTGGGTCTCGGTGCTATCACTGAGCAGAGACTTGAAGAGAAAAAGGGCCATTTTTTTCCTCCCTTAATGGGTTTTTCCAACATTCCACTTTTCTAAATGACACCTGAAAAACACCCTTTTTACTGAGGATAATATATGGGGGGATGTGTACTGACACACATTCACAGTTCACAAACATGTTGTTCTGTCACTTCCCATTATTGCCTAAAATTTCAGGTGAAATACTGTGCATCTCTATTGCCTGTATGAACGTTATGTAGAGTTTGGTTTTCGTGTTTGTGTTTTAGGTTTTTGGTTTTTTTCTCTCACTAGCCATATGGCCATAGTATTAAACTATTTGGTGAAGATCTTTGTGTTTGCACACAGATAGAGACTGTTTTATGAATCACATTTCAGACCATTGCGAGGACAGAATTTTGTAGAAGTCAAAAAACACAGCAGTGAGCAGCTTGATCCAAATCCTTCTCTTATTAAAGTCTGTAGCCATTTTGCCAGTGAGAAAAAATGCATGCTTTAATTAAGCAAAATCATAGAATCATAGAATAACCAGGTTGGAAGAGACCCACCAGATCATCGAGTCCAACCATTCCTATCAAAACTATAAAACTTACAGCAAAGATATATGGATACTGTTGTAGGGGATCAGCGTGCATGTGCATACTTGGAAACTCCAGGCCCACATTCTCTGGAGTCAGTTGAGCACTTGCAGAAAAGTTGGGCTATTGCTTGTACTTGTTTGACTTTTAAAGTATCCAGTAAGGTTGAAGATGGCAGAGTTTTGTAGTGAACGTGTCCCTGCTGCAGACTACCTTCACTCTGAGATTTACTGCTTATCCTAATACCTAATGATTTGCAGCATGTGTAAAGGGGATAGGAATGTCCCACTTACCTTCTTCATCTAGGAGCTGAGAAAACTCGCAGTGGCTATTTCCAATGAAACATTTGAATCCAGATAATTCGGGAGAATCAAATTCATGTTGCGGATTGTTATGCTAAAGGAAGTGTAAAAATTGTTCACATCCTATTGGGAATATTGTTATTTGTAGGTCATCTATGAATATGTCCACACGGGGGAAATGGAGCTTTTAAGTGTGTTGCCAGCTACACCTGAACTTCAGTATTTGTGGATGCTCTGGACCTGCACAACTCAGGTCAGACTAGTGCTGAGGCCTTCCTCGATGCCTGTGGTGTTGTTCTAGCTTACAGGGATGTTTCCCATCAGGGCTCTTGAGCCAGTTTGGCAGTTGGCTCTTGTGGGACTGAGAAGGTCTGGTTCCTCCTGCCTCATCCCCTTCATGATCCTGGTGGTGTAAGCTTAGCAGATCCTGTGCCAACTTGTCTCGCTGTCCTGGCAGAGAACTAACCCGAGGAAACAAAAATAAGTCGTTTTCTGCCAATGTTGCAAGCTGTAGCCTAGTGCAGGGTGCCAAGAGAGCTAAAACCAACGCAGGGGAAAAGGAAGAACTGCAGGGCCACCAATGAGGGCAAGGATGCGGCAGGTTCACCAACTTTTGCTGTGTGCAAGATATGATGTGAGTTCTGGCTGGAATGCGTAACTTCCTATTTATTTCTTGAAGTTGCTGGTTACTGCTTTCTAACATTCGAGTTCTCTTTTGCTTTTCTGATATTTTCTTTCCCCCTGCCACCTCCTTTTTTCCCTTAGTTTAGCCCACCAATACTACACTTCAAAATGTAAGTATTATTTGACCTGCTTTCACCCTGTTGATTGCTTTTCAGAGCAATTTGGGAAGGAGATGCTGTTCCTTAGCTGAATGCTATCTTTTTTTTCTTTATTTTTTCTTTTTTTTTTTTCCTGAGCTGGGAATTAGGCAAAACATCTTGACAAACTGCCACTGAAAAAGGAAAGATGGTGGTCAAAACCCCTTGTTTCTGTAAAAAAAATCCACTATAGTGTCTGTATATTCACTGTTGCAAGATCAGTGTCTGAAAGCACAAAACAAATTGATCCTAGCCATGGTCATAAAGCAGCTACACTGCAGTATTTTTGTGGTTAATTCTTGTGGAAGGGGAATGTCTGGGATCTGCAGAAGGTTGGGCCATACAAACAAATGACATGCCTGATTAGCAGAACGTTGTTACAAGATAATAGTGACTCTGCTGTCTTGCTCTGGTATTTATGAAGAATAAACAAGACCAAGAAAAAGCCAAGACATCTGCTTTCTGAACAGAAGCCCTCAGTCTGTTGACAACCTTCTAGTCCAATTACTCCATGTCTTTTACACCCAATGATTGATGTAGGTCTGATCGTTTAATCTGGGGTAAGTTGAAGGCAAATGAAATGGAGCCTCTATGCTTGTCTGACTGACCTGGATAACATAACCCGTTTGAATTAGCTGTGAGTACTTAAGACAAATACAAGACTTCTGTTTACCTTGATGCGCTGGAAGGGAGAGATACCTAATGCATTGAAGACAATACAAGGCACCAAATCTCCTGGACTCTCTTTGTGGTCCTATCTGTAGCATAAACCAATGTAAATTGATAAACGTAATTGTGCTTCTCTTATTCCATCCCTCAGGTCTGGCAATAGTGTTCATAGTACTTCAATAGGTTTTCTTGAGACTTAAGAGATCAATCTACTTTTTTTTTTTCCCATACTTTACCAGAAATAGACATTAAATTACTTATATTTACAGCCTAAAGGAAAGTTATACCTTGAATGTTTCTTGTTTCTCCGTTGTACATTTGGTGCTTGATATATAATTTTTGCAGTTGAGGTATTGACTGATTTTACCTCCAGTAACTTGCATTGCACTAAGCGAGAGTGGCAGATAAAGCAAAAGGCCATATTTTTCTTTCTTTTCCTGCTTTCAGGTCAAAATTTTGAAATTATATCACATGTGACAACAATAAGGACAAAATAAAAAATTTGTTGGACAGGCACTACTGATTTGTCAAAGTCGTTTCAAGTGTTTACTATAGACCTTTCTGTCCAGGTTGCACAACAGAAGTTGAAAATGATGTTTGGAGGGTGCTGTTATACAAAGACGTTTAGCTCTATTTAGGAGCTTGTAGGTACTGGAAGGTAGAGTCATTCCCTTATTGGTTTTGACCCCATGAGTTTCACTTGTGGCGGTTTCGGCACTTCTTTGACCTGTTTGTGAACTGGTTTGGTTCACTAACTGTAAGGAAGTTCAAGTTCATCAATGGACAAACAAAACAGAACATGTTTGGGTTTTTTTTTTCCCAAATCGGGGTTTATGGTTAAACAAAAAGAATTAGCCCACCTAGAGCCATATATATGTCTTTAATTCAATGCCTTTTTTCAGTTTAAATTATGGTGCAAGAGCGATGCATGTCAGGAAATTAAAAGAAAGAATACCTCTCCAAAGCTAGAATGGGGTGTGTCTGGCCTTCTTCAGCCAGACTTAGGAGTCAGAAATATTTGGTCCAGGGTAAATTTGAAAGCAATGAGTTTTGTATGTTTGGTTGTTTGTTGGTGGTTTTTTTCCTTTTTTCTTCCTCTCTTCATGCCTTTCTATCCCAGAGCTGTCACAGAGAGAGACTGAAGCTAAGGCAAGTGTAAAAATCCAGAGCAAAGGGCTAGCTTGATGTTTCTGGACTGGAAAGCCATGAGTGTGGTCTGTATAAAAATCCTGTTTGTATGCCATGCAAGCTATTTGCTCACAGCTGCCTTCAGTAAGGGCTTAGGCTGGCTAAGCAGGCAGGTCAGCTTATGAAATTGCAGAAGAAAAGGTATTAGGCAGGTCTTCGTGTTTCTTTCTGGAGCTTGTTGAATGTATAAACACCATTAAAAGCTGTTTCAGAGCCAGTTACAAAGCTAGCCTTGTAGCTGGGCTTCTTTGCTGGTCTCTGTCCTGTAATTTTATGTTTCACATTGTTTGTTGGTCAGGGTTGAACAAACCTGTGTTTGACATTTCAAACACAGCTCATTACTGGTAAAAAAGAAACAAGGATCTTTTCGTGTCTTCAGGGTAAGTCAGATATATGACACAGAGAGAAATGATGTTCCTCTCGGAGCTGCAGTAAGTTGAATGGCAGAAGTAAATAACCAACAATGGGATATGCTCAACAATATTTATGTGAGCTTTGTGTTCTCAGATACACTTGGATGGCGGTGAATTGTCAGTTACTATATCAATCTGCCAAGTATGAATAGCTCTCCAAGAGCTTGAACGTTCTCAGGTTAAGGCATCTGTAAAGCTGATAGAGATCATGCATGATATTGATATGACCTCATTCTGAGGGCATATAAATTAAATCATTCCTAAGCGAGGGCATCAGCTCACTCAGCAATGTTCACATGGAAACATGAGACATTTTGCAAATAGGCAGATACCCTGGTAATGCCTGTCAGGTCAGGCGTGGTTCAGTTTGTCTTTACCAGTTTTGTACTGCACACATCACCGCGGCTAACACAGAGACCTATACAGTTCTCACTAAATTGTCTTTGACAGAGGATCTTTTTGCGAGGGAGTGGAAATTGTATCATATTTTGTGTGCACAAAATAGAAAAGTGCCATTCACCACTTAACGATGGATGCAGAAAGTAGGAAAGAATGTAAGGGTTGTACTGATAAGAGGAGGTTTCAGCAGTGATTTTTAAACTGTAGCTAAATGGGAGTCTAAAGTCATAGCTATCCATTACAGATTATTTACTTAATTGCAGATAGTTAATTGAGTTCCAAGTGGATTCCAGCCTTCTTAGTTGAACCATGCAATATTAATACTTTTCATGTTTTCTTGTTGCCTTCTGTGGCAGGTTGACAGCTATTCCCCAATACCTATTTTTCTTAGGCAGCTCTGATCAAGTCAAAGGTGCTTTTGGTTCCTTGTCTGCCTCCAGTGAAACAGCCACAGCTTGATCAAACTCACTACTGGGAGAAAATCATGCAGTAGTTCAGTAAACAGTGTGTAAACCTTTCTCTTCAGTCAACAGTATATCATTTTAGTTGGTTTTCAGTGTTTTTCTTCTTGCTGACAAAAAAAAGAAGAATATTCATACTCATTATCATCTAGGAATCTTAGATGTTGTACTTTCTGACAAGTAGCACACTGGTATTGCTAGCACAACACTTATTTAGAACAGAAACATAGCTAAGGCAATGTATGTTCTTCACCTACATTAGTTGTAGTTTATACAGCTTGATATTTGACCCACTGGATCATTGACCAAGAAGCTGCCTTTTTCTTTGAGGTAGTGGTTATTCTAAACACAATAAGTACATTTGAATTGTCCTGAATGGTTCCTTGGGCTCAGAGGAAGAGGGTGTGCCACTATGCCCAGACTGGGTGTAAAACCCACCGTCTCGGGTGCTCCAGGTACAGAGGAGGGGGAGCAAGGGCCACGGGCTGTCTTCCTGGGCAAGGTAGGGACTCCTCTGAGCTGGGAAGCATTGTTGCCCTTCTTTAGACATGGTCCAGCACATAATACGGAGTGTGGTGATGCACAGGTTGCATGTGTTAGAAAGAACTGCAAGTGTAGGAAAGCCAGCAAAGTCCAGCTTAGCAAAGCTCGGCTTTTCTTCCAAAACCCACAAACTGCCTCACATTGCAGGGAATAATATTTATTTCCTTTTAAACAAACAAACACACAAACAAACAAACAAGCAAACAGAGAATTATTCACAGGTTTGGGATTTAAAATTGTGAATCTGGGAAAAATTATCTTCTGATTTGGCTGCATCTGTCATTGATGGGCTGGTGGGGCTGTGGTGGTAGCAGAGGTTACTCCAGGTCTGTGTCCTCTTTGAGTTTGTAGAGTGCCCTGAATTTCTGCATGTATTTCTCAATGTATTCCTTTGCTTTGCATTTCATGTTCTTGTTGCATTCCAGATGATGTGGGTTGTTGCCGTATTTCAGATTCTTGGTCATGACAATGGGAGGACAATGGGTTTGCTTTTTAGAGAGGATGTTGGAGGCTAGTTGAGGAGGTAATTGCTTACCTCATGCTGTGGCTGCTGGACAGGCTGCAGCTACCTGGCTGTGAGAGTCACTGTCACCACTTTTGGTGGCTGCTTGGTGTCTCTCCGTGGATAATCCATGTCAATTTGTTGGCCTTGGATGTTCTGGAGACCTGTGTGGCTGTAGGTCTCTACAGTTGGTGGAGTCATTTGCAAGCAGGGTAACTGGTCTGTGCTTCTTAACGCCAGGCTGGTTGGCACTGGGCTGGCATGTAATGCTGTTGTGGGGCTACAGGCTGCTGGCTGCAGTCCCAGACCCCAAAGCTCTGTCTCTGCACCCAAGTCTGCGGGTGCTCGTCTGCCGCCAGCAAGCCCATGGAACCCATGTTGGGTGTGGGCAGCAGCATGTTGCCAGCATTGGGGTTGCTGGGGTGTCCGTGGGCTTGTGTGGGGTAGCCACAGGTGTAGCCATTGAAGCTGTTGTGAGGCGCGTCGTAGCCTATGGAGTTGCAGAACAGGGTGTGCGCCATCGCCCAGTTTTGCTATTGCTGTTTCTGGGCCTCTTGCTGGATGAACTGCTGCTCAAAGAGCTTCCTGCACTCTGCTAGGGACAGCCCATGGTGGCGCTCAAATTGGACTCTCTTCTTCCAAGGTGTTGGAGAGTCGTATGTGCCCGCTGGCCTCTTTGTTCCTCGCTCGTACGCCGAGGGCAGTGGTGATGACTCCCTCCATCTCTTTCCCCAGCTCTGCCTCTCGTGTTCCGGCTGTCCGCTGAGGATGTGGTGCTTGGGAGCAGGCCTCTGGTCCCTGTGGCTGATGGTCTCTCTGCCACAACTGGCGCTGTTGTCCTTTTCTGCTGGCCTCTTCTTTGGGATCCAATACACGTGCTTGAGCTGCTTCCAGGTGTTGAGCAGCCTGGTAGCCAGGTTGGTCACATCCGGTATTTTGTCTGTTTGGTTTTGGTTTTCCTTGGTCTGCACCCAGCGCTCGATGATGGGAATCACTTTGCTCTCTTCCAGCATGTTCTTGGTGGTTATGGGCAGGAGCTCTAGTGTCTTTAGAATCTCCAGCTGCAGGTTGTTAACTGTGCTTCCTTTCCGATAATCCATCTCCATCTCCTTCATCCAAATCCAGAGGAGAGATAGGCCATCATGCTTCAGGAAGGATTTCAGGCCAGCTGGTGAGCGCATGTTCTGTATGATTCGGAGGCAGGTAAGCTTCTGCTCCAGAGTTCTAATTCGAAGCATCAGCCAGGTTAACCTGAGACCTTGGTTCTCATTGTTGTCAGTGTCTCCATTCTCCAGCAGCACTTGCAGCTCCCTGTCCACCGAATACTTCTTATGGGAGCGTGCCTGTTCCATTGTTCTTTTGGCAGGTCTGATGATGACCCTCTTCTCCCCTCCCAGGTAACCCCGGCAGTTAGCTGAGCGGCAGAAGCATTTCTGAGCCTCTTTGCCGTAGTGCTGGAAGTGGTAATCAAATGTCAGCTCTGAGCCGGATGGGACTAGTTTGGTGGTGAAAAGTCCAACTCGGAGCTGCCCATTCACCATCCACTTTTGTGCCTTACAGTTTGGTTCGCAGCTGTGGTTCATGAAACGAGAGCAGTTTCCTTTTTGGGTAGCATCAATGATCTCCTTTTCCTTCATGGCCATGAAATAAGAATGAATGTTCTTGTTGTGGGCATATTCCTTCCTGCGAGCCTTGAACTCCTTGTAATCCAGCACTTCTCCACAGTACTCCAAGATGAAGGTGTCTGGTGGCAGATCTTTGGCAGCCCTCAGCCCCCAGCCTTTTTCTTCAGTGAGGATCACTTCAACATCTGCATGCTGTTTCTTCTGGAAGCGCCTGTTGGAGCAGTAGTTGCCATTTGGGCACCGGGAAGAACACTCTATCAGGAGCAGGCGATTGAGACAACGTTCTCCGCAAGCAACTGCTCCCTGAGCTCGCTGCTCTTTGGAGAGAGGAGGGCATTGGCACACTATGTGCTTCATATCCTGGTGAGATGTTTTGTCCTTCCTTTCTGTCAAATACACGTTCTCGTCAATCAGGTCAAAGTAAGGGGGCATCTTTCCTAGCTTGGCTAACTCCTTCCAGCGCTGGGGATCTTTGAAGTCATCCATGACACACAATGGCCTGACCACGGAGGAGTTCTGCCATGTTGCCTCCATTTGCCTCCCTTCCAGTTTCGCCTTCTTCTCCCTCACGTCCACGTTACCCTCAGAGTAACTCTCCAACTCCTGGTGTCTTCTTTTTGGACGACCTTGCTCTTGTGCATTGTTTTTTCTCAAAACGTTCACCATTTCCTTCTCCCTGCCAGGCAACAGCTCCTTGTGTGAATTGCTGCTAATCTTGGGTGCCTCCACTGAGGCTTTTGCTTTCTGGCTGGGCACCTGGTGTTTTCTGGAGGGGCTGGGAAAACGAAGCTGGCAGTCGTCATCCCAACAGTCATCCTCTTCACAGTCCTTGTAATCACCTGTGAGAGAATCCAGTATTTTTCCTTGAATTGGTTTGTAATTAGATGCAGAAGGTCTGCCAGTAGACCTCGCATCCCCCTAACCGTTATCTTGCTGTACATTCCCAAGCCTGGCAGGTAACCATAGCCCGAGTAGACCCTGATGCTGCTGTCTGGGTGCTGGTAGTTGCTACTTGGTTTCCCTAGCTGAGAAAACTTGGTCCCTTCCCAAACCACCCACGTGCCCCATCGTGTGAAAACCATCCAGGCTGGAGAAATCTCCGAGGCCGGACTGGTTAAAGCCACCTTTCCTTTCCCTACCTTTTGGCTCGAAAAACCTTGTCTGATGCTGAGCTACCTCAGCGCTTTTGAAACTTCCTGGCAGATCAGATGGCCGTTTGGTGCTCTGAGGCTGGCCTGGATCAGGCTGCAGCTTCTCTCTCTCCTTCTTGTTGAGATCAGTAGAAGTTGCCGCACTATCGTCCACGCCTCTAGGAGAACACCCGCTCTCTCTCTGTGGGCCACCTTTGCCTGCCATATTCTCCAATCTCTCTTCGTACTACGATCCACTAGACGAGTGGTCAGAGAAACACCTCTTCCTTCTGGCTGCTCCAGGAGGACTGAGTGCTGCTCTGACCCGTCACTGTGGTCAAGTCTGTGGTGATGCAACAATGGAATGGAACCGTTTCCATGGGACACCGTCATCACACCCCGGGTCCTCTATGTCACTGTCCTCACTGCCTGCCTTGCTGTCCCTCTGCCCTGTGTCAGAGTAATTGTTGTGGCCAATGGGACTTTTTGGGGATAGGAGAGTAACGGACAGGCACAAGATGCAGGACAAGCAAGGCCCACTTAGAATCATAGAATCACTGGGTTGGAAAGGAGCCACTGGATCATCAAGTCCAAACATTCCTATCAATCAGTAAACCATGCTCCTCAGCACCTCATCCACCCGTCTATTAAACACCTCCAGGGATGGTGACTCAACCACCTCCCTGGGCAGCCTGTTCCAGTGCCCAATCACCCTTTCTGTGAAAAATTTTTTCCTGATGTCAAGCCTGAACCCCCCTTGGCGGAGCTTGAGGCCATTCCCTCTCATCCTGTCCCCTGTCACTTGGGAGAAGAGGCCAGCACCCTCCTCTCTACAACCTCCTTTCAGGTAGTTGTAGAGAGCAATGAGGTCTCCCCTCAGCCTCCTCTTCTCCAGGCTAAACAACCCCAGCTCTCTCAGCTGTTCCTCATAAGAAACCCTTCACTAGCCCCTTCACCAGCTTTGTTGCTCTTCTCTGGACTCGCTCCAGAGTCTCAACATCCTTCTTGTGGTGAGGGGCCCAGAACTGACCCCAGGATTCAAGGAGCAGTCTCACCAGTGCCGAGTACAGAGGGAGAATAACCTCCCTGGACCTGCTGGTCGCGCCGTTTCTGATATAAGCCAAGATGACATTGTCCTACTTGGCCACCTGGGCACACTGCTGGCTCACGTTCAGTCGCTGTCAACCAACACCCCCAGGTCTTTCTCCTCCAGGAGGTTTTCCAGCCAGACTTCTCCTAGTCTGTAGCACTGCACAGGGTTGTTGTGCCCCAAGTGCAGGACCTGGCATTTGTCCTTGTTAAAACTCATGCCATTGGTCTCAGTCCAGTGGTCCAGCCTTTTCATATCTCCTACTTCTTGTTGATAATCCATGAATAAGGCAAACAAGTGTTATAATCCTGCACTGAGGCACTGAGATGTTGATTTAACTTTGGGTAGGTTGGTGGCACCATGTGCAAACTCTTCAGTCAGGACAGAAAGTGTAGGAGAGGAGGTGGGGTAGCCCTCTGTGTATGAGAGGACTTGGATATCGTTGAGATGGATTGTGGTGATGAGGAGATTGAGTATTTGTGAGTTAAAATCAGAGGATCCCAAGGAAGGCAGCTTTTGTGATGGGAGTCTGTTAGAGACCACCCAGCCAAGGAGAAGCAGCTGATGAGCTCTTCTATAAACAGCTGGGGTTAGTCTCTAGATCGATGCCTCTTGCTCTTGTGGGAGACTTCAATCTTCCTGATATCTACTGGAAGTACAATACAGCAGAAGCAGTCTAGGAGGTTCCTGGAGTGCATGGAAGACAACTTCCTTGCACAGTTGGTGAATGAACCGACAAGGGAAGGTGCCCTCCTGGACCTGCTCTTTGTGAACAGAGAAGGCCTTGTGGGGGATGTGGCAGTAGGAGGACGCCTAGGACAAAGTGATCATGAGATGATAGGGTTTTCTGTTCTAGGTGAAGTGAAGAGGGTGGTTAGCAGGACAGTAGCATTAAATTTCCAGAGGGCAGACTTTGATCTCTTCAGAAGGCTGGTTGGCAAAGTCTCATGGGAGAGAGTACTTAAGGGCAAGGGAGCCCAGGAGGGCTGGGAGCTCTTCAAAAAGGAAATCCTAGCAGCTCAGGAGAAAGCCATCCCCGTGTTCCGGAAAAAAAAGCTGGCAGGGGGAAAAACCAGCTTGGTTGAACAGAAAGTGATATCAAGAAGAAGACAAAAGTTCATGGGCTTCGGAAGAAGGGACAGGCCTCTTGGGTGGACTACAGGAGGGAAGCGAGATTGTGCAGAGAAAAAATCAAGAGGGCTAAGGCTCAACTAGAAATCAGATTGGCAAAGTCTGTGAAAGATAACAAAAAATCTTTCTATAAATAATAAAAGGAGGACTAGGGAGACCATACAGTCCCTATTGGATGTAGAAGGAACAACAGTGACAGGGGATGAGGAAAAGGCTGATGTATTTAATGCCTTGTTTGCCTCAGTCTTTAATTGTAAAGGAAATTGTTCTGTCTGTGTACAAACTCAGGAGCTAGAGGAGCAAAATGAGGCTCCCATGATCCAAGAGGAGGTGGTCAGAGCCTTCCTTGCCCGACTAGACACCCACAAGTCTATGGGGCCGGATGGGATTCATCCAAGGATATTGAAGGAGCTGGCGGATGTGCTGGCCAAACCCCTTTCCATCATCTTCCAACAGTCCTGGAAGACTGGGGAAGTCCCACTGGACTGGAGGCTGGCTGATGTTGTGCCCATCTACAAGAAGGGTCACAGGGAGGATCCAGGGAACTACAGGCCTGTCAGTCTGACCTCAGTGCCAGGGAAAGTCATGGAGCAGGTGATCTTGAGTGCTATCATGAAGCACATGCAAGAGAACCGGGTGATCAGGCCCAGTCAACAAGGGTTCACAAAAGGCAGGTCTTGCCAAACTAACCTGATCGCCTTCTATGACAAAGTCACTCGGCTGGATGAGGGAAAGGCTGTGGATGTATCTTCCTGGACTTCAGTAAAGCCTTTGACACAGTTTCTCACAGCATTCTGCTTGAGAAACTGTCAGCCTCTGGCCTGGACAGGCGCACACTCTCCTGGGTGGAAAACTGGTCGGATGGCCGGGCCCAGAGAGTGGTGGGAAATGGTGTGAAATCCAGCTGGAGGCCAGTGACAAGTGGGGTTCCCCAGGGCTCAGTGCTGGGTCCAGCCCTGTTCAATGTCTTTATCAATGACCTGGATGAAGGCATCGAGTGCACCCTTAGCAAGTTTGCAGATGACTCTAAGCTGGGTGGAAGTGTTGATCTGCCGGAGGGCAGAGAAGCTCTGCAAAGGGATCTGAACAGGCTGGACCGCTGGGCAGAGTCCAATGGCATGAGGTTTAACAAGGCCAAGTGCCGGGTCCTGCACTTGGGGCACAACAACCCTGTGCAGGTACAGAACAGGGGCTTTCTGGGCCCCTCACCACAAGAAGGATGTTGAGGCTCTGGAGCGAGTCCAGAGAAGAGCAACAAAGCTGGTGAGGGGGCTGGAGAACAGGCCTTATGAGGAACGGCTGAGAGAGCTGGGGGTGTTTAGCTTGGAGAAGAGGAGGCTGAGGGGAGACCTCATTGCTCTCTACAACTACCTGAGAGGAGGTTGTGGAGAGGAGGGTGCTGGCCTCTTCTCCCAAGTGACAGGGGACAGGATGAGAGGGAATGGCCTCAAGCTCCACCAAGGGGGGTTCAGGCTTGACATCAGGAAAAAATTTTTCACAGAAAGGGTGATTGGGCACTGGAACAGGCTGCCCAGGGAGGTGGTTGGGTTACCTTCCCTGGAGGGGTTTAAGGGACAGGTGGACGAGGTCCTGGGGCGTATGGTTTAGTGTTTGATAGGATTGGTTGGACTCGATGATCTGGTGGGTCTATTCCAACCCGGTTATTCTATGATTCTATGATTATATGCTAAAAACCATACTATTTGCCAGAATACGCTTACCTCCCTTACTTAAAATCCATCTGATTTGTCTGTCTATTACAGTTCAACGCCAAGCAGAAGTTAATTGATTTGCAGTCGCTGTGGTTCTGTGGCTATTCCTTCAGCATTTCTGGGGAGTCCAGGCTCCCACGTGCAATTTAATCATTGTTTCAAAATTTTCTCCAATTCTCATTTGCTATATATTTATACAACACCTGACACAGTGAACCATTACCTAACTGAGGATTGCAGACTGCTTGTTTTTCCTTCACCTTAGAGTGAAAGGAGTTTTTAATCTGTGATCTGGTATTTACTGAATGTTTGACAGTTACTCTTGCCTGGCAATGATGTTTCTGATTCCTACCCAGTGCTAACCAGGCCTAGGCTGCTTAGTTTTCTAAATCATCTGGCAGCAGCTGCCTTTGGTTACCCTTAATTTTAGTACTAAATAGTAGAATATTTTGTTAGTAGGCAAAATAACATTACTTTTCATGTTATTGAAAAGGTTATTGGAAATTATTCATTGTGTTTTATTATTTTAATATTATTAAAGGCCAAGGAAGGACTTTGTTATTACATAGAACCTAACAGTTGCTGTTGACCAATTTACTAGTTAAGTTATTTGGCAGTCATTATGTCTAATATAAAGCACATTGCCCTGCTCACCAGCAGAGAATGATTGCAGCATGATAGTATTTACATTGAAGGATCTTATCTCATTGGACTCATTGCAGAATGATTATAGCTGTGCTATTTCAGTGTGTCAATGCAATAGGCACCTCTCAAGCTAAATAAAAAAAAAAATCCATGGTGTTCATTTTCATTTAATGCTGGTAATCTTTACAGTATTTTTGCATTTTCCTAAAACCAAATGATACGTTATCACTAGCAATGCAATAAACCCAGTCCATTGGCCTTAGCACTCGGCTTGCCAGAAACAAACCACGCTGTTAATCCCATCATTACATAATCCTGTTCACTGAAGCAAACATGGAAATTAAAGCTTTCTAGTCAAAGGTGGCCCACAAAATATTGGGCAGTGGAAGGTTATTTGGCACATAGCTATTATGAATAAAGCGTGATGATAACATGCACCTGAAAATTTAATAGCTTTGTCTTAACAGCAAAAAAGACAGAAAGGAGACAGGAAGATAGGTGAAGCTGTGAGGGGGGATTAGTTACTTGTTATTTATTTATTTATCCCTACCCCTCCTTTTTTTTTGTAGACTTTAATGCGTAATTCTTCTGCTCTGGAATTTGATCCTAGTCAGTATGGCATGAATCTCAGGGCATAAAGTTCATTAACAGCCCACTTGGACCTTTTGAACTCTGTCTGCTCTGCAAAAATATCCTCTGAAAAGACATGAGCCACTGTCCCAAGTAGGGCAACACTAAATTAAAACACTCAAAGTCTTGTTCTGCTAGTGAGCTCTCTGCCAGTAGTAGTGGCTCCTGTTGCTGCTGGGTGAATAGGAGGTACTATTTCCAAACCTTTTGTTGCCCTCTCACATAAAAGAAAAAGCCTAAGGACATATTAATTAATTAAACATCGTTTCCTTTTTCCTCCCCAAGGAAGATGGGTACTTTCCTACCCTTCCAGGGCAACCAGCTAGTACAATTTAGCTATAAACAAACAAAAAAACAAACTGTGAAGAGAGACAAAACCCCAAAACATTTTCTCTCTTTTTTTCTATCATTCATTAATTGCTCTGATCTGTGAGGGAAAGGACTCCAAGCCCGAGCTTTGCACAAAACTCATCCAAGAGTGAAGAGGGCAAGCCGAACACTGAGCCTCTCCAGCTGCCTTGAAGTGAATGGCTTTCTGAGGGGTATGAATGCTCGCTGTCTCTCCCTACACAATGTAGGTGTTACTGCTCGCGAGGAGAAAAAACAAAACAATAATCACTTGAAGAGGAGAGAAGGCTGTCCTGGGCAGAGGTGGAAGGGCTCTCTCTCCTAAGGATAAAAATCGGGCTGCCTTCATTTCAGTACGGGGGACTGGGCACAAAAGGTGAGGCAGGGTGGTGCTTTCAGAGGCTAGGGGCACTTGGAAAGAAATGTTCTGTTCTGAGTAAAAGGAGATAAAACGTGTGGCTTGTAGTGAAATAGCACAAAACCTCACAGTCCACGAAAGATGGAGTAGCACATCTGAAGATGCAAAGTATTCTGGGCAAACCCTCACAAGGAATTTCTTCCGGTTTTCTGCACCTACCTGCTCTATGGCTGCATCTGCATGTGGTCTTGCAATTAAATAAAGAAATCATAGCCTTTGCTGTTTTCTTTTATTCATAAGATTGAATATAAAATTCAATTGCTAATCACTTTTCTGTAGGTGTAGAATTCAGCTTACACAGAGAGAAATACAACTAGTGATCACCAGAATAGCAGCTTTTCTGTGCTTACTGATAGCACCTGTGTATGTACACCTGTGTGTAAGTTCTCTCTTGACCTGGAGAGAAGTGAAGATGCAGAGGATGTGGTGTGACAGGGCTTTTCTCTTTTCATCATCTAGCTTTATTCCGTCTAGTTTCTCTTTTTTTTCACCGCAATGTTTGTTTGGCTCTGCTCATCTTTAACATGCACCTTTGGGAACAAGAGAAGAGAGCAAGCAAGGCGAGTCGGGTGAGATCAGATGCCTGCACTTTTAACTCTGATCTTGTTCAGTTTGTATTTAGACCTTCTGAAGGCCTTTTGCATTAGTTACTTTTGGTCTGAGCAGACCTTTACTCTTATGTCAGCACAAAGGGGTTAGGTGCAGCGCTTTCTATGGCAAAAAGCCCTCACTGGGGCTGAGCAAAATCTCCGCTTTTTCAGGAGCAGAGCAACACAAAAGATTTAAGGGGGGAAATTGTTAAAAGGGAAGCCCTTTTCTCTTTGGGTTGAATGCAGTGGGGAGATTAAAACTTTCATTTGAGATTTTGCTGTATTCATAGTAGTGAGGCCATGAATAGGTCTAAGTCAGAGCCCACAGTGGTTGTGGTGTGCCCTTTTATTCTCTGCACATCTTCAGACACAGGTTGTTTTGCACTTGAAAGAGGTGAAAGAGGGGAATGTGGGATTTTGACAGCTGATATTGGCCCCTGAGCTCTTGATGGGGATTTTCTAATTAACCCCAAGGGCCCATCAGGTGGTCAAAATGGAGTGATTTCTGTCAGAAAGGGCAAAAAGTTGCAATTGTCTATTTTTTTAAATTTAGACAAATATACCAGGGGTGATTTTTAATGTCATATATATGATGAAACCAGTCATGAGGAGGATTTTGGAAGTGTCTGAGGCCTCACTACCGTCATAGCTCAAAATTTCAAGCAAAACTTCCTTGCTTTTGAAGTTTTCTTGGGCTTAATATAATAATGCCAATTCAAGCAAATGCCTTTTGATCCTGACATAGTTCCTCCAAATCTGTAACGCTGAGGCAGGCTGAGGTGGCACACTCACACCCTGTCCTTGCCAGCTTTGGGGACTGAAGGCAATGAGTACTAGGAAATCAGCTACGGGATCCTTACTGCATGTATGCAACAGGAAAAGCTTACTAAGCAAGCATTCATAACTCAAAAAGATTGGACTAGAAATAAGATATTTTATATACAGCATAAAGCTTGCAAAACTTCCTCTTCAGGTTTTAAAAGGCAAAATGTGAGTGAACCTACCTGTACGTGTGTGCACCGTTTTTATGGTATTGAAGGTCACATAATGCAGAAGCACGTGAAATTTAAAGGCAGCTGCCTTTGTTATCTAGTCTCCTTCTGAATCTCCCACACAAGATAGAGGATTAAGAGTTGCGATACCTGTGTGTTGGGAAAACTAACTGAAAGGTTTTTGATGTTAATTTTGAATGCTAGTGGTGCTGAAAGAAGAGTGAAATTAAAGCTTCATAATACATGAATTCGTACAGACATTTACATGGGATGGAAAGGTAGATTAGGTCTAGGAACTAGTGTAGAAACTCGAGTGACTTGTCCAAGTGAATACTAACTTACTTTTTTCTGTTTTGGGGTATTTGAGGGTTTTAAAGGAAAAACTGTGTAGCAAAGGAAAAGAGAAAAAGGCAGAAGGAACGTGAAAGAGAGTGAAAAGAATCCTACTGAATTAATTAATTAATTCTGAAGTAGTAACAAATATAGCTGGAACAGGAGATGTTTGTCTTTGTTCCTCTGCTTGTTCAAGGCAAGGCATATTTTTTTTTCTGCATCTCAGAGTCAAGGGCAAGCAAGAAGTTGCAATGGGTTTTCCTCCCACTTGTGGCAAAGGTCACATGGGACATCTCTGCTTTATCTGTTATCTCTTCAAAGTAGAAGTATGCTTCATCCACTTTTCCTTACCAGTCAAGTCCAAACTTCATGTAATCTGAAACTCAGTTTAAAGCAGAACCCTGGACCATTCTTAGGTTTCTGCTAGACAGGAACATACATGAGGAAAGGAGCAAGATAAGGAGACTGAATATACATAAAGAGTAAATCTGTGAAAATACTGCTAGCAAAGGGTAGTTATTAGGGGGAATAAACAGAAAGTTTAAGGGTTGCAGGACCAGACCAAGTGTTTCTAAACAAAAGTTAAAACCAAGCAAAACTTGCTTTTGCTCACTTCGGGCCATAAGATGGTTGGTGCAGGTCCAGAAAAATTTCTTCCTGGACCTAAATGAGTGTGTTTTGAGTGAACAGAGCCAAAAGCTGTGGGAACTGAGCTGGTTTTGGTGTCATGTAATGTTTGGAGGTAAATGGAGGTGTATGTTAACTTCCATAAAGTAAAAGGTATGCTCTGTGTTCTGTGTTTACAGAATTGTTGTTACTTTAGCATGATAGGTGAAATTTTAACTTGAAACCCTGCTACACAGTATGAGAATAATCTGACTTTGCTATTGAGACTCAAGACTGGTTTGCAAAACTACGTAGGGCTAGTACTTAGCAGGTAAAATAGGTGCTAAGTAACTGCAAGAAAATAAGTGAGCCCCTTGGTGAATCCAGTTCTTCTGATTACTTATGTTAGAAAGAGGTGGCCATGCCAAAGGAGATTTTTGTATGTTTGGAGAATGCCTATCTAAACATCAGAATATTTAATGGTCTTGAGAATATTAATTAATAGACTTGACAGAGGTCAAGAGTTTTATGCTTTATTTAGCCAGGGATTAGTCTAAGAAACCTGATGAGATACAGGCATTTATCCATCTTCACTGAAGTTAAATTGCTAGTATTTTTCTTTCCTAACACATGTTGGAAACAGACTGATTTTCTTTTTCTCCAGTTCCGATAGCATTGCAGTGTGGATGAACAAGACATTCATCTTCCTGACACGTCTTATTTCAGCTGTTGCTGTGACAAATTGTTTTTGCTATAGTTCAGCTGAAGTGCTGCAGAGTTGCTGGGAGTGACTACTGTATACCAGGGGTTGTTCATAATGGATTTTAAATTGTTTTTTGAGGACAGCTTTAAATCAAAATCAAAGCGAGTGTTAAGAAGCACTGTCAACCACAGAGGACTTTACGTAGAGAGAGCTGCTGCTAGAGGTACAAAAACCACAAGGTGCTTCTCTGTCTTCATGAATCTACAAAATCTGCCCAGTTTCTCAGCAGTGTTATGCATGGTAACTTCTGCCAGAATATGTAAGAACGGAATGTTTCCTCTTGTGGGGAAGATTTGGCTCCTGAAATAAAATCCCACTTCCAGTGCCTATCAATAAAACGCATTCTTTGGGAACTGGTCTATATATTTTATGAACACTGCGGTGCTTTGCTACTAATTGCTTCAGATTATGAGATCAAATGTCATATGTTTTGCCAGGGGTGGAGAAAATAATTCTACCATGGCGATGATGTTGCTATCTGATATTAAAGACGTCCACATGCTCACTCTCAACTCAACAATTTCCTTCTCATGCTTAAGAAGAGTGCAAAGACCATACCTTTATTTTGAATAATTTATTACAGTAGGGTTGTCAACTTGAACTCACAAGAGCTCACCAAGACAGCCCACGTTTATTGTTGCTTTCTTGCTGCTGGTGACTCTTGGTTCTGCAGTGTGGTCCTCCTCCAACCGAACTACCTTGCCACTCTTGGTAGACTTAATTCAGTTTTTAATTAGTAATCCATGAGGAAAAATATCCATCAGCTCTCAGAATAACAGCACAGCATCAAAAAGGAAATCTTGCTTTCTAGGGAGCGGTTGCATTATTTCCTAGCAAGTTTGCATGAAGCCATGGACTTGTGATCCTGAACATTCGGCTGTGTCACAGCCTGCCAGTTACCAAGATTAATTTCTCACATAAAAATTTTTCAAGTATTTTTGAAAGAAAGTAGGAAGAATTGTGACACTTTCTAATTCCTCTTCCATCCTTCTAGACCAAAGACATTTCAACCAGTGTTCTGTCCGTAGGCATCTGTTGTTATATATTCTCACACATTGTCAGAAGTGAGAGCCTTGAGAAATCACACGCTTTGCAGGAAGGAATGTTTAAAAGGGAATTTTGAAGTGGGAACTCTTTCATTTCTTGTCTTTCAGGTTTCAAGAAATGGTAGAATCAAAATGTAAATGTGATCTACCTAGTGGATTAAGAAGTAGAAGCTGTAATATTGCTTTAGCAAGTATATGAAGATTTTCTTTGTTATGCATTAGTTTGGTGTTTGAATAAATTAATGGACTTTCATACCTGTTTTCTATGTGTAGTTATTCTTGGTAACTCACATAGCACAGGAGGACTGTGTGTTTATTTGTGACTTATGGATACTTATTTTCTTTCCTTGTGTGTACAAAGAGAAATGCAACAGCATCTGCTCTAGAAATGGGGAAAATAGTTTCAATATGTTCTCAAGTCACAAGACAGGTGGAATTATGTCTAGTTCTGACAATGTTATGGTTTTTTGCCTCTTCCTTTTTCTGGACCTTTGTCAATATAAAGCAACTATCAGTCTTTCTGAATTAAATATCTCTTAATAAGAAATAAAACTCCCGCAAAACGAACTGCATTTTTTTTCCCTTGAGCACTACAACCTCTTTTTGTTGTTGAAACTAAGTTTAGTTTATTCTTGAACACAGTATCTATGCCTCATGTATATTCACCGTTCTTCCTTACAGCACCTTCTGATTATAAGAGCTTATCCACGCTTTCTAGCTTAATCACTGAATCATCAAGAGATTAAAGCGCATCTCTAGAGTATTTAGTAAACTAGCTAATTGCCGGTGAAATCAGTTGGTATTAGAGAAAGCTACACGGCTTTGAGGGCTTGGGCTTGAATGACCTTGGACAAGGGAGAGTGACAGTCCTTGCCTGATGGTGTGTCCTGGGGCCCCTGGCTGATACAGGCAGTCGTCATTTACTGGTTGCACTCTTACAGATCAGAAGTTCTTCTGAATTTGGCAGGGTCTCCAACCTGCCTACTTTCAGTGGCTTCACATTTATTGAGAATTTCTGGGTCTTCCTGTGCTTGGACTTCATCCAACAAAACTTAACATCAGTAAGACAATCTTTCAACTTTTGGAGATAGAGTAGTGGAATAAAACCATAACATATATAAAAGCGTGTTTAACGTGCTATATAATGTGAGAATTACAGAGCTGCATATCTGTACATGTGGGAACAAATGAGGTCTGGGATGGGGAGAGATGCTCAGAAAGCACATGGCGCAGAGAGGGAGGGAGCAGGGAAGTTGTGCTTTGGTGATGCTTGGTCTGTGATGGAGAGACAGTGTCTGGCAAGGACTGTGATGGCCTCAACAATTAATCCAGCCTTCGGCTTCCCCTTCTCCTCCTCCTCCCCCATCAGAAAAGAGGGGTAGGCAGCAGAGCAAGGTTCAAATGTCACACAGACCGGCAGGCTGTGAGCTGGACGCGGCTGTTTGAGGCAGGGAGCTTGCTTGTGTCATTAGACCTCCTTCTGTGTCATTAGACTTCATGGTGATTAGGACTTAACTACGTAAACACATTGGTATAATTAACAGAATAAAACCTCTTGCTACAATGGATCACCCTATAGGGATAAAACGCCGGTCTTACACTTACAAAACCTCTTTTCTCATCACATATAATCCCAGAGTTGGTTGAAGTAGGTACTGCTTTTTCATCAAAGCAGCCACGAGAGGGCAACATGAGCATGAGCACAACGAAGACGTGATGCTAAGGAAGAAATCAGTGATGTAAAATCTAACTTGCTGTTCCTGCGTCATTTGTGCAGGTTGCCTTGCCTTTGGCTTGTGTGCCAGGAGGTTAGGACAGGGCTTATTCCTATTCAGCATTTGCCTTGTGCTTTGTGGAGCTACTTAGTGCCTGGGGGAGGTGATGCATGACTGTGTTACAAGGCAAAGTTTCACTCCTACTCTTTCCAAGTGCAAAGATAGTGTAAGACTTTGGAGTCTGGAGTGGTGTTGCTGCTTCTCCTGGGTTTATAGCAGCCTTGAGGCGTGAGGTATATCTGCTTCTGGAGCCAGCTAAATATATACGAATCTCAGCTTTTAAGAAACATGCCCCATCCTGATCAGACCTGTGGAGAAAACCATTAAGAGGGGACTTTCAACTGAAAAGTGAACAAAAAGGTTTTATGTTGTTTAGCCTGGAGAAGAGGAGGCTGAGGGGAGACCTCACTGCTCTCTACAACTCCCTGAAAGGAGGTTGTAGAGAGGAGGGAGCTGGCCTCTTCTCCCGAGGGACAGGGGACAGGACAAGAGGGAATGGCCTCAAGCTCCGCCAGGGGAGGGTTTAGGCTGAACATTAGGAAAAAATTTTTCACAGAAAGGGTCATTGGGCACTGGAACAGGCTGCCCAGGGAGGTGGTGGAGTCACCATCCCTGGAGGTGTTTAATAGACGGGTGGATGAGGTGCTGAGGAGCATGGTTTACTGATTGATAGGAATGGTTGGACTTGATGATCTAGTGGGTCCTTTCCAACCCAGTGATTCTATGATTCTATGTTTTAAAAGAGTGGTAGTATGAGGGCAGCTGCCAGGAGCCTTATATTTGCTGGGCTAGGAAGTTTAGGAAAATATCCCTAGTGAGGAAACCTCGGATGTGTCAGAATCTGGTGGCTGATATTGGAGAACAGATGAAAGCCAGGCTAGGAAAGAGAAGGTTTTCTTGCAGGGTCCATGCTCACATATTGAATGAGAACTCTTGTGGCAAACTAGGCGCTGCCTTAAAATGAAAGTGAATCTTGTGTCAGCCTGTAGCAGCTAAACACACAGGAAAATTCACAGTCATGGATTTACTTTCACGTTAATGAACATGGTCTTGAGCTCTAGTGGCAGAAAATCTTGCTTTCAGATCTCAAAGACAAGCAAAACTGTGGCAGGTTTGCCTTTGATTGTGTTTTCATTAGCTGCAGCTGAGCTTTCTAGGGTCTGGGAGATGTCTGTTACTGCATTGCTCCTTCCTAAATACTTGTATATCTACTGTGTGGATATGACACTTAACAGTTAAGAGTGTGTTCTGTCCACCTGGGAAAAAGAGACCTTTTTAGCAGATCTGAAAGCTTGAAATTCAAGTAAGATTGAAAAATTATGTGTAAGCAACCACAAAGTATTATGAAGTTTTCAAAGAAATGTTGGAAGCATTTCCTGCTCAAATAAATCGGACTCAAAAGATAGTTTGGAAATGGTGTTAACACTGGATTGTTTTTACACTTTCAGCATGGTAATTGTGATTCTTTGCAGCTGTTCCTTTAAAAACAGGATAATTTAAGAAAGGAAACAGGTGAAAGCAGATTTTCCTGGGGTACTCTTGGAGGAGAAGATCCTATTCAGGTAAGTGTTGGAAATTAGTATGATAAGTATCTTTCCAGCAAAGCAATCCTATCCTTTAAAGGATAGTATTCCTATTTATGACCAAGTACTCTAGATGGCTGGTGTATCCTGAAAGTTAGCTGCAGGCCAGAAGGTGATAGAGCTTGTGGGCTGTGCTCTCTATCAGAGAAATATCTGCGTGCAGGGAGGGTATTCTGCAACATCAGGAGCTAACATGTGCACTCACATGGAAATGAAATGTGTGCTTTTTTTATTTGTGTGGGGAAGAGCTCCCATCAATAGAAGAGCTGGGTCTGAGGACTTAGCCAAGTGCTCTCTCTGATCTGAAGTGATGCTGGCACAATTTTATACTCGGGTGTTGACCTGTATTCGTTCTTTCCAGTTTTCTTGTTTCATTTAACCTTGGGTTTTGCCTAGTTTCCCAGTTTCAATTTTAGCTTTCTATTTCACTGATTAAATTCTTAAGATTGTTTTCTGTATGGAGGAAAAAGACAGCTGTGTTTTTCAGGCAATTCCAGATCCTTTCAAGAATTGCCTAAGGTGGTGTTGTATGTGAACTTTGGGCTTTATGTATGTATTTACTTATTCATCTGGCCACTCTGCTGGAGCAATGTGTGGACCCCACTGTAGCCGCAGGACCAAACTGGGACCCTCCAGAAATGCCCAGGAGATGGGAACATGGGTTTGGAGGCTTCTAGATGGCCCTTGCTAGGTTGTGGGGAGCTCTGGAAGAGGGTTACCCTGTTATCTGTACTTTGCCTTTCCTGGTTTTTAGAAGTAGTAAGCCCAACACGGTTGTTTTCCATGTCGAAAGATGCATCTCAACCAAATAAGACAGTGGAAAGCACTGATGAACTCAATACGTGGTCTCTTCATATCTTAATTATTGGTGTGTCTATTTCCCTTTGACCTTTCTCCCTGGGCATCTATTTGATGTATTCATGCAAAGAGATGTTTTGCACAGAGGGAGAAAAAAATGTTCACCTGTTCAAAAAGCTGCCACCAGGACACCGATACAAGCAGAGATTCTTTCTCTCATCGCCGTATTATTTTCCTGAACACACTGTAATTTCATCAATTTTCCATGCTTATGGTCATGAATGCTTGACATTACCATGTCTTTACGTTAACAAAAAAGAAATTTCATGGGTTAAGATTTCACTAGAAGAATAGGGAAAGCGTGAAAAGCCAGCCAAATTACGGAGTGCTACAGTGTCCTTTGTTTCACAGCAAGATTGTCTTGTGGAGAAATTTGTATTGTATGTTTTGGGTTGTTTATTAGTTACTTGTTTATAGCAAAAAAGTACTCATACAGGTTTCTTTATTGTAGCTGTTTGCCAGCTCGCATCGGAGTAGCTGTTTGTTAGATTTCAGGATATTAGGATTAAATGTGAATGAAAAGTTGAGGGCTTTGGTTATTTGGAAGGCAAATAAATATTTGCAAGACTAGGTCTTCAGCCAGTTTGAATGAATATAGCCCTGTATTGGTTAGTACTAAGCAGAGACACAGCTCAAATATTTCTAGGTTACAGGTTTTTCCAGCACATTACCTGGACCATTTTTCAAACAGCATCCCAACAAATAGGCTGGGTTAGGCTGGCTATGACATCCTTTACTTTAAAATGTTGATTTTGTGCACTAACCAGTCGTGACCATGACCTGAACCCAGAATAAGTAACAGGAGGTTCCTGAGTGACCTTAGAAAATGTTTGACTTCTTGTAACCAAAGTCACATGTTTTCTATTTGGCTCATCTCTGACACGGAGGGTGATGATGATTCAATCACAGTTGCTATTGCACTTCCTGTGGTTCTGTGAAGGGGAGTACATTACATCGCATTTGTGTTTACTGACATATGAGTCCTGGCTGGCTGACACACAGGGTAAACAGAGCAAGGCTTGGAGAGCCTTCCTATCTATTTGTACAGAGACTGTAGAAGCAAAAGACCCCATGGAACCTGGTTTGCCGTGGGGATGCAGTAATACAAAGTTGATATCCTGTGCCACTGGACTTTTCTGTGTCAAAGCCAAATTAAGATCCCAATAAATCCTTTTTATAATGTGTTACAGTTTGTCTTTGTTAAATACTTGTTGGTTCTACAAGGTTCATGTTTGATGTGTCTTTCAGCTGTGAGAAATGTCAGTTAACGTAGATGGGTTTAGGTTGAGGATCAGTTATTAAGTTTTCAAGTTCCAGCTGATGCTGTAGCTGCTGCACAAGTGTTCTCACTTACACTATCGCATCAACTTTACAGGCTGGACAACAAACACATGATAATGTTCAATGTTCCTAGCAGAAATTTTATTTAGTAATTGAGTTAGAGATTGAATGTTAGAATTGTTTTAGCAGTTGATTGAAAGGGTAGACCTCTCTAAGTAAGAGAGGAAGAAATGTCATCTGGCTTTTCTGAGTCAATGACATAGGCCCAGAAAACATGAGACAGACCATTACTCTGTTTGCTGGTAGATAGCTGTGTATTTCTTCCTATGAGACTGGAATGAATGGAGTTGGCTCTCTCTGCATCTATGTTGGTGTGCATCAGGAATAACTTCACTCAAGTCAGCAGTCACTAAAGCATATAAACCTGACATAAGCAAAAGCATTGCGGGACCTAGCAGCTGTCTCCTAAGGGAAGACTTCAGCTACTGAATTGCATAGCAGTCTTATTCTCCATGAAAATGAAATTAAATCAGATTCCCATACTCATTCCTCTAGTTTGACAGCCAGGCCTTGATTCACGTATGGTTTCTTCCTTTTACATAATCTTTCAGCACACCGCAAAAATGCTAACAGAAAACTTAAACTACCCAGACAGCTACTCTTGTGCTTTACTAATAATAATGTTCACAAAAATACTACCGGGCATTGTCAGAAGAGTAAGTTGTTACAGATGATTGTACATACCTCTGCTAGCTTTTACCATATTTTCCTTCAAAATGTGCAGCTACTGCAGGAAAGATATAATATTATCTCTTTTGAATTAAATGCTTGCTATTTACATTTATACTAGTATAACCAAATTTGCCTTTGTCTTGTACATTTGTTTGGAATTGCTTCTTACTCGACTTACTGGCTGCAAAGGAATATGTCCGAGATCAACAGGTGGGACCGTTTCTACAAGTGCTTTGTAAATGTTTGCTGTAAAGCCATGACAGTCATCAATCAGGTTTGATTTGAGTATGAGAAATACTCATTGGCTGGGAAAGTTGCGTTTGTTCCCTTTTAGAATGAAATATATTGGCATACAACAGCACCAGGTTCTGTGTGGTGTGAATGGAGGATGACCTGGCACCCGTCCCTTGTTCATCCTCCCTGCTCCAGGGAGAGCAACGATGTGGGTGTTCACCCTGTGCTGGGTTTTGCTCTGTAGAAACTGGATAACATGAAACTAGGATGAGATAGAAAGACAATGAGCAGGAGGTAACAAAAGGTTTGTTCAGCCAATTCTAAAACAGGGTAGCTTGAATTGACAAGATGTAGGTTAAAAAAGATACCTTATATCTCCCTAAACAACATGGTGTCCCAGTAAGTAAGATTTTTTAATTAATCTTTCTCAGCTCTCTGGTAACGCCTATGAAAGTATGCAAACTACTGCTAAACAGTCATTGTAATACAGTAAAGTGCATTAAAAAATGCACAATTGGACTACGTTGAATGACAATGTGACATAACTACAAGGATAGCCAAGTATTTTTTGAAAGTCATAACTCATAAGAGAATTACGAGTCAGTTGTTAGTAAATACTATGGGCTTGTTGTACAAGCTGAGACTAAAGCAATGCAATCATGTTCTAAATTGAGGTGCATGTGAAAAGAAGCTTCCAGCAAAATGCAGCTAAATTTGAAAAAGTATCCATCAAGAAAAGTCCCTGGGCTTCACATTTGAGAGAGAAAAATGGAAAATTATGGGAAAACCAAGTTCCGCCTATTAGGAGGCTGTATCAGTCTGATCTTTGGCACATTCTGAGAGAGGGAATAACAGCACTAGCAAGCAGCTCTTTACTAGTCTACATGCCTGTTCCATGTCCCACGTTCAAGGCAGAAGCCTTTTTAATCCAGATATTTGTGTGGATTAAAATCTGCTTGACTTATGCTCTCACGCAACACAACGCTAAAGGTGTAGTTGTATGTTCAGAAATGTCTTTTAATTAAGAATTTCAATCTTTTCCCCCCTATTTTATTTAGAAACTTTCCTTCTATTTCTTTCTTTTTTGTAGCAAGGATTGACAGTAATACTATACAGTGTTGTGCTGTATGTTCGTTCATGGGAAGATACTGGTTTATTAATTTTAAGGGCATTTAAATTTCTGCAGCTGAAATGTCAGATGAATTGCTTACCTTCACATATATTATTTGCACGCTTGTATTTTGTGACCTTCACTTGAATATTACAGCTCACATGGACCTGATGGTCCATATGATGCTGATTTTTTTTAAAATGATTTTTTTATTCCTCTTTATAATGACTCCTTACTTCACTTAGTTCAGCAATTTAAATTAAGAACTGGATTTAAATAAGCTTTATATGTTTACTATTTCATACTCTGTTGCGAAGAATTAGAGACCTGTTGCTGATTATCAGCTTTGTCATCTTTTTCTTTTCCTTTCTTATTGTGTGTTATCTTCATACTTCGTAAAAGTCCAAAACACCAAAGCTGTGAAGAAGATGGCTTATGGTTGCCAAATGACTTGGTTAGTGCTTTATCTCCTGATAGGCAGGATCATATCAGCAGTGTCTGAGAAACATAGTTGTGTGAGTTTTGTGGTGGTTTTGTTGTTGTTGTGTTTTGTTTGGTTTGGAATAGCTTTGTGAGGTCTGTTAACTTCTCCCTAGAAGCACCAAGATACAAAAAGTTCACTAAAAAGTATTAAAACCTCTCAAGCCTAGAATGAACAGAGTTGGAGACTTATATTAGGCTCTTCAGGTTCTCAAATCCTATGACTTTTAGTATCATACAGTTATGTGGGGGTTTTGTTTAATGCGTTTAATAAGTTAAATTTAATTTACTTTTATGGATTTCACTAGATTTATTTGAAGCAAAAACTGTAAAACTCGGTGCTAAAGCCCGCAATCAAAGGGGATGAAAGAGGCTTATCAAACCACAAAATAAATGAAGGGAACGCTGCCCTAATTTCTTGAAAAAGAGGTTATTTTATGTTGAAATCTTGTGATTTGAGGGAAGGGAAAAGAACTAGCGGATTTGTCTCAAATTCATTGTATTTCCTGGACAGGAGGTTCTGGAGGGATGGTGACTATTCCGCTTGTGTTGTGCTTTGTGGCAACTCAGCCTTCAAACATTGACCCAACTTACTGCCACCTCTGTAATGGTAATGACAGAATGGGATGCTCACTATGGGAAATCATCCCTCGGTTTTCCAAGTCTTTTCAAGACTTTCTAGAAATGAAAGTTCGCGGAATGAACAATTATATCTAGTTTCTCAGGCTCCGTAATTTTCAAAGCAGGCTCTCATCATCCCATTGGCCCCAACAAGTACTGCAGCACTGAGTGGGGCTTCAGGGACAGGCTGTTGTTTTACTTAATTGTAAAGGCTGTAGCATATTGTAGATGCTATAATAATAATTTTATTCTTCCTTCGGTGACTGTATTATACCCTGGGTTGTATGAGTAGTGCTATAATAATCATTTGCATATTGGTGACGCTATTCACGTGCTCTCAGTCATAAAGACCAGATGCAGCAAAGCAAAACCTGCCTGGTGTTTTGAAGGGTATTGAAATGCTTTCTGAGAAAGCTGAAGATAGGTAGAAATAGAGCTAGATGCTGGTTCTTTACTCTCAACAGCATCTCAGTGGTTTTGCTTTTATGAAATATTAGAACAATGCAAAGTTTCTTGAATTTCTGTGTGGTAGCTTCTCTCTGTGTTTATAAGCACAGCCAGCAGCGTGCAGGGCTATGGTCTATGTTGTGATGCTGGTAGGGAAAACACAAACATCTTTGCACTCATCTGCTGGCACTTCCTAATGATTCATTAGCAGCTGACAATTATCGTGGCCTGATGAGTACTAGCAGAAATCAAATCGACAGAACTGAGCTGTCTGTAATCATAGCTGTAATGCTGAGAACTTCAATTGCATATGCTGGCATGAAATTAGCTCAGTCTATGGCTAGAAAATGATGGGACCGAGAAGGAGGTTTATTGTATAATTAGTTAAACAATATTTCATCCCTGGGTCTTACCAAGCTGTAAGACAAGCATATCTGTTGTAATTATATTTTACATTGGTAATGTGACATTAATGAAATGTGTCACTACACTAGCATTAGGATACATTTCATTAATGCAAACCACTTTTGTTGTATGCTTTACATTTGGAAACAGATTTAAGTATTAAGTGGCTAATGTCTGCAGCCAGGGAATCCTTTCCGAATTTGTAACACTGACCAGAACAGACCGCATTACACTCTCCAAATGGTGCATTTTTGCATTTGAATGTCTGAATTATCCTGGTTTCTTAGAGACGACCACAACACCAACATCTTAAATCCTCAAAATATTGTCCGCTTCATTGAATGCTCGTGATCTAAGCATATGTGTAATTATTCTGTAATTCTCCCCAAAATGTGATTCCTTGGAAATGCATACTAGATTTCCCCTATTGTAGCTGCAATGACTATTTCTTTGTGCCCGCTTCTTTAAATACGGTCACAAGGAAGTCTGTGTGCCTTGGTGCACCGCATGTGTAATGATGATTTTTTTTCTTCCCCTCTCCACTCCTAGTACGCCCATCAAGAGGAGAAAAAAAAAAAAAAAGGCAAAAACCTGCTTCATTTGTTTCAGGGTACAGAGTGAGGTCACAAAAAGACCATTTAAGATAGTATACATACAACAGTAATCTTTCTGACAAGAAATGGGCCTAATACCACGTACAATGGGCTTAGAGTTAGGCAAGTATACAAAATTAGAATTTGCAAGAGTTACAAACCTGGCTCTGATAACATATGCATGTGCACACTTTGGGAGAGGGCAAAGGGGAATCCCGTGTACCTTAAGAGGATTCAACACACATCATGCAGCAGGAAGATGATGTTTCAGAAACTGCTGCTAACACAAACCATACAGACTGTTAAATAAAAAAAAAAAAAATCCCATCTGTCTGTGGGGAGAATTGTTTTATTCATTTCAAAAATATCAGTTTATTCAGTAATGCGAAGAAAATGTATATACATTTTTTTAATGGACCTTTTCCTTGCTTTTCAGTCACAGAAAGTAAGTTTTATTTGGCAGTGTGACTATTGCAGACACCAGGGATGCAGGGGCTGAGACCTGTGTTAATAGCTCTAGATCACAGGTGTCTTTGTTAGCCCAGTTATAAGGGAGCTGTAGGGAAGACAACTTCCAAGTCTTTTATGGTAGTTTCTCTAACATCTTCAATTTTAAAAATAATATGCAGATCTCTAATACTGTTTTGCCAAAATTTGATAGGTAATCCTTTCATTTCAAAGGAGAAAAACTTAATCAGAATGAGAAATATGTGACAGCAATGCATTATTAAGTAAAATCAAGTGACTGAAAAATTTGCTGCAAGTTTTGAGCTTTGTTTCTATAGAAATATTCTTGCTCCCACATTTTTCAGTTAAGAAAACCACTCTTTAGAAGTGTGAATATATCTTATGGAATGAAGTTAAGGATTTTTATGAAGTGAACTTATAAAATTATGCTTGCTATATTTTCAAAACTATGCTTGCTAGTTATTCAAAGCTAGGAGTTTATTGGGGATAAATACTGTGCAAGGTCTTCCACAGCAAGAGAAGTACAGGCTTGCTGTTTATTTTTCCCTTTATGCCAATAAGCCATAAAGTTCTGAGTTGAGGAAAAAAGGTTTAGCTGGAAAAATTAAATAAGCACTGATACATGCAAAGAAATTCATATATGCTGAAGGAATTAAGCCTGTGTAAAACAGTTACTGCATGGACTCAGTGTCATAACTTTTAGCAAGTGTTGCATTGTTTGGTCCTTTGCTCCATTTAATCTTGTGTGAGTATATAATTTGAGTATGTTAATCCATTTTTAGCTTTTCACTGTTAGATTTCTACAACTAGAACAGAAATACAAACTATACTTCTAAGGTTCAACCAGGAAAGAAATCATGATTGTGAAGCTGCAACAAACGATTTAGTATTACTCTGAGTTTTAATCTTAATTTAAAAATCCCTGATATTTACTGTTCAGCCCAAGTTGTACAGAATTTGGATGAGGTAGGCTGTTACCTGCGGCCAAAAATACATGTGCTAGATTTGGAGAGTCCTGTTCCCCATGGCTGTGTCCTTAAACCCCTCCAGTGAGGGGTGGGTTTCCATGCATGGATTCCTGGTGGCAGTCGTCATTGCTGTCGTCCTTCAGATTTCTACCAGGTTGGATGAACTATGATTTGTACAAAGTACAATGTTGAATTTTTAGCCTTGATGCAGGTCTCTGAAACATCCTTGACTCATTAGGCATGGGCACAAACCCCTTTTCTGCTAAAATGGGCAATTTTCCAATACGTGTCAGTGATGTGGCACCTGAGTTGGCAGAAGTCGACTAAGAAACAGTCTCTGAGTAAGCCATCACAACTATAACTGCAGGGAGAAAGTTGCCAGTGCATGTATATAATGAATTTCAAACATACAAATTTTTTTTGGAGCTGTGAGGTGAAATCCTGAGCCAGTGAATTGGATGGCAAAACACTGAATGATGCGAGTGTTGTTTTGATTTAGCTCGTGAAACTGCTCCCTGCTGAATTAAAACAAATGAGACTGAGAGCTCTGTGTGCGTTACAGGTCTGCAGAACACAAGTGGAATAAATATCTCACTCGTTCAGAGATATAAACATTGAAATAAATATGTCAAGTGCCAGAATGCGAATTAATTTTTGAGATCCAGATCTGTTTTTATTATGAGATGGAGTAGTGACTGAGAAGTGACTTTTGTTTTAATAAAGCACTTTTTGTTGCTGCAACTGTGTTCATCCTCGTGTGCTTCCCTCTATCATTATTTGCAGTTTATCTTTTATCCCAAACCCCTGAAATGCCATCTGAATTAAAATGATGTGGAAAACCAAGGAAAGTACCTATAAATAAACATTTGTCAGGGAGTCTTTGATACTGTGTGAGTGCTGATTGCAAACGTTTTAATGAGGCCAGCCTTGTTTATTTTTTTTTTTAAAGAAAAAAAAGTTGATTGTAAATCAGTAAAATGTGCTGGGCTTTCTAAGCTCTGAGTTGGCAACAGCTTGTTGAGAGTAAATCCTCTCATGGAAGGTTTTGCTAATCTGAATAAATTCAATTTCAAAATCCTTCCTTGATCTAAGCTTGCTTAAGCTCTCACCAAGGCCTAAGGACCCTGAGGGTCAATTCCAATAACAAAAGATAAGAAAAATCTGCCCTTTCTCATATCTCTTTGCAATACACTATAAGCTGTTACCTCACTGCTAAAAATCTTTAGGTTTAATGAAGTCTCCTTTTGATACTTTTTGAGGATGAAGTTCAATGTTTCCCACCCCAGTGCATGTCTGCTCTGCATGCCACCCAGGACCGATGTCAGAGGACCTGACTGGCTCCTTTCCAGAGGCACAATTGCGCCTGGAAAAGAAGTCCTTGAAATCTCTAAACTGCAGAGCCCTAAGGAAGTGTGATAAATAGTCCTTTACAAATTAGATTTTTAATTTTTGTGCGATGGTAATTGATATCAGGTTAGGCAGCCTCCGCTTTTTAGACAGAGAAGCTTGATTTAAAAAGTCATAAAGGAGAAAGTTTAACTCAAAATCTGAACAAGCTCTGTGGTTGGGCTGTGTTATTACATCTCTCCTGCTGCCACCGTGCAGGTATATTGCAGTTCAGACACCCGTTATGGCACACGTATGATCTGAAAGTGAGAGATGCAAACAGCATTTGTGTTAGTTTCCTTCCCAATAGCCCTCTGTTCTACTTTCCTCTTAGTTGTGGCTTTTTGCATTGAGCGGTAGTTTATACAAAGGCTGTGAGACCTCCTTTTGTGGCACTAATTGGATAAGTAATGCAAAAATCGCTAAAACTGGAGCTTTTGAACAGCGTCAGATACAGGGCAGCTGTAAACTCATTGTAATCTGGCTCTGCTGTTTGTACCTGTTGAGTTTCTTAGGCAAGCATGCTTTCAAAATCACTTCTGTTATGATAATTAAATTTATATAAGAGGAAGGACAAGAAGGATTTGTTTTCTCTCTGAGAAATTCCATCACAAAATGTGTCTTAGTAGAGAAGAGAATAAATACAGACAACAGCAGATAAAAGGAAGTTTTATGGGCAAGCCAAGATAGTCTTCAGATGGTTCTGACTGATCTGGGGGGCAGAGGGACCTCGCGGGAGCTACAAGTTTGTTCTGTCTGCCACTGAAGCTATTGGAAAGCTGAGCTCGCTCCATCTGAGGTTAGCTAAAGAAAACAGATTAAAAAGCCTAATAATTTCTGGAGATAAGAAATCAAATCTTCTGCTGTTTCACTTGGCTGGTAGTGGGAGGAAGCCTATGCATCATCAAGGCTGATTTGCCTGTTCCTAGGGATGAGCTTTTATTATTTTTCTGCATTATTTTCCCTTCTTTTTAGGGGGCTGGGTTATATTTGTGTGGTTTGATGAGACCATGGCTGTGTTAGAATCATAGAATAACCAGGTTGGAAGAGACCCACCGGATCATCGAGTCCAACCATCCCTATCAAACACTAAACCATGCCCCTTAGCACCTCATCCACCCGTCCCTTAAGCACCTCCAGGGAAGGTGACTCAACCACCTCCCTGGGCAGCCTGTTCCAATGCCCAATCACCCTTTCTGTGAAAAATTTTTTCCTAATGTCCAGCCTAAATCTCCCCTGGTGGAGCTTGAGGCCATTTCCTCTCGTCCTGTCCCCTGTCACTTGGGAGAAGAGGCCAGCACCCTCCTCTCCACAACCTCCTTTCAGGTAGTTGTAGAGAGCAATGAGGTCTCCCCTCAGCCTCCTCTTCTCCAGGCTAAACAACCCCAGCTCTTTCAGCCGTTCCTCATAAGGCCTGTTCTCCAGCCCCTTCACCATCTTTGTTGCTCTTCTCTGGACTCGCTCCAGAGCCTCAACATCCTTCTTGTAGTGAGGGGCCCAGAACTGAACACAGGATTCAAGGAGCGGTCTCACCAGTGCCGAGTACAGAGGGAGAATAACCTCCCTGGACCTGCTGGTCACACCGTTTCTGATACAAGCCAAGATGCCATTGGCCTTCTTGGCCACCTGGGCACACTGCTGGCTCATGTTCAGTCACTGGCAACCAACACCCCCAGGTCCCTCTCCTCCAGGCAGCTTTCTAGACAGACTTCTCCTAGTCTGTAGCACTGCACAGGGTTGTTGTGCCCCAAGTGCAGGACCCGGCACTTGGCCTTGTTAAACCTCATGCCATTGGTCTCTGCCCAGCAGTCCAGCCTGTTCAGATCCCTTTGCAGAGCCTCCCTACCCTCCAGCAGATCCACACTTCCACCCAGCTTGGTGTCGTCTGCAAACTTGCTAAGGGTGCACTCGATGCCTTCATCCAGATCATTGATGAAGACATTGAACAGGGCTGGACCCAGCACGGAGCCCTGGGGAACCCCACTTGTCACTGGCCTCCAGCTGGATTTCATACCATTTCCCACCACTCTCTGGGCCCGGCCATCTGACCAGTTTTCCACCCAGGAGAGTGTGCGCCTGTCCAGGCCAGAGGTGACAGTTTCTCAAGCAGAATGCTGTAAACGTTTCTCCTCTTCTTGATATCTCTCAAGATCTCTCTGTTCAACCAAGCTGGTTCTTTTCCCTTGCTGGCTTTTTTTTCCAGAACACGGGGATGGCTTTCTCCTGAGCTGCTAGGATTTCCTTTTTGAAGAGCTCCCAGCCCTCGTGGGCTCCCTTGCCCTCAAGTACTGTCTCCCATGAGACTTTGCCAACCAGCCTTCTGAAGAGTTCAAAGTCTGCCCTCTAGAAATTTAATGCTACTGTCCTGCTAACCACCCTCTTCACTTCACCTAGAACAGAAAACCCTATCATCTCATAATCGCTTAGTCCTAGGCGTCCTCCTACTGCCACATCCCCCACAAGGCCTTCTCTGTTCACAAACAGCAGGTCCAGGAGGGCACCTTCCCTTGTCGGTTCATTCACCAGCTGTGCAAGGAAGTTGTCTTCCACGCACTCCAGGAACCTAGACTGCTTCCTTTCTGCTGTATTGTACTTCCAGCAGATACGTGGAAGATTGAAGTCTCCCACAAGAACAAGAGGCATTGAACTAGAGATTAACCCCTGCTGTTTATAGAAGAGCTCATCAGCTGCTTCTCCTTGGCTGGGTGGTCTCTAACAGACTCCCATCACAAAATCTACCTTCTGGTGGGCTGCTCTGATTTTAACCCACAGGCACTCAATCTCCTCATCACCACAATCCATCTCAACGGAGTCCAAGTCCTCCCTTACAAAGAGGGCTACCCCACCTCCTCTCCTACCCTTCCTATCCCACCTGAAGAGCCTGTACCCCACCAAAGCCGTACTCCAGTTATATGAGTCGTCCCACCACGTTTCCATGATGGCAAGGACATCATAGGCTCCTTGCCCTACAACAGCTTCCAGCTCTTCCTTCCTATTCCCCATGCTGCGTGCATTGGTGTAAATGCACTTCAGCTGAGCTGCCGAGCCTTCAGCCCTCTTAGAGGGAACACAGTTCATTCCCAATTGCCTGGTAACTGGAGTAGCTAACACCAGAGTGCCCGTATCTCCCTTAGCACCCCCAGCTGTGTTCTCCCCCACTTTTTGTATGGTGATGTACTGGTGGTCCTACCAGCACACCCTCTCTGAGTCACCAGTGCCCCACGTCCAGGCTTGTTCCTGTCTAGCCTTGGCTCAACCCCCTCCCCCTTTACATTTAGTTTAAAGCTCGATCTATGAGCTTAGCTAGGTTTTTAGCAAGGGCTTTAGTCCCCCTAGGAGACCCACATGTCCCATCCTTAGCAAGAAAGCCTGGGGGTGCGTGAGCCACCCCATGATCAAAGAAGCCAAAGCCCCTCTCCTCACACCAGGCTCGGAGCCAGGCATTAATCGAATTCTTCTTCCTGACTTCCTGCTCCTCTCTATTTAGCCTTGGGATGGAGCAGAATACTGTTTGTGCCCCAGAGCCCTCCATCTTTTTCCCAATGGCCCTGAAGTCTTTCTTGATGGTTTTGGTCTTTCTGTTTACTAGACCATCGTTACCAGTTTGGACTACTATCAGAGGATAGTAGTCTGTCTCGTGGACCAGGGAAGGAAGTTTTCTAGCTACCTCCTTCCCTGATGTCCCCAGTAAGCAGCAGACCTCTCTGTGGAGCGGGTCGGGTCTGCAAATGCGTCCCTCCGTCCTTTTTAGGAGGGAGTCCCCTACAACAATCACCCTCCTCTTCTTCTTAATGGAGGATGTTTTTATCTTTTTCTGAGGATGGTGCAGCCCAGGGAAGGATTCTAGGCTGTGGGAGCCATCATCCTCATCCTCAGGGTTGCATTCTGCCTGCAGCACCTGGTACTTGTTCACCAGGGGGATCTGGGGTTTTGGTGTCTGGGTGAGGGGAGCAAGTTTCCTTCGTCTGGCAGGAACTTGCTGCCATTCCCCATCTCTTGTTGCCCCAACCTTGCAGTTTGCAGATGGATGGTGTTTGGACACACCAGCTCCAGCAGGCTGCTGAGTTAGTGAGAGGGCACTACTCCACTGGTCTATCTCCCTCTCACACTCCCTGATGGTCCTCAGCCTCTTTACCTCCTCATTATTCCTTTTTGATGAGCCTAAACTGTGAGACCTTTCATATAGCTTGTGCTCAGCATTGGCACTGCCACAGCACCTGGATGCTCCGAGTGCCCCCAGCTCAACTTTGAGGACAATTTGGAACAGGCCCTTAGACACTCCTTGGCTACTTAACTGGTAAAAGTAATAAATCTCTGTAATAATGTCAAAGAATTAGTAGGAGAATTAATTTTTAATCCTGTGTGAAAGAATCAAAGTAGCTTCAGGGGAATCCCTGGAGAATTGAGGTCTGGCAAGTGAAGAGAAATGAGGAGAGGTAAAGAGAGAACCAAGCTCCATTTAATGTGCTCCCAAAACCCATTTGACCAGCTCCTGGTAGGCTCCAGTGGGGATCTCTCTGAGGACAAGATGTGTAAATTTTTTCCATAAAGTTATTCCATTATTGTAATTTGGGTTTTCTCCCAAACTTGGCACCTAGCTGCAAGCTCCATCCTGAGCACTTCTGCTACTCTGTCACTCTGTTCTCAGAGGCCCCACTTCTCCAGCCTGTCCAGGTCCTTTGGGATGACATCCTGTCCCTCTAGTGTGGCAACTACACCACTCACTTTGGCATCATCTGCAAACTAGCTGAGGGTGCACTCAATCTCGCTGTCAATATGATTGATGAAGATATTAAACAGCACCAGTCCCAGTGTGAACCCCTGAGGGACATCACTTGTCATGGATCTCCATCTGGACTTTGAGCCATTGACCACTACTCTTTGAATACGACCATCCAACCAGTTTCTTATCCACCGTACCGTCCACCCATCAAATCCATATCTCTCCAATTTAGAGAGGAGGATGTTGTGGGGGACCGTGTCAAAGGCTTTACAGAAGTCTAGATAGATCACATCCATCAGTTTACCCGTGTTGACTGCTGCGGTTACCTCATCACAGAAAGCCACTAATTTGGTCATCCAGGACTTGCTCCCAGTGAAGCCATGCTGGCTGCCACTAATCACCTCCATGTCCTCCAAGTGCTTTAGCATAGCTTCTAGGAGGCTCTGTTCCACGATCTTCCCAGGCACAGAGGTGAGGCTGACAGATCAGTAGTTCTCAGGGTTATCTTTTCTACCCTTTTCAAAAACGGGCACAACATTAGTCTTCTTCCAGTCACCAGGGACTTCTGACTGCCATAACTTTTCAAATAACATGGTGAGTGGCTTCTCAAGCACATCTGCCAATTCCCTCAGGACTCTGGGATGTATCTCATCAGGTCCCATAGACTTACGTTCAGGTGCTTTTGACTTAATGTGGTGCTACCCAGAGTGCTTCTGCATTGTGCTTACAGAAAGGAAGCCGTCTTGTTGTAAGTACATCAATTAATGCTCCTTACAGGAACAAAGGTAAATACTCAGATACGTAAAGCATGAGACTGGACCATAGTGCCAATATTTATTGCTGTGAATATTTTCACAAATTCACTAACAGCAGTGTAGTATTATAACAAAGGTTATGGGCAGATGGGAATGTTTGTTTGGACGTGTTCTTTTCTTCTTTCTCTTTAAGAATTGTGTCATTTTCTGTGATTTTTGCCTGGTAAATTTATGCTAGAAAGTCATTTACATGGAAAAGGAAAAATTCCTACCACCAGAATAACCGTCTGCCTGGAAAGAATCCCACGTATCAAATATACAAACTCAGTACTACTTAATAGCAAATGGCAAAGGGATGTGTAGCAAAGGCTGCTGTACTGATCTATATAGAAACTCAGTATATAACACCTATTTATTAGTTTGGCGAAGTGGCACCCTGATAACACTTTCACCAAATCCAGATTTTAATTTCAGCGTTATGGCTATTTTCCTTATACCTTTATTATTTTTATTATTTCCTTTATTAAATTATACATATTAAACTGACTTCTGTCTCTGCAGATATGAACTCTAACTTACATGTAGGTTTTACAATCATCTCTTGAAGCTTATTAGTACTTGTGCTTAACGTTATGCAGTGAAAAAGATAGTGTGATCAGTTATTACACAGTGTAACCAGCTATTCTCATGGCCTGGATAATTTGTTGGAAGGGGTGTTTCTTATCAGAACCACATCTCCTGGAGTCATATCTTTATATAAGAATATCAGGTTGCTTTAAAAAAAAAAAAAGGCAGTCTCCCTTGAAGCCAAGAGAAAAGATGAGAAATGGTTTAGATTAATAAGAAGGATTTAAATTTGGAAGTCAAATAAAACATCAGCAGTATATTTTTAAGTAGGTTGAAAAAAATTATTGGTGTATAATATTTGAAAGCTTTATATTTAGTAATATGATTAATTCATGCTTGTACTTCACCTAGCATATGTTTTTCCAAGTTCCCAAGCTGATCTTAAATAACTTGTCATATGTAGAAAACCCAGCAGTTTAAATAGGAAGGACATTATCAGTGGTACTGACTGATGCCGATGCATGTGAATAATGAAGCTAATATTCCTACATCCCACTTGAGTTGCTGGTTTCACTTCCTTGGATTTTAGTATTATTTGTTTTGAGATCCCTACATCAGTTGTGCTTGCCCTGTAGATTAGGCACTTGCCTCCACTTTTGTTTTTTTGCTCACCAGCCTGGATATCAGATATGTTTTTTTTAAAAAAAATAAAATATTCTGAATTTTAGATTAAACCTTTTTGGATAGGATAAGATAATTATTTCCATGGTCTCTGGTGCATGTACTTTAAATGTGTCTTTATTTATAGCTTTATTTGTGCTTCGAAGTGTCTTTGTCAGATACACAGCATAGTATTAGCATGAAACTGTCATATCCAAACTGTTATGCTCCTACAGTGCCAGTTTTCCAGTTTTGAGCTGAATATGATTAATGAAGAAAATTACTTTGTCTTGATCTTTAACAATTCAGCGAGTGCCCTGGAGCCTGGTTTATACATAACATTATAACTGAATTTTTGCTGATTTTTGTAAATTCTTAAACAAACATGGGCAAGCGATGTACCTTTTGTTTACAAATCTTTATGGATTGAACTAATTTCTTTAAAAAAAAAAAAAGTGAAGCATTAACACAGACAAACACAGATGCAGAGCTCTTCCTTGTTAGGGGTATACATAGGATTTGTGACAGGCATGGAGATGAGGTGCAAGGCATTCCTGAGATGGTCGGTGCAAAAAGAGTGTAAGTGGTAGTTCAGAGTGCTAACGTTATATGTCTAAACCTGGGCATGGGAACACCCCAGCAGGTTTTTGTGTCACAGATAGTACTTCTGTACTGTGACTATTTGCAGCTTTCAAAAATGTGTTAAAATAGTAGTGAAATAGATTATCCAGTGTAAATAGATTATCTTATTATATTAGTTCTGTTTTCAGATAGAGTAGTAGAAGGGTTTTGGCAGTTAATTAAAAATTATATTTTCTTCTGCAGTGAGGACTGTACAAAGACGTAATGCAAACTGAATAGTGAAAGGACACTCAGTGACTTGGACCTTGGGATGTAGACCACATCCAGTACTTCTCTACTGATACAGAGAAATAAACAAACATTAGAAAAGCCCTGCAACATTCATTGTAACAATTAGTTGTTAAAGAATCTCATGCCTTTCCACCACGACCCTCCACCTCTTTTTTTAAGTTAGCTGAAAAAAAAAAAGATTCATGAAGTAGCTGTGTATTCTCTTCTAGAAAATAATAGAATTTTTTTCTCCACTGCGATGGGAAAAAAGACTTTTTGGATGCGCAAACAGTGGATACAGAGAGGGATCAATAGGTACTGGGTGGAAGTGCCAGCATCAGAAGTGTTCATCTGACTAAAAGCAACACAGGTAACATGACAGGCTGTTTAATTTAACAGGTTGCCAGAAGAGGCAGAGGGAATAAGGATTTTCTGTTACCCTGTCTCTCCATACATTTTACAGTGACTTTTTGACCTCTGTTCAGTATGCTGTTGTGCTGAACCACACACAGCAGCTCTTCCTTGGGACTGCCTAAAAAATGCTGGCTCTTGGGATTTAGGATCACTAATTAACAATTTTTTTTTCCAAACTCTTCAATATATTAAGTGATTTAAAATGCCTTTACCTCAGACATAGAGACATAAGGGGCACAGTGATGGCTTCTCTGATTAGTTTAGACAGAAAAAAAGTCTTACTTAAAATTTGCTGGGTTGGTTTTGCAGGTTCTTGCATAGCTCCATCTCCTCTGTGTTAGCTGAGTCCATCAACTTGGGTTTGCCTTCAGCCTCACTGACACAGAGCTGGTGGGATTCTTGCATAGATAATATTTACCGGCAAATGGTTTGATTACTGATTGCAGGTCTTACACTTCAAAGACGGGGATCTCAATATATGTAAAGGCATATATTTGTTTACCAATTTGGCATATTGTACATCTCTGTAGGTCATCATCAAATTTGGGCAGGTCAAGCAAGGTAGCAGAAAGAATGACAAGGATTCATCGGGGAAGTTTTTCAGCCCAGCTTGTATAAATACCCTTCAAACATTACTCTGCGTGAATATGTAAAAACTTGGAAGTCTTTAGAGTTGATCACAGTCTTGCAGTCAACAAACTCATCTAGAAATCTCAGCCAAAAGTTTATCCAAGGTCCATCTCAAGATGGAAAACAACCCAAATTGCCTGTACTGCCTACAATAATGCTGCTGTTTTCTTGCTTACACTTGCATATAAGGAAAAGGATCTGTAAACATATTGGGCTTTCTGGTGAGTGTTACTTTCACAGTATAACATATGGCTAACAACCAGATTTATTCTCAGCTTGAACCTCCATGTTTTTCTTTTTCTTTCTTTAAGAATCTCCCTTCAAGACCTCTTCCTCAGTATTGTAAATCCACCAATTTAATTTTTTTTCAGATGTACAGTATTAGCATTTTCTTTACACATTCTTACGAAGTGTTGCGATTTGGGAAAATGACTAGCATGAATACTCAAAAAAACCCCAAACAAACAAAAAAAAACCCTGATATTAACTGCAGCTTTCAGCAAATCTTGGATGCTGGTGGTTCTTCATACCCTTCTTGGACATACAATACCACTTTTACCATAACTTTCCTCTCATTGTCCTCTAGTACTGGGATTTTTGCTGTTCTTCTCAGATCTTGGGAAGTCACACAAAGGTCTGATCCTCCCTGGAAGTCTCTTACCTACGCAGAGCTCCTTTATTCCTGAAAATCCACCTTCTCTTCCATCTCTAAGGAAATTTAATTCATTCTCTGTGGAAATTAATGTCCTATTTCTATATGTTAGGGCCAATTCATTTTGCACTCCCCTTATCTTATGTAAAAGAGAAGCAACTGTGTTTTCCTGCTGATAAAGTAAAAGCCTGGTACGTGCCAGGCAGCATGCAGGACTTCATTTAATTAACTGTGCCTGACCAGTGCTTGCAGCCCACTGTGATTTTGAGGGCAAGGAAGAGAGGTAGACCTAGAATACTATATTCACTTTTGGGCCCTTCACTATGAGAAAGACATTGAGCTGCTGGAGCATGTCCAGAGAAGAACAATGAAGTTGGTGAAGAGCCTGGAGCATGTGTTATTAGGATCAACTGAAGGAAACAGTGTGTTGAATCTGGAGAAGAGGAGGCTGAAGGGAGACTTTATCAAAGGGGGTTGTAGCAGGGTGGGTGTTGGTCTTTTCTCCCAGGTAAGCGGTGATAGGATGAAAGGAGATGGCCTCAAGTTGTGCAAGGGGAGGTTTAGATGGGATATCAGGAAAAATTTCATCACAAAATAAGGTTGTCAAGCACTGGCAGAGGCTGCCCAGGGAGGCAGTTGAGTCACCATCCCTGAAGGCATTTAAAAGGTGTGTGGATATGGTGCTTAGGGACATAATTTAGTGGTAAACTTGGCAGTGCTAGGTTAAACTGTCGAATGTGATGACCTTAAAGCGGTTTTCCAACCTAAAATATTCTATGGTTAATGAGGCCTTTCTGCATTAATTAAAAAATTTGTACCTTTGACACTTAAAACATTAATTTGACTGTCAGTAATAGAAGATAACATTAAATGTAACATCATGAGTATCTCTGCAACAACTTTCTAGAGCCAGATGCTTTGGGGGGGCCATGTCAAAGCTTGTTCATTGGTGGCATTTATAGCAAATGAAACACTGTCTATACAACAGTAGATGTCTGAGCTACCTCTCCCAACTGTCTTTATAGTTGTTGAAGAGAAATAAGCACACATCTAAGGTGTGTGACTGACCATCTCTTCCCAAGGTTGACATTTAAAATAGATCGGATGAGTAATACCCCAAAAGAGGATATCTCTTTTCACAGATCAGCCTAGTTCAGAGGTAGCTGCCTGTCCTACATATCTCTGAAGTCAGATGAGGTGAATCTCATCCTAAATTCTTTGCTGATGCAGGTACATAGAGAGACTCAATATTTTAAGCAGAGACTATATTAATGAAAAGATGTCTGTCTTTTGAGTTTTTGCAACTGACTCTGCAACTTTGATATATTGTGTTACACATAGATTTTACAAGTAGTTTTCCTGTGAAAATAGTAGGAAAGCGTATGGGCACATAAGGATTATTTCAGCTTATTGCTGACAACGTTGACATCACAATTCCTGTAAACTCAATTTTCAGAAGAAAATAATGAAAATTGTAACCTGAATTGCAATCGTAAACTTGACTATTGAGTCTTGGCTGTGAGGCTGAGAGATCTTTGCTGTTGAGCCTATAGCACGTCACAAGAAGAAATGGGAACATTGATTTTTTTTTTTTTCTCTTTTTCTTTATTTTTTTTGGAGGCAGAGGAAGGGGAAGAAAAAGAAAGCGCAACGCTGAAGTTCATCCCATTGCCTTTATTACTTTACCACCATTCAAGTATGATGAGAAAGGCCAAAAAGCTTGCATGACAACCGGAGTGGGTAATACATGAATAGGAAGTCTAGTTTCTTTACTTCTCTATGACAGGGCTGAACAGTAGGCTAGGGAGATTCGAGGCTTTTTTTTCTGTTGTGTGGTTTTGTTTTGTTTTTTTCTTTTTCCTGACTCTATTATTCTATATAACTTCTGTCAGAGAAATCACCCACAAGGACAAAGGTTTGCTATGTGTCATTCATTTTGTGCTAACACTTACCAAGAAGTCAAGATTTACCAGATGGACACATTCCATATAATAAATATTTGAGTAGTAATGTGATTGTGTACAGCGTGTAATTTTAGTCATCTTTAGATGCATGAAAATTCCATTAAACTACCAGCAATGTTTTCTCCCCTCAAATCAGTATTTAGTTTTCATTGCATGATAACTTTTTAGTGGTTCTCTCTTTATACTGAAAGTCATTTACAATAAATGGCATTAAATTTTATTTTTTTTTTCATTTTTAGTGACTAAGTCTTGTGTAAATGTACGGGAAATGAACGATGCATGATTTATTGTTGTTGTTACTGTTTTTCTGGTGTCACAATAACAAGTTGTTTGGACAGGAAACTTCTTGTATATCCTTGGATAACTCAGAAATGACTTCTTGGGCTTCTCTTAGTTTTGTTGGATGCAATACACAGATTTGCAGCAGAGCAGAACCATAATGAACATTTATTCCCCTGAGTACAAACCTGACTTTATTGTCAATGTCAAAGACGTGATTACTTAGCAGACAATCTTAAGAGAAATACTAACTGTGCTGACATTGTTAGTGGAATAGTTTCTGACCTGTGCAAGATGATTTTTAAAGAGCAAATGAACTGAGAATATAAAATTAAGAGTGTTCAGGTTTTTTTCATACATCATGAAATAGGATATGATAACCTTAGCTATTTGAGGTTGGCTTGAACAGCCATTTATGAATAGTAATTTTTCCCAATCTTAAAAAGCATTTTTCGGTAAAGATTTTACACCTTCTTCAAGGCAACGATTTGGCTCAGTCTTTAAAATATGGAGGTTTGCACATGCACATTGGAGCCCTGAAGTCAGCTACCTGATGACCTCTCCTTAAAGAGCCATTTCGAATCTTTTCTGAAGTGATGCTGGGAGATTTACTGGCATGTTTATAAAAAGTAATTAGTAAGATTTGAAATAGTTTCTGATAATTTCGTTTAATTATAATTGGTACAAGGAAATGTATACACAGATGTTGTGAGAGCTTCCAAAAAAAAAAAAAAAGGGGAAAAAAAAAAAACCCCTTACGTAGCTGACAGCCCGACAACTTTGCATATGTGTGTTAACAGGAGAATGCGCTGTGTTTAGGATGAATGGAGAAGCGGGCCTAAATGACTTTCAGATTAGCTGGAACAGATGGAAGGGTCACAGTTGAACAACTTTACACAGGAACATAAAGGCAATGTTCAAGTGGAGTTCATTGCCTCTGACAGATACTGTCAATCAAACAGGGGACTCTCAGTTAACCAGCAGCCTGTCTTTTTAAAGATTAAATTAAAAAAAAAAAAAAGTATTGTGAGGCGATGACTGGAGTTTATCTGGTCTGTGTCAGGCATAAACTCCACCCCAAGTGACTAGCATTTTCAAATTAAGCACAATAGATTGTGGATATTTTGAAGACAAATGAGTTACAGGTTATATTGAGAGACAGGACTACGATATCATTTCTACAAAATGTGTAATCTGGGTCATGCCTGTCTAAGGGCTTATATCAGGTTTTGGTAGCTAAGAATCTCTTGTTGATATCCTGTGTGTTAAAAATGAAAATATCCCAGACAGCGTAAAGCAGATTAGCACACTGAGAAGCAGACGAGTTCAGTGGGGAGGATGGATGTGGGTGTGGATGTGGGAGATGGAAAAAAACAGCTTCTTTTCTTAGGCTGAAAACAGGCACAAGAAAATACTTTGTGTGAAGTTTCTCAGATTCAGTGTCTGACATGCACACGCTCAGGCACTCTTCCCTTCCTTCTTTCTAAATAACTGGAGACAAACAGACCAATGAAGATCCCTTGTGTACATATGATGATGTATTCAGAAGTACATCTTGTTTATGTAGTTCCCTCCAGCTCAGTGAAAAAAAAAAAAAAAAGAAAGCAAAAGGAGATGAAGCACAGCAAGAATAATTTCTAGCAGATGAAGACGAAAGTTGCACAGTTTACATCTTTGCCTGCAAAGACCCTCCCAGACATGGAGTCTTTTTCTCTACATCAGCTTTCTGGTATTTCACTTCTTCAGATGAGTCTGTAGATGCAAGTCAGGAAAGCAGGACTTGATGAAATGGGGTGTATTACTTGTATGATCCCTGATTGTAGCTTTAAGTGTCTGTGAGAGAAGTATTCAGCTCTACGAGACACCTGATCCTAGCTTTATCCTCGGCAGCTGGCTTGCTGACAAAATAAAAAACTATATTAAAGCAGAGATGCAGACCTTACTGATCCTTAGACAAATAAGCTACACTTTCTTCACTGGTCATTGTATCCCATAAAACGAATAGTTTAGCAGCAAATTCTTGGTGCTTTACTGCATAGTTAGGCCAAAATAACATTTCTTATTATGAATCCCATAAATACTCCTTGTTGGATCTCAATAACATATAGAATAAAGGGCAGAAGCCTATGTGCTTTCCTCACTAGCATCTCTGCCTGCATGATAGATTTGATTGTCAAACCTGAAATTCAGAAAGAAAAGTTCTTAAAGATTAATAGTTTTATGGAAATAAATCATTATTCTATAGCCAGCAACTGCTTCAGCTCTTTCTACATTTCTTGGTGATTTCTTTTGAATTGTCTTGACTCTAGCAGATGGTGGTGTGTTTGATTGTTTTGTATCACACTGAAGATGGTGCCAGTGCTTTCAATTTCTGTTTTGAGGGAAACATCATCTGCTCTCTATTGATGGGATTTTACAAGCAGTGTAGAAACTGCAGGAGTTAAAAATAGGAGAGTGCTAGAAGTGTGCTTGTATTCTCCTGAAGGCACCCACTTTTTGCTACTGTTAGAAACCAGATATTGTGTTGGTTTAGACCAACCAGCCAGGCATACGCTCTTATAGCAAGGCAGAGGACTAAGATGTAAAAGCTGATGGGCAAATATCAACGTAGCCTAAACCCTGCAGACAGTGCTGCAATTAAAAAAACAAACTAACTAACCAGAACGTTGAAGTGGTTGTTGCATCAAGATGCTGTATTTCACTTAACTGAGAGGATACACGTGTAAATCCACTTACCAGCACATTAGGCATTTCCCACTGGCTGATCACAGCTCAGAGTGCCTGTGGATAACTAGCTATTAAGAGCATCTTGTTTGCTACTCTCCTGCAGGGACTGGCTGAACTTTGTCAATTTTTTTCAAGGGAAAATTGAGTTTTTCCCCATTTTCCAGGTGGAAAATGAGTTTTCATTAAAGAAAAATGTTTTCTTTCCATGGGGTATTTTTAGTCCTCAAGCTTTTTATGATATAAGTATATTAACTCACAGCTCTGCCCTATACGCAACTTTCTTGTAAATTTTCTTTTTAAAAAACCTTTCATAAATGAACTACTGATCTTTGGGAATGCTGGTGAGGAACTATTGTGCTGTAGCAGACAATTAATTTATGCTCCTGTAAATTATTTCTACAATTTCTTATGATCCTTGTTTGGTCTTTATCCTAATACTGAAATCAAACATCATAGTTTATGGGTAATATGTGTTTTTTATTAAGGCAGATATGATGACTGATTAAAAGAAAGAACAAAATCCACACCTTAAAGTATATTTCACAAGAGATGGCAATTACCTTGTTATTATAATTGTAACATACTACAGGAAATATATTATTTAATTGTGGAAGCCAGGAAAGATTTTATTTTTCCCTTTATATACAGTACCAAAAAATGCACGTTAGTCTTTCATCTTTCTTTGAGTGCTAAAGCACTACAGAAGATACCAACAAATGTGGAAAATGGTTTGAGTTGTTAGGTCAGATTTTACACACACAAATTTTGCTTCATGGCTGTGTCTGGAAGAAGAAGGAGCTCCAGGAGCAATATGCCTTCGCTTGTTCTATGGAGTCAAACTTCTTACTTGGCAAACCATAATTCTTTCCATTTACCACCACTGCTTTACTGATACACAAAGCCTTTTTTAGGTCTAAAAAACATGAGTGTCACAAGTAAAGAAGACACCGAAATAAAACATTTTTTTCACCATTAACTACAAATGGAGTATCTCCATTTGATTTCTGCTCATTTATAGGGATAATTATGGCTTCTCAGAGTCTGAACTTGTCAGTGAAATCCAGGGTCCACTGATTTCATTAGTGAAGGTTTCAGTTGATTTTAATGAAGTTGTGATTGTACTCGGGGAGTCTGGCTATCTAGAAAAATTCCATGCGTTCAACACAACCAGATTGTCCCCTTGATTTATTTTGGTGTAAACATACAGGCTTGAACTATTCCTGGTTTATATGCTTAAGCAGAGCAAACAATCAGATTGTGGATGGCTTTTGAGCTTTTTCAAATAGGAATCAACTTTTCCACTGTAGATCACATGGAAGTAACATAAATTAGAAAATGATTGCTAAAATAGAGAAATAATCGCTGTGCCACAAGGACTTCTAACTTGTAGGACCAAAGTGACACATGCCTCTCTTATTCTGCATGACACTGGCCTTATTAATTAGACAAGCAAGCTTTGAAAACAAACAAACATCCAAACAAAGAATTGCAGAGGTAAAGCAAAGCACCCGTTTTCCATTTAGATTCCCTGACACAGCATGAAAACAAACCCGGCATGGATTAATAAATGATCCCCAGATACGTCATTTAAGAACCTTGTGTCAACTGCAAATAAAATCAAGCATGTCATGCATCCCTTCAGATGTTCGTTAATGGATTACAGTTCTGCTTTTTTGATAAAATCAGGACAACTGGGCAAGATGCTTAACAAATCAACTTTTGTTTGGTCACAGTTTTAAACCTCAACTCTTTTTTTAACAACCTAGATATTGGCTCAAACTGAAGAAGAGCTACCAGATAAACTGTATTAACTGAAGACTTCTTATATCCAATTTTTCTTTATGGCTAAGGTTTTCTCTTCTTTCCATCCCTTTGCTTTGGGTTAGTGCCTGTCAGAACACCAGTCCTCTTGTGGACTGCAGTGTTAAAGCAAGTTGCCTTGCATAATGCTGACCATTGTCTAGCAAGTTGCCACACCAACTCAGCAGATCAAGGAGACATGCAAATGGGTCAGGAACACACACAGAGGTTTTTCTCCTCACCTAAGAGGATAAGAGCTACAGAGAACTAAGGCAAGTACTTCCTCATTAGTGGGTATGTACTACGGAAAGTTATTTACATTTAAACTTTGCTAGAAACTAAAATTCCTCGATCAGTAGAGGGCCACTGATTGAACACCACAACTTAACAGCTCCTTACAGGTGCTCCAGAGAAATTAAGAGTATTTTTGAAGCTTAAGGAGGAGGGGTTTTAAATCTTTGGGCTAGTAGGCAAAGCTCTCTGGGAGGAGCTTTGCTATCCAGCTTTAACTTTCAGAATTATGTGCTCCCAGTTGTGAAAAAGTATATATCAGCCCTTGCTGTAGGGGTAATTGCCATTTTGGGATACCAGAATGAAGAATGAAATGGAATGCAAATTACTATTAAATTAACTAATTTAAAAACCAATGTAAATCTGCCTGAAAATATGACCTTAACTACACTAGGTGTTAAAAGAACTTAGCCTGTTCTTATACTACCTTTTGGGCTGGATTTTACTGTTTGCTTCACCACAAGCTGTCACATGACCCAGGGAAACTTCCTCTTCTTCTGTGCTGTTTGTTTCTCCCCTTATTTGTACAAGTCATCCCTGTGCTCTTTGGAGAACAGGTTATAAAGAACCTGACAAGACAGGACTCATTTTATCTACTTCTTAGTGCTCCAAATAGTAGTGAGATTTGTGCCAACTTCGACAATTAGAAGAGGGAGGGTAACTAGAAACTTGGATGCCTCTGCAGGTCATCTATCAATAGACATCTATGACCCCTACATTTCTAGAAACTTTGAAAGGGATTTGATTTGGGTGTGACTCCTACATAAACCATATGGCTTGCTCCTTACTCCACTGGGACATTGTCAAAACTGTATTTCTGTCCAAATGGAGGAGGTCCAGACTGTATTTTTCAAAGTCCTTCCAGTGGTTCAAGGGAGCAAATGACTTTGTGTCCGGGGGGGAGAGACCCTGCAGGCTCTGGAGGGGTTAAACACCCCTCCCAGAGAGCATAATGTATGTCTGAGTGCATAATGTAATGCTGCAGGGAGGGTTTCAGTGACCCCACCTTCCCTGTCTGGGGGTAGCAAACTTTTGTGAATTTACTAGGTAGACTTACTTAGGTAGCAATACGTTAGGCTGTATTAGGCACTTGCAAGATGAAGAGAACGGTTTCCAGAAAGCTTGTTCTCAGGATGCTGTTTGTGTTTGATGGTGTTTTGAAGCACCCCTCCCCAGAAAAGGATTTTCTCACAGTTCAGCCTCCAACCAATTTTCTTTAGCATTAGCAGCTTCCAGTGCCTGCCTAGAGTTGCAGAGACAGATCTGGGCATTTGTGATGCTGAGATCCGTTCTAAAAACAGTGACGAAAATGTTGCTTTGTTCATTACTTTAGTTGCTGGCCTGCAATTAATGTTAATTCATTGAGGACCAGCATTCTTCTCAACATCATAGGGGACACACAAAAAAATAGCTCCTGCCTCTGTTGTTAGGAAGAGGTAAGTGTTTTGATGAGCTGAATGCCAGCAAAAATGAGTGGAAAGAGGAACTGCAAGGTTGATCTGATGCTAAACTAGCAACAGTCGTTACATGAGCAACATAGGTGACCAGAAAACAGACTAAATTATGCAGACATCTCTTTTTCACTGGTGACCAACACCGACTGTGATGGCAGATGCACAAACCTTGACTTGTCTGTTGTGCCACTAATCCCTTTTGTTGAACATTTTTCATGAGTTAACTGTGGTTAGCTGCTAGTTTTGTTGTCAAGGTTTTGAAATATTATTGATACACCATTAGAAACAGAAAGCAATCTTGTTTTATTTACTGTACAGCTTATTTTTTTCCCCTCGTTGGCTGCTTTTTAGAAGGACTTGGAAATATCATAAATAATTATTGGATAAATAATGCCTGGAAATAGAAAAACATTTAGTACTGTTCCAGTATGGTTCCATGTATGTTCTTAAAACATGTCTTAACACACTGGAAGTACTTTTTACATGTTTTGTGGAAATGTCGTTTCATTTTATTTTTTTCTAATGAGCTTGTTTGGTTGGATTATCAGAAGGACAGGGCTGTGTCATTCAGGATCAGTTTGAACCAGGCACACTCAAGTATACAAGATTTTGCAGGCAGAGCCCTCCGCAGATGAGAAAATTAGATGTCACACCACTCCTGCCCTAATGAAAACTGTATTTTTCTAATGAGTAATGCCAACAACATTTCTCCCATTAAAAGTCAAAATTTAAAAGCTAAGCGTGGGCTTGTAGTAATCTCAAGTCACTAAAAAAAGTACATAGAAGGAGTAGAAGTACCGTAATGTGCCTTTCACTGGAAGGCATGATGTAGCGCTCAGCAGAGACAACAAAGTGCAAGTGTTTAAAAGCAGAGTGCAGTCTCTCCCTCGCTTTCACACACACATACATGCACACGCAAATGGTGCTGAGAGCGCCTTCACCTGCAGAAGAAAGCACATTCCTCTCGTGGAGGGATGGCCCCGTTTTCTTCTCTTGTTCAATAAAGAGCCTGGGGTTGTCAAGCTTTGATTCAGAACAGGAGTGCATTCAGAGGCATCCTCGGGCTGGGCTGGGAGCTGCTCACATCCCCGGAAAATTCAGTGGGAGAAAAAGTTTATGGAAGCGAGTAGGAGTTTATTCAACAGTG